>NC_092807.1:22607709-23256459 GCF_040954645.1 Diabrotica undecimpunctata
ACACCCTTCAGTTTATGTTTGAGATTTTAACAGTTACCACGAACTCGGGAAGTACACGCTAAACTGAAGCGAAAAGGCTAACACTTATTTAGTCTTGGACGCTAAAGATTAAGGAACTTTTCGAACTGCAGTCTAGAGGCGAGAATACAACCCGGACCTATGCTTTGTCTACACAAACAAAAAACAATCAACCTCTAGCAGCTTCACGTACAATTTTCCCAGATCGTCTGGAGACAAAGCCTAATCTGCAAACTACTCCGTGCCATTCCGTGTCCAAAAATAAATAAACTCATTGCCAACTATCCATTGGATAATAGCCAACATTGGATGGGGTTAAGAAAACCAAACAATTAAAAACTAGAAAAAGAATTACTACAACAAGACCCATATATGTGTGTACTGTTCACTTTCTTTCGGAAGATATAAATCTATCAACTTTTTTTAAAGTAAACTAAAGTTTTAGTCGAGTACATCACTGAAGTTAATTAGTTTTAGCAATACCTAAATATCTGTATTATCCTCAACAATGATGATTACAATATAACTGTAAATTTTTAAACACGAAACAAAATTAACTTTGTTACCACACTTTCGTCTAATTATTTAATTCCGTTTTTCGTAACAAATAAACTTACGCATGTACATTAGAAGACACATCTTTCCCATACACTATTTATCTATATGCGTAACAAAAGCTCTTGGATTTATTGTTATGACATAAATTATGGGTTTATATAACGAAATTTACTATTAAGGAAGTAAAAGTTATATTGCGGTGATTAGAAAAGAATCTTGAGTACGTAAAAATAAGCACGACAAAATAAAATAACCAAAATAATAGACAGACGTGCAATTATTGAAGAAAAAGTAGATATAGCCCAGTCAAAATAAACAAAAATTGAATTGTATTAGGTTTCAAATTTGGTCCTTTTCCAAATCAAAGTTTAGATGAAAAGATTATTTTATGGAAAAAGCATCGGTTTAATTTTACAAAATCATTATTTTTATGTTAATTAAAACATCTACAGTCCATCTAATTTACTTACCGTTGCACGTCATTATTATTGACAGAGATCGAAGTTGACAGAGTTGCCAAAGTATAAAAAAATCCTGAATCCATTTTAAATCAAGTAGGTCACATAATTATTACAAAAGTGGATTATACAACAAAACAAATTAATATTTAATGTAAATAAAGAGAAACAAAACAAGATTTAAAAAATAATCTTGTTAAAAACAATTTGAGCCGCTTGTATGCGTCGTATAAAGATGTAAAATGGAATACTTAAACAAAAACAACACTTTTTTCATTACTTATTAACATTAGTCAACACCACAACTGTCAAATAAGTGTTTACCAAGTGTAGAAATTTATTTCAAAATATCACCTTCGTTCGATTACAGTTACAGTGTGTTCCGAACAAATGTTCTTCATAAAAACGCTTTATAATGCATTTATATAAATTAAATGAAACATATTATTGTGTATTTCTTTAAGTTAACATTAATGGAAATCTTTAAATATTATTTCTACGCGTATATAATAAAATATGTCTAGTGGCTGTAATGCCAGTGTACTCGGCAACGTGATTCTAAAAAAGAACACACCTACCGCCTAAATATTTCGTGTTGGTATCATGTGACCTCACGGTCTATGACGCGGATGACGTGCAACGGTAAGTAAATTAGATGAAGTAAATCTATATAAAAGGCTATGATGATAGTGACAGGTCCCACTGTAATTCCGGTCACATAACGGCGCCATCTAGGAAAGAAATATGAACTCCCATATTTCAATCATATTTTGCTCTTTTGCTCTAATATAATTAATAATTAATTTTAATAATATTTTTAGGGTAGAATTTATTGTAAAATTTTAGGTTATTTGAGATTTAAAACTTAGCGCCATCTAGGAAAGGAAATCTAAACTACCGACATCTGATATTTTATTCATATTTTGTACTTGAAACGATACGATTAATTAATAATACTAATAAAGAAATCTCAATTAAATAATTTTTTTCGAAAATTGCTAAAAATATAGGTTACTGTAATTGTAAGGTAAGATCAATGACGTATAATATATATTTATTATGTCACTGGATAAGATAAACATACACTTGTCATAAAAATAAAATAAAATTAAGACTAAATTAGATTAAATAAAATTAAATAATATTAAATACAGGTAAATAGAATTAAATAAAATTGAATCAAGTTAAACAGAATTATGTAAAATTAAATAATTTTTTTAGCGTTTTGTGGTGGGAATAGAACAGTTCGTCGGATCGTGACGTATGATACATCATTCGAAAGGAGAGGCGGTAGCGAATATGTTGTGTTTGGTCCGATTGAGGAGTGTGATACGTTAAATGAATGGGAAGGATATCACGAATATATTAAGATAGAAAAAAACAAACAAAGCGACTACCCAAAGACATTACACATTGTCTTTATTAATAATGAACGTATAGTTACATACGAGATGTCATAGGGCACTATGCATAAAAATAGTTTAACTAAAAGACACATTTTGATTTATTGATTTAAAGAAGTGCTCTAGCTGAGTACAAAATAAACAAATGAACGAATCCTAACATGCGACATAGCAAATGAAAGGGGAGGATATAACGAATATATTCAGATAGAAAAAGTAAACACGGCCACTACTAAAAGGGCAATACACAGTATCTTCATTATTATTGAATGTATAGCGACATACGAGATATCATTTTCATCAATACAAATTTTAATTTATTGACTTAAAAAAGATCTCTGGCAGTATACAAAATAAACAACTAATCGAATCCTAAAAATCGATAATGTAAATTTTTCCTACGTGTTTCAATTTGAAGTTCTGATCTCGAAAAAACACGAAGCTGAAACAGTTATCCCCTCCACTTTCCTATGTCGATCTTTCAAAAGTACCTTTATTTCGAAGGGCTGTAAGTTTCGAAAAATTGGATGAATTTTATAGCTATAGGTTTCAATATAAAGTTTAGATTTTCATTCAAAATTTGTGCAAATTTTACTTCTTAATGTTTATAAACAATGGAGATATGATTTTTTTAAAAATAGTCCCTAACTTCGTTCTTATTGGTCATAAAAGGTTTTTTTTTTTAAATATGTGTTTTTTTACCAGCTATCTAATGGTTGTACGTACAAGTCTGTAGCTTAAAAAATATAGAAGTTATTACAATTATTTATAAGTATAAAACTTACCCATTTTTTAAACGTTTATTTTGTAAATATTTGCTAAATGTGTCTAGCGTCATTAATAGAGCAAGTTCAATAGTTTAAATATTTAGCCTCAGGGATAAATGAATTAAATAACTTTTAAACTATTTGACCGCTCGGGGGGAAATTTCGCACAAATTTAAAAGACGGTAATTCCTCGATGTTCAAATGTATTAATATCATTTTATCTTGTTAATAAAAAATTAATAAAATTTATAAGTTAGTGCAAAAAAACTGCTTTTTTGCGAATATCTCCGTAAATTATTTATCAATTTTAATTTAAAAAACGGGAAAATAAAGATATTCTTGATATGAAAAATGATATAAATATTGTTTATGTAAAATATAAGGCAAAAAACAAAAAATCAAATTGAGACTATAAATTATTGTTTAAAAAAAAACGCAAGGTAAAAATACGAATACTTTTTCATCTATTCGTCATCTAGTAACACCCACCTATGTGTTAAAAGCTTCAGATATCTGCGAAAAATTTTGCCGTAAAATCGATGATTTTTGCATAACTAGACTGGGCTATTTGGACTCCCAAGTATTTGAAGGTTTCAGTTGATTTTATAGTTCCCATTTCAATTTGTAGACTTTTTGGTTTTCCCCTGCAGTACTCGGTTTTTTGTATAGTAATTGTAAGCCACACTTGAAGCTCTTATCTTCCAAGTTTCAAAGCATATAGTCTATATCACTCTCATATTCCGATATAATTGCTTGGTCGTCAGCAAAGTGTATTGTGTATAATCTCTCGTCTTCGATTATGAGGCCCATATTGCAGCACTTACTTCTCCACACTGAGAGAGTCTCATTCTGATATATTTTGAAGAGTAGGAGAGTAGATTTGTAGGTGCTATGCAGCACCCTTGCTTTAGACCCTTGTTCTCCTTCTTAGAGTGCCATATCCCTACGGAACGTCGGCGACTACCATGCTTATAATATTTTTATACTGATCTCGGTCTTGCGCTACGTGTAGCAATTGGTCCGCTGTCAAACCTGTCCACTGCCGCAAATTCCTCAACCAAGAGAGTTTCTTCCGTCCTATCCATTTCTTTCCTTCGATTTTACCGTTGAGAATTAGCCGAAGGAACTCATATCTTGGTCCTCTGATTATATGTCCAAGATATTCTAGTTTACGCCTCTTAATAATATTTAATAGAGTTCGTTGATGTCCCATTCTTCGAAGAACTTCTTCGTTTCTGGTTCTGCTAGTCCATGGAATTTTTAGTATCCTTCGATACAACCACATCTCAAACGCCTCGATTTTATTCATTATATCGGCGTTTAAAGTCCAAGTTTCACATCCATACAAAAGTACAGACCACACGTAACATCTTGTAAACTTTTCACGGATTTCCAAATTTAATGAGTTATTGGATAATAGAGGCTTGAATTTTTTAAATGAGTTTCTTGCCTGTTCAATTCTACATCGAATTTCGAAGGATGGATCTAGATTTTGGGTAATCCAACATCCAAGGTATTTGAATCTCTGAACTCTCTGCAGCGGTTGTTGGTTTAATATCAGTTGGGTTGCGCCAATATCCACTTTACTGGTCACCATGTATTTAGTTTTATCGATATTTATCGACAGTCCCCAATTTGTGCATTCCATGTCAACTCTATTGATTAGCTCCTGCAGATCGTCGATGTTTTCAGCTAGAATCACAGTATCGTCGGCGTACCGTATATTGTTAATTATTTCTCCTCCTATGATAATTCCTTTTTGATCTTTTAAAGCTTCCCTAAATAGATTCTCAGAATACACGTTAAAGAGGGTGGGAGATAGTATACAGCCTTGTCTTACGCCTCGTTCAATACTGATTGGCTTTGATTCTTGACCCTTGTTAGTTAATCTTATTTTTGTTTATCTTTTTAACTTTATTTATCTAGTTAATTTGTTGCCAGTTTTAATGTTTACCATCATATTATAGTAAAGCTGTTGGACTGCTTTTATATATTTTTTTTATTTCTTTTCTTTCTATTGCCACTCAGAGCATTGAAGGTGGTACACTATCGTATGCTCTTGCCAGATCTATAAAGAATATATGAGTTGAAAGGTTGTGGGCTAATCTTTTCGCAATAACCTGCTTTAGAGAAATTATTATGTCTATACTTGATCTGCCTTCACGAAAGTCATTTTGTTCTTCTGTCACTTCATCTGTCACTTCTTTTTCAATTTTATTTTTTATTACTTGTCCATGGAGTTTAGAGAGTGAATTTATGACACTTAGCCCTCTGTGGTTTGAATAATTTTTTCTATCTCTTTTTTGTAGATGTTGTTGATATGTGCTTTTGTACACTCCGGTGGTGTCACGTCTTGGCTTTTATAGAATAAGGTGAAAACATATTCTAGTACCTTTCCTAATACTCGTGGGCAGTGTTTTAGTAATTTTTTCGGTATATCTGTAGTTCACATGCTTTTCTGTAATGTTATTTCATTGTCTTCATCGTATTCTACTTTATATGTTGTGATGGTGTTCGTGAATTGCAATCTTGTGGGCCAATAATTGAAAAAAAATTTTAATTATTGTACCATATTCGCAGAAAGGACAAACTTGGAAACTAATATAAATATAGTAAAATCCACATTTATATTTACAAGTGATTTATAGCACCTTGTTAAGCCGACCAATCATTCGACTTTCTATTAATCAATTTAAGGAATACTCGAGAAGTAAAATGAATCAGATTGTGAATTAAACGCAGATTTCACGTTTCTCACATACTTACGCGACATTATTTGCATAATTGCCAGATCGTTGAACTCGACTAAGCACTCTTGAAGATTTGATCAAGAAGATCTCCTTGTACTCCAGACCGCACTGATAAAAGTGACGTAAAAAGGAATTTACACTTTCTTTATTTGATCAGCTTGAGAAATACTTACTGTTTTTAATAGTAGTAAGTAGTTGGAATGATTCATTATATCAAGCAATATACTGGGCCTAGTCATAATTCTTATGAAACTGAAAACAAAAATATTGTCTAATAATCTAAAGTTTCGTGCTCACTAATAAAGTGTTATTACCATTTTAAAACTTTTGTGGGAAAAGATTATTTGTTTTGTTGTCTTCTTATATTTCCTTCTAATTTAGACGTTGACTCCATAAATTGGCATCCATAAAAACTGTGTTTACACAAAACAAACCAGAATAAATATTGTGCAGGTTTATGTTCCAACTGAAAAAGCAACTGATGACAAAATAAATACTTTTTACAAAGACCTTAAAAAAGCTATAGATAAATTTAAAGCTAAATTATAAAAAATGTTAACTATTTAGGGAGAGACAAAGAGATCCAGAGACGATTTTAGTTATTAAGAATTGGCCTAAACCTAGAAATACAAAGGAAATTAGAAGTTTTCTTGGACTTCTTGTTTTCTTGTTCATATTACCGAAAATTTGTTTAAGATTTTTGCTCCATTGCCAAGTCCCGTTATCGACTAACCGAAAACAACATTGAATTTGACGACACCGGATTTTCAAAAGCCTTCTTAGAATAAAAAAAAAGAACTTACAGCAGCACCTATTCTAGACCATCCACGAGAAGATGGAAAATTTCTGTTGTAAAACAATCGGAAAGGCTGAAAAGAATTATTGCGTTACAAGAAAAGAGTTCCGAGCTATTATAAAAGACTTTCCTTTATAACGGAAGTTGTATAATTAAAACTAACCATAGCGCTTTGAATGGAAAAAGAGTAATAGAATTTGCTTTCGAACATAATATGCGAATTATGAGCACTTATTTTGATCACAAAGAAATTCATAAAGGTACCTGGGTATCACCAGATGGACAAACAGTAAACCAAATAGATCATTTACTAATAGAAGCCAAACATATGAGAGCCATAAAAGATAGCCGAAGTTACAGAGGTGCTGATGCAAATTCGGACCACTTTTTGGTCAAAGTTAAAATGGAGCAAATAATACCCACAATTAATATCACTAGCTGTAAAAAAATAAAAAGATATAACGGTGCACTACTTCAGGAGGGAGAAGTTAAGAAAAAATTCAGGCAGCAAATTGAAGAGAAACTGAAAAGCCAGACAACAGTAAATGATATAGAAAGCAGATGGGTACAACTAGAAGAAAAAATTCAAGAAGCAGCCGACTCAGTATTAACAGGAAACAGACAATGTAAACAAACGGATTGGTATGATGAGGACTGTAAGAAAGCCATTAATGACCGAAATAAAGCTAGAATAAATAGTATAATAAGAAATAATGAAGAGAGTAAAAAAGCTTATGCCGCAAAAAGACGGGAAGCAAAGAAGATTTGTAGAAGGAAGAAGCGGTCAAGTTTAGAGCAGAAACTAGTTCGTATTGAAGAAGATTTTTTACATAAACAAGTCAGGAATTTCTACCAAGAAATAAAACGAGACCGAACCCAATACAAAACCACATCAAGATATTATAAAGATGAAGAGGGGAATCTGTTAGGTGGAACAGATGAAAAATTAAGAAGGTGGGCCAATTATTTCGAGAACATATTATGTACGGAAGACCAAGATGAAAGAGAACAAACGCAACTACAACATGAAGAAGTAAGGGACCCAGATGTAAATGAAGAAGTACCTACCAAGGAAGAAATTATAGAGATCATAAAAAACTTAAAAAACAACAAAGCACCTGGTGAAAATGGTATCATTGCTGAGTTTCTAAAAGAAGGTGGCGAAATGGTGCAAAAAGAAATCGCTGAGTTAATACGCGAAGTGTGGATCAGAGAAAAAATACCCAATCAGTGGAAAGAAGCAATCTTATGTCCAGTGCATAAAAAAGGAGACGTTACAGAATGTAAAAATTACAGGGGAATAGCTCTACAAGATACAGTGTATAAGATTCTGGCCATATCAATTAGAAATAAAATTAAAACAAAAGTTGAAAATTGTCTAGGTGAATATCAAGCAGGTTTCAGAGCAAACAGATCGGTAATAGACCAAATTTTTACAATGAAACAAATTTTAGCTAGCTCATATGAATTCAACCTAACATTACACATGTTGTTTATTGATTTTAGACAGGCATATGATACTATAAAAAGAAATAGAGTATTCGAAGCACTGGAATATTTTAAATTTCCACCAAAAATAGTAAGACTGACTAAATGCATACTCAATGATACTAAAAGTAAAGTCATGTTAGAAGGACGGGTTTCGGATAGCTTTATCACTAATAGAGGTCTGCGACAAGGTGACCCGTTATCAAGAGATTTTTTCAATTTGATCTTAGAGAAGATTTTACGAGAGTGTAACATCTACACTAGAGGCACAATATATCATCACAGGCATCAATGCGTAGCATATGCAGATGATGTTACCTTAATAACAAGGAGACCTGCAGAATTAAGAGAAATCTTTACTAGAATAGAGAGAATGGCCAGAGAATATGGTTTAGAAATAAACGAAGAAAAAACAAAATATATGGTGATGAGGGGAAACGAAAATCATCAAGGACAGTTCTTTAAGATACAAAGCCCAAGTAAAGAATATAACGTTGAAGTTGTTAGCCAATTCGATTACTTGGGAGTGACACTAACAAATAGGAACGAAGAGAACCAAGAAATCATAAAAAGAATGGCCAAAGGTAGTAAGAGTGCTGGGAGCCTGACTAAGATACTGAGGTCGAATATAATATCCAGAACAGCAAAAAAACGAATATATACAACAGTTATCCGACCTACAGTACTCTATGCTAGCGAGACCTGGACACTAAATAAAGATATGGAAGTAAAATTAGATAGATGGGAACGAAAAATTCTTAGAAGGATATACGGAGGTGTAAAAGAGGGGAACATCTGGCGAAGAAGAACGAATGAAGAAGTAATGCAAATATATGGGCAACCAAAAATAACAAGACTTGCTAAAATTCAAAGATTAAGATGGCTCGGACATATAGCAAGAATGAAGGAAGGAAGAGTTCCCAATGAATTAATAAACACGGAGGCTGGTACAAAAAGAAAAAGAGGCCGCCCCCGAAGAAAATGGCTGGAGTCGGCAAAAGAAGATCTGAAGTCGCTGCGGGTACAAGATTGGAAAAACTTAGCACAAGATAGAAAGAAATGGAAGAAAACCGTTGAAGCCTTGGGCCTTTGAGGCCTGTTGAGCTGAACTATATATATATATATATATATATATATATATATATATATATATATATATATATATATATATATATATATATATATATATATATATATAGCGCTTTGCAATGGCTAATGAATTTTAAAAAGCCAGAAGTACAAGTTCCTCGGTGGATAGAGAGACTTCAACAGTATAACTTCTACGTACTACATCGAAAACGGCGTCTCCATAACAATGCCGATATTCTTTCTATTCGACCCTGTTTGGAACGACCATGTCAGTACTGTTAAAGACTTGAAGATAAAGAGAACATAACCGAAGAAGTAAGTCTCCAGGTACCCACAGTTATACAGGAAGAAGATAATAATCAGACTTCCCTGAAAAACTTTACAAAGAGTCAAAAGAAAGATAATGACTTAAAAGTCATACGAGAATGGCTTAAAAAGGGAGTAAGATCTATTTGGCAGGAAATAACCAAATACAGTGAAACTGTAAAGGCGCACTGGGCTTAGTGAGAATCTCTGTATCTTTCCAATGGTCTAGTATATCGGAAGTGGGAGAGTCCTGCTGGAGTACGTGCAGTTCAACAAGTGGTACTGCCAACATCACACATTAAAAGTGTGGTGCAAGAGCTTCATAGCAGCCTTTCTGGAGGACATTTTGGTGTCAAAAGATCACTGGCGCCAGAGTTCTAGACAGATCTTACTGAATCAATTGTCGCCTAAATGTAGAAGATTGGTGTAAGAAATGCGATAGAAAAGGCCCTAGAACAAGAAGTCGTGGTTAAATGGCACTTTATCTTTCCGGAGAGCCTTTTGAACGACTTACAGTGGATATTTTCGGTCCACTTCGCGCATCCAGTTGCCATCTAGAAGTAAAGTAGACCCAAGGTAGTTCATATCGAGATAGCTGCATAGTATAGAGCTGATCCACCCTGTTGGCTTTAACCGGTCCCTGATAGATCAGTTATGTTAAAGTAGGAGGCTAGTTAAAGTAGGAGGCAGTGTTACGACAGTTCCCGAAAATCCCGAAATGTCTAGTAATATCTGGAATGAATTAATATTGTTGGTGTGGAATAAAGAATAAAGAAGAATATATTTCAAAGAGGAAATCGAAAATCGGTTATATTGTATTTTCATATTTTCAATTAAAATTTGTGGTTTATTCTGATTAAAAATGCTTAATAGATAGTGTAGAAATATCCGAAGAAAATAGCTTCAGAACCATACATTTTTAATGATGTAAAATATTAAAGTGTTTTCGTTAATTCATAAGAATTTTAACTAATATGTAACGTTACATATTAAGTTTCACTTTTGCTTAGTTAATTCTGTCGTAAACTATACCAGATTTCATATTATGGCACTCCTTCACAAGTTTTTGTACTATTGGAGATTTCTATATATCGAAATTTGTAGTATTTCAATCAGTTTTTAAATTTATGGCCGTAAAAATATGCAGCGTTAAGTTTACTGCCAGTTTGCTGGTTGGATGGTACAATTCGTATGGAAAGTAGCTTTCTCGGTACTTCCTTTCTTTCTACGAGACAGTAACTGATTGATTCATTTATTTAAGTACCTAATTACTTCTTCGATTGTTTGCATCATTCACATTTTCGCATTTGCATTATTCAAATAAGGAGTCTCATGTCATAGGATAAAAGAAAAATTTAAAAAAAAATTTACACATGTTACAAAATACACAAATTTTCATGTTTACTCCTTTAACACTAATAATATTTACATCAATTTTGAAAACTTTCATATTGAAAATAAAAACCCAATTTCGGGAATTTCGTTCTTTTAACCTTCCAGTGGTCGCGTAGATTTTCAGGACATTTCAGACAGGACTTTAGGACGCGCCAGCCCAAGAGACCGGTATTTATTAAACACTGTTTTTGGAAAAATATGATATCTTTTCATTATTGAACAACAACTTGGTCTTTTAGGATTAATAATACACACACATAGTACAAGAAACATATAGTTATTTTAATTTTAATCAGATAAACTAAGACTGGTACAAGTAGTTTAGCCCAGAACAACAAGCTTTTTTCGTGACACTGATCCGGCCAGGCAAAGGACAGTTGTTTTGAGTAGTATGGACCTCTATAACAAAATGTTTCCTGCAGTCGATTATTTGGACTTAATTAGTCCTTGGTCCTCAACAAATTAGAACTTCTGACTTCTCTAAAGATTTAAAAAACATTAAGTTACCCATATTAGATTACCAGAAAGCGTTCGATAGAATAAAACATGACGAACTGATGAAAATATTAAATTCAATTGGTCTAGACAGCAAAGATCGCCGTATAATAAACAATATCTATTACGAACAAACTGCAGCTGTTAGAGTTGGAGATCAGTTAACAGACGGCATAAAGATAAAAAGAGGTGTGCGACAGGGATGTATATTGTCCCCATTATTGTTCAATACATATTTAGAGCACATTATGAACCTAGCGCTAACGGACATAGATGAGGGAATACTTATAAACGGAGAACGATTGAACAACATAAGATACGCTGATGATACTGTCATTTATGCAGACAGTCTTAAAGATCTGCAGACACTTGTCTCCAAGGGGGCAGAAGTAAGTTACAGGTTTGGGCTTGATTTTAACATAAAAAAAAACCAAATACATGGTTATAAGCAAAAATAGGATACCACCTGGTCAATTACTAGTTAACCAACAACCTATAACACAAATCACCAACTTTTGTTATCTGAGTGCAAACTTTAATGAACAGTGGGACCAATCGACGGAAATTAAGATAAGGATCGTAAAGGCAAGATCAGCTTTCGTCAAAATGAAAAAAATCTTTAACAGCCACGAAATAAAATTGACAATAAAAGTTCGTTTACTAAAATGCTACGTATTCTCCGTTCATTGATATGGCGTGGAGTCATGGACCTTAACTGAAGCATTACTGAAGAGACTCGAAGCATTTAAGATGTGGTGCTATAGACGCATGTTGAGGATTTCTTGGATAGACAGAGTTACCAACGAAGAAGTACTACATAGAATGGGTAAAGAGCGCGAACTAGTCATAACCATAAAACGTTGCAAACTAGAATACCTGGGTCATATAATGCGCAATGAACAACGATACAACCTACTTCGGACCATACTTCAAGGTAAAGTGCATGGGAAAAGAGGTCCAGGACGAAGAAGAATATTCTGGCTGCATAACCTGCGAAAATGGTTTATCTTAACCACTACCGGACTTTTCAGGGCAGCAGTCAACAAAGTCAGAATAGCCATGTTAGTGTCCAACATCCGTAACGGATAGGCTCCATAAGAAGAAAGTTTAAAGAACCTTTGGTTAAATTTCTTATCGAGCATTGGGCTGACCAGGAAATAAAACCGATAATTGGTAACAAAACTATATTTCTGAATCATGATTCGTGGTACATATATAATGTTATCGACAATGAAGTTTCGAGAATTATTGATCATGAAATGTTATGTCCCGTTCATGAAGAAGTGGATACAAAAGCTGTATTTTTTGTTCGACAAATAAAAGAAGACTCCACTGTTACCATCAGAACTTCCGATACAGATAACATGGTAATTATGCTAGCTAACATGGAACATATTAAAGCATCGGTAAAAATCTGGATTGATCTTGAAGTCGGTAATGCACGCCGATTTATCGACATTACTATCGTTCTGCTCAATTAGGCCTACTTGTTTCACAAGCACTACCAGCCCTGCATGAGCTAACGGGATGTAATTACAACCTTGCTTTTTACAGGTGGGACAAAAAAGGCTTTTTCATATTTTGATGGGATATGCTACTTTTCTTGAGATCTGAAGCTTATGGGTTATGGTAACAAACTTCCAGAAGGATATGAAGATATCGTCATAACACCTGACATTTTAGGAGATACTTTACATTCAGGTACGGTTTCCTTTTCATACTATAATTCAAAATAAATAAAAAATTGTAAAGTTCATACAGATGATGTTCTTGCTTACAGAAACATGAGATGACGAAGAAATTGACCAAGTAGAAACCAACTTTGAAGACGAATCCAGTGAGGATGAAGATTAAAATACCTACTTATTTTTAATAATGTTTTATCTAGTTTTATATTAATAAATGATTGAATGGTAGCTAATCTGAAAAGCTCAACGTAGGTGGCGCTTGTGTAGTTGGAGGTCACGTCAACTCTTCAAATCAATTTACTTGTAAGTAAATATTGCATTTATTTGGCTGTGTGAATTTAATTTGAGAAAATAAAATGCCTCAATGTTGTGTTGTGCCTTTGTGCTCATCGAGAATATCAGGACACAGGTTTCCCAAAGATATTCTGATGATAAAAAAGTGGATTCTAGCAATAAGAAGGGATAAATATGTGCCGAAAATAAATGCACGTATTTGTTAAAATATTTATGTTTTTCTGGAATATTTAGTTGCAGCCATATTTACTAAGAATTTAACAGGGAAAACCCTGTAGTTGGCTGTATGCCATAGGTATAACATACTAAAATGAAGTAAAGACTTCTATTGTATGATTTTATATTAAATTAATTTAATATACTAACATACAAAAGAAGTCACCACTGTTACGTTACATGACTGTATTAGCTCAAACCCAAATACAAATACTTCACTATAAAACTCAGATGAACATAAATATTTTTATTTTGGTCTGAGCTATAGAAATAAAACATTAAGAAGGTGATTAATATAGTGTACCTTTCGATAAGGACTTCCTTTTTTGCAGGAACTTTCTTAATTCGTTTTTTAACGCACAAACAGTCCAAGATCCGTATTTTTCTGCTATAATTTATTATTTATTAAATCATAAACAAAAACACCATATACAAACTTCACAAACTGTCATAACGTTGACCATAGATAAATAATATTATATGACGTTGACCCCCCAACTACACTAGCGCCGCCAAGCGGGAGCAACGGCGTACATAGCTGCCATTGTGCATATATACACATAAATATTATATATATATATACATACTGTTTTATTACATTCAGTATTAAAAAAAACAAAAAATAAAAAAAAAAATTTAATTGTCAGATTATTTAGGACGACTAGGACATCAAGTTGAACATCTGTATAAAAATCTGACGCGCTCGAGTGTTTCAAGGTCAAATGACATTTTTTTACATCTTCAAAAATCCGTCATGACTTTTGGTCGTGTCCAAATAGTCAGACATTTAAATAGGACACTTTTTTGAGTTTACTTGAGTTTACTGAATACATTTTTTCCTACCTCTTTTCACTATTCGCCAGATTAATATCAGAAGGACAGCGCGTATACACTGTGAATGTCTGACGCGCTCGAATATTTCCATGTGACCGTTTTTTTTTACATTTTTGAAAATTTGTACCCGCTCACCTCCCCACTAAAATGGCAAACATAACATTAACTTTTTTTTGTTTTAGGAACTAATCTTCTCAATCCACTAGGTTCTCACGACGCTTTAGTTACTTCAAATTTAGCATCCCAGGCTCCCTATAATTCAGCAAGAAAGGAACAGTACAGGGGAGCCAAGGCCCAGGAAGAAATTAACTTTCCGGGCTAAGAAACAGAATCTAACAAGCGCTCTGAAAAAATTTGCAATATCTTGCCTTCTGTGGCACGCAAAATATTCATTTTTTTTTTCAACTGGAGTAACTCGAGAAATAATAAGAATTGCTCTACTTTCACTTCTCAAAAAAAAATTATCTGTAAAAAAGTTATTGTTGTTGTTGTTGAAACAACAACAATACACCATTGTTCAGATACCTCTGTTTATAATCCTTCTACCTGGAAGTTAATTGTTTAGATATAATTAGTAACTAGAATTCCCAAAAAGAGAGATCACTGGAACTAACTTTCTTTTCTACCTGATAATGCGAACTGGTAACTACTTAAGTCATTAACAAAAGGTACGGTAACAGAAAAATTACCTGAAAATTCTACGTGATAATGACCATATTGATGGTCAATCATTTGTATTGTGTTCTTTGAGATAGTAGGATCAAGAATTATTGTGAATCAGTGTGAGTTAGTGTTTTAAAAATGGATGTGCAAATTATTGAAACTTCGAAGGGAAAACCATGTGCATTGTATAAAGGGTACAGTTTTCGTATGAAAAAAACAAATAAAGATGGTTCGATTTTGTCGATGTTCGATGTTGGAGTTGTTTGAAAGAGAAAACTGAAAAATGTCGAGGCCACATAATTATGGATAATAACACAATAATTAAGAAAGCTGAATCTGTGTAAGCCAAGTGTTGCAGCGATAGAAGTGAAGAATTGTCTTTAATGCTCGAAGAAGAGCTAGGGAAGACAATAGTTATTTGCTGATGTCAAAAATATATCAAGATGAATTTCAAAGATTATATAGTCAAGGACTGGATTTCGTGACAGACATCCCAAAATTCTCTTCAGTGAAAAGTGGTTTAACGATTGTAGAAAACGTGCGCGTGGGCTGCTCACAGATCCAGCGGCAGCATCCGAAATAGTATTTCCAGAAGAAATTATTACAATGAGCGACAAAACGAAATTTTTATTTACCGACAAGACCATTCCCTCGGGATACAGAATCTTGGTGTTTGCCAGCAACAAAGCTAGGGAGATTTTGTTTAACAGTAAGGACACTGTATTTATGGATGGAACATTCAAAAGCTGCAGTAAGCAATTTAGTCAAATATATGCCGTTCATATCGATATTGGTAGTACCTACGTCAGAGGAGACAAATACAATTCCATTGATATTTGCGTTACTTCCTAACAAAACCAAAGAGACATACGGTATGTTATTTTCATCAATGAAAGAGAAACTACCAAATTGGAAACCATCTCTTATGAAACTGGATTTTGAATAGGCAGTGATTGGTGCCTTAGAAAATTATTTTCCCGAGGCCAAAATTTCTGGTTGTAATTTTCATTTCAATCAATGTACGAGTATATGGAAAAATGTTCAAAATATTGGACTTGTTTCTGAATACACTGACAACGAAGAGATACGTTTGCACATAAGAATGTGTGCTGCGTTAGCGTATCTACCCATAGAAGATATCGATTATGGCTGGTTATGCATTCAAGAAACCTCTCCTATTTCTGAAAAAATGGAACAGTTTTATGACTAATTTGTCAAACAATGGTTAGAAAATACTCACATTACCAAGGAAATGTGGAATTGCCATGATCAAAGACATCGCAGTAATAACGTTTTAGAAGGTTAGAATCATCGTTTGAATACATTAATAAGATCACATCCCAATGTATTCCAATTAGTGAAGTGCCTGGTTAAAAAAGCAGAATATTGTGATCACCTTTATGATCGATTTACTTTCAATCTAGAAGAAAAGCGGCGCAAGAAAACATATATTAATCTTGATTAAAGAATATTAAAAACTTTACAGAAATATAAAGATACAAGGGACTTAAGGTTGTGTTTAAGGACATTGGCATATATCCAGAAGCTGCAATAAATAGACAATTTTTTATTCCCAAGAATTTTTTGTATTTTACTGTATAAAAAGTTTGAAAAAAAAACGAAAAAAAAAACAAAAAAATTAACAAATTAAAAAAAAAAAATGAAAAAATAAAAAAAAACTTCTAAACATGCCAATGTTTATATTATGTATAAACTATGACAGTCCTAACCCTGAATGAAAGTGTGAAGGGAAGATGGTTTATTTTTATTTTTTTTTATAGTTTTATGATTTTTTAAAATAATTTTACTAGCCTAACCGTTACCTGATCGTTATGGTAGAATAAAATTAAACGTCGATTACAAGAGAGCACAAAACGGTCGATATAAGAAAATAATTAGCTATACATCTCCATTAAGAAAACCGCAAAAACGCGCAAACCGGCCGATTTCAGGTAAGGGCGCAAAACGGTCGAGCGCATATCGGTCGACACCAATTGGAGCGGGAATATTGTGTTTGATGCAGCTTTAAAATATGAAACGTCAAAAACGCAATTCAATAGTTAAAATTAACGTAATTATTAACAATTGCCCACAAATAATGACTTGATTACATGTTTTATACCGATAGTTAAATTTTGCACAGATACAACTCTGTATTCTACTCAAAAAAACAAGAAGAGAAATTTCAAATACACAGTATTTTTTAAGAACATTAATCATTTAATGTTACTATTAACCGAACGGCTATCTTTGTGAAAAAGTTTCACTATTCTTTTATGTTTACTTACTCTAACAGATGATGAAACCAGCTGTTTACAACTGACATAAAAAATCATAATAAACCTTTTGCGGTTTTTTTTCTGTCGATCATAAAGCACCGAGAAATTAATAACTTAGGAGAAAACTGAAAACTATTCAGTAATGTATGTAGGAAATGTTTCGTTAATGAACAAAGTTGGTGTAGGTTGACAATATGAACATTTATGTGGTATATACACTAAACATTTTTGTTTGACATGTAATCAATGAGAAAACGATGTGATCATAAAATTATTCTATACAAAATCTAATAATTCGAAGGTTATACTAACAATCACGATTTTTCATATTTTTGTAAATTACTGAAAAACGAAAAATTTAGCTAACTCAAAAGCTTATTCAATAGATCAATCAAAATTATATGGGAAAATAAGAGCGGATTTCGTTTTGGGGATACCTGTAGAGCAAATACGTATTTCAAATTATATAACGTCCATCACAAATTTCACATTATAGTACAAAAAAAAGAAAACTGGGAAATCAATGAGTCAGTAGTAGCCAACTCGATTTGGTAAATTTGCCAGTAACACCATTGCAGTAAGTTGCAGCTCTACAAATTTATGCTATGGAACAAATAAATCTGCAGGTAGTGAACACTCACGGACATACCGAAGATACATGGATGTGCGCGGTCGAGGTTTACATCGATGACGAGCAGAACATACCGAATATACCTTCCTTTCAGTGTTTTTTGCGATTTCTGAGGTGACTGACATGTGTCCCGGGGAAAATTAGCTTTTTTACATTATTCAATTATGTACATGAGCAACAAAAGTGACAACAGTGAATGCATCAAGTGAAAACTAGTGGATCTTGGATTTGTAATTCTTCAAATCGCCAGCTTTCCGCTTATCCAATAAATAAAAAAGGCAGTATCTAGAAGAATACCATCACCTGTTTAACGAGCTTAAGAAACACCACTTAGACAGTACTTATATAAGAATGTATACATTTCAGTATATTTATCATACCATCCGTATCTCCGGCGAATATCATGTGGTTTGGAAACCACCAATAAACCACCAACCAACATCTCGGTGAAACATCCTTGCTATGTGCGATCTCATAAGATAATGAAGGTTTGTTTTGACATCGATGTATCGACCGCGACCGCACACATCCATGTATCTTCAGTATTACCGTACCCTTTTTTATTGTAATCTACTCTGATAGTCAAGTAGTTCTAACATACTTGATTTCATTCAGCTTAATTCAAGACTTCGAAATAAATTGGCATTAACACATGTGCTAGAGTATAGACAACGACAAGATAGATTGTCCCGGAGTCTTCAGACAAAGAAGAACACGGGATAAGGAGCAAATGTACAAAGATCTTAGGAAGGAGGAAAAACGCATACATCGAAGGAAAAAGCGGACCTTCGAAAACCAGATTATGCAAGAGCTTCAATCATTAAAGGGGCAAAATGAAACTATAGTAGAAACCCTCAATTCAGAAGAGTGATATCATAGTTTAAACGCGGAATATCCTCAAATATAAATGTACACAGCGGCCCTCGAAAACTGTCTGTTTTCTCGATTGCAATTTGCGTTTCCTCATAAGAAATTACAGAATATATAAAGTAGTATATTTATTTGTGCTTCTCTATAGAAAAACTGACCAGGAGTTGTCGTACAGTGTAGCCAAATCTTCTTCACAAGTAGTAATTATGGTCATACAAAACCTGTATTCTTCCACGCAGCGATTATTACCGTCATAAAAATACAAAAAAACATGATTTTTTCAATAGTAAAAATTAAGTACAAAATTGTAATTAAATAAATTTTATTTATATGTTTCGTTTCGTTACATATTTAAAATTATAAAATAAAAATCGATATTTTAAAACATTATTTTTCAATCGTTTGGCAATTTTGGAATTAGCGAGGAAATTCCGTTTTACAATTCGGACGCAGACATGCCATAAAAAACTAGTTTTTATTATTTTTTCGCCGGAGGAATGGTTCTTTTACATGGGCGTTTCTATGGGTAATGTATTTTGTGAGTATATTTTATGTGATAAGTTGGTAAACTTATTGTTGTCAATACTGTTTTAACAATAATGTATTGTAGTATTGATAAAACGTGTTATTGATAATAATAAGAGTCTTATAGTTTGTCGTTTTATAGTAAATTTTTAGTTATATTCTTATACAGAATTGTTGAAATTATTGTATATATAGTATATACACAGATTATTGAAATACAATGGACGAAAAACCGAATTGTTCCAAGAGAAGACAGCAAAATTCTGATGTTGATTCCAAAAATGAAAAGCCGCAAAAGAGACGGAAAATGTTAACGTCCGAGGGAAGGTAATGATACGAAACGTTTATGAAGGAATTGTCGGAAGAAAAATGGCATTAAATGTTAGCCAAGCGATCGACATTTGTAGCAGTTTAACAAAAGTATCCTTTAGCTGTATTTATCGTGTACTTAAAAATACATCGGAAAATAAAAAGTAAGGAAAAGGTAAAACTAGAGGTAGGAAAAGCATTGTTTTCGATGACGAGACAAGGAATATTATACGTCGAAAAATTCATTCATTTTATTTTCGAAGTGAAATTCCAACACTGAAAAAAATTTCTCAAGAGCTCAAAAACGATGACTCTTTACCCAAGATATCTCATAGGGTCTTAATCAGAATCATGCGCGAAATGAACTTTCGATATGTAAAACGCAACAGAAAAAGTATGCTATTACAAAAAAATGAAATTATTCTGTGGAGAAGAAAATATTTAGAAGAAATACGAAAAATTCGCAGCACTGAATGCAAAATATATTATTTGGATGAAACCTGGATTAACGAAGGTCATACAGTTGGAAAAGTTTGGTAACATTTAAATGTCAAAAGTAAACGCGAAGCATTTATAGAAGGCTGGTCTACAGGATTAAAAGCTCCATCAGGAAAGGGATGGCGTTTAATTATCACCCATATAGGAAGTGATACAGGGTTCTTTGATGATGGTTTGCTTCAATTTAAGTCAAAAAAAAAAAACAGGTGATTATCATAAACAAATGACTTCCGAAGTATTTGAGCGCTGGTTTAAGAGAATCTTACCAAAATTGGAATCTGGGTCTGTGGTTGTTATGGACAATGCGCCATATCATAGCCGTAGACTAGAACAATTACCGACGACGGCATGGCGGAAAGGGAGAATTCAAGAATGGCTTACAGAAAAGGGGATTGCATACGAAGAATCAATGCTCAAAATTCAACTACTTGACATTGTACGGTTAAGGAAAAGTGAATATCTTAAATATGTTGTGGATGAAACTGCAAAAGATTATGGTGTCAAAGTTCTACGTCTACCACCTTATCATTGCGAACTTAATCCCATTGAACTTATCTGGGCGCAAGTGAAAGGAAAAGTAGCACGCAATAACAAAACGCTCAAATTAAACGAAGTTAAGGAACTTTTGATTCAAGCAGTCCTCCATGTAACTCCAGAGAAATGGGCTAAATGTATAGGCCACATAATTAAAGAAGAATATCGTATGTGGGAACTTGACACTCATGTCAAAGTTTTACTAGAGCCAATTATAATTACACCAGGTGAAGATAATGACAGCGATAGCAGCACTGCATCTTCAGATTTAGACAGCGAATAATATTTTCTAATAGTTTAGTAAGCATCAGCATAAAAAAACCAAAAACAAAAAAAAACGAGAAGAACATAGTAAGTGTGTATAGTGCTTGTGTTTAAATAGAATAGTACAATGTTTTGTTACATCCAAAATTATTTTTATTTTGTTTTTATAGAATTTTATTTTATTTTATAGGATTTTATTTTGTTTTGTTTTATACTGTTTAAGTGTTTTGTTTATTTTATTTAATGGGACAGTATGGCTCTTGGCGAACACCCATTTAAAAAGTGACGCGCCACAAGACATACCTCTCGGGTGGTGGGGAAACTGTCTTAAAATTTGTTTTAAAAAAATTTCATTGTGTAACTCTTTAAGGACGGGTCACGTCAAAAGACGTTTTAGCGTAACTTCCGCGACAGCCTGGTGGCATCAGTAAGCTTTCTGCAAAATTACTTGTTTTTTATAGCTTTTTGTTTGTGTCATTCTGTATTTTTAGGAGACTGTATGGAATAAGCCACAAAATATTTATTTATAGGTTTAATTTACTGATTTTTCGATCTCTATATAAAGACATCGTTTTCAAATATACAAGTGATAGTAATATTTATTTTTCTATGGCTTTTTGCTTGCCGTTCTGTATATTTAGAAATAATGGTGGGAATAAGTAACAATATATTTAATTGAAATGTTTAATTTACTGACGTTTCGATGTCTATATAAAGAGATCGTTTTCAAATATACAAATGATAGCAATATTTATTTTTCTGCGGCTTTTTGCTTGTGGCATTCCGTATTTTTAGGGAGAATGTTGGAAATAAGCCACAATACATCTATTTACATGTTTATTTTACTGACGTTTCGATCTCTAGTACAGAGACCGTTTTTAAAGTTAAGAAGAAAAAAAAGAAAATAATATAAGAATATATAAATATATAATAATAAACAAATAAAATAAATATAACTATAATTTATATCTTTGAAAACGGTCTTTGGATATAGAGATGGAAACTTCAGTAAAAACCTGCAGATAAATATATTGTGGCCTATTTTGAACAATAATATTTAAACAATATAATATAATTAACGTTGAAATAAAAGTGAGTGTATGCCACTGGATTTTCATACGTCTTTCCCCACTTCTACGCCTTCAAACGATGACTCACTCTCCCAAATAGTGAAATTAGAGTTTAGAAAGTTCTATAATATCCTAAATAAGACAAGAAAAGAATTTAAACCATGGCTGACGATGTGTAGAGACAAAAATGGACATATAGTCAGTACCGCTGACGCAGTACAAAGCAGATGGGTTGAGCACTTCAAAGAACTACTTGGTACCGAAGTGGAAAATGATGCGTCACCCCAAAAACCAAGATATAACACTCACGAGAACCTCCCTCAATATTTGAAGTGAAAGACGCAATCACACGACTCAAAAATAGCAAGTCCCCAGGAGTGGATTGTATCCCCGCAGAGCTCATCAAACATGGAGGTAACAGCATTATGCACCAAATTCACAACATAATAGTCAAAGTCTGGGAAGAAGAACAAATGACAGAGGAATGGTGCACTGGAATCATATGTCCACTGCACAAAAAGTGAGATTTGTTGGAATGTAAAAATTATAGGGGTATAACTCTTCTGAATACAATGTACAAAATATTCTCCAACACCCTGTACAGCCGTTTAAGTACGTACATGGAAGAAATCCTTGGTGAGTATCAAAGCGGTTTTAGGCCAGGTAGGTCAACAATTGACCAGATTTTTGTGCTACGTCAAATCTTAGAAAAAACCAATGAATTTAATATTGACACGTTCCATCTCTTTGTGGACTTTAAGTCGTATGATAGCGTATGATAGCGTCCTAAGAGGTAAATTATACGAAGCCATGAATGAACTTAACATTCCCCATAAATTAATAAGGCTCGTAAAAACAACTATGGGTAAAGTGATCTGCAGAGTGCAAATACAAGGCGATATGTCACAAGCGTTTGAAACATATGCAGGGTTACGGCAGGGAGACGCGCTGGCGTGCCTTCTCTTTAATATAGCGTTAGAAAAGACTATAAGAGATGCCGAGTTACACAATAGGGGAACAATCTTTAATAAATCAACGCAGATTATGGCTTACGCTGACGATCTGGATTTGATCGCACGTACTACACGAGGACTTAAAGAGATGACTTCCACCTTCTTGACAGCCGCACAAAATATGGGCCTTAAAATAAACGAGGAAAAAACCAAAATGTTAGCATCTATTCCAAATAACAGAGATAGAGCTAGAAACGCCGAAGAAAACTTCAGTATAGACCAATATAATTTTGAGGTAGTAAATAAGTTTACATATTTGGGTTCTCTCATAACAAACGATAATGACACATCTGAAGAAGTAAAACGTAGGGTACTGCTAGCAAACAAATGTTATTTTGGACTAAGCAAGCAGCTAAAAAACAGAAATTTAAGCCAGAAAACCAAACTAATAATATATAGAACACTCATCCTACCAGTGCTGACATATGGGTCAGAAACATGGACCATCTCCAAAACAGACGCAAATCTTCTGCTCGTCTTCGAAAGGAAGATACTAAGAAGAATAATGGGCGCATTCTGTGAGAATGGTATTTGGAGAAGGCGATATAATTTCGAATTGTACGAGAAGTATAAAAAAATAGTAAATGGTAGAGATGTAATATCCTTCATAAAAATAGGTAGGCTTAGATGGGCTGGACATGTGTCAAGAGCAAATGAAAATTACCCACCCAGACGAACTCTATTATCGGTCCCAGTGGGAAATAGGAGTAGAGGCAGACCACGACTGAGATGGAGGGACGGGGTGGACGAGGACGCAAGGAAAATCGGCGCGGCAAATTGGCAACGGTTGGCGATGAACAGAAACGACTGGCGAAATAGACTGGGGAAGGTCAAGGCTCAACTAGAGCTGTAGAACCACTGATGATGATGTGTGATATTACACGTTGTATGTGTAATAAGTTGAAGACCTATAGACAACACTACAGCATAAATGAACGTTCTGTACACGCCTTTCTAACAACAAACCTTGCACCGACATGTAAGTACTATTTATATACTTCCTCAAACCATACATAAGTAATATTGGCACTTTTTGCAACAAACCTGATAAAACTATTTTAGTTACAATATGTTATTGTTTTATCATTTTAATTCAACTTGTCCGCAGACCTGAAGATGACCAGAAAATTGTAGTGGTCGAAAGAGGTCGTCCTAAGCCAAATAAAATAGATTGTTAGTAAGTCTAAAATGTATTTCTACAATCCTGTTTGAAATGGACTCATATGTGCAACCAATTCATTATTTTGATTTTATCTTTGTAGATTTTATTATTTTAAATCAATCGACTAAAGAAACAAAGTAAACTTACCAAGTAACAGTCTATAGGCTTCTCTCTATGAACTTTGTAAGATTTCTGTAACTCTGTCTGCTTCAAGGCGTGGGCTATGTGAAGGGCACTGGCGTCAAATCGTCCATATTGGTAAGATGGAGAAGTCTCTTGATGATAACTATAATTATTTGGACTATAACCTCCATAGGTTGGCGAATGAGGTTGATGATTACTACCATTTATGTGAGTACGAACGTGAAGGCCTGAAAATAACAGAAATAAGTCAATTAAATGAACTATAAAGTATTTGGGAGTAATTTTGTACAAACAATTTCAAAGTATATGTTTCATTTTATTAATATATGGGACATACAGTTTTGAGAAAAATGAACAAGCTAATTGGCGAAATAAATAGATATAGTCCTTTTCCATCATTGACAGCACATTATGTATGCAAATCCTCAACAGGTCAAAAAACCATAGGCGTCACCCTATACTTGTTTTGAAATAAATAAAAAAAATTAATATTTTATGATGCCGTCAACAATTCATTATCTTTTAAAAAATCTTCTCTAAAATAAGTGTCCACTAATCTCACTATACCTTTTTTGTGCGTATAAAACGTCGGTATATATGCCACACGATTATTATTAATTATACACGGGTGATTAACGAGAGAATTCAATGTTTTACGAAATAAATTAATGTAAACAGTAATTTAAAGGTGATTATTGTTTTTTATACAAGTTATCGCCTGACACAAAAAGAATACCTTCTTTGAACGATTACCTGAAATTACTGATAAGGCTTCACTAATGATAGTTTAAGTAGTTTTTATGCCACATTACAGCTTATGCCAATAATATAAATTAGAAATTGTTTGCATCTTCCATTTAGTTTGTAGATGTACATTGTTCATGTCTTACCTACCTACGTTTTTGGTGTCGATATTTTATTTGCATTTAAAAATGACGTCGACAACAGGTTTTATTCCGGTTAAGTGTAGTTTTAAAGGTGCCTTCAGTCTAAGAGAGAAAAATATAATATTAAATGTACACGATGCACTTGTACATAAACGCCCTTTAAGTAATGTTCGTGAAATCGTTAAGATGTGTTCAAATATGACAGGGGTTGGAGAAGCAACAATTTATAGATTCCTAAAAGAAAGAAAAGGAGGAACTGTTTCATCTCCCAAGAAGAGTGGAGGGAGTAAACCCTTGGAAATTGAAGAAATACATAAAAACATGATAAGACGCAGCGTCCACTCATTTTTTTTTAACAAAGAATTTCCAACATTTTACAAAATCCAAACATTAATTAGAGAAAACGAAGAGTTACCAATCATAAGCAACAAGAAATTATGGGGACTATTGAGAGAGATGGGATTTCGTTGGCAAAAGAATAGAAGAAAATCCGTTTTAATTGAAAAAGATTACATTGTATGTTGGAGACGAGATTATCTAAGAACTATTAAAAAGTACCGAGAAGAAGGGAAAACAATTTTTTATTTGGACGAGACTTGGCTAAATGAAGGTCATACTGTACCATATCTATGGGTTGATACAAATGTGAAAAGTTCCCGTCAGGCATTCATCGAAGGTGTATCTACTGGAATAAACAATATTCCCGTTGGAAAAGGACGCAGACTCATAATAACCCATATTGGAAACGAATACGGTTTTGTCAATGGTGGATTATTAAGTTTTGCCTCAAAATCAACCAAAGATTACCATGAGGAAATGACTGCTGACGTTTTTGAAGAATATTTTGAGCAAATGTTGGATTTAATTCCAAAAAATTCTGTCATAGTAATGGATAATGCTAGTTACCATTCAAGACTTGCAGAAAAATTGCCAACAACGGCATGGAAAAAAGGAGAGATAATCGAATGGTTGGATAAACACGCAATTTAGTACAAGGAGAATTAGACAAAAAAGGAATTATTACCTATTGTAAAGCAACATAAAGCAGGTTTTTTATTGAGTCACCCGTATCAACAGTTTAGGGATTTGCATACATAATGTGCTATCAATATGATGGAAATGGACTATAGATGGTTTATTGGTAAGAAATTAATACAAAAGTATTTTTTACAAATCAAAGATAAAAAAAATCTGTTAATATAGTCAACATACACATAAATATAAATATAAAATATAAAAACAGTGTTTAACTAATATACTTGACAATTACAACAAATTATAATTGGAAGTAAAATACTCCTTATATGTAAAAATGGCATTCAGTATAAGGTAACTCTTAATTTTTGTCTTAAACTGATGAAAATTAAGAGCTTTTTCTAGCTGACACAATGTTGTAGAATTTTATGACTAAATACCTTGAACCATATCTGGATCTCTCAAGTCGGCCAAATTCTTGATAAGATTATTGTTGCATCTGGTTGGATAATTGTGAAAATCTACATGCATATTGTATTGGCTAAGATTTTGTTTAATATGCAACAAACGCTGCATAATGTATTCACGAGATAAAGTTTAAATTTTAAAAGCTCTAAAAGAGTTTCTACAGTCTGCTCCATAACAGAGCCCAGAGGTAATACGAACACACTTTATTTATACATTTTTTGTGGACTTTAGTGCTGCCTTTGATACAGTTGATCGGCGGGCCCTTTTTTACAAGTTGAGTTGCTTAGGATTATCTACTAAAGTGCTAAATTTGTTAAAAAGTATGTTCGCAAGTACAAAATCGGCAGTCTGGTCAAGGGAAGGTCTATCTGAATGGTTTGACTGTAATGGTTTAATTATAAGACTTTTATTATATGCAGATGATTTGGTTTTGATGGCAATCAATCCGAAGGTGCTACAGCGGATGATTAATGAACTGGAAAAATACTGCAGGATGTGAAATCTAAAAATCAATTTAGATAAATCCAAAATTCTTATATTCAGAAGAGGAGGTGGTGTGATCAGGGAATCTTGGAAGCTGAATGATCAAGTATTGGTCATATTGGTCATGAATGATCAAGGTAGTGAATAACTATAATTATTTGGGAATGATACTAACACCCAAGTTGTCGTTTAAAGCTCATCTAAAAAAGCGCCAGAGTTTGACAAAAGTAGCGATTCGCACGGCTTGGAGTAGGTTAGTGTCTAAGACTGATATACCCTTTTTGGCTAAAGTAACAGTGTATGAGTCGGTGATAAGATCAATTTTGACTTATGGGTCTCAGGTATGGGGTCTTTTTGAGTACGATGAGGTGGAAATAATCAGAAGATTTTATATAAAAAAAATTTTCTCTTGTCCAAGGTATTGTCCTAACTTTATGTTAGATTTGGAGACAGGTATTGCTAGAGTCAGCCTATATACAATGAATTTACATCAAAAATATGTTAAAAAAATACTAGGATATTCGAGTGATAGGTTGCCAAAATTTCTTTTGAAAGAAATGATAGGAGCAAGGTGTGGCTGGTGGAAAGAATGGATGAGCATCGGAAAAAAATTTGGAATTGAGGTAAGGTATGAATGGGAATGGAGAGAAATCTGGCCTAGTATGATTGAGAATATGATAGAAAAAAAGAAGGAGGAGATACAGCGTCAGGCTGAGAATAGGGCACTCGAATCAAAATTTTGTGGACACTACAAAGAACTGCGAGAAGAAGGAGTAAACATGCATTATCTACTGGAAATGGAACATTTTAGGGACATTCGATGGCTTTTTAAATTAAGATGTGGAGTTCTATATTTGAATGATCGACTTGGCAGAAATGATGAAAGAAGGTTTTGCTCAATGTGTAACACGAAGGAAAGGGAAGATGTGATACATTTTTTGGAAAATGTTCAGTATTGAGACATATTAGGTTAAAGTAGTTGGGTAGACATGAACTTAGTAGAGTGGAAGTAGTTACTATGATGAGACAGGGAAAGGCTGAGTTAGCAGGTTATTGTAGGGAGGCATGGGCGTATAGGTATGAGTTAGTGAGCCTATTTAATTACTAAATCTATTAGCATGGTGTTATTTCAATAGGATTAAAATATTAAAATTAGTATTAATAATTTTTTTGCGAATAGCTATTATCTTTTTATCTGTCTTGTCTATCTTGACTATTGTTCAAATCTCTTTAACATAAAAGTATTTATTTACAAAGTAAGGTAATTTACAGGAAAGTCAGTTTGTCAATTCTCTTTATATCAGTTCTCCGAATGTTTAGTGGAATTAAAAATCTATTCTTTGTTCAAAAAATAAAACCTTTTTCTCTCAGAGACTACCTGACCGTTAAGTCGTACATTGTATTAAATGAATTCTAGGAGTTGTTAAACCGGTGATTTAAAGGGATTTTGTGGTCCCTGACTTGTTTTTGGCGACGATTCAGTAACACAAAAATAGTCAAGTATCGGCCTTCAGTCGTAGCGGTTCGATGTTATAAAAATTTTCTCTCTTTGATTTTCACGCGGAAATAGTGTACTTAGAATCTTAAACGGGATATATTCACATCTGTTCGCGATCAACGACATAGCAAGAAGCATTTATGGTCGGCTTTCGATGATAATTATTATATAAAATCGCATTTGTTAGAATAGTTGTGATCAATAAAATTGACTGGTAGCAGATTCAATACTTTCTTTATTACCGGAAATCATCCTTACTTCGACCGAGATTATTTGGAATCGACGTCTTAATACGAAACCAACAAAACGCTTGGTTCCCTTTCTTATGTTTGGACGAAACATCACATCTCCACACATAATTTGGTACCCCTGGTGGGACAGCAAACGTCCTCTACAACACTACAGAAGCAAGGATTTCCAGTTAAAGAGTTCTGACTCCATCACCCACATCGAGATTTACGAAGACGCTGCTCCAAACCCGTGAGTCGTCTTCAAAACGACCCTCTCCAACAGGTAACACCGTTTACAACAACGGTGGACTTATAAACTTTATTTATTTTCGCGTTACTCAGTGACTCTAACTCGATACAATTTCTATAAACAATTCTCACAGTGTTTATTTGTATTTTATATATTATCACTCACTATAATTTTTATACTCGTTCTCGTTTTAAGTAATACTTTCTTACTTACTATAATTTACGCATAATATGCAATTTTGAATGTGTTTATCAAAGTCGTATCCTACTATATTTATGACTAATTAAAAATTACTTATCGCATTCATTTACAGATATTTCACGATTTTTTTACACATTTATATAACTTTGAATTTGAATTTTTACACATTTTTTATAGTATAGTACAATTTCAATTTTCAGCCACGATCTTTTTTCTTTTTAATAACAAACATATCTTTCTATCTCTACACTGTACACTGGTGTTGTCTCAGTTTTGTTTTCGTTTTATTATCACATATTTTAATTTATACTAATTGACATGGATCTATTGAAAAGAGAGCGTGGCACATGCAAGTCTACAATCACTAGAATTTTAAATTGGATCAATAACTCCCTTGATATTCAAACTAACACCTTTGAATTAGATCACCGAAAAGCACATTTAGTTAATACCTTTAATAATTACAATGATATTTGCAATAAAATAGAATCTATTGATGCGGTCGACTTGCATACCGAAAATAGGGAAGAAATCGAGGATAAATACTTCTCTGCTATGTCACGAATTGACGGAAAATTATCTCAATTAACGCTCAGTAACTCATCTTCCTCCCCATCACATTCTCAATCACAGGAACCCGCTAGTAATTCAAATGTAAGGTTACCACCCATTTCCGTCCCCAATTTCAATGGTGAATACAGTAAATGGCTCTCTTTTTACCAATTATTTTCTTCTCTAGTAAAGGATAACAATAGTATCACAAGGGCACAAAAATTAATATATTTAAAATCTTCTCTTAAAGGTGAACCCTTAACTTTAATTGACTCACTTGAAGTTACTCACGAAAATTTTGATCTCGCAATAACTATTTTAGAAAAAAAATATGATAATAATCTCGCTATAATAAATTCGCATATTAACGCTATAATAGATTTCCCTACACTTTCAAAGAGCAATTATCATTCATTAAATGAATTCGTAAATGATTTGAAAAGACATATTGACTCCTTAAAAATTCTGCATGTTCCGATCGAATCGTGGGATTATCTCTTAATAAATATTATAATTAGGAAACTTGATTTTGCCACTAAACGGTATTATGGCGAAAGAAGGGATCGCGACAACACTCCCTCGATTGTCGAACTTTTTGAAATATTGAATGAACGGTGCAACATTCTCGCAGACCTAACATATACCTCTGACTCAAAAAGAGAAAAATCACACGGCAAATATAATGCTACCTCTCTCCACCTCAACGCCTCTGCTACACTCCCATCTCGCGTTTATATTAAATGTAATTACTGCAATGATTCAGCTCACAAAATATATACATGCAGAAAATTTTCCTCTCTGCCACACTCTGAAAAATATAACTTTCTTAAGGCTAATCACATGTGTTCTAACTGTTTGGGTACAAAACACACCCATGCTGATTGTCCTTCACGAACTTGCTCAATCTGTTCCAAAAAACACCACACTCTACTGCATCAAAACTCCTATGCGCAATTATTCTGGCTCTTCCCATTCTCCGCATTCCGAAAATTATCGTTCTAACATAAATGGAAATCATTCACGATTTAACCATTCAACACAAAACCCTTCGTATGATAATAGAACTAAACATAACTCTTTTCGTCAACCAAATGATGCCAGTCCAACAACCTCACAAAACACCAATTCTCCTAGTCTCTCATATCAACATAAAAATACCACGCACTCCACGGAACCGCTTCGGACTAATAATGTCCAACCTTCTACTTCTAACAATTTTCCAGACAATGGAAACGACTCCAGCGTTGCTTTGAGTGCTACAAATAAGTCCTTTACATACTCTTCAGTTCTCTTATCCACTGTTCAAGTTAATTTGATCGACAAATCAGGAAGGCCCTTACTAATTAAGGCAGTCCTAGACTCTGGAAGCCAAAAAACGTTCTGTTCTCAAGAGTTGCTAAGTAAAATCAATTGCAAAATTTATCACAGGGAATTACAAATTTCTGGCATTTCACAAGGCTCTTTCACATCGAACTTAATGGCAAATATTAATGTTCATTCTCCTAATTTAAAATCTCAGCATCTTAACTTGAATTGTGCAGTTATCCCAAAAATAACTTGTCAGTTACCTCAATTTCATATTCACCCCAATAAGCTCAATATACCCAAGGGTTTCACTCTTGCTGACAAGCATTTTTATCAAAAATCAAATATTGACCTTTTGATAGGAGCAGATTATTATTATGACATTCTTCAACCAGGTCTCGTAAAGTTAGGACATAATCTCCCTACTCTTTTCAATACAATTTTTGGCTGGGCAATCGCTGGCAATGTTCCAAACTACGCTCAGTCTAAAAATAATGTCTCTCTATTTGTGCAAACTCAAAATACCCACTCTTCAGACTCAAACCTTTAAGCCCTTGTTTCTAAATTTTGGGAAACTGAAGATTGCCCCGGCGAAAAAATATTGTCCCCCGATGACCAATTAGCCGAATCAAATTTCATTAATCACCTCAAAATTCTCGAAAATGGTCGATTTCAAGTAAATCTACCTCAAAAATCTCCATCTGAGCACCTCAAGCTTGGTGAATCATTCCAAATTGCAAAAAAACGTTTCGAATCACTTGAAAAGAGATTTAAAAATGACTCCAATTTATATAATGCATACAAACATTTTATAGATCAATACATCTCCCTAAATCACGGTAAATATGTTCCTCTTACATACCACAACTCGCTAGATGAAAACAAATATTTTCTACCCCATCACTGCGTATTAAAGGATTCAGCAACCACCAAATTGCGCGTAGTGTTCGACGGAAGTGCAAAAACCACTTCTGGATACTCTTTAAACCAGATACTTCTTACCGGCTTTCAAACACAGCCAGATCTCTTTGATATCCTCTGTCGGTTTCGGCAATTTAAATTTGTTTTCATCGCCGACATCGAAAAGATGTATCGGCAAATTAATGTCAATCCCAATCAAACTTTTTTACAAAACATCCTTTGGAGAGATAGCCCACACGAACCCTTAAAGTGTATTGAGCTAACGTCTGTAACCTATGGCGTAACGTGCTCCAGTTTTCTAGCCACTCGCTGTTTAAAAGAGATAGCTACTTTAAATACCACAAAATACCCCCTTGGTTCTGATGCACTGTTAAATCAGACATATGTCGATGATATTTTATACGGAACCAACACTCTAGCCGAATTAGAAGCTGCATATCATGAATTAAATTCCATCTTAAACGGTCACAGTATCACTCTTCACAAATGGGTTTCTAACTCGGCTGAATTTTCTGCCAAATATATTCGGTCATCTCAGTCTAATTATGAAATAACCTCAAACAACTTAAATACCAATAAGGTCTTAGGTCTCTCGTGGCACCCCTTAGATGACTATTTTACGATTTCAATTCCAAGTCCTCCCACTGCTGATAATAGCTTCACAAAAAGAAACGCCCTCTCAGCACTCGCCAAAATATTTGACCCCATAGGTCTCTTGGGATCATTCACTGTCACTGGAAAGGTATTTATTCAAAAACTTTGGCTCAATAAATTAAATTGGGACGATCCACTCCCTGAAACTCTTGCTAAAGAATGGAAAAGATTTATTAACGATCTCACTCTCCTGGAGTCTCTTAAAGTACCCCGTAATCTTTTTAACAGCAGGCAAATCTCTAAAATTGAAATACACGGATTTGCCGATGCCTCAAGTAAGGCTCAGGCCGCTGTTTTATATTTTCGCACAATTTACGCTGATGATACTATCAGTTGTACTCTAATCGCATCCAAATCTCGTCTAGCTCCCTTAAAAACGGTATCCATTCCTAGATTGGAGCTATCAGCCATGTTACTACTGTCAAGGTTAACTAAAAAAATAAATTCCACCTTTGCAAATCGCTTGCACTTCTCCATTAATTTGTGGACAGATTCACAAATCGCGTTATGTTGGATAAACTCTTCTGCCTCGCGCTGGAACACTTATGTAGCAAATAGAGTAACTCAAATTCAAGACCTAACATCAAATTTTTCTTGGAGACACGTTCGTTCTCATGAAAATGCAGCAGATTGTCTATCTCGCGGCTTGACCGCTACTGAATTTCTAAATTCCCGGATGTGGTGGAACGGCCCTGAATTTCTACTTAAAACGAACTTAAACCTAACGACATTTAACCCGAACTCTACCCAAGTATTATTACCGGACGAAAAGGTATCATCCCTTATAATCAGTTCAAAAATCTCAACGCAAGATGAATTTATCAATAATCTATTTTCAAGGTTTTCCTCTTACTCTAAATTATTACGCACCACTGCCTACATATACAGGTTCTCGTTTAATGCAAGAAACTCATCTGATAAAAAACTTGGTATTTTATCTCCGGACGAATTGCGATCCGCCTCTATATCAATATTTAAGGCTATACAATCCCTAAAATTCTCTAAAGAAATCTTGGAAATAAAAACCCAAGGAATTACATCAAATAAGTCCTTAATTACCCTGAACCCTTTTTTGAATGCAGACGGACTTCTCTGCGTCGGTGGACGCCTGAAAAACGCTAATATCCCCTATGAACAAAAACATCCAATATTGTTACCATCTAACTCTCACATTATCAATTTATTACTAACTCATGAACATTGTCGTCTAGGCCACGCCGGACCGCAAACGACATTGTCCAACGTCAGACTTAATTATTGGCCTTTAAACGGACTTCGAACACTAAAAAAAATTGTAAAAAATTGTCACGTATGTTTTAGATTTCGCGCTAAACCTATGGAACAAATCATGGGAAATTTACCTAAGGTTAGAATTACTCCTTCTCGCCCTTTTCAAAATGTGGGCTGCGATTTCGGTGGGCCATTTCTTATTAAATCCTCTAAGTTAAGAAAGGCTCCAATGCCAAAAAGGTTACATATCTATTTTCGTCTGTCTAGCCACAAAGGCCGTTCACATAGAATTAGTGTCATCACTCTCTACTGATTCATTTTTATTATGTCTAAAAAGATTCATTGCCCGAAGAGGTCTTCCCTCTCTCATATATAGTGACAACGCAACCAATTTCGCTGGTTCAAAAAATGAACTTAAGGATTTGCGCGAATTTTTTAAATCCCCTAGTTTTTCAAATGACATGCAAAATTTCGCTGCACAAAATTTCATAGAATGGAAGTTTATTCCACCTCATAGTCCCCATTGGGGAGGTATATGGGAAGCAGCAATTAAAAGTGCCAAATATCACATTCGTCGAATGATAGGGAATGCTTATTTAGTGTTTGAAGAATTCAGTACAATTCTCTCGCAGATCGAGGCAATTTTAAACTCACGCCCTATTTGCCCCTTGTCGAATGATCCCTCTGATCTACAATGTCTTACACCCGGACACTTTCTAATAGGCAGTAGCCTTACCTCTTACCCTGAAAAAACATTACTACACTTACCAATTAATAGGCTTAACTTCCTTCAAAGATGTTCACAGATTCAACAGTCGTTTTGGAAACGATGGTCTGTTGAATATCTTAGCCAACTGCATAGTCGACCAAAGTGGTCCAAAGTAAGTCAAAATATTAAGATAAATGATTTAGTCTTATTAAGAACTGATAACTGTCCCCCTCTAAAATGGCCTACCGCGAGAGTCCTGGAACTTTTTCCGGGGTCAGATAATCATGTCCGCGCAGTTAAAATTAGAACTGCTACGGGAGAGACTGTTCGACCAATAACTAAATTATATCTCTTACCACAATTTGATTAGGTATATTTTCTTTCGCGTTTTTCTTTCTATTACGCTTTCAATATTATTTACCCATTTTTTACATAGGTACATATCTATTATAACTATCCGCAATTCGCGCGGGCGAGCTTATGTTCAAATCTCTTTAACATAAAAGTATTTATTTACAAAGTAAGGTAATTTACAGGAAAGTCAGTTTGTCAATTCTCTTTATATCAGTTCTCCGAATGTTTAGTGGAATTAAAAATCTATTCTTTGTTCAAAAAATAAAACCTTTTTCTCTCAGAGACTACCTGACCGTTAAGTCGTACATTGTATTAAATGAATTCTAGGAGTTGTTAAACCGGTGATTTAAAGGGATTTTGTGGTCCCTGACTTGTTTTTGGCGACGATTCAGTAACACAAAAATAGTCAAGTATCGGCCTTCAGTCGTAGCGGTTCGATGTTATAAAAATTTTCTCTCTTTGATTTTCACGCGGAAATAGTGTACTTAGAATCTTAAACGGGATATATTCACATCTGTTCGCGATCAACGACATAGCAAGAAGCATTTATGGTCGGCTTTCGATGATAATTATTATATAAAATCGCATTTGTTAGAATAGTTGTGATCAATAAAATTGACTGGTAGCAGATTCAATACTTTCTTTATTACCGGAAATCATCCTTACTTCGACCGAGATTATTTGGAATCGACGTCTTAATACGAAACCAACAAAACGCTTGGTTCCCTTTCTTATGTTTGGACGAAACATCACATCTCCACACAACTATCTTGTTGTTATTATTATTATTATATCAACAGCTTTCACCCCCTCTAAGGGACACATTCAATCATTTTAAATGCAATATATACCTTACTGTTATACTTTGTTACTACTGTTTAGTCTAGTGCGAAGTGCTACTTAGTAGGATATACACATTTAGTTTATTACTAACATTTATATGAATATTTACTTAATTTATTTTTTATTAATTTTAATGAACTTGTTAGATGTAATGAGCCTTAGTGTAATTTTTTGTATATTAATTAGGGTATAATATTAGTTTGCCAACCCTTCTGATGGCATGTGCCAAGGAGAACAAATGTCACTAAAAGAGAAAATTGTATTTTTTTTAATGGGAAATAAAAAGACATTATTGATTGATTGATTGATTGATTAAACACACTTTCTTTGTTGCCCAAACACTTTATCAATATGACAAGAATGACCGCAGGAGAGAATAGCATATGAAATAAAGGCAACAGAACGCATATTATTTTTGATATTATTTCACACGTTTTTCAGCAGCTTCAATATTGTTTCTTTTCCACAATTCTGTATCTTTCATTTATTAAGACATAATCTATCAGATTTCTGACTAGTCTTTCTTTGTTATCTTGGGGGAACTTCCATGTATATAGCCTTCGCATAGAAAGTTTATAGAAAATGTTTGTGATTATGAAGTCGTTCTCTTAGCAAAATTATAACAACCTGTTTCCTCTCTCATTTGTCATTACAAGTCAGTAGCTTTCTACATCATCATTCAATCTTCGCTTATCCACTGCTGGACATAGATCTCCCTCATAATTTTCCATCTATTTCGATCTTGTGCCTCTTGCATCCAATTCCTATGACAACGTTTTAGATCGTCAGTCCAACGTGTTGGTGGACGACCTCTGCTTCGGTAGGCATCATCTCTTGGTCTCCATTCCAGTATCCGCTTTGTGTCCATCTATTATCTGTCATTCGAGCCACGTGTCCTGCCCAGTTCCATTTCAGTGTTGCTACTCTCTCTACTGCATCAGCCACTCCTGTTCTTTGTCGTAGCTGGCGGTTTGGGATCTTGTCTCGTAGTGAAACGCCCAACATAGCACTCTCCATCGCCCTTTGACACACACGGATCTTTTAAACTGTTCTCCTTGTCATGGTCAACGTTTCCGCACCGTAAGTTAACACTGGCAAAACACACTGATTAAACGTTTTTCTTTTAAGGCATATTGGTATATCAGACGATTTAAAAATATGGTTCAGCTTGCCGAAGGCTGCCCAAGTCAGTCTTATATGACGGAGAAGCTCAACGGTTTGGTTATCTTTTCCTATGCGAATCTCATGACCTAGGTATTTATAGGCCATTACCTGGTCTATGGATCTTGTTCCTACGCATATATCTTCGCTGACTACAAGATTTGTCATCATCTGGCTTTTAGATATATTTATTTTCAATCCCTTTTCTAGCGAGGAAAGGTAGAGCTGATTTAAAAGTTCTTTGGCCTCATCTATCCTATCAGCTATTAGTACAATATCATCTGCAAACCTTAGATGGCTAAGCTTTTCTCCGTTTATGTTTATGCCCTTGTCGGTGAGTTTTGCCCTTTTACATATATATTCCAAAAGCGTAGTGAACAGTTTCGGCGATATGGTGTCCCCCTGGCGTACTCCACGTTGTATCGGGAATTTCTGGGTTTGACGATCACCCACTCTAACACTGGCTGTTGCGTTTTGGTATACGTGTTTAATTATATTTATATACCGATAGTCAATTCGGCATTCTGTCAAGGCTTCCAACATTTTTTGTTGATTTACGGTGTCGAATGTCTTTCATAGTCGACAAATATTAAAGCTAGTGGTTTATTATATTCAGTGCATTTTTCTACAAGATTTTTTATTACCAGTAGGTGATCGTTTGTTCCATAGCCTTTTCTAAAACCCGCCTGTTCTATGGGCTGATAAAATTCCAATTTATTTTCTAGTCGTTTCGTAATTATTTTTGTAAATAGTTTATAAATATGTGAAAGTAGACTTATGGGCCTGTAATTCCTGAGGTCGGTAGCATCCCCTTTTTTATGAAGTATGATAATTTCTGCGTTATACCACTGGGTTGGTGTTATTACTTCCTGCAAACATCAAGTGAATAGTTTGGCAAGGACCTGCCATAATCTTTTTCCAGCCACTTTCAACGCATCTGCCACTATTTCATCGCCTCCGGGGGACTTACTGTTTTTCATTTCTTGCACTGACCTTCGAACTTCATTGGGTATTACGTCCGGTAAAATTTCAGATCCCTGATTGATTATCTTTGGTAATGATCCACTCCGGTTACATTGCTGTTCTTTGTATAGTTGTCTATAAAAACTCTCTATCGTGTTCATAATTTGAACTCTATCCTCAGTGATTTGCCCCTGTTCATTTCTTAATTTGTGGACGTTTTTTTTCCAATGGACATGCTCTATCTGAGTACTTTCAAGCTTTTGTTTTCTTCTATTACTCTAGTTATTTCCATCGTATTGTATCCTCTCAGATCTTTTCTAACTTCCTTTTTAATTTTCTTATTCAAAATTCTTAGTTTATTTTGGTTATGATCCTGATGTTTTGTGTTGTGGCTTTCTACATGCTTGTCGCAATTTCCTTTGCCAGTCTTGGCATTGAAATCGCCCAGGATAATTGTAGTGCACCTTGATATTGTTGATGATAGGACTGAATTTATATTCTTGTAAAACACTTCGATTTCGTCGATGTCAGATGCTGTTGTCAGGCGTGAGGATTGTCGTAGCGGCATATATCTGTGTGATATTCAGTCTGTTTGTATTTTTGTGAACTTGCAGTATCAAAATTCCGTTACATATAGGTTTAGACACAGTTTAATTATTGGTATTAAACAGGAGTTTAATCTAGTTTTAGTTAAAGGTGTCAATTTTTCTGGATATCGTCAAATCTGTTATATTAAATGAAGACCACGGTGGAAAAACAAGGTATGTACATTTTTGTTTCAAGTCAAAGTTATAAAGCCATCTGATGGAGAAACTAGCAGTTTATGATGCACAAGCTATCGGTAGGCAATAACAAGCGATGTCAATTAAAAGCTGACCATAAACTTTTATCATACTTGCTAAGAACCAGAAATGTCCGAGCGGAATTGCAAGTATACAAGGAATGTCAGTCTCGGGCACAGCACAGCTGGTACGAAACACGTGTTTTTGTTTTGTTATTCATTCTGGCTTTTATTGATTTAGAGGTTATTGTGTGTCGTATTAGTTTAAATTGTGTGATTAATAAAGTAATTAGTTGTTGAAAATGTCAAGTAGTGATGAAGACGTGGAATCACCAAAACAAGAAGAATCTAAAGGATGAATGACTGATGTCATACGAAAGCTTCGTCTGCAGAATCATGAGAGCGGCGATAGCTGTAATTGTAAGCGTTTAAAATATTATGAAAATGTGACTGAAAGCGAAAGAATTAAACTGCTGCATGATTTTAATGCTCTAGATTCAAGTGACACACTTGAACACAACTACCATATCACAGGTCTAATTTCGATCAAAATGATCGCACAAAAACGTTCTAGGCAGCCTAATTCCGAGCCAGCAAAACATCACGACTACTCTTTTGGCTATATGGTTAGGGTTTTGAGAGATACTCAAATGCAAGAGATACCTGTCTGTTTCAAAGCATTTTGTTCAATCCACGGCATCACTAAGAGAAAAGTTGAGTATATTCAAAGTTACGATAAATAATGACGTGCCATATGACTCAAAACTGTAAACATATTTATGGCTAATAGCTTTTCTGTTCTAGTTATTTCGGCGCTCAGTTGAAAGACCTGTTCACCTGAATTATGATGAGTCACCCACGATTCGAAATTTCCAGGCAGGCCGAATAACAACCAGTATGAGCGACTTACTCGGGTCTTCAATGGGGGATCGCCGCATTCTCGAATAACAGGATTTTATATTTAAAGAGGAATTTTGTTGTAAGGACAGTTAGTATTTGAACATCGCGCCGCGCTTTAAAATGTAACACACGTATTATAATAAATTATATAATTATTAGTATAAGATCAATTAGTAATAAAGACTTTAATAAATTTGTAAGTGTTATAAATAGAAATTTCAATAATAAATAAAGACAATAAATTAGATTAATAATAACATAACAGAGGGCTTAAAACAAACGGCGTTGCACCCTCTGATCTAAGAGATAAGCACTCAAATCGGCTACATAAACTAAGCATTATTACTAAAGATTCCATAAGTTATTCCATTATAGTAATAAAAATACATCTAAAATTTACCTTCCTGAAGAGTTTAATGTAAAAAAAAATTACGAATTATTTCAAGAAAAAAATCCTCAGATAAAGATTGCATATGACAGCTTTCGACGAGAATTTCATGAATTTACCCTGGCTGAAATCAGTTCTCTACAAAAACAAGAACACAATCCTGAAGTAGAAAGTAAATTAAAATATTTACACACAGAAAAAAAACTACACAAATTAAAGGTCCAGGATTTTTATGACCGAAAGAAGTAGGCAAAAAGGTTTGCTAGACGTGACAAAGGATATGAAGTTCTGGTCATGGACTATCAAAAAAATGTCTCACTTCCACACATCAGAACAAACGATGTGTACTATAGAAAACAGTTGTCAATGTATTCTTTTAATATTCATCTGCCTTCTAAAGGTAAATCTATTGTCTACACTTATATTGAGACCATAGCTAAAAAAGGCTCAAAACGGAGTTATATCTTTCGTAAATAATTTCATTATGAATCAGTTGGACAAACAAGTAAGAACAGTAAAAAAATTTTTGTGACTCAGCAGGGGGCCATAATAAAAATTACAATGTTTAAATATCTGCATTTTCTTGTTCAAATGTTAAAACGATTAGACACCGTATCAATAACATTTCCTATTAGGGGGCATTCCTATATGGAATGCGATAAAAATTTTGGTTTGGTAAAGATGAAGATCAGGATGGAAACTCCACAGGAGTTTTATGAGTTGTTACGTAATGCCCAAATGAAGCCAGAACCGTTCCAAGTAGTCAAAGTTAAAGAGGTTCCAGCTATCGTTAGAGACTGGGCAAACTTTCTAGATGTAATCTCACTATATGCTGACTAGAAGAACAGCCCTTTCAAAAATTCAACAACTAAAAGAAATCTTAATTGAAGCTAAACATAAGTTTATAAAGCACCGATCATCCTATAATGGGTCACTCTACAAATCCGTCGTCTACGCGAACAAAAAATCTGCTGAGCAAATGGAAACTTTTTGAGTGATGAAGAGTTTTACCTGCCAGATAAAGCCTATTATGGTAATATTTTTTTTTACATATTTCATATTTGATTTATATTTGAAAATATTATTTTTATTTGCAGGTTTGGTGAATATATCTAAAGAAAAGTTTAACGACTTAAAAATTCTGTGGAGCTGACGCAAGACGTTTCTACGAAAGCCTTCCTCAAGAACAATAATTTTTATGTTTCATCTTTTCAATTACATTTAAATATAAAATACCTTTAAGTAACTCTAACATATTTTATTTTTACATTATTTCTACAATTAGCAAAACCAAGGAATGTCATGACATACCTCCTTTTTCACTAGTATAAATTACTCCTTTTTTTTAAAGTGACATATTGACTTAGCTACAAGTACTTAAAATAAATACCTTTTTATTATTTAGCCTCAATAAGAAATATACTAATAATTAGACTTCGGCAAATATGCAAATAAAAATGTAGAAAATATGCGCATAAATATGCACGTGTTTACCCGAAAATATGCAAATATTTTACAAAATATGCATACAAATAAATAAAAAAATCGTAAAATAGTAACAATTTTATTTAAAAAAAAAGTGTACATAACTAAATATTTCCTACTATTCATTAAGATTTACATTTATTTTAAGTAACTACATCATTTTTAAGTATGAATAAACTTATTTAGAATTATGGTAACAATAAATGACCAAGTGGTGTTCAAAATTTTCTAACAAAAACTTGTGGCTTCTGTCTGAGTACATATATTTATATATGGAAAAACTTCGTTCAACATCAACTGATGTAACGGGAGCATTTTTCAAACTAACCAAAACATTTGGTTCTAAATTAATTGTTTCCGAAATATTTCCAGCTAGAACACTGACTACTTCAGAAAGAATATGGTAACCTTTATTTTTTTCCATAGTAGCTTCAAATTTTTTTAAAATATCTTTTCCAATATTACCTCTAACGTTCCAACAACATAACGCAAATTCTTTTATTAATGCTGTACTTTCGAACAATGACAGTTTTGGTGATTCTAACTGAGTAATTGTTTTTTGAACAAAACTAAAATTTGATTTTATAAATAAAAGTTCTTGTTGAAGCAAGTTACTCTGAAAAGTTTGTTTAGAATCCAAAAGAGATTGGGAACTTTCATCTGTTAACGTATCAATTATGTTCTTTATTTTAACAAAATGATCTGCATAAAAATTAGCTGCTTCTAACCATGTTCCCCATCGCGTTAAAATAGGTTGTGGTGGAAGAGGAATGTTAGGTAGCATTTCTTTATAAAGTTGAATTCTTATAGGAGATTTAAGAAATACTTTTTTGACACTGGATATCATGGTATTTACAAGAGGAAACTTTTTTCGTATTTCCTCTGCAACTCTGTTTAATCCATGCGCTACACAAGTAACATGTATTAAATCTGGGAAAAATATTTTTAAATTTTGTCCTGCTTTCACCATATAAGGAGCAGCATCCGATAAAATAAGCAGTAATTTATTAGAAGGAATAGTTGTCGGAAGAAAAAAAGTTGCTAATGTTTCTTGTATAAAACGCGAAATTGTTAAAGCATTTGTTTTCTCAAGTTGCTGGCATGAAATAAGATGAGATTTTGGTAAGGTATCTTCTTTAAGAACACCAATCAATAAATGAGCAATATACTTTCCTGAGGAATCAGTGGTTTCGTCTACAGATATGTAAAAATAATTATCTGCAATTTCTTCCTTAATATTAATTAACACCGACGAGTATAGCCCGTTCACATTATTTCTTCTTAGAGACCGATCACTTGGAACATTAAGTTTGCAATATTTTTTTAGAAACGAACTAAAATTTACATTTGCTAATTTTGAAAGCGGTATGTTTGCAGACACTAATGCGCGACACAAGTCTTCATTAAAAGTTTCTTGCTCATCTAATTTTTTTGAAGTAGATTGGAAACATTTAGCCATTGAAGTTTGATGTTTTCCTCCTATTTTTCCTTTTTTTGCAATGTGTGAAGCAGTTCTCACATGTTGGTCTATCTGAAATTTCTTCTCACATGCTATCTATAAATAAAAATAAAAACCTTTATTTTAACCCAAAATTTAAAATATAAAAATATACAAGGTGTTTTTGGTTAATCAAATAACTGGTTTGGAAAAAAAAATACTCGCTAAGTGTTTTAAATGCAGTATTAATCCACAAATTAGTTTTTGTTACTAACCATTAGTACATCATATAACTTATTTTAAAATTCAACAAAAGTTTTTTTTTTGTTAATTCAATTACAATAAAAATAATTGTGTTTTAGAATAGCTGACTTCATAAAAAAAAGTAAAGGTGAAAAATTTTTCTAAATACACACCATTGTATTGTACCATGGACAATTTTTTCTCACTAAAGGAAGCTATTTTTCATTTAAAAACAACCTACGAGTACTAAATTTCAAGTAAATACGTTTATTGGTTTTAAAGTTATTGTTGTTATTAACTAAAAGAATTTAATTTTTTTTAATTTTAACACCCTGTATCTCGAAAAGTAAATAAGTTTGACCCCTCATTAACTATATCGTTTTGTTCAATTTTTCGAGAAGTATCTACAGTCAAACGTTGTAAGTGTCATTTGGAAACACCCTGTATGTATGAAATATTAGATATTTAATAGAAAATATTAGATACTTACAATTTTGCCACAGACTGAACAGTAGATTTTTCCCATATCCATAGACAGCTCTTTATAAGGTTTAATCCAAGTTGAAGCACTGGTTGTTTTAGGCATTATAAAATCACAATCTTCCTTTTTGTTACGCACAACGAGTGTTTACGCTTTGAATATCAAAACAAAAATGATTTACAAATCTGAGCATCAAATTAGAAATGTTTAGGTACCTAATTCAATAAACTGGGAGATTTTGGAAAATCCCTAAATTAGGAACAAAACTATTAGCCGTTTACCTGCTGTTAGGATACAATAAATTGTAGATAGATTTGGGGATTAGATCATAAAATGCAAATGAGCGAACCCTTAGCGATTATCCAATAACTGAATGCCTCAGTGACCGAGACTTTCTAAGAATGTTGAGGGCTACTTAAATTGATCTTCTTTGAAATTGTAAATGTTTTGTACCTGTAGAGATTACGTACTTAGATCATTTCTTGATTAAAATGACTACAAAATTTTATACAAGAATTGAAATAAATTGGTATGTTTAAAAATTTTCAAATACAGTATAAAAATCTGAACTTTTATGCACTTTATGCAAACTTTTATACAAATATGCCAAAATATGAAATATTTGCATAAAATATGCACAATATGCAAAATATGCAATATGCATATTTGCCGAAGTCTACTAATAATAAAGAGTGTAAAATAGATCGCAGGTATCTCTTTAAAATAATGAGTTACACAATTACGAAAATATTAAACTTCAATTTTCTCAAATTCAACTTTAAGTGACATTCCTTGTCCCCTAGGTTATCAAATTTAAAATAATTACAGGACCATTTATTAGATTATTTTCTACCTAGTTAATTGGTTTTTTAGAACTGCAAATAAAAGCAATATTTTAAACTTGATCAACTATATCTTAAGTTACGGTACTCCAATTATGGTTTAATCTGCTGAAAAACCAATAATACTTTGCACATAAAAAGCAAATAGCTGTAGTTATTTTTAACGCCGACCTAGTGTTGTGTTAATAAACGATGCTATTAGTTATAATTGACTAATTTAGAAATTTACCTCAAATTATAAGCAAACTAGGTAATATCTCGAGAAAACTATTATTACAAGAATGTCTATATTTTAATCGAGAGCTAACATCCGGTCGAAAATTAAATTGGAAATAAATGAGATTTTGTTGGAAAATAAATCCTTGATTGATTTCGACAACTTGCATTACAAATAATAGTTTTCAGTAAAAAAATTATTAAAAAGGCAAACGAATATTATACTAAACGAATTAACTACAACAGACTTGCGGATATTCTTTCCAAACAATCTTGAGATCTTATCTTTAAATGTAGCAGTCCAAATTTAGCAACAGACCAATTAATAACAGTTATACAGGAAAATATTGACAAATGTACTTATTAAGTATAAAAAAATAAATAAAAAAACAAAAAAATTTCACCATGCATTACCAAAGATCCAGTACAATCCACTATAGTTTATTTTTATGAACGAGAGAGTAATTAGCATAATTTTAACTGGTAGCTCCGACCACTCCATGGGCGTGCTCAAGATTAATTGAAAAATTACTTTGAATAATTGTAAAAAATAAATGAATTATTTCAGTGTTATAAAGTGTTATGTGTATGTAAACAAAAGTGACCTCTTTTATCACACAGTATATTAGAACTGACTGTCCTACATTAAAAAGGGTTTTAAAAAATTCACATTTTTTTTTAATTTTTAAAAATTACAAAAGAGAAAAAGAGTTTTTAAAACCGTCTAAGGTATGTTAAATAGATGAATAAAAATATTAATATAAAACTTACAGCTACTTGTTACAAATCCAAATCAGATTCAGAAGATGAACTTTCAGAACCAAGATTTATAATAACTGGCTCGATCATTTTATCAGTAATATTGTCCAGCTTCCACATTTTTTCCTCTTCTTTAATAGTGTGATTTACTGCCTTTTCCCAGTTTTCAGGTTTTACATTATTTACGGCCTCCAAAAACAACTGTTTAACATCATGAATTTTAAAAGTGGTATTTTTTCTTGAAACTTCACTCTTTATCTGTGCCCATACCAGTTCAATCGGGTTTAATTCACAATGATATGGTGGGGATCTAAGTACTGTCATTCCACGATTTTTGGCAATTTCATCAATTTCGTATTTTTTAAATTTTTCTTTATGAAGGGCACACAACGAATAAAGTTCCTTTCTTATAGATCCGGGATGGTACGTAATATTTTTTGAACTCAGCCAATTCTGCAAGTCTTTTTTTAACCACTTGGTTGTGGGCAGTCCTTCTATAAGTCTGGAGTGATAACTTGCATTATCCATTACTATTACACAGTTCTTAGGAAGAAGATCTATCATTTGTTCGAACCATTCTTGAAAGACATCAGCGTTCATGTCTTCATGGTAGTCACCGGTACTAGTTGATTCAAAAGTTAATAAACCACCTTCAACAAAACCGTCTGAACTGCCAATGTGTACTATTATCAGCCTGAGTCCCTTTCCTGATGGTGGGTTTAAACCAGTAGATAAGTTATTTACAAAAGCGTGCCTTTGACTTGTAACAGTTTCATCCTGCCAAAATTTATTTGGTGTATGACCCTCGTTGATCCATGTTTCATCAAGATAAAATATTTTTCTTTTTTGGTTTCTCATTTCCTTTATGGTTCTTAGAAAATGTCTTCTCCATATGACAATATCGCTTCTTTCTAATAAAATAGACTTTCTGGGATTCTTTTTCCAGCGGAAGCCTATTTCTTTTAAAAGTTTCCATAACGTACTTCGACTCATTTCTGGGTAATCCTTATCATCTCGAACTGAGACAAGAACTTTATCCAATGTTGGAAATTCTTGTCTAAAGAAGAATTCATGCACTTTCCGTCGAAGTCCTTCTTTAAAATTATATTCTATTTGAAATTTTGGTTTCCCTGGAGCATTACGTGGCATTTGAAAACTACCACATTTCTCTTCTTTAATAACTCTGTAAATCGTAGATTTCCCAACACCAAGTGTACTGCTAACTAACTCAACGGTCTCATCAACACTTTCACATAAACGTTTGTCTGTAAATGATTTAAAACAATTAAATATTAATGTTTTTTCATTAACTGTTAGAGGACCAATTTTTCGGCGTTTACACGGCACTTCCAAATTTTCCATAACACTAGTATACACAATAAACTGCACCTTGCAACTGAAGTACCTACTTTTAGTGAACTGTTAAGAATTTTGAATACGCCACTTGGACCTTCCTATATACAAAATGGAAAAAACCCACTATCACATTTTCTGTGGAATAAGTTTAGAAGGTAATTATCTAGTCAATTACTGTCGTAGATTCCTGGAATTAAAGAATTAAATGTTTGATTGTTGAAACCCTTACTTCGTGGAATGCACTCATTTCAGATAAAATAAAACGTTTTATTTTATCTAAAGAATTAAACTTTATTTTGCAAATAGGCAAAGAATTAAACTTTATTTTGCAAATAGATAAAATAAAACGTTTTATTTTATCTAAAGAATTAAACTTTATTTTGCAAATAGGTAGGTACTTATTAAACTTTTATTGGTTATATATAACCAATAAAATAAACATCTTACATTTCTTGCAAATTCATTAGTACCTGTTAACCTCCATCACTCCGACACTGGCAACCTTATTTAGGGATTAGTAACCCTCACAACTATTGTATTCTATTCTGCTCCAACCTTTATACCTGGTGGTCATACTCAATTTAAAATTGTTTTCCTATATACTTCTGTAAACTTGTTGACAAATATCTGTTTTTCATTGAGTCACCCGTATCAACAGTTTAGGGATTTGCATACATAATTTATTGTTTTATTACTCTCTCATACATAAAAATACACTATAGTGAAAAAGATAGACTATATCGACTAACAAAGGTTCATGTAAATGATCATGATTTACTTGTAAAATATAAAGCATATAGAAATAAACTGCATTCACTTATCGACAAAACAAAAATTTTTATAAAAATAAAATTCTAGAAAATTCAAATTAAAATAAACAATTATAGAGTGTAGTGCAAGATTTAAATAGAACAAAAGTAAAGCAAAAATACCTATTGAGGGTCTTCATATCCAAATGGGAAATATATTGACTCAACCCTCCCATATTGAAAACGAATTTAATAAGACATTTTCAGAGCGACATGTACGAACTCATCACTTTATAGCCCCCCATAAAATTATTAGACCCTCCGAGATATAGCAAACTGATCACCGGCATCCTTTGGAGACCGGTAAACTCATCACCAGTATTTTTGCCCCAAGGCCTGATACCTCTTACATTTCTTGTTAATTTTTGCTTCATATTGCTTCATATTTAAATTTAAATTTAACTGATATATTTATATCGGGTGTCGGGTGCCTCCCGGTGAGTGGCTTATTAGACGTATCTGTCAATCTAAACGGATTTGAAATATAGAAATTTGGCTGCATAAGTTTTAAATAGTGAACTTTTTAATGAAAATATTAATAACTTTGTTATTTTTTTTGCTATAGGAGTTGGATTATTCTTTCAAATTATCAAACCTTAGCGCAGGGCTTCCCAAACTATGCGTCGCGACGCCCTGGGGCGTCGCTGCATTGTCCCAGCGCGGACTTTTAATACAGAAAATATATTTATTTGAATTTAAATGACTATAAAATATATGTATTAATAAATAAATCAAATAAAATAATAATATATCAATAAGTCGATAAACCCTTGATTTATTCGAAATTATTCAAAAAATTGTTCAATCCGAAAATTATCCGATGGTCCACGAAATTATCCGAAAATCAGATAATTATCCGGACATTGGCAACATCGGGTTCCCTACTGTCGCGCGTGTTATGTCATTTAGTTTTATTACTCACGCGGAGTTTTCTGCTATCAACAATGGATACTTATATTCAAAAGAATAGAAAACGAAGTGAAGAATCAGACGAGAGCAGTAATGTTAATTTAAGTAAAAAGAAGAAATATAGGAAATGTGACGACCAATATTTGGATTTTGGATTTACCTGCGTTACTAAAGGTAATGTAGAATTTCCACAATGTATCGTTTATCACAAACTGTTGGCGGCTGAAAGTATGCTTCCTAATAAACTAAAACGACATTTGGAATTAACTCACAGTCATTTAGAAGGTAAGCCAAGAGACTTTTTTGTGAGAAAATTGCGAGAGCTAAAACATCAGACCACGGCTTTGGTTTCAAGAGCATCAATTCCTACCAAAGCATTGTTCACCTCTTACATGGTAGCTTAGCGCGTTGCCAAATGTAAAAAACCACATACGATCGCTGGGGAACTGATCTTACCTGCAGCGGTTGATATGGTAACACTGATAATTGGAGAATCGGCAGCTAAAGAAATAAAAAATGTATCTCTTTCAAACAATACGGTTAGTCGCCGTATTCACGACATGGCAGAAGATATTAATGAGCAAATTGTGGGGAAACTTTATGTGGTTTATTTGCCATTCAACTGGACGAGACGACTGATAGTAATGATGATGCTCAATTGATATGTTATGTACGGTACATACAAGAAACAAATATATGTGAGGATTTGTTATTTTGCAGAAAATATGTGAAAGTTGTAAAGCTACGGATTTATTCGAGATTTTAAACTCATATATGACTGAAAGTAATATTACCTGGGAAAACTGTGTAGGCGTGTGTACGGATGGTGCCCGAGCGATGTCTGGACAGTACTGGACAGTCTGGACTCGTTGGCTGTCCAAAGGCAACGTACTCGGACGTGTACCCGAATTAAGAAATGAATTTTACACGTATCTACATACAAAATCATATGATGAAACAATACTCATATCCTGCAATTGGCAGATAAAATTACTGAGTTTCAGAAGAAGTTGCTCTTATGGAATATAAAATTAGAAGATCAAGAAATTGACTGTTTCCCTACTTTACAAGGTATTCTACAAGAAAAATCGATAGAAATTCTTGATCCCTCTTTAAAAAATATGTTTACACAAACTCTTTGAGAAATATTTTCCCGAAGATATGAAGCAATATGACTGGGTCAGAAACTCTTTCCTATCATCCACACCATAGACACTTTCAATAGAGGAAGAAGAATAACTGACATAATTGTCCTGTGATTCCAGCCTAAAGCTTCAATACGACAAAGACAAACTGTTTGAATTTTGGAGCTCACTTTCCCATCAGCACTGCTGCATTAAAGGTTTGATTACCATTTGCGACTTCGTACTTGTGCGAAACTGGCATTTATGCAGTTGCAGTAATTAAAAATAAGTACAGGTCAAACATAAACTTAGAAAAAGAAATGAGAGTGACAATTTCCAAACTGGTACCCCGGTTTCATAACCTGTGCTCAAAAAAGCAAGCACATCCCTCAGATTAACCAGCCAGTTACATAAATAAATATCCCTTTACATTTTTGTGCCTATTTTTTGATTTCGTTCTTAATTTTTAATAAAAAATGTAAATGTTCAAATAGTGTTTTTGTTATAACTATAACCTGTTACTACGCTAGTACTAAAATTGGTTAATATCATTGGGGGTTGGGTTGAGGAGGCGTCGCAAAAAAATAGCAAAGTCCAAAGGGCGTCACAGTACGAATAAGTTTGGGAAGCCCTGCTTTAGCGGTTTGCAACCATTTACCTGCTACGGGTACGCAGGTAGGCCAGTCATCAGTTTGCCAATCTCTCCGGGTCTATTTTGAAATCCTTATTTTTATTACGGTGATGAGTTTGTACTATCTACGACTGCATTTATGCTAATTGGTGGTGAGTTTACGTGTACCCTTTCAGAGGTGGGTGGACAAAAGGTTGACTAAAGAAATTAGTACACATCCCCGCTAGGTGTATGAAAATACCTCCTTGGTAAACTCAAAAAGGCAACTGATATTGACGATATTAATGCAGAATGTTTGAAAACAATTTTACCATACATATTCGAACCGTTGCTTCATATTATCAATATACATATGTATAGAAAAAAAAATATGGCCTACAGCCTTTCAAAACAACAATATTCATAAGAATATACAAAAGTGAAGACAAAACTCTTGCTGTAAATTATCCGACCTATATGACGAATTCCACAGAAAGTATCTACTTAGGACCAATTATTTTTTCTTTAGTACTCAAAAATGAAGAAAAAAATAGTGCCGCCCCTGGAACGAGGTCAATCGTGCCTTTTTTACTGGATTTCAAAAATTGAACGAGTGAAATAATAGTGATTTTGGAGGCTAAACATGTCGCGACCTTAAATCACTGTAGAGTCTGTCCAAAAACCCCTACAAACCCTTTTAAAACAAAAATAAAGGTATTTTTTATACTTATAAAATAATGCTTTTGATTTTCTATTTATTCGCAATCTATAGGGTCAGTTTTGAGTATGGAACTTGCACAAAATTTTAAATTCGAAAAAAATGCTATAAATCACAACAGAACATTATTTAAAATATATATCAAAGAAAAAAAAGTTGTGTTTGTCGTTCGTTTGGTCCCTTAAAACGATAAAATCTAGAGAAAATATGAAATTATAGCAGCTAGTCCAAAACGCGCCCTCATTGGTCGTGACGTCATATAGTACGAGTGTTCAAGGCTTATTATAGTGCCATTAATTCATTACGTTTTACATTCGTTTACTTGTAGCAGTGATTTTATGGTGTATCTCAGTTTTATAAATATTTAGATAGTTGCTGTGAACTATATATTTCATAATATTTGAGTGTTTTTGTTAAGACAATTTTTTTAAAATATCCGAAGAGGATTTTTCCAAAGGCACCCAAATATGTTTATGGTGGTCACATAATAATATTTTCAAAACGGTGAAAACTTTTCCCTGGGAGAAGTTCGGTGAGTTAAAGCAGGTAAGTAAGTACATATACTTCTATTATATTAATTCTATTTCGATTATCATTCTCATAATAAGTATTTAATGATAAAACTTTATACTAAGTACAGTGTCAATATTATATTTTTATGCAATTGTACTGAAATTCAAATAAACGTCAAAGTGTAAATACGAACTTAAAAGTTCTCTGCATTTTAAAGTTTAATTTGATAGTTTTACGTATAAACTCAAGTTAAATTACACATTTTAAAGTTCTCTGCGAAATTTTATGATTTAGAAAGTGCTAAACACAGTTACATTCTATTACTATAGTTTAATACATATACATTAGTACTAGTTTGGTCGTCGAGGCGATCGTCGAAGGCTCCATTTATGGAGTCTTCTAACGGGGGCGAGCCCCCCGATAAAATGCCAAGGGATCAGGATGCGATGGATGATTGCAGTTATGGTTCCCATGGATTTTCATCCCATCAGCTAGAAAACTCGATAAGTAGTCTTAATAATATTAATCATTTAAAAACCGATAAACAAATTAACTCACTAACTTCTAATGAGCCAGAAAAAAGCAGACCTGTATATTTATATGATAAAACTGATTTAGGGCCATTTCACATTTTTATTGAAAACAATGATAGAAATTTTACAGGCAAATTAAATGCAGTTAAGATAGGTGAAATATTATTTACCGTACACCCAGAAATTGATAATTATATTAAAAAAATTGATTCAATTGGACGCAATCGGATTAGGATAACATTTAAAAACTATGCTAGTGCAAATACCTTAATTACTTCTAAATTGCTTATTCAAAAAAATCTTATTGCATATATTCCGAAATTTCAATTATTTAAATTAGGTGTAGTTAGGGATATAGAATCAGATATATCAGAAGAATATCTCAAAGATAAAATAAAAGAATTTGATCACCATTGTAAATTCTCGGTGGATTATGTAAAAAGAATAAAGAGAAAAATAGTAACAGATGATAAAGTAGTTTTTAAACCTACAAAATCGGTCATTGTATCATTCAAATGTCAAAGTATACCAAAATATATCGTAATTAACCATGTTTTACATAATGTAGAAAAATACCAACAAAAAGTAATTATTTGCTACAACTGTTATAGGTATGGACACATGAGTAAGCAGTGTAAAAGCAATCCTAGATGTCTTAAATGTCATGAGTCTCACCCTTCCGATTCTTGTTCTTTATCATCCTTTAATAAAAAAATGTCTCTCCTGTGAAGGTGAACACTTCACTAATGAATGGGAGATATGTCCAGAATTCGACCGTCAAAAAAAAATAAAACATTACATGTCTGAAAACAGCTTGTCTTTCAAAGAAACGCTTAAATTATTTCCTAAAGTAACCTATGCATCGATAACAGCTAATAATTCCTCAATAAATTCACATCAAATTCCAATTATGAACGCTCCATCCTTTTCATATTCTTCTACTCAATTGTCCACACCCCCCTCAACCCCCAATCAGCTCACCCTCCCTACAGTTTCAAACAGATATACAATAATAAAACCTCCAAAATCCAAACGACCCCTCCCTTCCTCGCAAGACCCAATAGAAATAGAACATCAAAAAATAATAAAGTTAAACCCCATGTCCACCAGACCTGGCGGCATTTTCAATTCATCTTCTTATCAATCTACATTTAATACAGAACAAGGATCCAAAATACATGAATCTCCTAAAGAATTAACAGAACTAATATCAAATATAGTTATAAGTATTATTTCTAATATGAATCACAAAAATTTTGAAATCCCAGAAAAATCAGTTTTAATAAATTTAATTCAAACAGTTTTAAGTTCTCTCTCATATAATAATGAATAGTTTGGTAATTTGTCAATGGAATTGTAGATCGGCTAACTCTAATAGAGAAAATCTTCTCCACCTACTAGAAGACCAGAAAGTTGATATCGCATTATTATCAGAAACTAGATTTAAACCAGAAAAATATATTAACTTCCACGGATATAATATTGTCAGAGACGACCGCTTTTCAGCAACTGTCGGTGGTGGCTCGGCAATTTTAATAAACTCAAATCTGTATTATGAGGAAGTCACCATGAAAGTCGAATTATTAAACGTCAATAAAGTAGCCATTAAAATTAAGTTTAAATCATTTACTGTCACATTTGTATCGATGTATGTTCCCCCAGGAGAAAAGTTATCGTTACAACAGTGGAACAATTTCATAACATCTATAGAAAGACCGTTCATAATAGGAGGCGACTTCAATGCTCATCACATTGCCTGGGGCTTGGACAATCATACAGATATAAAAGGCAAAATCTTAATGGACTGTATAGATGATAATAATTTAATATACAAAAATGATGGCTCTCCTACTTTCTTTAGGAACTTTTCGAAATCGGCAATAGATCTGACCATTTGTACTCCTGACTTAAGTCATCTGATCACTTGGAAAACACTTCAAGACCTATTCGGTTCAGACCATGCACCTATAAGGGTCGAATTAGAGGATCAACCAACTCACATATATAACTCGTATTCACAAAAGTGGAATTTAAAGAAAGCCGACTGGAAATTATATGAACAATTTTCGGAAGATATCTTCTCTCAATCTGAAGATATAAATTCATATGAAAAATTTTTGCACACTATAAATACAACTGCATCCTACTGCATCCCCAAATTTAAAATAAAAAAACCAACTTCCAGAGGAAAATACTGGTGGGATTTAGAATGTGAGGAAGTAGTCAGAAGAAGACGGGAAAGTTTTTGTATATTCAAAGATCATCCAAACCAAGAAAACCTACTTAAGTATAAAAAAGATGATGCCCACGTGAAGAAGATTACTAAACAAGCTAAAAGAAATAGCTGGAGAGATTATGTCAGGTCCTTAAATAGGTCGGTCCCTATTAAAGATGTATGGTCAAAAGTTAATAGACTAAAAAATAGAAAAACTAAGAACAAAGTTCCTATAACACTATCGGAAGCTTCATAGATAGAAGATTTCCACCAAAATATCACTCCACTGTCTGCAGAATTAGTAATTCCTGACCTACAAGTGAATGCGCAATACGACTATCCAGAACAAATCCGCTTCTTAATCAAACCATTTTCTGGCACTGAACTTTACTTTTCGTTAAAGAAAAATTCAAATTCAGCACCAGGTGCTGATGAAATCCATTACTCGATGCTATCAAATCTTTCAAAAATTGGTAAGACTGTGCTTCTGAATATATACAATGAAATTTGGTCACGCCGCATAAAGATTCCTGACGATTGGCACGTTTATACTATTCTCCCGATCTTAAAACCCGGAAAATCGTTAAATAATTGTGATTCTTACCGTCCAATAGGACTGGCTTCATGTATACTTAAAACATATGAGAGATTAATTAAAAACCGTTTGGAATTTTGGTTAGAAAAGAACGACCTATTACCAAAAACTCAGTTTGGTTTTAGAAAAGGTAAATCCACACAAGAAAGCCTGAGTCACTTATTGATAGACATTTATGGTGCTTTTACTTATAAGAAAGCAGTTAGTGCTTTGTTTTTAGATATAAAAGGGGCTTATGACAATGTTAATCTCCACATTCTATATGCGAAAATGTTGGAAATAGGAATACCTGAAACTGTAACATGGAATATCATTAATTTGTATGTTAATCGATCAGTACACGTTAGATTAAATGGAGATAAGTCTAACACACGGTACACATCTTTGGGACTACCACAAGGTAGCATCTTGAGTCCTCTATTATATATTCTGTATACTGCTGATTTAGAAAATAAACTTCCCCAACATATAAAAATCTTACAGTATGCTGATGATGTTGCAATCTATGTAGAAAATAAGTCAATAGATAAATGTAATGAGCACCTTAAATCAGGATTGAATATTATAGAAAAATGGGCGACGAATAAGAATTTAACAATCTCGGAGAGTAAATCAACCATTGTTACTTTTACCAGAAAACGATATTCTCCTCCAAACCACCTACAATTTGATAATTATAAAATTCATTATAAAACTTCAATAAAATTTCTTGGCGTATTCTTAGACTCAAAATTAAATTGGAAAGAACACACAAATTATATATTGCGAAGAACGGAAAACGCAATGAATATCATCAAGACTGTAAGTGTCAGTAATTGGGGAGCTGACCCAAACATCTCAATATTACTGTACAGAAATTTAATGAGATCGATCCTAGATTACGGATCTATATTTTATGGCTCCCCAACATATAAAAATCTTACAGTATGCTGATGATGTTGCAATCTATGTAGAAAATAAGTCAATAGATAAATGTAATGAGCACCTTAAATCAGGATTGAATATTATAGAAAAATGGGCGACGAATAAGAATTTAACAATCTCGGAGAGTAAATCAACCATTGTTACTTTTACCAGAAAACGATATTCTCCTCCAAACCACCTACAATTTGATAATTATAAAATTCATTATAAAACTTCAATAAAATTTCTTGGCGTATTCTTAGACTCAAAATTAAATTGGAAAGAACACACAAATTATATATTGCGAAGAACGGAAAACGCAATGAATATCATCAAGACTGTAAGTGTCAGTAATTGGGGAGCTGACCCAAACATCTCAATATTACTGTACAGAAATTTAATGAGATCGATCCTAGATTACGGATCTATATTTTATGGCTCAGCATCAAACGCTGTACTCCAAAAAATCGAAAGTATAAAAAATAGAGCACTTAGGTTAAGCACTGGTTATCTTCGTAGTACTCCCATATTAGTCATGGAATGTGAGCTTAATAAACCTCCACTTTCATTACGCAGAGAATTCTTAGGTGAGAAATTTATAGTTAAAGTGGCAGTTAACAATAAACTGTTGTTGAGTAAAATTGTACAACTAACCACTACATACCTAACTCATCATTACTGGGAAAAAAAGAAGCAGCTTTTAGTTGTGGAAAGTTTTCTCAACGTTTCTAGTTACATTGACGACATACACCAAATGGAACAAACCCCATCTCGAAAATTAAACTATGAAGATTATTTATCTCCATTTAACTGCCATTTAAGTAATATTCTTGCCACAGATTTTCTTACTAAAATAGATCACCTTCAGTATGTACAACATCATTGGGGGAGTTATCAAAAATTATATACAGATGGTTCAAAAATGGACGGCAAAGTTGGATATGCTATATTCTACCCCCAAAAAAGTATAAAGATAAACAACAGATTACCTGACAAAATGACAACTTTTACAGCTGAACTCGTAGCAGTCAAAGAAGATTTCCAAATATGTATGAATCAAAAAGAACTAAACTATGTTATATTTACAGACTGCCAAAGCATTGTACATAAACTGAAATATAATTTACATAATTTTGAAGAAAATTATATCATCAGTGACATCATAGCTCTGAATAATGAAGCTTTTAAATCGGGCAAAAATATCATATTGTGCTGGATAAAAGCACACATTGGTATAAAAAACAACGAAATAGTAGATGATCTGGCTAAAAAAGCAACAATGAAAGAATCCACTCTGCAAACCTATCAACTTCCTATGGGTGATTTAATATCTGTAATCAGATCTCTTAAACGCACAAAATGGCAGGGACACTACAAAAATTCAGACAAAGGCAAATTTTATAAAAGAATCCAACCCACAATTTCCGTCAAGACATGGTTTAAACAAGTTTCCAACAGAGGCTTCATCAAAACTATTTGTAGAATAAGAAGCAATCACTGTATGACTCCAGTATACAAAAGCAAAATAGGACTGACAAATAATAATGAATGTATATGTGGGGAGCTAGCTGATCTACAACATATGCTGTTAGAATGTCCTTTACATTTTATTGAAATATCAAATTTTTTTACCAAGCTAGTTCAACTTAATGTTCAATTACCTTCTAATCTAACACATCTTTTGGAGTCAAAGAATCTAGATGTATATAAAATTTTATATGGTCATATTAATTGTTTAAAATTAAAGCTCTGACAAAAAAAAAACAATAAAAAAAATAATAAAGAATAAAAAAAATGGAGAACAAAATAAAAAAAAAATAAAATAAAAAAAAAAGTTACTAAGAAGATCTAAACCTCCGAGGTGTCGAATCGGGTTTATGTCTTAGCGTAGTAATAAAAAAAAAAAAAAAAAAACAGCAAAAACAGAGTAAACTAGTAAGTAAGTTTCTAACATTACATGTCTTAACTCTCAATACAATAGTTTTAAATTTAAATACTAACAATATCTTGTGTAAAGAGAGAACTCAAAACAAATTGACTGGCCAGTTGGTTGTCAAAACCAGTGCCAATAAAACACACACACACACACACACACATACTGAAATTAAATCAGATTCTTTTGTTTACCGTTTTCTTTTAGATCTGGCAGATAATCATAATATGTAGCAGTAGGATGGGTTCAAGTAAAAAACAAAAAACGGGATGTTGCACTCTGGGAGTGACCGAGGAGAGGAAGCATTCTAGTCTAAGCAAGGATATACTATATCTATACTGTGGATACTCGAACACTGTGACACATACGATGTTAGATTGCAGCAGATGGATAGTGGAAAGGAACAGAATGGAGAGAGAGACAGGTGTGAATTTTGTTACAGTGGGAGAAATGATTGAGAGAATGATTGAAAATAAATTAGTTTGGACTAACATACACAGCTATATCCGTGCAGTGATCAAGAAAAAGGAAGAGTAAGAAAGACTGCTGGACCAACGCTAAAGGTAAGAGTGAATGATGCTGAAAGGTGATGCTAGAATAATGAGTCACACTGTATGAGTTAGAATGCGTGAGTCAGACTGTGGGGAAGGAGGAAATGCCCATCTGGGAATGATGCCGAACTAGGAGCGATGAGTGTCTTCTACGCGCTACCTGGAACGAGACAGGGAGCCTCCTTGCTGATGAATAGAGTGTGGATGTGTATGAATGGAGAATGAATGAATAAAGGTAGTGATTTGGAAGTGATGCCGGCCTTACAGCGGCCATTCCGCTTCCGGATCGCTGGATGACAGAGGAGGGTCTGGTTTAGCAGGTAGGCGTTCGGCGTAGACTCTGCGACGAGAGGGCATTTTAAAGTACCTCGGGAACTATCGCCGGGAGTACGAAGAACGAATCCTGCACTAAAGTTAGTCAAGCGGCGTCCTGGACTGAGATGTCTTTTGAAGATTCCAGACCCCCTCTCTATAAAGACAAAAAAAAGTCTAAGCAAGGAACAATGGTAATTTAGTTTATTTTATTTTATTTTACTTTATTTTATTTTATTTATTTTATTTTACTTTATTTTACTTTATTTTATTTTATTTTGTTTTGTTTTATTTTATTTTTTTTATTTTATTCTATTATATAGATTCTATTTTATGATATTTCTATTGGATCCGAATCGATTCGATAATCACTTCGATAATCGATTAAGTTTCCTAGATACTTAAGGCGTTCCATACTTTAAACTCACCCTGTAGATTGAGAATGAAGAGAAAAACAAAAGCATTATTTTAAAAGTATAAAAAAGATCTTCATTTTTGTTTTTTAAAAAGGTTTGTAGGTGCTTTTGAACAGATTCTACAGTGATTTTAAGTTTCAACATTTTTACACTCCAAAATCACTATTATTATTTTTGAAATCTCGCTAAGAAGGTACGGTTAGATCTCTCGTTCTGGTTGACGGCACTATTTTTCTTCAGTTTTGAGTACTAAAGAATAAAAAAAAAATGGGTCCCAAGAGTGTGCTCTCAAATTTCAAAATTAATATTTTTGGCATTAAAAAAGTGGATATTTTCTGTGGAATGTCATATTTTATTTCACACATGTCGAAAATATTTGAATTATTATTTAATAACAGGCTTACAGCATACATCAAAAGATATAAGTTAATTCAACCTAAACAATTTGGTTTCAAGCAAAATACTTCCCCCAAGATGTCATTTTGAATTTTTTTTTTTTTTTTTTTTTTTTTTTTTTTTTTTTTATTCAGTTTGATGGCCTTGGCCGAGCCAATTAGCCAGACAAATTTAAAGACAAACAATTTTTACAATCAGAGGAATTTTTTACAATTAGCGGAATAAACATATAATCATCCGTACAATCTAACGTGCAATTAGTAATAATTAGCAATTAACAATTAATAATTAGTAATTAGTAATAATTCTTTTTTTTTTTTTCTTTTTTAATTTTTTTTTTTTTTTTTTTTTTTTTTTTTTTTTCCTGCGCTAAGACATAACCCGATTCAACATCTCGGAGGTTTACATCTTATTTTTTTTTTTTTTTTTTTTTTTTTTTTTTTTTTTAATTTTTTTTTTTTATATTTAATTTTTTTTTTTTTTTTTTTTTTTTTTTTTTTTTTTTTTTTTTTTTTTTTGCTATAATACAATATTTACTTAAATATAAGTTAGTTTTAAGCTACAATTTATATTTACAGTTTTTGATATGTTCGTAAATCATTTTTAATATATTGATATCTCTAGAGAAAATCAAATTGTTCAGGTAGACGGGAAGTGGAATGTTTAATATAATAAGATTATCATAAAATTTGTTTATGTTTAATGATTCGTGGGAACATTCAAGAAAAATATGTAATAAGTTACCTTCTTTTCCACACTTGCAATTAGGTGACTCCGCGAGACCCAACTTGTACATATGAAGGGGGGTAAGAGCATGATTAGATCTTAATCTGTTTATAACCCTTATGAAATGGCGATTTGATAGAGTATGAAACCATCTTTTTATGGGTATTTCAGGCTGCATTTGTTTGTAATTATTTCCAGTTCTCGTGTTTCGATAATATGTTTGCCATTTTTCTTTTTGATGCTGTTTACTAATTATATCAATGTCTGAAAAGGGGAGTAAGTTCAAGGGAGCTTCTTCGCCTATGTCTAGGGCAGATTTGGCTAGGCTATCTGCTATTTCATTGCCCTTAATGCCCGCGTGTCCCTTTATCCATGATATAATAATGCTTTTCCCTAAATTTGTAATTTTATTGTAAATAGTCATAATTTCTAGTTCTATATGATTTAGTTGTTTGGACCTATGTACGTTTGTTAGTCTGTCGACGACACTCTTACTGTCTGTAAATATTATGCAGCTGTAGGGTTCGTTACTATGTATATGCCTTAATGCAAGAAGAATCGCTGTCATTTCAGCAGTGTATATCGATGATTCAGCTGGCAATTTCAATAATTTTTTAAATCCGCTTTGAACATTAATTAATGCACATCCTACTTTGTTTTGTACTTTAGATCCGTCTGTAAAGTAAAACTGATAGTTTGGCCATTTATGCCGTGTAAATGATTGAAAAGAGACTGGATCTAAATTACTGTCCATAAAAAGGTATTAATATGTTTTGAAAAAAGCTCTTCTAATATATGGGAATACATAGGTGAAACTTGATTTTCATACGTATAGAAAGCATGTCGGTATTGAGATATCCTCAGGTAACTATTTACCAGAAGAGAACATTTTTTCTTTGTCCAATATTTATGAGTTAGATCTAAAATTGATAAAATATGAATATCCTGTAGATAGTTAGTATTTTTCCCTATGGCTCTAGTAATGAATTTATCACTTAAAAACTCCCGTCGAAATTTCAGAGGTGGTTCTATCGCCTCAACTTCCATTATATTAACAGGTGTAGAATTCAAATATCCAAGACAAAGCCGAAGGCATTTATTTTTTTGTATTTCTAATTTATTTAAATGTGTGTTTGCGGCAGTTCCATATAAATGACAACTGTAATCGAAAATGGGACGAATCATAGTACGGTAAAATAAAAGTGCTACATTTGGATCAGCGCCCCAGTTAGTTCTACAAAAGGCTCTTAGAATGTTCATTGCATTTTCAGACTTTTTTATGACATGATGAATTTGATCCTTCCATAGGAGTTTTCTGTCTAAATAAGTACCGAGATATTTTATACAATTTTTAATAGGGAACTGAATTTGACCTACTTCCAGATGCCCTTGTGGAATTTGATGTTTTCTAGAGAAAATACAAATTTCAGTTTTAGATTCTGATATATCTAAACCAATATTTTCATAGTGATTAAGAACAGCTTTAATTGAGAGATCAAAATTATTTTTACATATATTCAATGATTTGTGGGCTGTGTAAACTACTACATCATCAGCATATTGAATAATTTTTGTTGGGCTATTAATACAATTTTCTATATCCATATTATATAAAATAAATAGTATTGGGCTTAATATGCTACCCTGTGGAAGTCCTATATTCGTAAGACGTGGTGGAGAGATGGAATGGTTGATTTTTAAAAAAGTTGATCTATTAGTGTACAATGTCCTCAGAAAACTAGCTATGGTGATGGGGAAGCCGATGTCTAATAGCTTTTTATGCATAATGTCCAAGTTAACGGTATCGAATGCAGAGGAGACATCAAGAAAAGCAGCCATAGTATACATATTATCAGTAAAGTTTATTAGTATGGATGAGACTAAGGCAGTTATGGCATCTTGGGTTGATTTTGATTTTCGAAATCCATACTGAGATTTTGGGAGAATATGTTCTTGCTCTAACCAATGTTCAATTCTATTTTTTATTAACCTTTCTAACGTCTTTAGGAAGCAAGAGGCTAAGGATATTGGTCTATATGATCTACTGCAATTTTCTGGCTTACCAGGTTTTTTAATAGGTATTAGAATATATTCCTTCCAGCTGTCTGGAATTTGTGACGTATCATTCCAAATGTCATTAAAAATATTTAATAATGATATTTTATAGTGGTGAGGAATATGGTATATCATGGAATATGAAATATTGTCTTTACCTGGAGCACTGCTATTTTGTTGACTAAGTACTCGCTCTAACTCCCACATTTTAAATGGTTCTTCTAAGCCAAACCTATCTCTTGACACTGTTTCGCTGTATTCTGGAAAATGTTGTGAAGGTACCCACTGTGGAGATATTTTCTTATGAAATTCATCTAGCCAGCTGGATTCTGGATCTATTGGAATCTTGTTGGACTGTTTGCGGTTTTTAAAAGTGTTTACTTTCTTCCACACTTCACTGATTTGTGTTTTTGAGTTTAGGCTTTCGCAGTATTCTACCCAATTCTGTTTTTTCTTTTGTTTGAAAAGTTTTTTTGCGACAGCGTCAAGTCTCTTAAATTCAACTAAATTATTTCTTGTAGGATCTTGTTTATATTTTCCATATGCAATTTTTCGGTTATCAGCGGCGGTTTTGCAACTTTCACACCACCATTGGTTCGAAATTCGTCTCTTATGTGTTCCGTTAGATGAAAACTTTGGTATTGCTAAATTGGCTGCTTTATTAATGTTTGCTATTAGAGTTTGATAGTTTCCAGGAGGATTTACAGCTTCTAGTACAGATGTGTATAATTTCCAATCGGCCTTGTTAAGATTCCAGATCTTGTGATAGTTTTGAGCTGTAAATGAAGTTATATGATCTGTTTCCATGTTAATGATAATCGGAAGATGATTGGATCCATGAGGGTCCTGTAGGACTCTCCAAGTAAAAAATTTTGAAATATCTTGTGTACAAAAGGTTAAGTCAATAGCGGATGGACTCTTACTAGTTGCTAATGTGGGCGATCCATCATTCAAGCATATCAAATTACAATGATCAATACATTCTAAAAGTTTTTTACCATAGCTGTCTTCAATTTCGCAGCCCCATGCGATACTGTGGGAATTAAAATCCCCACCAATAATAAACGGTTTAGGTATGTCTTTAAAGAATTCCAACCATTCACTTTCAGATATCTTGGTCTTTGGTTCAATGTAAACTGACACAATATTGATGGGATTTTTACCTCGGAGAATTTTAACTGAAATACATTTGTGAGTGAAAGGATATCTATTTTTAAGATTTATTTCTTCGCATCTTAAGTTTGATTTTAATAAAATGGCAGTTCCACCATAACCGTCTGCCCGATCTGATCTAAAGCAATTGTAACCTTTAAAATTATAATAGTATTTTGATTTAAACCACGTTTCTGAAAGCAATGCTATGGAAATATTATTTTGATATAGCAGATATTCTAGATTTACTTTATTAGCTACTGCTGAACGACAGTTCCATTGCAGCAAATTTATGTTCGCGTTTGTGTCTGCGAATTTGAAGACAAGGTATGGTTTACATGTTTACTAATTAATTCCACAATTTCAGATTTTGATACATCGAAATTGTTTGTTTGTTTTATATTACTTATAATATTGAGAACTACTTCTAAAACTAAACTTATTGTTGCATTTAATTCCTCTGATTGTAATTTTACTCCGGCTGAATTTTTTAAATAATGTTGACTATTAAAAATTCCCCCCGAGACAAAAGAGGTTTTTGGTTGTGTAAGTATTTCTTTTCTTGAAATTTCAATGGGATCAGGGCTGGTTGGTCTGTGCCTTTTGTTTGGATTTGAAGTTGTAGGAGAAGAAAACATATAATTAGTAAAATTGTTATTATAGGATTTGGGTTGTAAATTGTGGGACTGTGAGTACTGAGGTTGAGAGGAATGATACTGTATTGTACTAGAAGGGGTAGGTCCAGATTGAGGCCGTTGGGAATAATTTGTCGAGGATATTTGACCACTTTCCATGGCAGAAGTATTATGAGCGACTATGTTTGCGTACGTATTTTTTGGGACCTGTTTATTTGCATCAAAGAAATTAATATTGCAAGAGCTCATGGTTTCCTTTACAATTTTTTGTCTTTTAAATTCTGGACAAGCAGACAAATTAGTAGTAAGATGATTTCCTTGACAGTTAAAGCACCGTGGTATGTAATCTGAATTTTTACAATCTTGTGTGGTATGGGACTCCTGACATTTGCTGCATCTTGGTTTACTTCGACACTGACCTCCCAGATGACCAAAACGGAGGCAGTTATAACATAATAATACTTTCTGGTTATACGGCTCTACCTCCTTGATAACTTTATTAATAGAAATATATTTTGGTAAGATTTGTGATTTGAAAATAACAATGCAAGACTTTGTGGGTACATATTCTACTATTTTACCTTCATCCGTAATTTTTTCTACTTTACGTTTTATTCTTTTGACATTAGATACTTCAAAAGTGCAATGTTGATCAAATTGTCTTATTTTATCTTTTATGTACGCCTCTGAAAAATCTTTTTCTATATCTCTAATAACACCTTGTCTATGAAGAATAAATTTTGGGATATACAATACAAAGTTATTTTTAACAAAAATATTTTCGTTTTTATTATTTATTAGAAAATTTGCTGATTTATAATCCTTTAACTTGATCCTAACCCTATTCCGACCTATAGAATCGATACTTATAATTTTATTGTCTATCTCCGGAAAGTTAGAAAGAATAATATCTCCGATTTTAAGAGCATTTAATTTACCATTAAATTCGACCGAATTATTCTCAACATAAATATGATACGGGCCTAAATCAGTACTTACATACAAAAACTCCTGTCTTTCTTTCGATGTGTTATCGTTATCGATGGTCATTGCTGTTGTTGTTTGTATATCATTTGTATTTTTTTGACGTATATCTGGGGGCACTGGGTCGTCTGGGGGTTTCCCCCCGACTAACTGGTCCATTTAATTGTTCTTAAAACTCACAATCTAATTTTATTTTTACACCTAATCTGCAGATTTATAAAAACACAATTTTTAAACGAAAACAGTTTAATTTCGTTCCGCTTTGTCGATAGGCACGTCCGATTCGTAGGTGAACTAGAACACGACTGCATTTTGAATTTAATATCAAAAATAAAATAAAACTCAAATGAACTTTATCCATTACGGTTCATACATTCTGTGTATACGAAATAAAGACCTAGTTTGTACCAAATCCATTAATTATTATTTGGTTAAAAATAAATAGAACCAGAAATTGCTATTTGTTCTTTGCGAAACGATGGGAAATTCGCGACCCACGGTGCGTGAGAATACTAGTCGTAAGCCTCTCCTCATATCATATTAGATAACTTGATACTATATCAATGACAAAGAGACCATTAAAAAAAATTTTTGTGTAAACATAGGCTTGTATACTAGAGAAAAACAAACATCTTGTTTACAGTATACAAACCATCACGTTTTTAAATAACAGACAAGTATGTAAATAGCTATAAATAGACTCCGGTGTTCCAAGGACAACATAATCCATTAACTATATTATTGTATTACCTAATCTCATTAACGAACGTACTAATTCAGATGGCTAGGCTTTCAATTTGAAGCGGTAAAGTCCGTCAAGTGAAGCTGATTTTAAGATCGATTTTATCAACTTCATTATAAGCCCTATTTATATTGTGATTTGAACTAGAATTTAAATATTTCCTGGTATACTCTGTCTTCATATCCAGTATCCAATATTGTCCTTTGATACTAAAACATCTAGAAAAAAAATTTTCATTGTTCTTATATTTATATAAAACCAATTCTTTTTTAACAATAGTAGTTGACCTACTAATATATCTTTTTCACCCTATTGAACAATAATTTGTAGACTTTTCAAAACTGAACGAGTGGATAACCTTCACCCAGATACTTAGATTTTATCTGAACCGTCCAAATCTAAACATATGTGCAGTGAATGAAGAAATTCTTAATAAATGCGCTAATTGATACCGGTATCAGGTATCCAAACAAAGAAGTTCCTGTTTTACAGAGACGTAGTCAAAGTTTATGCCAGAGTTAAAAGTATTGCATTGTCATCGTCACAGATTTCCGGTTCCTTTTCATCTGGATAGCTTAATTTTTTTGAACATATTTGAGGTTTGATGTTGATGATTTTCTATTCATTTTGATTCGTTAGATGTTGATACATGAATGCTAACGACGATCTGGCAACATGTTGTCTGGCATTGTCTTGATAAAAAATTGGATAGTAATTAGGTATGGAATACATGAGGCACCGCTACTTCCTGAGTATACCGTCGAGATATCATATCGACCCTCCCAACGAAAACTGTCGTAACTCATTTTTTTTCAATTTTGAGTTATTACCATAAACATTTCTTTTTTTTTTTCATGTAAATTTTTTTATTTTTTTTTGTTTTAGACAACGAAAATGAAAGTAACGACGACAATCATACCGTTGGCATTGATACCAATATATTTCCTTCTAATTATTCCAATAATGATCCAAACTGTGTTCACTCAGGATCAAGAAACAATTTAGGTATTTAATAATTTTGCCATTTCTTTTTTTTTTAATTTATTTTTTTTTGTTTTAGACAACGAAAATGAAAGTAACGACGACAATCATACCGTTGACATTAATATTAATATATTTCTTTCTGATTATTCCGATGATGATCCGAACTATGTTCCCTCAGGATCAGAAGCCGAAAACGAAAATTTGAATCTATCTGATAACAAGAGAAGTAATGTGTCATTGGACAGACTATCATCAAAAAGAAAGCGAAAAATCACAGAGAAGGTTAAGATAGGAAGAAAACGAGTTAGAAATGAGAACGAATGGATTGACAAAAAAGTCAAAAAAAAACTTAATAGCGGTCTGAAACATAAGAACCGCAAAGATAGGTTTATACCTGTAAAGAATATGAACGTTCCTTGTAAGGATAGTTGCAGATATAAATGTAATAGCATATTAAATTTAATTAAGTAATTTTTGACGAATTTTGGAAACTTGGAGATGATACCAGGCAGTGAGATATTCTTGCAAGGTGCGTGACACAACAAGGTGAAACTCAAATCAGTGTAAACAATTCTAGGAGAAACTTTTCGCGCAAATATAAATTTATTATTGGTAATGTCGAGAAACAAATTTGCAAGACAATGTTCTTGAATACGCTTGCGATTTCTGAAACTTCTGTTAGGACTGTATGAAAAAAAATTAGTGAAGCTGGTACCATAGAAGCAGATAAGAGAGGAAAACATAAAACTAGACCGCACAAGATCCCGGATAGCATATATAAAAGATAAGATTGTAGAACACATAAAATTATTTATACTTGTACCTTCACATTATACAAGAAAGAATTCAAAACGCATGTACTTAGAAGAGGGCTTAAACATATCTGTAATGCACCGAATGTACACGGAATATTCCAAACTCAAAAATATCCCGTCGCTACAGTTAGACCCGTCGTTTACAGAGATACTCTAAACTCACACTTCAACATTGCATTTTTTAAGCCTAAGAAAGATCAGTGTTCAGTATACAGTGCTTATAACAATATAGATCCGGGAAAAAAACTCAATGGAAGAAAATTGTGGCAAGCTTTACAACAACTCGGCATTAGTCCATACCTTTTAGAAATAATCCCAGAAGTATAATACAGGGATAACACTTTCTTCTTCTTAAAGTGCCTATCCGTTCCGGATGTTGGCGATGATCACGGCTATCTTTACTTTATTTATTGCAGCGCGGAACAGTTCAGTGATAGTCGTGTTATACCACTTTCGTAAATTTTGAAGCCAGAAATGCGTCTTCTTCCCGGTCCTCTCTTACCATTTACTTTCCCTTGGAGAATCAGCTGGAGAAGGCCGTAACGTTCTTGATTTCTCATTACATGTCCTAGATATTCCAACTTTTTAGTTTTGACGGTCATGAGAATTTTACATTCTTTCCCCATTCTACGCAGGACCTCCACATTACTAACTCTGTCAACCCAGGATATACGTAAGATGCGCCTATAACACCACATTTCGAAGGCTTCGAGCCGATTCATAGATGCAACAGTCAGTGTCCATGCTTCCATTCCGTAGAGCAGAACTGTGAATATGTAGCAGTTCAATAGACGGCATTTTGTTTTTAATGATATGTCTCGACTGTTGAAAATGGTTCTCATTCTAACGAATGCTGCTTTTGCCTTTATTATTCGCTGTTTAATTTCTGTTGAGTGGTCCCATTGGCTATTTAAATTAGTGCCTAGATATGTATATTGCTCGAATCTTTCGATATTCTGTTGGTTGATTGTAAGATGAGCGTTTAGTATTGGTTTTTTACTAATTGTCATAAATTTGGTTTTCTTTATGTTAAGAGCTAGTCCGTATCTGTTGCTGACTTCTGTTATGCGATTTGTTAATATCTGTAAGTCATTCAGATTATCGGCAAAAACTATAGTGTCATCTGCATATCTAATGTTATTCAACCATTCACCGTTTATTAGTATTTCTTTTGCACAACCGTCTAAAGCTTCCTTAAATACCCATTCAGAATAAATGTTGAACAACAATGGAGACAAAATACAGCCCTGTCGTACTCCACGTTCTATTGCAATTTTATCAGTTAACTGGTCTTCTATTTTGATTTTGGCCGTTTGATTGTAGTAAATGTTTTTGATAATTCTAAGATTTTTGTTGTCAATTCCAATTTCTTGCATTAGAGTCATTAATTTGTCATGTTTTACTCTGTCAAATGCCTTCTGGTAATCTATAAAGCATACGTATATGTCACAATTCACATCCCTGCATCTCTGAAATAGCACCTGTACAGCGAAAAGGGCCTCCCGTGTTCCCAGAGCATCACGAAATCCGAATTGTGTTCTTGTTAGTTGTTTTTCACATTTTGTATATATTCTTTTGTGAATGACCTTTAGAAATGTTTTAAGTAAATGGCTCATAAGGCTTATAATTCTATGGTCTTCGCACTTTCTCGCATTGGGTTTTTTTGGAAGGATAACACTACTTACCTAAAAATCGGAAATAGACTATCAGAGTTAATAAAAATAACTAAAGGACTAAGACAAGGATGCAGTATGTCACTCTTACTGTTTAATTTATATATTGAGGCAGCCCTCCAAAATTGGAAAAACCACTGCCAGGGAATGGGAATTCCCATAGGAAATGACGTACTGTTCTCCCTGAACTTGGATGACCAAGTCGTCCTAACTGAAGATTCTTATGATGTAGAATTTATGATAAAGCGTCTATACAGAGAATATGTAAAATGGGGGTTACAAGTCAGCATAAAGAAAACATAATATTTAGTTATCAATTCAGATGCAAGGTTTGAAGTGTGGATAGACAAGGACGTGGAAATCAAACAAGTGGAAAACCTTTAATATTCAGATGCACTCATTGATAAAAACGGCTTAGGAGAAACCTAAATTAAACACCGAATTAATCAGGGACGTAAAATTTTAGGATGTCTGAACTCCTTATGGTGGGATCGCAACATTTCCAAAAGGAACAAAAAAAGAATAGGGAAAACCATGGTTGAATCAGTTCTTTGTTATGGCTCTGAAGTATGGACAATTAATGCAGACCTGAAGAGAAGATTGTTGGCAGTTGAAATTGATTATTTGAGAAAAAGTGCTAGACATCAAGGCTGGAAAGGAAGACTAACGAATCTATAAGAAATAACATGAAGCTACAGAAGCAGACATTGACAGAATATAAAGAAGAGGTTTAAAATGGTTTGGACACCTATTGAGAATGACTGACGAACGTTGGCCCAGGAAACTTCACATATGGAAGCCCCCTGGAAGAAGAAAAGGGGTATATCTCGACGCATACGGAATGAATACGGCGATAGCCGTCTCCAAAATGTATTGTATTTACAAGTTGGATCCCTGTAATATATATATATATATATATATATATATATATATATATATATATATATATATATATATATATATATATATATATATATATATATATATATATGTTCGGATAAGTTTCCGCGGTCAGATAAATGAAAATTACTGAGTTCTCGGGAAGAACCGCGTTGAGAATTTAAAACTCGACGTTTCGGCACCCATTTTGGAGCCATTATCAAGAGTGATACGGTTCGGTTCGAGTTCGAGCTCTCAATCTGCCTACTCTCCTCACTCGAGACGTACCAGTATCGTGTTCTATATTGCAAGAACTGTCTCTCGGCACTGAGGTCTGAATCTGCCTACTCCTCAGTGTCGAGTGACAACCGGTCTTACCCTGTGTGGCTGCTTTTATACTCGCTGTATGCGCGGGAACAGTATGCGCTGACGTGGTCTGAACTGACGTGGCCTGAGCGGTGTAGGCGGGAGGTCGCTGAAGCAGGGGTCGCCATGTTGCCGGCAATCGTTTCGCGTCATCGCGCGTGTTCAAGTTGTTAGGCCGTTTTTCGATTTCGATAGCTTCACGAATAATTCTAGCTTTTAATGAGCGGATGGGAGCGATGGTTTTTGCTTTTTCGAAATCTATTTTGTGGCCTGTCTGAATATGATGTTGGGCTAGGGCTGAAGTGGTATCGGAATGTTTGACTGATAGAGAATGTTCGTAAATACGGTTATGGATTCGTCGGTTTGTCTGTCCTACGTATGTACGTGGGCAACTGGAACAAGGTATCTCGTAGACACCATGGTCTTCATTGGGGATTTGGTTTTTTACGGATCTGACGAGATTGGACAATTTGGAGTGAGTGGTGAAAATGGTTTTGATATTAAGAGGGATAAGAGTTCTACTGATCTTGTCAGTGACACCTTTAATGAAAGGTAGAAAGATTTTGGGTTGATCCGGCGGCAAGGTTTCTTTTTTGGATGGAATGGGGTTTAGAAGTTTTTGAATGCTTCTATTGATTTGGGTTTTGTGGTAGCCGTTTTGTAGGAGTGTTTGTCTTATTGAATTGATTTCGGATGACCTGTGATTGTTGTCGCTAAGTCTTATGGAACGGGAAATAAGAGTGTTGATGACTGAATTAAGTTGGGCGGGGTGATGATGTGACTGGGCATTGAGATAGCGGTTTGTATGAGTGGTATGAGTAATTTTCATATATATATATATATATATATATATATATATATATATATATATATATATATATATACACATATATATATATATATATATATATATATATATATATATATATATATATAGGAGAGATAAAAACTAGTTAAATAAACTTATTAATAACTTACCTTCTGAATCGTTGCTAACTCGACTAGGTCCCCTGATTTGCTCATTATACAAATTTGTGCTCTTAGGAACGTTGAGAGCTGATCTGATTCCAACCGAAGAACCGTCCAAATGCCCGGGTCCAATTTTCGGTACATGACTATTACAGTACACTTCCTTATCTTCCTGCCGATGTTGATTGTTATAATAGGTCTTTAAAGTAAGTTTCGTCCCACAGATGGCGCACTTAAAACACCCACTATGAAAAAAAGTAAAGTCCTTCAAGGGCCCGACCCTGTCGACTTGATACACCGTTTCGTTGCACCTCAAGCACGTGCTTTCGTAAAAATTTGGGCGGTACATGGCCTTGTAGGAATTCTGCAACATTTTGTCTTCGTTTGATTCTATGAATATTCTAAGTGGATATTTTTTGCTCTGATTACTCCGATGGTATACGCGCACACTGTTTAATTGACGTTAATTTAATAAAATGATGATTTTCATTAGCACACTTTCCGATGTCAGGATGCACTAGAAAAAAAAATACAAAATGTTAGAGGAGTCACGCTATTGTATGTGATAAGGTAAGATGATATGGATGTGCAGACTCATTGGCGTGGTATAATACTAGTACATACACTTATATCTACATGAAAAGAAGTCCAGTTTAGCAGTTAAATATTAATATAAAAATTCATTAGTCGGTGAACAAAAGCAAATAGGTCAAAATCAAAAATGTGGTGTTTACAGGAAAGGTAAAAAATGATTTAAAGAGTAAATAAAATGGTATTTTGGCAAAATAGTTGGCTCTATTTGTTTAAAATTATACTAAAACATTGTCTAAATAGTTTTTATCGCATTATTGGAGTATTTTTGGTTTTGCATGACTTTTATTTGGCACGATTTGTTTGTCTAACTTATATGCTTATAATAAAAAAAAAAGGTGAGGAATGAAAATGTATTTTAATGCCTCCATAACCATTTATTTGTATCAAAAACAAAAAACTTATTATCAATGAACTAAACCTATATATAAAAAGTAAAGTTAGTTATATTAAAACATAAAAATACGTAAGGGAAAAGAGGTTACAGTGAGACAGAGGGAACAGTGAGACATTTGCCAATATTTGGTAAATTGAATTTCGATTGTTGGCACTACTGAAAAAAACTAAGTTGGCGGTATGACTATGACAGTGATCTTTTAGAAGCAGTGACAGTTTGAAGTATTTTATTCTTAGTCAATATCAAGTGTTCAGTCATTGTCAAAGTAATTGTTTTGCTCGCAATATTAAAGTTTGTATTCAAAAAACTATTAACAATAAAATTGTGATGCTGATAGTAACCGATAGTTAAATATTTAAAGTAAGTGTAAGGCATGTTATTTTCGTACGTAATAGTTTCAGTAACATTTTTAAGTTGTTTAACTAAAAAAATTGTGATGTGGCTACAGTGATACATTTCATATATGGGTACAGTGGGACATTTTATAAGTTGTCTCACTGTTCCCTTATCCTATACTATCTTTCTTTTGGTAAAAACAGAGTCTGAAACTAACTAAACTAGTCTTATTTGCAGTATGGCGCGTCCCAAGAAAACTGCAAAAACCGTTGGTCGGTTCACGGACGACCAAATGAGAGAGGCAGTACTTTTAGTTCCAAATGGTGTGAAAATACGCTGTGCTCCCAGGGAAACAAGCTTAAGCTTCCAAACTTTAAGCAGATATGTAAAAAAATACAAAGAAGACCCTACTTGTAGGATGAAAGTAAAAGGGCTAGGAGAGTACGGCGTTGTTTCCCATGTTAAATCCCATAAGAAATCACTAAGGTCCATTTTGGTCATTTTTGACGCTTTTTTTGGTGGGGGTAAAACGGCTCGTCCGATCATGACGTAAGAGGTATCATCGGGAAGGGGAGGGGGTAACGAATACGTTAACACAAAAAAACAAAGATGGCGACATTGCCAAAAGGACACTAAGCTTGTAACGTCTACACGTCTCAACGTGCAAGGTATTGATGGAAAGGGGAGGGGTCAACAAATACGTAGACACAGAAAAAAAAACATGGCGGCATTTTGCCAAAAGAACACTAAGCTTGTAACGTCTAAACGGTTCAACAATGTGCAAGGTATCGATGAAAAGGGGAGGTGGTAACGAATGTATTAAAATAAAAAATCAAACAATGTCAAAAAGACAATGCCAAAACGGCACTATATCGTTTCTCTGTTGTTATTAGTCAGATTACTACGTGTAACACGTTAAATGAAAGAGGAGGGGATATCCAATACGTTAACACAAAAAAACAGACGAAAATACATTGGCAAAACGGTACTATATTGTATCCCTGTTGCTATTGGTCCGATTTTGACGTATGAGACGTCAAATGAAAGAGGATGTGATATCGAATATGACAACAATAAAATCAAACATGGCAACATTGCCAAAACGGCACTATATCGTATCTTTGTTCTTATTGGTTCAATTACTACGTATGAATCGGTAAATGAAAGAAGATGGGCTAATGAATATGTTATCACAAAAAACAAACGCAAAGACATCGTCAAAACGGTATTACATCGTATATCCGTTGTTATTTGTCCGATCGTGATATTCGAGGTGTCAAATGAAAGGGGAGAGGAAATATGTTAACATAAAAAATAAAGATGGCGGTATTGTCAAAAGGACACTAAGCTTGTAACGTTTAAACGGCTCAACGGTGCAACGTATCGGTGGAAAGGGGATGGGCCAACAAATATGTAGACACAGAAAAAACATGGCGACGTATTGCCAAAAGGACACTAAGCTTGTAACTTCTAAACGGCTCAACGTGCAACAATGTGCAAGGTATCAATAGAAAGGGGAGGTGGTAATGAATATTGCTCCGTTGTTATTGGTTAGATTACTACGCGTAACACATTAAATGAAAGAGGAGGGGATATTGAATAGGTTAACACAAAAAAACAAAGACAAAGACATTGCCAAAACGGCACTATACCGTATCTTCGTTTCTATTGGTCCGATCTTTGCGAATGAGGGCTCGTTGAGGAGGAGATATCGAATATGTTATTACAAAGACAAAGACATTGTCAAAACGGCACTATATTGGATCTTTGTTTTCGTTGCTACTGATCGGATTTTAGCATAATAGACGTTGAAGGAAAGGGGAGTAGTCATTGAAGCTAACAGAGAAACAAACATGACAACATTACCAAAACGGCGCTATATTATATATTGGACCTATGTTGGGGACCTATTTTGTTTTTCAACAAAAAAACAAAATTTGTTTAATTTACTAATGTTTGTATTTTGAGAACGATTTTCGAACTGGAAATTGAAACGTCAATAAACGTACTTTAACCTTTAATTGTGGCTTATTCCCATTTAAATAGTAATTACTTTAAAATGCCACAAGAAAATAGCTTCAGAACAATAATAATTTATTTGGTTAATGTCATAATAATATGAACTTTATTTTGTTACGCCACAAGGGTATATAAAATAATTTACTAAGGCCATAAACAGTTTGTTAAATCTTGACGTGATTACTTTTGTAATAATTTTCTTATCTCGATCGGTAAACATTAACGAGTATATTACCTGAATTATCAACTGAGAAATCTGTAAAATCCGTATATCTAATTGTAATTAGCAAAACAACTTGTGTCATGTTATTAAAATAATGTTAGTTAACCAGGAAATAGACGCAAACGCCGACAGACAAAAATGCATAGAAACAGGTGTATTCATTGATGCATAAAATACCCAAACCTAATGTTTCTCACGTAGCTATTTCTTTCAAAGCATCCATGTTTGTGCTTTGATCGTTGGTGTTACAGTCATTCACATCTGAGAAATAATTATTTTTATTACTTATTTATAATTAAAAAAAATTGTTAAAATCCTTTATAAAAGGGATATAATTAAAAAACCCAATCGGGCTATGTAATGAAGACAAAACGTTTTCGGAATCCATATTCCTTCATCAGTGTCTAGGTGTACATGTTTTGAGCCACTGAATATCTGGGTAAAAACCCGTTAAAAGTTATAGGTTACAATTTAGTTTACATTATTCGATCTTATATATTAGGATGTTAAAGTTACCAGTGGATTTGATAACATGGCAACGTACCACTCATGAAGTTGCTGGTCCTGAGACAAAGTGTCTACGAGGACTTGATGATAGCAACTATCAGTGGCCTATTTTGTAGAAATTGCAAATTCTGTAATTGATAAGGCAAAGTTAAATTTATTTTAAAGGTGAAAAATCGAAAAAAAAATGCTTTTATGCACACTTAGTCCGTCAAAGTGGAAGTGTAGTAGACTAGGCGGGATCTGTAGAAATTCAGACCATAATGGACATTTTCCATGGGAAGCTATTTTTTTGCTGGAATCCCTTCAGGATGCGCCCAATATCGATAATCACGATATGCGCCAGTCGCAAACCCTGTGCTAAATTTTTTATTTAACAAAATCTGAAAACAATTGAAAATTTCTCATTTTTTTGCTCCTATTTTCGTTTTTAATTCGGAAAATATTGATCCTAGAGAAAAAATTATACGAAGTTAAAAGTTTCGTTATTCAATTTTACACAATATTTCGTTAGCTAGAAATTAAAAATTTAATGTTAATTGTTGAAAAAATAGCAATCATTGGAAAAAAAAGTACAAAAAAATGAAGTTAATCCTTTAAATGTTTTCGACTTTCTAAACTTGACTTACAAGCTCCATATTCCGCCTAGAAAAACTTTTTAATATGTTTACAACGTGTGCTAAATTTTGTTAATATCGGTCGGATAGGTTTTGCATAATAATTTTGCAACCCAGCCTACTGGAAAAAAATCGCAAAGTTTCAAATTTATAGTAGGACCTAAATAAGGCTCTCAGATAGTTGCAAATTTTTTTATATATATAGGAAGGCTCAAACTTTCAAACGCTTTTTGTAAAATTCAAATCGGTTCACTAGGAGAGCCTAGGAAATTTTGTAAAGTTTAAAACATTTTTTAGGCTTATAAACAAATTGAATAACTTTACGAGCTTTAAACATATCAATTTCAAAGCTTATACACTTAAAGAACATTAAAAGATGCTTCTTTAAAAAAAATACCCTCGTCTTGTCAAGTACTTTTTATATGAAAAGTTTTACGTAATGCGCTTCATGGCAACATCCATAAAAAAGACAAATAAAATCATTATTCAGAAATATTAGTTGCAAATGTAAAAAACTTTGTACAAAAACATGCAGTTGTATCAAACATGGTCTCAAATGTTCTGACTATTGTCTTCACTGCAATGGTCAGACATGTAAAAATATTGAACACTGTAAAATATTGGAAGAAGTTGAACGAGATATGGATATGGAGTCGATGGATTCCTTAGATTTTCTAGAGGCACAAGATAAAGCTACAGATGAAGGAGAAGAAACATTAAATTTACAGATCGAGTATGAAGATATTGAAATGGAAAATGAAGGTTTTGAGGAAGAAATAAGACCTGAAGCTTCTTGTCCTTCCAAAAAAAGAAAAAGCCTTTAAAAAAATTATTGAAGATTGAGTCAAAATAAAGTTTATTTATGAAAAAAGAAATTTTTTTCGTTCGCCTTTGTTTTAACAATTTAAATTATTTATTAACAATTTATAAGCTCAAAAAAATGCATGAAGAAAAAATGCAATTACTTGTTTAACATACAATTGTTTATTGCCAATTTCCCAATTTGCAATTAAAAATGGTATTTGAAAATACGATGTTTGAAATCCTTGTCGTCCGAGACATCGATTCAAAAAAAAGAGCAAAATTGGTTAACAAGAAGCCGAGATAATGCAATTTTTAGCGCGCGCTATGATTTTGAACTCGCCAAATCACATTTCGAGTGAATGTCCCCCACCACCACCTCTCATGCATTCCGAGCGACATTTTACGCGAAAACGGTTTTTTACTTGTCTTTTTTATGGATGTTGCCATGAAGCGCATTACGTAAAACTTTTTATATAAAAAGTACTTGACAAGACGAGGGTATTTGTTTAAAAACGAGCCCTCTATCACTTATAGTTACACATCAAATGTATGCCAACTTTGACCTTCAATATCTCGACTACCAGTAAGCCGAATGTATCTTTTTTTTTTTGTTTAAAGAAGCAAAGAAGCGTCTTTTAATGTTCTGTAAGTGTATAAATTTTGAAATTGATATGTTTAAAGCTCGTAAAGTTATTCAATTTGTTTATAAGCCTAATATATATAAAAAATGTTTAAAAATTTAAAAAAATTTCTAGGCTCTCTTAGTGAACCGATTTGAATTTTACAAAAAGCGTTTGAAAGTTTAAGCCTTCCTTTATATGTAAAAAAAATTGCAACTATCTGAGGGCCTTATTTAGGGCCTACTATAAATTTGAAACTTTGCGATTTTTTTTCAGTAGGCTGGGTTGCAAAATTATTATGCAAAACCTATCCTACCAATCTTAACAAAATTTAGCACACGTTTTAAATATATTAAAGGGTTTTTCTAGGCGGAATATGGAGCTTGTAAGTCAAGTTTAGAAAGTTGAAAACATTTAAAGGATTAACTTCATTTCTTTGTACTTTTTTTCCAATTATTGCTATTTTTTCAACAATAAACATTAAATTTTCAATTTGTAGCTAACGAAATATTGTGTAAAATTGAATAACGAAACTTTTAACTGTATATTTTAATATAAAGTATAATTTTTTCTCTAGGATCAATATTTTCCGAATTATAAACGAAAATAGGAGCAAAAAAATGAGAAATTTTCAATTGTTTTCAGATTTTGTTAAATAAAAAATTTAGCACAGGGTTTGCGACTGGCGCATATCGTGATTATCGATATTGGGCACATCCTGAAGGGATTCCAGCAAAAAAATAGCTTCCTATGGAAAATGTCCAATCCAAAACAGATCCCGCCTAGACTATAGAGTAAATTAGAATTATACCTCTACACCACAGTGGTTATAAAGTCATTTATAATCGTCACTGGGCATTTTAATTGATACTAGCTGAATATCTAGCAATAAACAATGAAGACTCACGGCATAACTAGATAATTGAAGGAATTATAAAAATGATAACTAGAGCACAATAACTAGATCACAAGATTTATCAACTTTGAAAAATAAAGACATAAATACACAGATGCTTGCACAAACAATTTAACACTACATTAATAACAGAAATTTTCACGAACGAAAAGAATTGGTTCTACTAATATTTAGGCCATTTTGAGAAGCAGTATGCATAACGTATTTCATGAAGAAGCAATTATGTGTAATGAGTTAATAAGTAAAAGAGATGCGGAAAGCCATATATAAAGAATGTTGCATTATCTGACGGAGAAAAGTTCAACTTCTAATTGATTTTTTTTAACGGTCGTTTTAGTCCTTTCTTTCATGGTAAAATATTGTAAAACCTCAGAATTTTAAAGAACCCCACCGATTTTGATGACAGTTTGCAAGTAAGGTTAACTTACATTCCTCTGAAAAAGTTATATGATCAAAATGTGTGGTTTTTTTAAGTGGTAAAAACTACTCTTTTTTGCTAAAAATGAAAAACTACAGATTTATGCTTATTTAAATCTTAATCATCACAAGTGATGCAGCCATGGCAGAGAAGGTAGATGAATGAAGGATGTGTTTGCCCGTGAGTTTAATGTTTTATTTTTTTTTTTTTCTGAATGCTATTTTTTGACACCAACCTGTTTCTTTTTACAGATTTTTTCGAATTTGTGTAGTAGGCAAACCATAGTCGTTTGATTGTTGTAACCGAATAAAAGAGCTTTTGTTGGGAATTTGCTTTTTTTTTTTCTCAAAAATGATGGTAAAGAAGCATTATTTCACGTGTTTGGTGCAAGAAAGATGCAGGTCCAACTTTTTTTCAATTTTTTTCTTATTTTTTCAAAAATTATCTACTTGAAAACAGTCTCAAGTATTGACTAAATCTGTTTGTCATTGGTTGATATTATGTCTTTCGGGTTAAAATAAAAACTTTTATTAAAAAACAATTTTTTTCAATTTCCAAACAATTACCAAATATGGAGCTGCATCCTTCTTACAGCAAACTCCTCAAATATCTATTTTAAGCACACATTCGGTTACCTTCACCAATCAAAAGTTATAAAAACACACAGTAATCACAATATAGTTCGTAAATCATCATCATTTTGGCTTTACAACCCTGTGTGGGTCCTAGCCTCCCCAAGAATTTTTCTCCAGTCGTCCCTATCCATCGCCTTCCTCCGCCAAGCACGTATTTCCATATTTCTCATATCTTGATCTATGTTATCTAGGAATCTTGTTCTGGGTCTTCCTCTTCTTCTTTGACCAATAGGTCTATCAAGGAGCGTTTTTCTAGCTGGGTCGGTTTGCTCCATCCGCATTACATGGCCTACCCACCTCAGACGTCCTATCTTTATGTGTTTTACGATATCTGGTTCCTGGTATATCCTATAGAGTTCGAAGTTGTATCGTCTTCTCCAGACACCATTTTCATTTACCGCTCCATAGATGCGCCTTAGTATTTTTCTTTCGAAACATCCTAACATGCTTTCATTGCTTTTTGTTAAAGTCCAGGTTTCTGAACCATATGTTAGGACTGGGCGTATTATTGTTTTGTAGAGTTTTACTTTTGTATTTCTTGATATAACTGTAGATTTAAAAAGGAGATTAAGCCCAAAATAGCATCTATTAGCCGTGCAAATTCTGCGGTTTATCTCTGCGGTAGTGTCATTTTCAGTATTGACGAGCGTTCCCAGGTATACAAATTCGTTAACTGCTTCGATGACGTCATTTTCTATAACAAGTGGCCGTAGTGTTTGTGGTTGCGTACCTATTTTCATGTATTTTGTTTTATTGGTGTTTATTATTAAACCCATTTTTGTAGCCGCTTCCTTTAATGCTACGTACGCCTCTCGTGCTGCGTTTTCCGTTCTCCCAACAATATTGATATCATCAGCATATGCTAAAATTTGCACAGCATTTGCTATTTTAGCATAGTTCGTAAATAGGTAGATAAAAAACAATACTCAAGTTTAATGAAGCAACAAAAGATGTTCTTTAGTGGTTTTTATAATGCTAATAGAGTATGGATGTACAATATGTATTTGATTTCAAAAATATTATTGATTTTAATTCCTTAACCCGACTCTGTCTTTCGATTGTTAAAAGGCAATGCGATTATTTGTGGTAATTATAAAATTCATATATTATGAAACTATCAGCACACTAAACTATATTTAATTATGCCTAATGCACTTTAACCTCTAGTCAGTCAAGGTCTACACAATAATAAAAATTCTACTTCCAGCTAAAAATGGAGACATTAAGCAGAACTGCCATCTTATGCATATTGATATTTGATTGCATATTGTTTTGGTGGATAGAAAAAAATCGAATTTCTTTGTTTTATAATATTCGCTTTAAGTTAATCAATATTTATATGAAGCCGCATTCTTGAATTACGAATTAATACATATATAATATGTTTATAATCTTGTAAGAAAAATTCACAAGGGCGATAATATGTGAGACAACGGTGACAATGGTCGCTGGCATTGACTTTTATTCTCTTTCCGTCTATATAACTACGCCACATTAGCGGTGACGTGACATTATAATTTTTTATAGGGACCATTTTTATTCAAATAAATTATCAAGACTTTTCCGGAAAAACCTTTTACTTAAGCCTATATTACTTAACTCTATTGTTTCATGAGACCGTCGGTAACTTTTCCACTAATTTTGAGTGATATCTGGCATTATCGGAAAGCAAAAACGTAAAAAATTAAGGTCAGACTGGTACGATGAGGAATGCGCACAAGCAACGCAAAGAAAAAATCAGGCATATAAAAGACTCCAAGGGCGAAGAACGAGACAAACAGAGGAAGAGTATAGGCAGCTGAGACGAGAAGAAAAACGAATACTTAAAAAAAAAAGAAGAAAGAGCATATAGAGAGCCAACTAAAAGAACTAGAGAACTATAAGGCATAAGCAGAAACGCAAAAGTTCTACAAGAGGATTAACCAGAACAGAAAAGAATTCAAACCAAGATTATCAATCATTAGAAATAGAACAGGGGAGATCATTGGTGATCAGGAGCAGATACTAGAAAGGTGGGCAGAAAACTTCGAGGTAAGGCTAAATATAAGAGGTGAGACAGGGCTCCACGAATCAGAAATCCAACTCGAGAACATTGACGGCGAAAGAGAGAAAGATAACATCCCAACAGAGGTAGAAGCCATCCAACCTATATAAAAATTGAAAGAAAACAAAGCTCCTGGGGCAGATGGCATTCCTTCAAAACTTTTAAAGCATGGCAAAAAAACCTGACATACTGTATATATAAAATAGTAGAACTGATTTGGAAGCAAATAAAGTTGCCAGAAGACTGGAATGTAGGTATAATTGTACCTATCCATAAAAAGGAGATCAAACAATATGTGACAACTATAGAAGAATAACCCTCCTAAACGTAACATACAAAATATTGGCATATATTCTTTACGACCGACTATCGGGATATTGTGAAGACATAATAGGTAAATATCAGTGTGGGTTTCGTAAAGAAAGATCAACGACCGATCAAATATTCCCTCTAAGGCAAGCTTTGGAAAAAACATATGAGTATAGCATTGATACTCATCATCTGTTTGTTGATTTTAGATGTGCCTATGATAGTGTTGAAAGAAACGCTCTGTACAAAGCCATGATAGAATACAACATACCAGTACACTTAGTAAAATTAGTGAAAACGACCCTCTCAAGAGTCGAGTGTAAAGTTAGAGTGCAGAACGGAGTTTCCAGAAAGTTTCAGTCTCAGATAGGACTTAGACAAGGAGAAAACCTATCATGCCTTCTATTCAATATTGCACTAGAGAAAGCGATAAGAAAATCTGGAATAACAACCAGAGGAACTATTATTAATCGCAGCATACAATTACTAGTGTACGCCGATGACATCGACATTATTGCAAGAAGAAAGAAAGGACGTGGTCGAATCATTCAAGGCGCTTGAAGCAGCAACAAAAAGAATGGGACTAGAGGTTAACACTAGTAAGACGAAGTATATAAAAGTATCAAATTATATACAAGCAGCACAACCCGAAGATCTAACGATCGGAACATATACTTTCCAAGGAGTAAGAGAGTGTATATACCTAGGCTCACAAATTAATCAGAATAATGCAGTAAGTGCAGAAATTAACTGACGGATATATCTGGCAAATAGAGCCTATTATGGAATAAATTTTTTTTTAAAAACAAGCCTAGTTACAAAAAGAACGAAACTAGTGATATACAGAACTCTTATCAAGCCCATCCTCACCTACGCATCGGAAACAAGGACAATGACAAAGAGCGATGAAGAACGTTTAAGATACTTTAAACGTAAAATCCCCCGGCATATCTGTGGAGGAGTACAGGAGGGCGGATTATGGTGTAGACGCTATAATGTCGAACTTTACCGCCTGTATGACAAACCTGATATTATTAGGTCCATCAAAATAAATCGGCTGCGGTGGTTAGATCACCTGGAGAGAATGAATGAGATGGAGCCGCCAAAACATATTTATAACCAAAGAATAGATGTAGTGAGAAGGAGAGGCAGACACAGAGCACGATTTAAGGATCAGGTGGAGGAAGACTTGAGAATGTTGGGAGTAAGAAACTGGAAAGCCAAGGCGAAGAATAGGAGAGAATAGAGACTTATCCTTGAGCAGGCCAAGACCCACCATGGTTGTGGAGCCAATGATGATGATGATGATCTGGCGTTATCGAAAACAAGGAGAAAAACATCGGAGTTCATTTGTTCGTGGTAACATTTAGTGGATTTTGAAACGAAGACAATTAAACCATTTTTCACGAAACCATGTTTGCTACCAATGTGCGTGATTATCGATCTTTGACCTTTTCCTGCGGGAGCCTTTAAACCAGAAGAATATCCTTCTAGAAAAGCTTGTCAAGAACTTGCAATACGTTTATCTACCCATACTTTTGAAACGGTATGATTTCGTTTAGTCAGGTTTCATCTAAATACAAAATGTATCTTTTCTCTATTTTAAATCTTTTTATCTTTTTCATATATTGCCTTCGCCAACAAACAGTATCTTCTGTATTGTTCAATATAGGTTTTTTCTTCGATTTTCACGATTTCTTTAAGTAATTTACATATCTTATTACTGCCAGAGGAAAATCTTAAGTGAGGATAAGTATTATCTCGTATTGACTTTATTATTGTATCCGATATAGGAATCTCCTTGTTTAAATAAAACATATATGAACTTTTCTCCGAAGGGCGTTTCTATGAAAGTCATCTATTTCCATTGGTTTTTTTTTGCTTCATGTCTTTTTGACTCAGTAGTGTTTCCTTGATTTCTTTCACTTAAAAATCTGTAAATGGTTCTTTCACTAACAACTGTCATACCTGAGCACATGGTCACTATATTATTTACCATTGTAAAAGTTGTTGATAAACAATGGAGTCATGAACATTTAACACAATAGTTTTTCTCTCAAAGGATACGCGACGTTTTTCAGTTTAGCAGCAACAAATTTAAATGATGATGTCATTTTAATGAATGAACTGAACTGCTAACTAATAAGACGGACGGTATAAAAGTCACAAATTTCCCTTACCAGATCAGCAGGTAGGCAGGTAAGTACTCCAAATATGATTTGTCAAACAAAACAAACTTTTGAAATACAACAAATTTGAAATTTTTAACACAATTATAGAGAAAGCAGTAAAAAATGCCGTATTATACAGCAGTGGAACCATTCAATACAACTATCAACAAATACAAATACCTATCTGGTAAAAAAGATGTGATGTCTGCCATAAAAATACGAAGATTGAGATTGGCAGGGTATCCAGCATGATCACAACAAAACAATCCTTCTAGAGATAGAAGAAAACTTAGATCGATAGATGTGGATGAAATTGCTTCGAAAATTTGTGCCATAAATTGGAAACAGTTTTCAATAGACAGGTAATCGAAGAAGATCATGATATAGACCATAAATTATATAGGTGGCAACTCTTTCGGATAAAAAAATAGATAGATCATTATAAGCACAGGATTACAAGCTGGAACGAATATGCAAGCAAAAAGACTTGGATGAATGTACAAGGGCAAAAAAATATGTAAAGTATTGTTGTTATTGCAGTTCTTAAGGAATAGTCGGTGTTGATAAAAAATAAATAAAAGTATATGTACTAAAGATATTTAATATTTATTGTGGATGTGTACCAAGAACCATGTCACATAAAGATATTTAATTGCAAAATTAACAAATAGGTATAGCCACATTACGATAAAGTCATATACAAAGGATAATTGGCCAGCAAATCGCCTACCATGAAAAATTTTCTAGCGAAAAAAGAGAATAAACTTGTAAATCGGAGTAACAAATCTCATAAATGTCAATATATGTTATAAAATCTTTGAATAAATAATAAAACCGGTGAAATATGTTAAAATTATCTTAAATTGGTCAAGCAATTTGCAATGACAGTTCTTAATTTTTATTCTCAATACGGACCTGTTGTGAGGTTTCTCTCCTCATCGCCTATTGATATTCGTCACCAAATAACTTCGCCAAACTTTACAAATGATTACAGTTAAAACTCACCGAACGCCTATTAACACATCCACTTGATGATGTAAACATACTCACCGACTTATCAAAATATGCAATGATTCACTTGACACCTGAGTTTCTTTTCGAGACTTTCCGCACTTTACAACAGAAAAGAGTATTGCCCGCGAGTTGATCGATCACAAAAACATCAAAAATAACATGTTCCTTAAAATATGTTTCACTAGCACCAAAGGAAAGTGTCCGAGTTTACTTCGTGGCCATTTTGAAGGTTGTTTTGTATACTTTGAGAGAGCGACACGAAATTGAATTGTATGAAATCGTGGTCGGGTATGAGAGGTATGCCGAAGTGTTCACCTGTTCTGTTCCTGCATGGCATGGCATGGCATGGGGACGAGGAAAGGTCAGCGTAGAATACGAGTGCGACGTCGAGCAGGAGAAATCGCGGTGAGCGCTAGAGAATGGAATGTACGGGGGAAAACGATAACTACGTGCCCATAAAAAGTGTTATCTGCTACAGACGGAAAATCCTAAATTCTTCTTACTGTATTCTATTATTAGATAGTGATATACGTTTTTGTAACCATCATTGTTTCTTATTTTGGCAATAATAGCATAATGCGCTTGTAGTGATGCTTTCCATGCTTTGTCCTGAATTTGAAGTGGTCTGGAATAAGTTAATTTCCTTCTATAATATATTCCTTCTTATAATATTGGAATTGGTGGTTTCAGCAAAATATTTTCAAATATCTTTAATAAAATCGTCAACAAACTTACACGCCTATAATAGGTTAGCTCTTCAGTATTTTTCTTCTTTTGGTATGAGAGTAATCTGTAAAATTTTATGTTGGTTAGAATAATAACAGTTTTAGGGACGACGATGAAAACCTGTATCTTTTTATGTTACATTTTCGCAATGCCTTGCTAGTTATCATATATTTTTAGTAATCGTACTAATGGGTAAGTCTATTTGTAGCGGTCCTTATATAAAATTTATTTCTATGTATTTCGCTGTAATTGGTATTGGAGTCTGATTCGTTAAAGCCAAAACCGTTTGTGAGATGGCGGCACATAGCTTTTCTTGATTATGTCTAGCCCATTTTCCTGAATAAGTATGTCGTATATGTGTCGTATCGGTACGTGCCCTCACGTACCGATCTAAACTCTTACAGGCCGATATCTCTCCTTAATGTCTTGGCTAAGGTCTTCGAGAGGATCCTCAAGGAAAGACTCGTAGACTTTACCACAGAACACAACGTCATCCCACCATTCCAATTCGGCTTTAGAGAAGGGTACTCTACCAAAATGGCATTGACAGAAATCGTCACACACATCACACAAAGTCTGAACGACGGAAAAGTTTCACTTGGCATTTTTCTTGATGTTCAAAAAGCCTTTGACCAAGTTTGGCATGTGGGACTGGTCAAGAAATTACTGAACATCGGCCTACCACTCCCATTCGTCAGACTTATCCATTCATATGTTTCTCAGCGTCAAATTACGGTTAAGGAGCGAGATCAATTCTCCGAATCCTTTACTCCCACCGCGGGAGTACCTCACGGTTCCGTATTGGCACCAATACTATACTCTATATACAACAGTGACTTCCCTAACCCACAATACACAAACACAACCACCTTACTCTACGCAGACGACACAGCTCTTCTCACAACAGCACGAGACGTCGACTCTACACTTGGGTATGCTCAAAATCACCTTGATCTGGTCGACAGGCGGTGTCGGAGATGGAGAGTAACACCCAACCCAGACAAAACACAAATGATTCTCTTCAGACATCCAATGCGTAGTCAATTCATCACACCCATAATTTCCGCAAATCACAACTTAAGACTCTGGGGGGATCGAATACCTCGGTGTGGTGTTTACACAAACACTGCACGGGAGGGCCGATCTGGACAGAGCCTGCAATAAGGTCAGGAGCCGACTCGGCCTTTTTAATGCTCTTTGTGGTAAATTCGGAAGAACACACTCACGAACACTTATACACACGTACAAAACATTCATCAGGCCGCTCATACAGATCCAATATCGATACTATGTTGCCCGGCCACAGCACAAACAGATTGCTCTCATTGGAGAGGAGAATCCTACGTAGAGTAAATTACAAGCGACCAGACTACCTATCTGCCCAAATTCATCTCCTGTCGAATATCCAGCCCATCAATGAGAGGTCCCTCTCTGAGCAGGAGTTACACTATCCGCACCATCCGGGGCCAAAACCTCAGAGCCCAAAGCATCCTGAAAGCTACCTGCTCATCCATCGGCAATGTATTCAGAAGAAGACCCAAACCCAAACTCCCTTTCCTACCCGCTATTTTACTGGCACTTGCCAGCAACGAACTCCCTGATGAGTATATACAGGATATAATACATATAATACATTGATATACAGGAGGCAATTCCCCTCTATTACCGCCGTCGCCACTAATACTAAATGCTTGCATGATTTAACTAAATGCTTACTTCGAGCTTGCTATAGACAGGGGGAACGGTTTTCTGTCGTTTCCCGATCCCATTGCACAATGATACCTGTCTATTTGTTGAGGTACCAGCCACAGCTGCCCTCCCGCGTCGCGTCACACATTTACCAATTTACAATAATAAATACATAAATTTAAAATACATATATTTACTAATTCATTTTTAGATCAATAAATTCTGAAAAGAGCCGTTTTCAACACTGCCTTTCGCCTCTGATTGTCCATGCGCTCCCCCGACGACCAGGCCACCACTCCGCACACCAGGGATCACAACACCAAAACCAGTGCCAAAACCCACAAAAAAAAAACAAAACACGTCCTTAAGAGGCAGTAGCCTAGAACAGGACAACAAAAACATCCAGAAACGAAACATCCAAAATCAGCAAAGACGAAACAATGAGTCGAGGGCAACATGGTTGAGATTGTTTTGATTGTGAGTAGTTCATATCTATATATCTATATATATATCAAATCAAAATAATATTAGATGTCTATGTTTTGAAATCATTCAGTAATTTTGTTAGATCTTTGGTTGCTCTTGCAACCAAAAATATAATTGTTCTTCACTTGCGCACCTTGATACCTGCCCCATTTTGCGCAGTAGCCTTTACTCTGTTATTTTTTGAAGAGAAGCTTCTATACTAGCGTTGTATTACTTTTTCTTTATAGTAATATGCTGAGGCGAGCGTCATGGAACTAGCGCCACGAGAAGGTGTCACTGAGGGTAGCGTCACGAAATAGCGGTTCTTCTCATCGATTTTACACGATTTCTACATCGATTCTATATTTATTCTACACACAATCGAACGTTGGGAGATACTTTACCAGTCGGCAGTTATCGTTTTTTATCGTTAAGTTTTTTTCTTGATAGAAATATATTTTAAAAAGTATATATACACGTTATTTATTTATCATTTTAGACACAGGTATTATTAATTTTGACCGATTCCTTTATATTTTTATCCAATTTTGTGTTATGTGTTGAAGTAGAAGGTCGTCTAATGGTGAGCAAGCGATCATTATTAACATTCTACAACAAAATAAGTCTATCCGTTCATATAACATGTTTTATTTAGAAAAGCCATTATTTTCTAGATGCTAAAATATCAATCAACGAAAAGCCACACAGGCGTCCTGGGATGTTGAAACTATGAGCACGGCTCTAGACTTCAAAAAATGGTGATATGATACGCGAAGCTGAAAGAAGGTTCAATATTCCAGAATATTTTATTCGAAAATGTAAGAAATGTGTTGATGATGGACGTGATATTGTAAATCCTCATGTTGGGAAGCGTTGCATATTTTCCCTAGATTAAGAAAAACAATTAATAGAGCACCTTTTAAAGATGGCGAAATTATTTCATGGTTTGACCAGTAACCAGCTGAGAAGACTTGCCTTCTCATTTGCGAATGCTAGTCATATTAGACATAATTTTAATGCTCAGACACAAATGACAGGTAAAGACTGGTATTATAGCTTTCTAAAGAGATATCCAGGAATTTCTCTAAGAAAGCCTGAATCCACCAGCATAAATAGGACCTCGGCTTTAAATAAAGAACAAGTTACCGCCTTTTTTAATAATTTGAAACAATTATATACGAAATTTAACTTTGCGGCCTTGCAAAAAATGGGGCCTAGGGGTGTCAAATAGTTTGGCGGGAAAACATCCGGTGAAAGAGGGAAGACAGTCACAATTATTTGCTGCTTCAACGCATCAGGCACCTGTTACATTTCACCAATGTTTCCAAGGATTAGAGTGACAGACGCATTATTAAAAAATGGTCCATCCAAATCTATTTATTTTTCTTTTAAAAGCACATGGAGTAACAAAGAGGTCCTTACAGGATCCCCTGTTCATTTGATCACGCTAGGCGTATATGAGGTACAAAAATACTCTTTCTGATAAAAATTTATTTTTGATTACATTTTATGAAAAGTTCCGAAACAATCGATACAGAGTCCGACATTACACTTTCCACATTGTGTTCGAACAGCTTTTTTGCAGTCCAATCCACAGCAATCTTCTGTTACAAGGCTCTACAAACTTTGCTATCTAGTTTAGATTTGAAACCACGCGGACGACCAGCACCTGTGTAAGCAACACCATATTTCTGCAAAATAACCTGAACGATGCTTCTTCTAAAATCGAGTTGAAGCATATCACAACCAGATTTTCTTTTTAACACCCAGGCGTTATGAATGGATGCATCCAAAATCTATGTAAATATTGGCCACCACCACTTTTTACCACGAATAGATATTCGATAACAAAAATATTTTGGTCTATTTTATCTGTACCGCCCATATGCTTGTTGTAGTAAGTAAATAGTGATGGACGCATGACGCATTTTTTTTTTCTGTTCTCGAGAATAATGCTGGACATATGTAATTGGTTGAACACCATAGGCAGTAGATGCAGCGGCTACAACTGAATTGTCCATCAATTTTATGACAATTATTCCATTTTTTCGATTTAATTAAAAAGCATATTCTCCACGGTTTTCTTTTTTCATTAGTTTATTACTTTTTATGTTACAGGTTTTTGGAATCCTATTTTCATGGATAGTTCCCGTTCCGTGGTATCCTCCGTCTCTAAGTTCTTTTAACAATACCATACCAGTAAATAAATTATCAACATAAATATGCATAGGTAAACTTTTAAATTGATTTGGAAAAGTGTCAAGCATTTGTACCAAGGGTGCAGCACACTTTCCAAATTTATTTTCGTAGTCATTATTGCTATGAGAGTTTTTACGTTGGTAGACGTCAAAATTAATAAGATAGATATCAGAAATATTTAGACTTCATACTTTATATCCAAATCTAATAGGTTTATTTCGAATGCACTGCTTGCAATTGTGCTTACCAAAATATTCTATCATCGACTTATCAAAACTAGTAAGTTGTTCGGGCTCATACAGTTTTGCAAAGTTATTTTGTAATATATTTGCCAATGGTTTTAGTTTTCACATTTTATTCATCGTTGACTCAAAATTATTATCTGCAAGGTGTAAATATCGTGAAATTGCAATAAAATGATCCCTTTTAATAGAAATTTAAACAAATTCATTGTGCAGATCCCCTTATGAGTTCCAATAGTTTCTCTTTGATGGTACTGTATGGTAACCAGACAAAATTATTATGGCTAAGAAAACTTGAATCTCTTCAAGGATCACATTGAAATCTGAACAATTTTTTGAAGCAGCATACTTATTACTTTCTTCACAAAAAACGACGCAAAACGTTCTCATCCATAATCAAGCGAAATGTATCATAGGTATGGACTTAAATCTTTGTATTTTGTATAAGAAGGAGAAGGAAAATCGAACAAGGGTGGTGGATTGATGGTTTCTTGGCAGATTTTTTGATAGAATTCTCTATGGTTTCAGCTACTTCATGAACCGAGTCATTTATATGAATTCATCACAACCTCTGCACCTGCACGTAATTGTCTACCGGTTAGGTTATCAACTAGTCCTCCTTCCTCATCACCAGAGTCCTCGTCAGTTGGTATATTTGGATCTGGAGGCTCTATAAATATTTCATTTAAATCTTGATCGTCGTCCTTTTTAACCATAGCTAATGCTTCTTCCAAAGTAGTACCATTAAAACAATAAAAATAGGTTGACATTATAAGATTACCAGACAAAAAAAATATTAAGCACTGTCTAAATTTACGCCTACCGTGTTCATATGATCACATCCATAATAAATGTGTAATTATGAAATACTAAAGTACTATTTCGAACTCTAAATCATTTTAAGATAAAGTTTAACTTATTTGTATATCATATACCACAAACCAAATTTTAAAAAGTTTTTTTATATAAATACAATAGTTACACAAATCGGAGGTAGGGATTTGTCATTTTTCAAACTGCTAACCAGCAAATTCACCACTACAAATAATACTTCTAAAAACAATTCAATGCACCTCGCACTGTTTATTATTTTAAACTAAGGCATAAGCAACGCATTCGCCTTGAGCCGAGATTAAAATTATTAGTGTTGCAAAAAAAAATCTTGAGTCTTGTTATGTGTGATCACATGATCACGCTAGGCGCTAATGGGTTAGTTACTGTAAAGACCATGAGATTTTTCTTTTAACGATATCTTCACACAAGCTCCAACTAGATAAATTCCCGAATGATGACTTTTTAACCGCAACTTATCATTTACCTGTTGTAGTTGATGATGAACCGCTTCCGTTTACCTCTTCCAGCGACAACCAAACTCAAGTCTCTAATACAAAAAAGATTGATGCTGCAGTTCCAAATAAATCCAGCAGCAGCATATGGAAAATCTAATTCTACTTCTGAAGTCACCCAAAAAAAAACTTGCCGGAAAAAACAAAAATCTCAGATATTAACAGAAACGTCTAACGGGGAAAAATTTAAGATGGAAATTGAAAAAACAAATGAAAGGCAATATTGTTTAAACAAGCGTCAAAATGGAGAAAGGGGCAAAAGAAAACCACAAAATTGAAAAAAAGTACAAAAAGGAAGTTTTTTGAAGACAGCGTTCGATACAAGTTCGGTACAAGTGTTCGATATTTGTCAATGGGCTCACGCCATGTGTACAGAAGAGGATAGTCCAGAAGGATATACATATTTGTGATTTCTGCGATGCATAGATTCTTTTTAATATATCTTTAACTTGGTTTCTTATCTTTTTTCGTATATTTGTTTGAACCTTTAATATTTATGTTTAATAAACTACATTTTAGAAGGTTATTTTCAAGTTCTATTATTGCGCACAGCTATCCGACATATGCGCACCATTAGCCGAATAGGTAATTGTACATGATACACTAATTGGAAATATCGCTTATCACTGTTCTACTGTTCAACCATTCATTGAATGCGATCCCTACCAATATACCTAGGCCCTTTAAGTATATCTTCAAAAAATGTGGAAACTGAAATGTTTTAAGTTTTAGCAATATCCTGAATTATCCTTAGGTCGCACAAATAGCTCTCCCCTAATACTAAATTTTCGGGTGATTTCTTTATTTAATAGTGCCGTAAAAAGATATGTTCCACTCCGGTGACGAAGAATGGTGGGAGTTTAGGTTTTTACGTTTTCTACGTAGAGTCTAGAAACTATGGAAATATCAAAATATTTCCATAGTTTCTTTTTTGTCTCTTCGCCAGGAATATTAAATCTATTGTCAAGCCAATATTCTTGAATTTTAATTTATCTTTACGAATTTTTGGTTAGTATCGTCGATAACTAAAAATATATTACTCTTTCGTGCTGTCCCATTCTGCTATGCGTTTCCAACAGGACATTCATTAGTGTCTGTAGATTTCCTTCCGATTGAGCCAGTACCACAGTGTCATTTGCGTATCTTAGATTATTTGTCACAATTTCGTTGATTTTGGCACTCTCTGGGCGATTCTCCAGAAGTTCCTTGATTATATATTCCAGATAGACGTTAAAGAGAAGCGGAAACAGGCAGCATCCCTGACGTATTCCTCGTTTTATGCTGACATAGTTGGTGTCATTTATAGTATGAACGGATTAAAATTACCGATATGTAAAGAAACAATAATTAGTTTGAAGTACATACTTACTTTAGCCCAATATTTTAATTAATATTTTTACAATTTTGCTCAACATTTGTCATATTTCTGGAAAAGTGTTGGTGTCTTGAAAAAGTAGGCGTTTTAAAGTTGAATTCATGAATTTTTATATTATGAACTGTTAATGAAAAGCACCAAAATTATCGAAAGCAACATTTGAAACTTATTAAGTTATTAAATTAATTCAAAATAGAATGTTTTCAACGTAACACAACAGAATATATAGATCATTAATTTGTTTATTTTGACAATTAAATTTTGACAGCTTTCGATCACAAAGTCGAAAGTTTTCAATTGAACTTTTTAGGAAAACTTAACTTTCGATAATTTATGAAAATTTTTATTGGTTTATAAAAATTTATGTTCGTCCATATCCCAAAAAGTTTAAATGTAACTATTCAACTTTAGGAATATTTTCTAGTAAATAATTGATATTAAATATAATTTAATGATTTTACTAACTTTCAATTTATTTTAATGTATTATAATAATTATTTGTTTTGAATATGAGCGGTTTTATATTCTAAGATTTGTTTTATAATTTCTGACGGCAGCTTGGAGGATTATGCACAACCTAATATTTCCTAAATAAATTTAGGCAACACGCATTACCAACATTCCTTATAACAAAAGGAAGGATGGCACGAATAAGTGATAAAATCCTTACTTAGCTAAACAAGGAAAGACAATAAAGACAAACAATCTAGGTGGAAGTGGTCGTTTTAGTTTAAATTTTTGTTTATCGCTTATCGGTAAACCGTTTTATACTATATGGGTGGTATCTTCACAGTTAAAAAATATTTTTGAAACTTTTAATATGAAATTATTGTTGCGGTAATAATAAAAGTGTAAGTTTTATTGATGTAAGTAAACTTGCAAAGATAAATGTGTAAAAAAATTAGGGTTCAGAAATTTTTCTACCTGTTCTTGTTTACTACCTGTTGTGAAGTTTCGGTTACACCTGTATCACCGTGATTTTTTTAAAAGTCAAGTATTTAAAATGACTGCATTGTCTTGGAAGAAAATAGAAGACGAAAACGGGTTTCCTTATTATTATAAGTAAGTAATTAAAATATTTATTTAATATGGTAATTAATAAAATTAAGATTTATATATTTTATTAACCGGACCCTTTATTTTTTAATAATCAATGAAATCGTGTAGAGCATTTTTATTATTGTAGGTGTTTTTATTTATTATTATTTAATCCTTATTTTTTTGATTTATTAAAATGTCTTATTATAAGGTTATAAGTTATAAGTAAAGTAAAAATAAAAGTAAACTTGGTATTTTTGGTACTGTATAAGCGGTCGACCATCCGTAAATATAATTATAGTTTATAGACATTGTAACATTTAGCAGGATAATGAAAAAAAATCTTATGATTTTGATTTAGAAATTAGTACCATTCTAGGCGTTTTGTATACTATATTTTTTCTATGACTGATTTTACAAACAAATAGATTAAATTAATTGATAAACATCTGTAACTCAGTAGCAGAATATCTACCTATCAACAGATATTTTTGTATTTTTTTGTACTATTTCTGATATTTTCTATATTTTTTAATTTCTAAAATGTGACATTTACTTTTCAGCAAGTCTACTGGTGCCAAGCAATGGGATCACCCTAAATTTAGTGAAATTGGACAAAGACTTGATGACTGCAATTATGTTAAATATTCAATCTATAGAGTTGCTCTAAAATTTAGAGTTTTACAGAATGCTTTATATAGTAAGATGCATTTTCCTTTTGTATTAAATTTTATATGAAATTAATTTTTGGTTATTTGTTATTTTGATATTTTGTGGCTAGAATAAACTGTAGATTTGAAGAAATACCTAAGTGGTAATATACAATTCAGTTTTATTATATAGTTAACATCTAGAAAACTGCTCTTCTGGTTGAAACTCTTCATTCAAAACTGCTAAAATCAATTACATGGTTTTATATTTATGACTGCCTCTATCTATGTCTTCGATAATGTAAAGTATGACTTACTAATACAAAGACAAAGGATCAGTTGACTAGAATGGAGTACTGTATGAATTTTTGGTTCTGTTAACTGTTCCTGCCTTTTTTTAACATTTGTTTGTCTTAAAATCATCTGACATTAGAGACCTACACATGAGCAGCAGTAGGTTTCTATATTTTAGCCAATTTCTTTCATGGTGCAATAAAGAGCAGTGTTCTGTTTCATTTTGTCTAAATAGTTTCCCTCTCCCCGCATCTGGTTAAAATTTGACCCAAGCAGATGTAATAGCCGACATTTTTATATAGAAGGAACATATAAATCGTCAGAAATCTTTACAGGAGTCAGATGGAAGAGGTAAAAATAAAAAAAAAAACGATCTGTTAACACAAGCATGTCAGATCTTAAAATTAATTCTTCAAGGTTCTATCATGTCGCCAATACTATTCAACAATGTTGTTTAAAAAATCTTTGAAATAACTTTAAAATCGCTACACTGGCAGTAGTTCAATATGTTGACCTCTATAGAAGATTGGCGATACCTGAATTATATATTTACATGGATTAGACACATAGATATAAAAAAAATAAAATGGGATAATCAATCAACCCCTATGTTTGCCAAATTGTAAATAAAAACGAACCCATACAAAAAGTATCAGTTACAAAATATCTAGGTTCTAGATATTTAGCTTATTGGTAGAATGATAAAGAGAAGTTTTACAGTGAAGTTAAAGTTGGAATTGGTTTGGTTATGGTTGAAACATTTTCCTAACTGAGAACACTAAAGCTGCAACAAAGTATGCCTTTAACTTACATACACACATTTAACTTCAGTCATTTATAGAATTTGCTCTAGATTCCTGGATCATCTACTTAATCACAACAAATTATGATTGTGTAACAAATCTTTTGTAGTTTATATATGAAATGGGTGGACCCCTGTTTTGAATTTGAGTAACATACTTAATTTTAAATTATTTCTATACTTATTATTCCTTATATAGCGTGTATAATATTTTTAGTGGATGATGTTCCTCTATCTATAATAGCAGGAGTTTTTGAACGACACAGATTGGGAGCCAATGAAAGTTCGCTTTGCCTGGAAAGCTGTGAGTTGGAAGCTGTTTTATCTGACATTTATTTTGCTTCTAACAAAAAAAATCACACAAACATTGATGTAGATTTTGCTACAGAATTGATGCTTAATTTTTTATATAATGTATATGATAGGTAAGTTATATCCTGTATCTATTTAACTATTACGTACTAGGATTCTAGGATTAAGTCAAAATAAAATTGAGTGGTGATTATTATATGATTCTTTTCATAGCCTCTTTTCAGTGTCCCCATTTTCCAATTCCTGTACTAGATAGCGACTAAAAAACTTATCATATAATAGTAAATAAAATCAAGAAAATTGGAAGAAAAGATTATGTGTGCCTCTGTATTTCTCGTTGTTCAGCACGCTTTTGATATAGTGTGGCACAACAGCTTGCTATATAAAGCTTAGATAAGCCATATGTCTAGCTATATTTACCTTATCTTGAAGTTATACATCCAAGAACATTTGTTACAAGTAAAAATCAATAAAGAGTTCTCAATCTATCACTCAATCCAATCCGGAGTACCTCAGGGACTTGTTCTTGGTACATCCCTATATCTAATCTTTACTGCTGACATTCCTATTAGAAATGACGTCGCAGTGACGTCTTTTGGCGATGATACAGCGGTCTTAGTTACATATAAAGATATTACTAGCTTATGTTTGAGAATTGTTGAAAAAATGGAAAATTAAATTTAAAGACAAGAAATTAGCTCAAATCAACGCCTCTACTCCTGCTAGATTCGTAGTGAAATATTTTGGGTTGTATTTGGACCAAAAGCTCACGTGGAAGCTACACATTTGGCAGCTTTACACCATATAAAGTGTTTACATGATACCACTCCCATGCCACAACAGCACTGGCATGGTAGTGGTATCATTTTTTTGTTCCAGTCCAGCGCTGTCTCGAATATAGAGCTGGTCTATTTTTCATGCAAGTGGCCCTCGTCCGCGTCCCCTGTGACCCCGCGCCAGCGGTTGTAGACAGGTTTAAACACAACGTTCCAGATGCTGGCGTACATGTTTGCAAAAGTAGCACGACACTGACAATAACAACAAACGATTGACCAAGTAGGAACTGGCTTGCCAGTGAAACTTGTACCAGCTACTGGATATGTGTAAACGTGCCTGTCCAGCGCTGTCCTAGTCAAGTACTGCCATGCCAGTGAGACTGTTGTCAATTACTGGATACATGTAAACTTGGCGTTAAAGCCAAAAAACTTGACAAATGAAGTCACTTTTAGATATATCCAGTAATTGACACCAGTCTCACTGGCATGCCAGTGCTTGACTTGGACAGGCACGTTTATACACGTATTCAGTAGGTGGCGCCAGGCTCACTGGCACGCCAGTTCCTATTTGGTGAAGTCAGTCGTTTGTTGTACTCTTCACAGGTACGCCAGCGACTGGAAAGATGTATATATGCGTGTCTACAACCGATGGCGCGGGGACGCGGACGAGAGCCGTGTAACCTGCCTTAAATTGGTTAATTGGTAAAGAGTCAAAACTGTAAAAAAAAAAATTTTTTCACATAGTATAACATAAATAACTTTAATTATGTTCATTTTTAGTCATAGGAAAGGAAAAATCCAAGTATTATCCATAAAACTGACATTAGCAATTCTAAGTAATTGTGAAGTTAAAGACATGTACAGATATATATTTCAACAATGCGCTGACCACAATAATTGCGTCACTCGACAACGACTTCAGTCGTTTTTATCAAAAATAATTGAAGTCACTACCTATTTACACGAAGATGCAAGTTATGGCACTAAACTGATTAACATTTCCCTAGAAAATTGTTTTATGAATGTAAGTATGTAGACCAAAATTACATATAAAAAAGATTGTATGAAAAGACAAAAGCAAAACAAAAAGTTATTTTATACATTCAATACTTCTATTTTTTTCTTTATAATAAAAAATTCTATTTCCAACAAAAAACTAGTCATAATTTCAGTCTCCAGGTTTTGTGGGCATCAACGAATCAATGTTCATTTCATGGGTGGACAACAATCCAAAAATCTTGTCATGGATGCCAGTTCTTCAAAGGATTAAGACAGCAGAACCAGGTAAGTATCTATTTTATATATTTATGAATAAGTAGTAACATGTTCACGGCTTGTTAAGTTATACTTAATTAGTTTGTTTTTATAAACAGACATAAGATGTCGATTCTTCATTCATCTGGCTTTTAATCCCTGTCTAAAATTCTATTTAAAAATCGTAAGCCTAATTATATCTCTTTTTCCTAATAGTTTTTTTCTTCTTATACTAACATAGCGTGCTATTTGAACATAGCCAGACCAGTATTTTGTGCTATTCGGCAAACGGTTGTCGCAATTCTTAACTGGCCTGCTGCTATGCAGTTCCTATTCAGTGGCATTTCTATTAGGGTCTCATCCGGTTTATATTTGGGTTTGTTCGGGCCTCATTCGTTTTATATTCGAGTTAGGTTCTTTTTCGGTTTTTCTTCGGATTCTGCTCCTATTCGGGTCTTAGTCGGTTTTTGTCAGATCTCCGCAATCCTTAAAAAAAAATCTCTTTAGTCTTAAATTTCAAATCTTTGACGATTCTTTTGAAATCCAAGCCGACCTTTTCGGCCTCGTGCTGTAATTTCTTTTTAGACAGGCGTTTTATCCACGACGTACCTGTCGTGGCATTCGTTATTGAGTCTGTGTCTGTTGTTGCTGGACGAAGCGGCATTTTTCTTTTTAATCTGGTGCCAATTTGTGACGCTTTATTTCTTCTCAGGCGACAATTTGTGACCGTTAGCTCTTTTAGACAGCAGACTCAGTAAAACTTCGGTTTAATTTAAATAAAAATATATTCGAAACAAATAAATAACAACATAAAATTGTATCCTAGATGCCTGCGAAAAATAAAATATAGTTAATGTCATAAAAATTGAGCTTTTGCTAAAAAAATTAATCTTCTGCACATTTTGTATAGCCCAGAGGACAGAAGACGATATTATTAAATCGTTTTCGTTCATAACCATCAAAGTAGATGGCACCTCTGTACGCTAATCATTAAGTGGAAAATATTCTGGAGACATATGTTGGACTTTCCGAGTTTGAATTTGTATCAGCCCGAGTGTCTGACGAAACAGAGATGCTGAAATAACGTTATAACACTATTGATACTGACTCGAACACAGAAGCTTTAACGGATTTGTGCTCCAACGCTAGATATTTGGCTTTTTAATTCATCAGAGTGATAGCAAGCATTTGCTAAAAGTTGTAATCTTTTGCATATATATATATATATATATATATATATATATATATATATATATATATATATATATATATATATAAGAAATACTGGATATTATTGACTGTATATATAAACAAACAACACAGTTTATTAGAGCTGCAGTCAGTAGGTTTGGCCGGGATGTTATAGAAACACTCTTTTGACTTTTGGTCGAGCTTTCGGAATTCTTTTATTCCTTCTTCACGACACTGTAATTAGAAGAAAGTGTAAATATTTACAACATATCTCAAATTGTCATTACAAGTTACTAGTCGTTGAGATTATTTTTGTAAAGCTACGACACTCAACATTAAAAACACACATATAAAATATAACATTTAAAATAATGGACAATATACATTTTAAAATTTAGTTGGAAAGATAAAATTTTGTTAGTGACATCTTTTCATGGTGTGTTTTGGACTGATCCATAGAGAACAGAAAAAAAAAAACAAAAATAGTGTGATTAAAGAGTAATTAGGAGTTCTTGCTATTATATTAATGGAAGTAGTATATTAAACCTCTCTTGATAGTATGCAGGTGTATTACGGTGTGTATATGTAAAAGTAAATCTTTATTTTATTTTTGATGTTTTGTCAGTAAGTAACAATAGATGTTGCTCAATTTATCTATGTCTGACTTTTTATTTATACAAGACGTATTAGATTTTATGAAACACATTTCCAAGAAAACACGTTTTGAATGGTTTTTTTCTTTTGCCAGAATACAGGAATCTTCGAAATTAAATTCATGTTTTAAAGTTAATGCATGTTCTGTGAGCGCACATGCGTTTATCTTTTTGGTTTTTATGTCGCTGCTATGTGATATTACTCTACTGTGAAAATTACGAGATGATTCCCCGATATACACGTTTTTACAATTGGCACACGGTATAGAATAAACAAGATTCGATGACTCCTGTATTGTGAAAGGATCCTTTGTCTTTGTGTACAACTTCGATACCGTTTTCACATTGTTAGTTGCAATTCTTAAGCCACTAACATTTTTAAAAATGTTCATTAGCTTAGGTGTGAGAACTGGAATATAGGGTAGCAACCATACGTTATTTTAGATTGTGTGTTTTAGATATATAATTATATTGGTCGCTATTTATTTTTTAGCACTACACTCTATCAAATGTACAACCTGTAAAACTAATCCAGTTATGGGCTTACTCTATAAATGCACCAAATGTAGGAGGTACACACAATGCCAGCGATGTTTTTTCACAGGAAGGACTACTGATTCTCACAAGCTATCCCATCCGATGAGAGAATACTGTACATTGGTGGAAGAAACGTACAGTAAAAATAAGATACTGAAGAAAATTTGTAGTATATTGAGGTGTTCACACAAAAATGAATCAGTCTTTGTAGATACGAAACCATTGAGGTGAGTTTAGAGGATTTTTTACTTGACCTAAAGAAGTTGATAATTTTAATATATAATAATGGTTGTGACATGTTTAGTACAACTAAAAAAATAAAAAGCATCATTTTCTTGTTACTGCTCCCTGAAAGAATAACTTTATTCCGTTTATTGTTAAACACTTAAACAGTAGGCTATAGTTTCATTTCCGGTAAACATTTTATATACGATATTTTTTGTACTTCCTTGGACGATTTTTTTTAACATTTTGTGACGCCAATTAACACGATCCTCTTTACACTTCGGTCAATTTATGAGAATTCGTCTGTAACAAATTTTTCTCAAACCTTAATATCAATGCAAATTTAATTGTATTAAAGTCTGTAATATGCCAAGAGACGTCTTTATCTTTCTGTAAGTCAAATGCCTATCTTCTTTAATCATATTACCAAAAGTTTCACGAAGCGATTTCAGGGATTGTTGTTGAGTAAATTTTTTTTTGAAATCATAAAACGTAATTTCCATTTTTGCAGAAACTTGGTTCTTTTTAAACGTTTACTATCAACAACGTGTTTGATCAATTTCTAAGTTGCCATTTGCTCCACATTTCCAGTGACAAACGTGAATGTTTATGAATACATTGACGCCACAACTCTGTGGTGCCATCTATTGGTCTAATTAAAAAAAAAAAATCAAACACTGTATGCACACCATTATTTTGTTTTATAGGTAAAATGTAATTCAAAAGTAATTTCCAACAACTTACAAGAATATTGCCATAAATCCATTTTAATTTTCAGTAGTGATCAAGACTGTGTTGTTACTACAAACAAGCAGGAAACTTGTGATGTAAAACCAATGTCGTCCCCGAATACCCAACTGAAACTCGTGATAAAAAGATTGGAAATGCAAAATAAAGAGTTACAACAATTTTTATATACAGACAATTTGAAGGAGAAGGAAGTTTTGAGGTATTTAGAAGAACATAGAATACATATAAATGCACAAATAGAGAGACTTAAAACACTAACGGTATGTATTTTTATTACTGTAATAAAGCTACTATCATGTTTGTTGTATATTCGAGGCCCGGAAATAATCCTATTATACAGATAACGACATTGTTTTGTTGACCATAGGAATTAAGATTTATTGCAATCCATCTCTAGAATATATTTATTATAATGTCCTAAAACTAATTTTTTGGTTATTTTTTAGCCTTAATAGTGTTATGATTTTTATTAATTCTAATTTATTATATTGTTCTTATTTTAATTTATTAAAAAAAAACACGATAATTTATATCAATTTATTAAACTACTGTACAACAATTTATTTGACGAACGTTACAATTAAATTGCGGGCGCGAGTTCAAAATTAACTGTTTTTCCATATAAAATGTTTCATTTATATACACAAACTGCCGTTATCTCGAAAAGTCGACGGCCCTCTCGACTAGCGGCGAAATGGTAACGGCAAACTGGTATTTTCACATCGGCTCGTCTCCAGAAGGTTCGAATTGTTGTTTTTATAATAAAGGGGGACCCATCGTGTCTCAGGTAGGCATTACCTAGAAAATACTCGAATGAATAAGCATATTAGTAATAAACATGTTTACCGTTCTGAGTCATACGTCACGTTACCATCTATCGTAACAATAGCAATACAAATAAATAAGTAATATGCTTTATTGTCACTGAAAATTGTACAAATTTTATGGACAAAGCTTATAACAATAAAACAAGAAAGAAGAAAAAAATCAGAATAAAAATCGTTTGTACTTTTAAATAAAAAAAAAACAATAAAATTCTTCCAAACTTAAACATAAAAAATACTACCTAAAAGAACCTACAAACTTCGTAAAATGTACCTAACAAAAAATAAAAATTAGGAAAGCAGATTAATGAATTAGGGGCTCAAATATTCCACCTCCTTGTGCTAAACAGTAACCAAATCTGTCATACAGATTTCTCCTCATATTTTGGAGTAGGGTTGGTGTAATGCTTGCAGAGAAATGAAGTACTTTTGCCCTTAATTCGACTAGGTTTGTGGCCCTTTAAAACGGATGCCTATAAATCTTTTCTTTGAGAAAACTCCAAAAAAAGAAATCGTTAGGCGCTAAGTCACAGGATCTTGCGGGCCATTTAATTTTACCACGTGTACTTATCAGTCGATCAGGAAACGTTTGATTGAGGAAGTCAATAGTTGCTCTAGAGTTGTGAGCCGAACACCCATCGTGTTGGAAATAAACCTCCTGAAAATTATCGGAAAGGCGTCGAACTGCCGGAATGATTTGGGCCCGTTTAAGTTTCCATCGATAAAAAATGGACCGACAATATGGTCGCCTAACATCCAAGTCCAAACATTTAACTTTTGCACATGCTCTGTTCGCACTGCAACACTGAGGTGCTTATTTTTCCGAGAATAATACCTTGCAACGGATGGATTGTGTTTTTTATGTAATGAAAATGAAGATTCGTCAGAAAATAAAGTATTTTTCAAAAGTGTACATTTTCATTCTGTTTATCTAACATAAATTCACAAAAGTCCATCCGCCTAAAGTTATCTTCCGGAAACAGTTCTTGTGTTGGTTGTATCTTAAAACAGTGATACCCATTCCTTTTGAGAACTCGCTGGACAGTTCGAGCATTCACGTTAACTTCTTTAGCAATTTGTACACTATTGCAGGGTTCACTAGCTTCCACAAAAGCACAAATATCAATATCCCTATTTTGACGCTCCTCATCGACAGGTCTAACACGTGGTTCATTACCTTCATGACACTTTTTACAACTGTTTACACATCCCGAAGTTTGAAAATGTTTAATGGTATTTTTAACTACTGTTGTAACACTTGGTGGGGGTCTGTTGCCGAAGGCAACAATAAATAAATCAATTACTTCGCGTATCGAATGACCCTGAAAGTACCATGTTACAAGTTGCACTTTTTCTTGGACGGTATACAACGTAATAGGCATTTTATTAATTATTTGTTTATTCTTTCAGAACTTCGTTTGAAATTTTTAATGTCAATCTGACAATTACGACAATTCGTACCTACTGTGAAATAAATATAGAGGTGGAAACGTGTAACATGTCACAGCGATTGCCATTGTGTTGTATGGTCAATAAAACAATGTCGTAAAGTTGTTAACTTTAACAAGTTAACAACTGTTCTAGCCACAATTAATAAGAAGAAAGAAATTTGGATCTTAGGTGATCTTAATGCAAGAACCGGAAAGAGCTCCAACAGTGAAATAATAGGGAGATATGGAGAAGACATTCTGAACGACAATGGTCAAAGATTAATAGATTTTTGCGAGGCACATTCTTTGAAAATATTAAATGGTTTCTTCCCCCATAAGAATATACACAAATTTACATTCCCTACCAGGAATTTAAAATCAATAATTGACTATTTCATTCAGCGTAAAAAGATTCTAAACTAAAAACGAAGGACGTGAAGGTGTTTAGAGGGCCAGAATGTGGAAGTGACCACCATATGATTATTGCAAAAGTAATGGTGACATTTAAGAGAGAACAATCAAGTCACAAAAATGATGAAGTAACAGACATAGGAACAACCATAGAAAACATAAAATATAACCTGGAAAGCTTTAAACAAGACTCGACAAAGTTCTTATATAAAATTAGAATAGCTCAGAAAATAAAAAATATAGAAACAAAGGACTTAGACCCTGAAAGTCTGTATGAGGTAATTAAAAAATATATTCATGAAGCGGCAAATGAAGCACTGGGAAAAGTTGAAAATCGGAAAAAAGGAAAACCTGAATGGTTGTCAACGGAACTAGAAGAGAAAGTTCTCAAGAAAAAACAAGCATATCACATATGGCTTCAATCCAAAGATCCTCAAGACAGAGAAATATACGCTAAATGGAATAGAGAAGTTAAAAAAGACGTGGATAAGGCGAAAAATATAAACTGGGAGGCTAAGTGTGATGAACTGGACAGATTTATGGGTGGAACAAAAGTGGCACAAGCTTGGAAAACATTAAAACAGTTTAGGAAAAATGAGAAAAATGAAGACAACATTTCTCTCATAAAGTTAAATGAATGGGAAGAATATTATATGAAACTGCTGAAAGAGGATAGAGTAGAGTACAGATGGAAAAAGATAAGGGAATTAATAGACAACAGAGACGAAAGACAGGAAATCCCTATAATAACATTATCTGAATTGACGGAAACCTTAAAAGAGGTTAAAAACGGAAAAGCCGCAGGGCCTGGAGACATTCCCATAGAGCTGGTTAAATATGGGCCGACTGCACTTTTAGAATTAATAGTAGACCTTTTCAATAAATGTATGTGTAGAGACCAGGAAATTCCTAAAGATTGGAATAAATCTTATATAAGCTCCATATATAAGAGAGGGAATAAAAGAGACTGTTCCAATTATAGAGGTATTAGTGTGACGAGCTCTGTGGGCCGGTTGTACGGCAGAATATTAAAGAAGAGAGTTGAAAGACAGATACAAGATATTGAAGAACAAAGCGGCTTTCGTACCGGGAGATCCTGCCTTGATAATATATTTATCCTACGACAAATAATTGAAAAGCATGTCGAAAGAAGTAGAGAGACCCATTTGGTATTTATAGACCTTGAGAAAGCATATGATAGTGTCCCGTTAAAGAAAATGTTTGAGGTCCTCAAAAGGTCCGGATTGGATTCGACGTATATCCGAGCGATATATAAATTGTACGAAAATGCAGTTAGTTGTGTAAAAATTGGAACCAGAACCTCAAATGAATTTAAAGTCACTAAAGGCCTAAAGCAAGGATGCTGTTTGTCACCGACACTCTTTAAAATATACGTCCAAGAAGCATTGAGGAATTGGAGAAATAAATGTAGATTTATGGGCATCGAAGTGGGACAAGAAACTCTGTATACATTGTTGTTTGCAGATGATCAGGTGGTGGTTGCAACCGATGAGGAAGATATAAATTATATGAATCGAAAATTATTTGAGGAATATGCCAAATGGGGGCTTACTGTAAACATAAGCAAAACAGAATATTTAAAAATTGGAGGAAATACCACAGATCTGAGGCTTGAAAACGCAGTCATAAAAGGCTGCAACCAGTATAAATATCTAGGAAGCATCATATCAGCAGATGGCAGAGTTAAGATAGATGTACAAAACCGAATAACCCAAGGGAAAAAATGCATCCGAATACTGAATTCATTACTGTGGTCTAATAAAATAAAGATGCATACCAAACTTCGCGTATACAGAGCAATTGTAGAACCAATTACCACATATGGTGCCGAATGTTGAACGATGACAAAGAATGAACGAGATAAAGTAGACGTTGTGGAAATGGATTATCTTAGAAGGTCATGTCGAGTATCGAGAATGGAAAGAATCAGGAATGAGGAAATACGAAACCGTACAGGAATTAGAGATACTCTTTCAGATAGAATACAAGGAAGGCAATTACAATGGTATGGTTACGTGATGAGAATGGAGGAGGAGCGGTGGCCAAAGAAAGCCTTAATGTATGTTCCGCCAGAAAGAAGGAAAAGGGGAAGACCACCAAATTCCTGGAGAAGAGAAATTACAAAAACAATGCAATCTAGAGGCTTAGAAGAGGGAGATTGGAGAGATAGGAAAAGATGGAGGCTGAAATGCGGGAAGCGGCAATCGCCGTAGGACCCCCGTTATATGATGATCATGATGATAAAACAATGTCGTGATCTGTATAATTGCTAAGAGTCGTCTACGAAAAAAATGATAATATTTATTTGCGAGATCCGCGCGAAAAAAATAGATTTTGTAGACCTCTAACAGGTGGCGCCAGAGTTTTACCGCTTTTTTATAACAAATTAAATTCAGTTAGACCTTTATGTATATTATATGGGTAAAATGGGATTCTGTTTACAAGGAAAGTTTGTTTTTTTTATTAACAGATTTTATTAATATTTTCTGTTTCAGAATTGTCTATATTCGAAGAATTCTTCACCGGAACTGACGTTAAGAAAATCAACGAAAAAAAGATTAGTCGAATCAACACCAGTTGCGAGAAATAATTATAAACAGAATCGTTGTGGTACTAAAAGTATGGATCTGTTAAGCCCAATTGTGTCAGGTTCTGAAAATTGTACTGCAGATGACAATTTCGATATTCAAGAAAACGTTGATCAAACAAGCGAAAATTTTACAGAAACTAGGAGTGTTGCTTATGGAATTGATGACATGAGTACGTGGATAGGAGGTAAAGGCAATTGTTACTGTTTCTTTTAATTAAAAATATAAAGCAGTATGTGATTTCTCAAAATATATTATATCTTGATATGAGTAGGATAATTTAAATATATCAGCTAACTCCACGCCCAACATATTTTCAGTAAAGGCAAAAAAGTGTACCTATCTATTATTTACCTAATAGTACTTATATGGGGTAGATCGCTTTCGCGCATGTACTGAATCCGGCATCTATCGTATGCATTGTTTACTAACCACCACCTTGTCAGGAGGTAACCATTTTCACTTTTTGCGCAAACCTGACTTCTTATTTGACGTTTGATGTTAGAATAATTTTGTGTGGTAAGGAAAGTTTTTTGGTCGTACTGCATTTTGTGTATTTAAGGAGACTTAAAGGTGAGTTTTTAAAGTATTGTAATATTCTAAACAAAATTTTTCATGATTTATGAAAATAGTTTAGTTTTTATAAAACAGAACCATACTTTTTGCAAAAAGTCACCACTCATAAAACTCCACTCCACCACTCTTCTTCTTCTGGTTCCTATCCGTTTCGGATGTTGGAAATCATATTGGCAATCATGACCTTGCTCGCTGCGGCTCGAAACAGCTCCGTTGAGGTTTTCTTAAACCATGTTCTTAAATTCCACAGCCATGATATTCTCCTTCTACCGGGTCCCCGCTTACCTTTGACTTTACCTTGCAATATAGACTGCAGCAGGGAGTAACGGTGCTGATTTCTCATAACGTGTCCCAGATATTCCCGTGACCCATAAAAGTCTAGTGTGTTCGTAATCTGGGGTACTTGGCAATTCCTAATTTGGGGTATCCCATATTAGGCGGGGTATCGCTAGGATTATTTACTTTTAGCTGCATTTATAAGCAATCGGTTAAAGCGTACCCAGATGCAGACGTGACGTCGGACCACAATCCTCTTGTAGCAAAATTCCAACTTCACTTAAAAAAGATACAAAAAAGCTACAAAAGTGATAAACTGAACAATTAGAATCAGAAGACGTCAAAGAAAAACTGAAACAAGAAATTAATGCAAACCTAGAATCCATACCGTAATCAATTGATGGTGATGTAGAACAAACAGTGGCAATTCTTTAAAAATGTAATTATCGAACCAAGTCGCAGAGAACTCACAACAACCAGATGCAAGAAAGGAGATTTGATGTCAGAAGAAATCTTGGAAATGATGGAGGACAGAAGAACGCAAAAGAATATCAACATAACTCAGTATCAACAGCTGCATAATCAAACAAGAAGGAAAATAAGAGAAGCTAAAGAGACTTATTTCGCTGGAAAATGCCAAGAAATAGAAGACTTACAAAACAAATATGATAACTTCAATCTCCATAAGAAAGTTAAAGAATTAGCTGGGGTAGCAAAACAAAAAACCTCAAGCATACTATTGGACAAACAAGGAAACATTTTAGTGGAGACAGAACAAAAATTAGGAAGATGGAAAGAATATATAGAGGAATTATTCCATGACCAGAGACAGGAAAATACATATATGAAGATAATCAGAGTAAAGGCGAGGGACCTGAAATAACAAAGTCAGAAGTTATGCATGCAGTAAAGTCCATGTAAAATAATAAAGCTGCTGGTCCAGATGAAATACCAAGTGAATTGCTAAAACTGGTCAATGAAAAAAACATAGATCTTTTAGTCCAACTACTGAACACAATCTATTCCACAGGAATCATTCCACGTGAAATGCTGACATCAACATTTATTTGTCTACCAAAGAAAGTAAATGCCAAAGAATGTAGTGATTATCGAACGATCAGTCTAATGTCACATACCTTAAAAACCCTGCTAAAAATCATCCATAATAGAATACACGCTAAGCTGGAGATGGATATTAGTGATTCCCAATTTGGATTTTGGAATGGGCACAAGAGAGGCCCTATTTTCTTTTAACGTGCTGACCTAAAGATGTTTGGATTTAATCGAGATCTTTATAGGCTACAACAAGGCATTCGATAAGATAAAACATGACTGACTTATAGAAGTACTCAAAAACAAGAATCTGGATGTGAAGGATGTAACATTGATATCAAATTTATACTACAGCCAAATGTGAAAATTGCCATGTGTGAAAATTGGAAGAGAAGTGTCAGAAGAAGTGGAGATAAGGAGAGGGGTCAGGCAAGGTTGCATACTGTCGCCGTTATTGTTTAATGCTTATTCTGAAGAAATCATACAAGAAGCTTTGGTAAACGAGACAGTCGGCATAAAAGTGAACGGAAGTTTAATTAACAACATTAGGTATGCCGACGATACAGTCATAATAGCCGACAACTTGGAAGACTTAGAAAGAATAATGAATAAAATATTAAGATATAGTGGAGAATAAAAAACTCTCTCTTAACATCAAAAAAACCAAATTCATGAAAATTAGCAAGAACAACAATACAAACGAAATATTAACGGTAGGCGGCCAGCAGATTGAGAGAGTAAAAAGATATACTTACTTGGGAACGATAATCAGAGAAAATAACGATTATACTGCAGAAATAAGAGTCAGAATTGAAAAAGCATGTGCCAACTTCGTGAAAATGAAAAAGATTTTATGCAGCAAAGATCTGACATTGGCCCTCAGAATAAGGCTAATTAAATGATATGTACACAGTGTACTCTACTATGGAGCTGAATCATGGACATTAAACCGGAATACAATAAATCGACTTAACGCGTTTGAAATGTGGACATTTAGAAGATTGTTAAGGATTCCATGGGTAGATAGAATCACTAATACAGAAGTGTTAAGGAGGATAGGCGGAGAGAGGGAAATGGAAAACAGAATAAAATAAAGGAGATTGCAATATCTCGGACATGTGATGAGAGGCGAAAGATACAACATCTTGAGACTCATAATTCAAGGAAAAGTAGAGGGTAGGAGAAGCGTAGGAAGAAGACGCGTTTTCTGGTTGAAGAACCTGAGAGAGTGGTTTGGTTGCAGCTCAAGGCAATTGTTCAGAGCAGTTGCCTCGAAGGTCAGAATAGCCAGGATGATTGCCAACCTTCGTCGCTTAGATGGTCCTTAAAAAAGAAGATAAGCACGCGGGTGGGCTGACAGATGTCAACGCTATTTTCGGCTTTCCAGTTTTCTTGAAAAGTACATAAAATAAAAGTACATACATCTAGGTTTAAAAAAAGTGAGTTTAGACTTTCCAACACAATTTTAATATTTTTAATTTGACCGTGTTTAATTGAAAGACAATTTTTTCTGTGCAATAAAAAAATATTCCACGGAAAGCGTTGAATAAGGAACAAATGATTTCCGCAATTTAATTTGTTCGACAAGGAGTAATGGGCTACATGAAAAGTGCGCGAACCTACAATAAACCTCAAACAATCTTAGAAAGGTACGTTAAGGGAAGGGGGGAATTCTGAAGATATAGTAAATTCTCATTTAGGACGAAAAATAGTATTTTCGAAAGAAATGGAGTCAATGCCAATCACTGCTTAGAAATGGAAAGAAGATTTTTGGAATTATGCAAAAAGACGTGCGTAAATTGGCATATATCAAATAATATAAAAATCCATTCAGCGCGGCAAAAAAAGTGCTGGAGAGAAATGGTTTGCCGGATTTCTTGCAAGGCACAAGGAATTCTAAGAATCACTAAGAATGCCTCAAGGAATATCCTATGCGCGTATTACATCATTCACAGTTGCTACTTTTTTTGATTTATATGAGTCACTTTTAGAAAAAATAAATTACAATCCAGCAAGGATTTTCATTATTATTATTATTCGGGTAACAACGAGGTCAATCATCGCTATAGTGTTGCTATCTTAGTTGCAAAAACGCTGTGAGAAGTTTTACTCCTTATTCTGATAAGATCTTATCAATACAACTTCAGTCTAAAAAAGGTATAGTAAGTTTTATTCAAGTTTATGCTCCTACAGCAGATAAAGATGACGACGATATCGAACTATTTTACCATGATTTGGAACAAGTCTTAAAATCAATGAAGAAACATCACACTACAATAGTAATGGGCGACTTCAATGCCAAAGTTCTAGTTCTAAATATGTTCTAGGAAATAGAAATGAACGTGGTGACCGTTTGATACAATTTTGCCAGAGGGAAGAATTTGTAATAGCTTATACACTTTTTAAGCTACCAAAAAGAAGATTGTATACAACGAAATCTCCCGGTGATACAACGAATAGAATAATCCGAAATCAAATTGACTTTGTCCTCATTAGACAAAGATTTCGTAAATCTATACTGCCTGCCAAAACTTACCCTAGAGCAGACATCGGTTCAGACCATAACCCCATAGTAGTCACATTATGAACCAAATTGAAACTGGTTAAAAAACCCACACAAAGTAGAATTGATAAACAAATGAACAAACTGTAAAAACTCTTACCGAAAATCTACGTAATGCCCAAGAACTGAATAAAAGTAGTTATACCATTGATCAGAAATGGGAACATATAAAAGTAACAATAATTAAAACAGCAAAGGAAAACTTAAAACCAAACAAAAGAAAACATAAAGACTGGATGACTGAAGAAATACTACTATTAATGAATGAAAGCAAATCATTCAAAAACAAAAAATCCAATTAAATATAATGAAATGATCGATTAATTAAAAAGAGAATAAAAGAAGCTAAGGAGAGAATGTTACATGAGCAGTGCCAAGAACTAGAAGAAATTGAGAAAAAATATCACTTTTTTAACATGCATAAAAGAATTAGAGAATTAATAGGAATGAGAAAAACACTTCAAAGTAGGTAACTAAGAGATGAAAGTGGTGCACTTATAACAGATATAAACCAAAAAATGCAGAGATGGACACAATGTATAGCACAACTTTTTGAAGACGAAGAGAGAACAGAAGCACCAAAATAATTTAAGGATGATACTGGGCCTGACATTATACGAGAAGAAATTGAATATGCAATAAAACAAGCTAAAGGTGGTAAATCTCCCGGGCCTAATGAAGTTTCTATCGAATTACTCAAAATTGTGAATATTGAATCTATTGATCTTCTTTTGGATCTATTCAATACCATATATAGAACAGGTATATTACCTAAAGAATGGCTCCAATCAACATTCATACTGCTACCCAAAAAAGGCAATGCAAAGGAGTGCAATGAACATCGCAGCATAGCCTTAATTAGTCATGTCTTGAAATTGTTTTTAAAAGTAATTCACAATAGAATACATAAGAAATTAGATGAAGGCATAAGTAATACATAAATGGGATTTAGGAAAGGACTGGGAACATGAGATGCACTGTTTGCAGTAAGTGTTCTTTCGCAGAGATGCTTAGATATAAATCAGGAAGTATATGCCTGTTTCATTGATTTTGAGAAGGCATTTGACAGAGTGCAGCATAATCGGATTACAGAAATTTTATTAAATAAAAACATAGACAGTAGAGACATTAGAATCATATGTAACCTCTATTGGAACCAAACAGCAAAAGTGAAAGTTGAAAATGAACTGACCGAGGATATCCAGATTCGCCTTGGGGTCCGCCAAGGGTGTATTTTATCACCCTTGTTATTCAATTTATACAGTGAAGCCATCTCAGAATGAGCGCTTTTCGAGGTCAGTGAGGCCTTATAATAAACGGTGAGCCACTTAATAACATAAGATATGCTGACGACACCGTCCTTCTTGCAGGAACACTAGAAGAACTGCAACACCTTGCTGAACAACTAAATATATATTGCAACGATTATAGACTAAAAATAAAATTGAAGAAAACCAAGTTCATGGTATTTACAAAAGCACGAAACATCAAAGTTAAGCTAGTACTAGATAATACAGAAATTGAACAAAAATATCTTCGTGCAAATATCTTGGAGCATGGATCACAGAAGATACTGATCCGATAAAAGAAATAAGATGCCGCATTGAAATTGCACGGTCAACTTTAAATAGAATGAGAAAACTTTTTTGTAATCGCGATAGCAATATATCGCTCCGAATAAGAATGCTTCGATGTTATATTTTCTCTACCCTTTTGTATGGGGTTGAAGCTTGGACACTTAAAAAATCGAACATTAAAAACCTAGAAGCATTCGAAGTGTGGTGTTACCGACGTATTTTGAAAATATCATGGATGGATCGCAAAACAAACGAACAAGTTCTCAAACAATTAGGAAAACAATGTGAAGTTTTAAATTCCATAAAAATCAGGAAATTGGAATACTTGGGGCACATCATGAGAGCTGAAAAATACGAACTACTAAGGAATATAATGCAGGGTAAAATCAAAGGCAGAAGAAGCGTAGGAAGACGTAAAATCTCGTGGCTACGCAATCTCCGTGAATGGTTTGGATGCAGTTCAATTGAACTATTCAGGCGCGTAACCAACAAAATTAAAATTTACCAGAATGATTTCCAATCTCCGATAGGAGCGGAACTTGAAGAAGAAGAAGAAAGCCATAGTAACAAACTAAACTTTAACTCACCTTTTTTAGACCAAGATCGGAAAAGTGCACTAGGAAACCAGTTGAACTTTTGAAATAAGTTATGACTCCAACCACAAACAATGTGCTCGTCTATAGCACAAGATCTATCGCTACAAAAACAAATGAAATGTTTTGTTTACTCAGATGTATTGGAATCTGCTCTTTTCTTTGCTTTATTTTTTCAGTTGGTTGTAAAAATTGCAGTTTATTCTCATCATATAACTTATTACTAATTTTTATTAACCATATATTTTTTATTATACTAATTTATCTTTTAGGTCAACCCAAAAATCAAACCAGCACATTCAAATCTGCGGTGTCAACTTCAAAACCAAAACCAACACCCGGAGAACTTCACAGTGACCTGGACGAAGCTCTGGCTAAGCTACAACAAATACTTGCTAACAACTTTTGTTTAGACGAGTCTTTGGGACACATCGACAACACGAATTTAAAGTATGCCATGTCCGAAGTCGAGGGAATGCTAACGTCTTTTATCGATACTGTTGAGAACAGTAGAGCAAGTTCTGTCAGATCGAAGAAAAGAAATGATGAGCTCGGGATAGCAGTTTAAGAGTAATATAGATTTTCTAGATTTTGATTTTGTTGTATTGTTTTTATTTCGAGCTCAAAACATAGTTATGTAGATATATGTGCAATACATAAATGTATAGGTATAATATACAGTCATCTTCATACAAGAATTAAGTATTTAATTTTTTATTAATATCTTTTAATCGAAAAAACAAAATTTTTACTAGTGACATGACTTTAGTTTTTTGCAAATAATAGTCGAAAAACGATTGGAGATTTTATTCTTTATTAATTGCTACATTACTATAGGTAACCAGTACTACCTTAATGTTGGTGCTACATGATCTCATAACTGAAAACTGAAAATGTTTCATACACTCTCAATTTTTGTACTAAGATGACATTTTAAAAACGATATTTTAGGACAATCTAGTTTATCAATTTTAAACTAGCTGGCACTCGTCACGACGAATTTGTACTTATTTCCTTTTGCTTCGGGGACTATAGATTCAATACACGTTTCTTTCATCTGTAGCTCAGTGAGAGGCCTCGGGATTCCTTTCCAGATCATCGATACATCGTGTGCATTTAAAATAATGTTATTATTAAAAATGATTTTATAAAGCTTTTTCCATTCTGCTGAGCAGTACTCAACCGCAAAAATATGAATATTGGTTGATATATCGTGGGACTTACTTTTTAGCTTAGCAGTTGTTTATTTTTATGTGTATTAGATTTTATATTTTTATTTTATAAAAAATGACTGATTTATATTGCTCGTTTTAATTTTCAAGTATTAAATTGTATAGATATAACGATATTTTACTATTTTGTAAAACACAATAAAAAATATTCTTATAAACAACATTTTTATTTCCCAACTTTTTCACCACTAAGGCCCATAGGAACAAATTTTGAAGGAGGATTATCTCGTGCATGTAATGAGTAACAACAGATACAATTTTCTACAGCTTGTAATAGAGGATAAGATTGAGGGCAAACTGGCGAGCAGTTGCTCCTGGCTTAAAAACATCCGAGATTGGACAGGCTTTGGTTCGAACCTCAGTTATATGATTGTGAAGCTAAAAGAAGAATATAAGTTAGTCCTTGAAAATAAAACTTTGCAAAAATACCTCACAACAGAACGGAAAACAACAGCTTTAAAAATAAACAGAAACATAATAATAGAAGGGGAAGCTAAATATAAATGCATCTGTCTTGAAATAACGAAAAAAGCGTTAAATGAATATTAAACAAAGTCTACGAAAAATTAGACAACTAAATCCCATTTAGTGTAATAGGCACCTGAGAATGAAAACTAAAATTCGAGTATATAACAATAATGCAAATTATGACAGACAGATAAGGTGCAGAACTCTAGATAATCAAAATACCATATTGGAAACAGTAGCAATATAACTGCAACAGAGAAGCCGTAATGTTTTCGAAGACGCTGTCTAGTAACAAAATTGGACAAAACAAAACATGAAATTAGGAAATAAGATACAAAATTAAATATTGTTTATATGGGATTAAGCCACAATTGATTGTAATGAAAATTACATTTTATATTGATTGTTTGACGTTTCATTTCCGCTTTCCACTCCGGAAATTGTTTTCAAAAAAGATTATTTTAAAAAATAGTAAGATGTTTTTTTTATAACCAAAAACGTTGTTAAGGTGTTATGTTTTTTATTGTAAAAAAGAACATGGTGTGGCCAACTTCTTACCAAAATTTTCTCAAAAGTTTAAGGTAAAATTCTCAACTGACCTAAAAACTATATTACAGTCATTTGGGGTAACTTTGATCCACAGGGTCCAACTTTGCACCATTTACTTTTTTTGATATTAGTGTACGTTATAAGTAGTATTCTTGCTGTTAAAACTTTAATTTGGATAAATTGGAATAGATGTCTCTGTCATTGACATTTCCGTTTCGTTTGAAGGCGTCTGATATGTTGTATTGTATCAACCTTGAGTTTTTATACGGTCTGTAGTGCTAGGTTGTAAAAAATAATTCAAAGCGATTACTTATAGCGATTCTGTCGAAAAAGTAAGTATGCAGGGCATTTTAATTATTTTATTAATGATTTAGGATCACTTTCGGTACATCAGAGCTTCAAGTTTCATTAAAATAACACTGACTTGCAGCAAAAACTGGCCGGCCTGATAATTTATATGATTTCAGGCTAACTTTGCACCACATTGAAACTGGTTCAAAGTTACCCTGACGATTTAAAGTTGCGGGAAAATTTATTTATTGAATTTAATTTTGTATTTCAGGATTTCCCGAAATACCGAGAAAACAGATACACAGTCTACATACTGGGGTCCGTCGGTATGGAACTAAAAGCCGATATACAGAGCAACACCTACAAACGGTACTAGAACAGGTTAAAAGTGGAATGCTGAGTGAAAGGCAGGCATCAAAACAAGACGATATCCCGCGTAATACAATTCTAAATAAATTAAAACAAAATCATTCAATAAACGTAGCAAGATCTACAGTATTGTCTCAAGAAGAAGAAAAGTCGATAGCCAAGCTATTTCTTTAAGTGATAATGCAATTCCAATATATTTGTTTGATGTGAGATGCATTGCACAAAGTTACCTAAATTCTCAAGGGAGAAAAGTATCACAGTTTAAGGAAAATTTACCAGGCTGGGATTGGAGCCAATTATTTTTGGAGAGAAACCGCACAGAACTTGCTCAACGGTTTTAAACGAATATTTCGAGAAGGAGGGCTCAAGTAAATGAAAAAATAATAAGTACGTTTTTTGATAACTTGGAGATAGAAATTTCTGATGTAGCATCCAACAATATTTACAATTACGATGAAACAGGGTTGCATGACGTTCCAACAAAAAGAAAACTTTTATTCAGAAGAGGGTGTAGGAAACCAGAGAGAATCATAAATTCAACGAAATCTTGTTTTACAACTTTGTGTTGTGCAAATGCAGGTGGAAAGTTTCTACCTCAATATGTAATAATGAAAGGTAGTCTGAAGTGGTCGGATTGGATTTTTGGTGCACCTAATGGTACGAAGTTGAACACCTCAAAATCGGGCTGGATTGAAAATTCTGTATTTGATGACTGGTTTGAGACACATTTTCTACCGTACGCCAACAAAAACGAAAGTAGAAAGATCTTGATAGGCGACAACATGTCAGCACATATTTCAATTTCATCATCTGCATCAGAGATGCAGATGCAAAGGCAGCATCTTTTAAAATATTAAGAAATTTATTAACGCCTCCAGTAAGTGTCGCTGGTGGCGAACACTCATTTGTAAAATTAAATTTAATTAAAACATATTTAAGAACAACTATGACATATGCGACACTTGATAGTCTAGCAATAATTTCAATAGAAAACGATATAATGTCACAAATTAGATATTAATAATCTTATTGCTAATTTTAAACTATTTATATCGTGTTTTACTAAACTTTGTACGATTGCCAAAAGAAGAAATAAATATAATTAAATTTAAAAAATAACCGAAGGGCGCCTATGCTAGTTACAGGCGGCCACCTTATACCCCACCACCAGCACTGCATAGGACCAACCAGATTCAGCTAGTTAATGGCCTGTGATTAGTCAAAACGATAATAGTAAACGCTTTTTGCGACCCTTTGGTATTTACTAGTTTTTATGTAGCTAGTACATTAATTATTAGGCCAGTAATTATTTCAACTTTTAAAAAATATCATATCAAATATTAAAATTCTAGAATAAAAATACAATATGCTTACATTTTCCTTTTATTTGGCAGTTGTTTTGGCATTTATATACGCTTTATATTAGCTAAATTAATTTATAATCCAAAAGAGAATAATAACCACGTAAAATCAACAAAATCAGTCGAAATATTTAGATTAGGTATTAGTGACAAGAAAAGAAGATACATGACTATAAGGATTACGGTGTTGTTTTTCTGCAGTGTGTCTGTAAAGTAAGGAATAAATTCGATATTTCCTAAATGAAAAGCCTTTTTAAAAACTCTCAAACACGTCGATTTTTAAATTTAATGTTCTATATTGTACAATAATTTTATTATACAAGGTGATACACATTACAGTGATGACGTCATCGGCTCTTTTTTTAAATGTTTCACCTTGTATTTTAGGACATTTTTAGATCGATGAAAATGAGCTGATTCGAAAAAAGTGTAATACTGGGGGTCTAACGGATATACTTTGAAAGATATGCGTTTAGAAAATTAATTTTTAATGATTTATAATATTAATAAATTATAAATAAATTATAATAAATACCTTGAAAGTAATTCAGTAATTAATACGTGACTTAATCTTAAATGTTCGAATTGTAGCCCTTGTTGTATTTGACAGTAACCCAAATGTTGTACAAATTCTTGTAGAACCTTGTTTATGCTTTCTTGAGAAATATTGTTTATTTCTTTACGAATTCTTGTTTTTAAGTCTCCAATATTTGCAGGATTCGTTTTATAAACAACATTCTTTAAATGACCCCACATAAAATAATCCAAAGGATTGAGGTCTGGCGACCTCGCTGGCCATTCAATATGTCCACATCTTCCAATCCACCTGTTCGAAAAAATTTCGTTTAGGTACCTTCGAACATCTAAAGCATAATGCGGAGGCACACCATCCAGTTGAAACCATAAACTTTTATCAAAACCTGCAAGATTAATTATGGTACTGGGTAATAAATTAACTAAAGTATGTACGACATACCCACTTAAAAACTGAAGGTATGCTGGCCCGTTTAAGTTGCCTTCGAAATAGTAGGGTCCAATGATTTTATTTCTTACAATGCCAGCCCATACGTTTACTTTTTGCGGGTATTGTGTATAATGTTCCCGCATCCAGTTTTACACGGGCTTTCCCCTAATACCCCCGTCGTAGGGGAGTAAAAAAGCAAAAAAATCGATTTACCAAGAATCTGTCGTAGAAAAAAATGTTTCGAATAAAAAATGTAGCTGAGATAACTTTACGTTTTAATAAATTTGCTGTTGTAACCATGCATTTTGTCTTTTTTGTGGAAATTACATGTAGTTCCATGTTACATTTTCTGGGGGTTATATTAAATTGGTGCAGCATACGTTGTAAATCATCTTCACTCTGAGAGAGTAGTATTGCGTCGTCTGCATAGCAGATTATTATAAGTTGTTATTCTCCCATTGGGAAGAAAAAGGTATAAAAATTTGTGGACAACGCTTGAACCATCTAAGGCACGCTGATGACATCGCATTGATAACCGATAAAAAAGAAGAATTATTTGAAATGATGAAAGAACTGGACTAGAAGCTGGAAAGATAGGCCTTAATATGAATTACAGCAAGACCAAAATCATAACAAATACAGATGAAGACATCACAATGAGGATCGGACAAGATGAAATAGAACAAGTTCAGGATTATATATATCTGGGTCAAATTATAAAACTTAACAAAGAAAACCAAACAGCAGAGATAAAAAGACGAGTTAGACTGGCATGGGCTGCATTTGGCAAACTAAGCTACATTCTTAAAAACAAAAGATATCCACAGCATCTTAAGACCAAAGTATACAATCAATGCGTACTCCCTGTTCTCACTTATGGTTCCCAAACGTGGACATTTACAAAAGCAAACATGGACAAAATCATAAAATCCCAAAGAGCAATGGAAAGACAAATGTTGCACATAAGATTAATGGATAAAAAGAGAAACGAGTGGATAAGAGAGAAAACAAAAGTGAGGGATGTTAGACAAGAAGTTGCAAAATTGAAATGGAGATTTGCAGGACACAATATAAGACAAAAAGAAGACCGATGGAACAAAATTCTTATAAGTTGGAGATCGTGGGAATATAAACGAAGCAGAGGAAGGCCCCAAATGAGATAGGCAGATGATATCAAGAAGCACGTGGGCTCTAGGTGGATGCCTATAGCGACAGACAGAGAAGAATGGAAAAGGATTGGGGAGGCCTATGTCCAAAGATGGACCGAAGAAGGCTAATTAGATAGATAGATTCTCCCATTTGGTATCCTTTTTAGTTCTTACTAAAAAGTAATTATTTGATTATATTGGGTTTAAAAATCGATACAAATGATGATAAGAGACTGAATACTCCAGTCGTCAGAGACGAAAATGCCACTGAACCTCTAAAAATCATTCAAACAAGCGGAAATTTGCAGAGAATATTAATTTTGGGACCCCAAAAAAAAAGCAAAAAAGTTTACCACTTCTACCCCCGGGCTTCTACATAAAACCACCCTCATATGGGGGTAAAAAAGCAAAAAAATTTATTTACCCAGAATCTGTGCGCCGTAGAGAAAAATATTTCAAATAAAAAATGTAGCTGAGATAATTTTAAACAAAAATGTTTATTAGCACTTTTTGTGTAGAATGAACTGTTCTAATAGAAACAACACTTGAAGCGACCGTCGATTTTGAATGTCAGTTCCGCGCGCGAAATCAATGTTCAATAAAAATTTTCTCAGCTCAACGGTAAAAATCCGATATCTTTTGATTTAAGTATCCTATCGACAAAAATGCATGGTTACAACTGCAAATTTACTAAGATGTAAATTGGAGCTGTAAGGTCAGATAATAGAACAAGTCATGGAGTTTGAATATCTAGGCATCACATATTATCTAGCTATGGAAATCTCGAAACTGAAGTGAAAGATCAAGTGAATAGAGCAAACAGAGCCGCAGGCTGCCTGAATGAAACAACATGGAGAAATAAAAATATCGGGAAAGAAATGAAAGGCAGAATTTACAAAACAGTCATCAGACCAATAATGAAATACGCTGCAGAAACACGACCTGAGACAGAGAGAACAAAAATGATGTTAGAAACGACAGAAATGAACATACTTAGAGAAATTGATGGTAAGACACGATGGGACAAAGCTAGAAGTACAGATATACGACGTAGATGAAAGGTGAAGAACATCAAGAACTGGGTAAAAAATAGAAGAGTAGAATGGAACGATCATATCAGCGGAATTACAACAAATCGAGTAGTAAAGACGGCAAGAGACGGTTCCCCAATAGGAAGACGAGTAGTAGGAAGACCACGAAAATGATAGAACGACAACTTACTGGAGGCACATTGAAAAAAAGACGGAAGGAATAAGAAAGGAAATATTTTTAGAAGAATTTTCGGACCAAAGACAACTTAACAGGTTGAATTAAGACGATTATATAACAACAAAATAAAAACAAAATTAGAACACAGATCAATGTTGAAGATATTATTCGCTACATAAGCGTTCGAAGAAAAATGGTTTGGCCATGTACAAGGAAAAGGGAAAGATAATTCATTATACAGACAATATTAAAATGGAAACCAACAAATTCGAGACCAAAGCGCACTTGGGAAAATCAGGTCCGAGATGATATTAGAAAGATAAATATTTCCAAAACTAAAGATAATGGAACTTAATTATAAATCGAACAAAATCAAATAGAAACCTGTAATAGAAAAGAAATGTGAACTTAACTCTCGCGAAGATGAGATAAGAAAAGCCTATGTTTGTCTAGCAGTGAATTTTGATAATATCTCAAATCACTGAATTGACTTTTTTTTAGAATTTGACGCATGAATGAACTGTGATTTAAATTTCCAAATGAATGAAATATTCAAATCATTGTAAATCTCTAGTAAACAACCGATTCACTTTTTACGGCTTTAACCTCTATAATAATTGCACCCATGATCGCGTCCTAATCAATATGATTGACGGCACCCGTTAATGATGATAGAAAAACAAACGCACATCGCGTACATTCTGTGCACGAATAAAAGCACTTTCACAAATCGCCTGCCTGCCTACTAACAATATGGAATACCGATTATCTACTGGATCTACTGCTTTAATTCAATTCTTCTTTTGGTGTATGAGCAAAGAGGTTAGCACAGTCTGATTTGATTTTGTTATTAAGTGGTATGATTATGTGTGTTAGACTGCAACTTTTATTTATTATTGAGTCAATTATTTTTGTGCATTGCAGAGATGCAATACAGAGGAGGACTACAATAATTCTTATTCTGAATTAACGCACTTACCAAAAAGAATTGGATGACAAGCTTAATCAATCCTGTTTCATAAAGCTGATAACCATTGAAATATCCAAGTTGAAAATAAACGCATATATACTCAAAAGCTTCGACTAAGCTTTTGATAATACAAAGTAAGGAATATCTCGAATACACCTCGGAGACTTCTTGGTCGTCATCATCATCATCATTCTGGCGTTACAAGCCTGCGTGGGCCCTAGCCTCCTCAGAAATTTCTCTCCAGTCGTCCCTATCCATCGCCTTCCTCCGCCAAGCACGTATTCCCATATTTCTCATGTCTTCATCGATGTTGTAAAGGTCCCTTTTTCTCTGACCAATGGGTCTATCAAGAAGCGTTTTTCTAGCTGGGTCATTTTGTTCCATCCGCATTACATGCCCTATCCACCTCAGACGTCCTATCTTAATATGTTTTACGATATCAGGTTCCTGGTATATTCCATAAAATTCGAAGTTGTATCGTCTTCTTCATACTCTATTACCATTAACTGCTCCATAGATTCGCCTTAGTACTTTTCTTTCGAAACATCCTAACATGTTTTAATTATTTTTTGTTAGAGTCCAGGTCTCTAAACCATATGTTAGGGCTGGACGTATTATTGTGTTGTAGAGTTTTATTTTTGTATTTCTCGATATAATTGTGGATTTAAGGAGGAGATTGACCCCAAAATAGCATCCGTTGGCCGTGCAAATTCTGCGGTTTATCTCTGTGGTAGTAATATTTTCAGTGTTAAGGAGCGCTCCCAGGTATACAAATTCGTTCACTGCTTCGACGACGTCGTTTTCTATAACAAGTGGTCGTAAGATTTGTTGTTGCATGCTTATTTCCATATACTTCGTTTTATTGGTGTTTATTGTTATATCCATTTTTGTAGCTGATTCTTTTAATGCTACATACGTCTCTCGTACAGCGTTTTCCGTTCTCCCAACCATATTGATATCATCAGCATAGGCAAGGATTTTCACGGATTTATTATATACTAAACCAATGGTTGTGACCTTCTTGGTTGCCACCTAACAAAAATTCCATAAAACACAAAAAACTATATGTTACAGAACAATACGTTGTAACATTCTTTTTATAATTAAAATATTAAATAATTTTTAATCCTTTTACCCCTGTTGCTGAGACGCCGATGGCCGTATTTGCAAATAATATATAGGTGGTCGTGTTTACCATTAGGAAATTTCAATGGAATCTACCGACTATCTCAAAAGACGGAAGACCCGACTTATTAAAGACGCGAAGTAGTATACTTTATTGTAGGGCTTAGCTAATCCTTTCCGGTGACAAGTGGGTTCTTTTTTGATAAATTTGGTAAATATCGTCGAAGGCACGTTATAGTAATTTTCTGAGAGAACTTAATCCGAAAGGATTTGTCTTTCATCATGTTCCTAGCTAGAAGAGTACTGTTATTTTTAATATTCGTTCGAACCTTTTATATTCTTAGAAATACATACAGGCTGGCCTGTCATTTTTAAGTGGGGGATATCACACCTTATTTTTGGGGAAGCTTGTGAAATTTTGAGAAGGGAAATTTACTTCTGGCAGGGCGATCTTTGCGTAAAGCCGCTTGCTGAGTTTACCGTCTCTGTGAATTTTTTCTTTAGAAATATAGATTAAATATTAGATTAAAGATTGGTATAAAGCACCTTGGTGTCAAGAGCAAATGAAAATTACCCACCCAGACGAACTCTATTATCGGTCCCAGTGGGAAATAGGAGTAGAGGCAGACCACGACTGAGATGGAGGGACGGTGTGGACGAGGACGCAAGGAAAATCGGCGCGGCAAATTGGCAACGGTTGGCGATGAACAGAAACGACTGGCGAAATAGACTGGGGAAGATCAAGGCTCAACTAGAGCTGTAGCACCACTGATGATGATGACTTTAAGTTAATTAACTTCAGTGTTTAATACAAGTAAAGTATTTAGCTTCAGTGAAGAGTGCATCAGCCATCAAGATTTATCGTAAGTTATCATAAACTTTTTATCTTCAACTATCTGGGCGAATCTCCGTCGACTATTTCTTTCCTGTAGTTAAGGTTAACTACTGAGTTAGCATTGAATCAAGGAACATTTAATATTTTCGTACGAACTTTTAATCAGCCATTAAGAACTTCTAAATTACGAACATTTACGAACATTAAACAACAGTATGATATAGTTAATTATCTTGAAACCAAGTGCGGGTGGTTTATTTTTATAATACAGAATTCTTGAAACCTTTTTGTATTCTTTAGAATTTAAATTTAATCATTTTGTTATTTGCTATAATTGTTATACATTTTTAACTCATTATCTCGAGATAAGCCCATAAACAGCAAAGAGAGATTTCTATCAGCATTAGTTGAATTTTCTTAAATATTATCAAGCTCTCTTCGCTGATAATTTAGTTTGTGCCTAATTTTATTATACTGCATTTGTAAAGGTATTTCCTAATTATAATCCTGTTTATTGTTATATGTATACCATCATTCAACAACTGATGGTGCATTTTTTTACATGTGTGTACATTCAGCTGCCTATATCATAGTGGTGTTGAATGATTGCTTTGTTTTATCAATGAATTTTATTTCTCGACTCCTAATAAGTTTCCTGACATAACAATACCTCTGAATGTTTATTTATTATATTAAATAATTATTATACCATCGACCAGAAGGAAGATCAGGCTGATTAAGTTTTGTAGGTAAGTAATATATTTATTATTTGTTTATGTAGTGTGTTGACCGATTTTATTTAATATTTAACTGTCGATATCTTTCCTCGGACCCATTCCCGGTTCCAAAAGCTAGCTTCGAACCCACGGCTTGCTCTCCACCAACCATCTGGCTGCCGTTCGCAGTGTATCCATTGGTGACCTTTCTAGCACTATCCAAAAAAGGTTTCCGAGGTTACAACGTGCTCCAGCGAGCCATAGTAAGATGTGTACCTAGCACGTAAAAACAATGTATGAAGCTGGAAAACTCATAACGCCGGTAAGGAAATGAAAAGCTATATATATATATATATATATATATATATATATATATATATATATATATATATATATATATATATAAGGAAATATACTAAATGCGTTGATTAAATTCGGTTTAGTGCACAGTTGCGGATCATAATATTTATCACTCAGCAAACCCCACCGCTGAATAGATAAATGGAGTTAAACTTCATATCTCACAAATTTTATTTCCATATCATCGTATTATACTAGTGGTAGAAGCGTTGAGCGTTCACTCTGTAGGAGGCTGCTGATCTCACCGGTTGATCAAGTGACGAGCTCTAAAGTTTTCCTCAGAATGGAACAAGAGCGTGGATAGATTATTACGATATAAAATCGAAAATTAGAGTACTTTGAAGACATTATAAGAAATAACAGGAGATATGGTTTACTTTAGTTGGTTATTGAAAGAGAAGTGTTTGGTGAGAGAGGCCCAACAAGACCATGTATTTCCGGACTTCATAACCTACGAACTTGGTTCAATATGAAGATTGCAGGTTTATTACGAGGAGCTGTAAGCAAAGTTAAACTCTTAAAATGGGATAGTTCCCGGAAGTTGGCTGTATACCATATTAGTTAAAAAAACTCGAATATCGAAGTGAAAACTTGTGTTTGTAAATGGTATAATATTGGATGCAAAAATTAAATTAAAAATCCAAATAAAGTATAATAAAGTTCAGGACGTTTTCGGACTTATCATTCTATCTTCAGGGAAATTTTGGAGTACTTGCGGTACAAACCACAAAACCAAACAGTCGTTAGGTTTAATCTGTAGATAACATACTTAAAAGTACTAAATTATGGCACTGAGTCGGCAAACTCTCGCATACCCGTGTGGATATGAAAATTTTAGTTCGAGTAGGGACATACTTACTGTTCCCGGTTAGTTATCCTTTTACATCGGCATTATGCCGTATACTTTAACACTTTTAATTATGTTATCTACAATTTAAACACAAACACTGTTTTGTTTTGAATTCTGAGAAAATTATGATTTAACAGTGTTGCCAATATTGGGGTGTTAAAAAAAATGGAGGAAGAAAACGAAGAAAAAGCAAAGATGCGTCGTCAAAGATACAGCATCTATGACTTTTATTATGCAAGGAAAAACAACGGACAAAAAATGTATCGGAAGATGACATATATCCTGACCCAGACATTTGAGGAAGTAAGTGGTTTAGATGTATTTCAAGTAAAATTTTGAGCTGTGTAGCTGAGTAGCTGTTTCAAAAGTCAAAATCGTTATGATAATATACAAACTCTATAATGACGATGGTACCTAAAGAAGGAAACAACGTTTTATGTCTTATATAATTATAATCCTGCTTTTGACAAGGAACCAAGAAAAACTTTCGATAACATCAACTGCCCGTAAAAATACAAAAATTTCTCATAGGCAAGGATTTTCACGGATTTATTATATACTAAACCAATGGTTGTGACCTTCTTGGTTGCCACCTAACAAAAATTCCATAAAACACAAAAAACTATATGTTACAGAACAATACGTTGTAACATTCTTTTTATAATTAAAATATTAAATAATTTTTAATCCTTTTACCCCTGTTGCTGAGACGCCGATGGCCGTATTTGCAAATAATATATAGGTGGTCGTGTTTACCATTAGGAAATTTCAATGGAATCTACCGACTATCTCAAAAGACGGAAGACCCGACTTATTAAAGACGCGAAGTAGTATACTTTATTGTAGGGCTTAGCTAATCCTTTCCGGTGACAAGTGGGTTCTTTTTTGATAAATTTGGTAAATATCGTCGAAGGCACGTTATAGTAATTTTCTGAGAGAACTTAATCCGAAAGGATTTGTCTTTCATCATGTTCCTAGCTAGAAGAGTACTGTTATTTTTAATATTCGTTCGAACCTTTTATATTCTTAGAAATACATACAGGCTGGCCTGTCATTTTTAAGTGGGGGATATCACACCTTATTTTTGGGGAAGCTTGTGAAATTTTGAGAAGGGAAATTTACTTCTGGCAGGGCGATCTTTGCGTAAAGCCGCTTGCTGAGTTTACCGTCTCTGTGAATTTTTTCTTTAGAAATATAGATTAAATATTAGATTAAAGATTGGTATAAAGCACCTTGGTGTCAAGAGCAAATGAAAATTACCCACCCAGACGAACTCTATTATCGGTCCCAGTGGGAAATAGGAGTAGAGGCAGACCACGACTGAGATGGAGGGACGGTGTGGACGAGGACGCAAGGAAAATCGGCGCGGCAAATTGGCAACGGTTGGCGATGAACAGAAACGACTGGCGAAATAGACTGGGGAAGATCAAGGCTCAACTAGAGCTGTAGCACCACTGATGATGATGACTTTAAGTTAATTAACTTCAGTGTTTAATACAAGTAAAGTATTTAGCTTCAGTGAAGAGTGCATCAGCCATCAAGATTTATCGTAAGTTATCATAAACTTTTTATCTTCAACTATCTGGGCGAATCTCCGTCGACTATTTCTTTCCTGTAGTTAAGGTTAACTACTGAGTTAGCATTGAATCAAGGAACATTTAATATTTTCGTACGAACTTTTAATCAGCCATTAAGAACTTCTAAATTACGAACATTTACGAACATTAAACAACAGTATGATATAGTTAATTATCTTGAAACCAAGTGCGGGTGGTTTATTTTTATAATACAGAATTCTTGAAACCTTTTTGTATTCTTTAGAATTTAAATTTAATCATTTTGTTATTTGCTATAATTGTTATACATTTTTAACTCATTATCTCGAGATAAGCCCATAAACAGCAAAGAGAGATTTCTATCAGCATTAGTTGAATTTTCTTAAATATTATCAAGCTCTCTTCGCTGATAATTTAGTTTGTGCCTAATTTTATTATACTGCATTTGTAAAGGTATTTCCTAATTATAATCCTGTTTATTGTTATATGTATACCATCATTCAACAACTGATGGTGCATTTTTTTACATGTGTGTACATTCAGCTGCCTATATCATAGTGGTGTTGAATGATTGCTTTGTTTTATCAATGAATTTTATTTCTCGACTCCTAATAAGTTTCCTGACATAACAATACCTCTGAATGTTTATTTATTATATTAAATAATTATTATACCATCGACCAGAAGGAAGATCAGGCTGATTAAGTTTTGTAGGTAAGTAATATATTTATTATTTGTTTATGTAGTGTGTTGACCGATTTTATTTAATATTTAACTGTCGATATCTTTCCTCGGACCCATTCCCGGTTCCAAAAGCTAGCTTCGAACCCACGGCTTGCTCTCCACCAACCATCTGGCTGCCGTTCGCAGTGTATCCATTGGTGACCTTTCTAGCACTATCCAAAAAAGGTTTCCGAGGTTACAACGTGCTCCAGCGAGCCATAGTAAGATGTGTACCTAGCACGTAAAAACAATGTATGAAGCTGGAAAACTCATAACGCCGGTAAGGAAATGAAAAGCTATATATATATATATATATATATATATATATATATATATATATATATATATATATATATATATATATATAAGGAAATATACTAAATGCGTTGATTAAATTCGGTTTAGTGCACAGTTGCGGATCATAATATTTATCACTCAGCAAACCCCACCGCTGAATAGATAAATGGAGTTAAACTTCATATCTCACAAATTTTATTTCCATATCATCGTATTATACTAGTGGTAGAAGCGTTGAGCGTTCACTCTGTAGGAGGCTGCTGATCTCACCGGTTGATCAAGTGACGAGCTCTAAAGTTTTCCTCAGAATGGAACAAGAGCGTGGATAGATTATTACGATATAAAATCGAAAATTAGAGTACTTTGAAGACATTATAAGAAATAACAGGAGATATGGTTTACTTTAGTTGGTTATTGAAAGAGAAGTGTTTGGTGAGAGAGGCCCAACAAGACCATGTATTTCCGGACTTCATAACCTACGAACTTGGTTCAATATGAAGATTGCAGGTTTATTACGAGGAGCTGTAAGCAAAGTTAAACTCTTAAAATGGGATAGTTCCCGGAAGTTGGCTGTATACCATATTAGTTAAAAAAACTCGAATATCGAAGTGAAAACTTGTGTTTGTAAATGGTATAATATTGGATGCAAAAATTAAATTAAAAATCCAAATAAAGTATAATAAAGTTCAGGACGTTTTCGGACTTATCATTCTATCTTCAGGGAAATTTTGGAGTACTTGCGGTACAAACCACAAAACCAAACAGTCGTTAGGTTTAATCTGTAGATAACATACTTAAAAGTACTAAATTATGGCACTGAGTCGGCAAACTCTCGCATACCCGTGTGGATATGAAAATTTTAGTTCGAGTAGGGACATACTTACTGTTCCCGGTTAGTTATCCTTTTACATCGGCATTATGCCGTATACTTTAACACTTTTAATTATGTTATCTACAATTTAAACACAAACACTGTTTTGTTTTGAATTCTGAGAAAATTATGATTTAACAGTGTTGCCAATATTGGGGTGTTAAAAAAAATGGAGGAAGAAAACGAAGAAAAAGCAAAGATGCGTCGTCAAAGATACAGCATCTATGACTTTTATTATGCAAGGAAAAACAACGGACAAAAAATGTATCGGAAGATGACATATATCCTGACCCAGACATTTGAGGAAGTAAGTGGTTTAGATGTATTTCAAGTAAAATTTTGAGCTGTGTAGCTGAGTAGCTGTTTCAAAAGTCAAAATCGTTATGATAATATACAAACTCTATAATGACGATGGTACCTAAAGAAGGAAACAACGTTTTATGTCTTATATAATTATAATCCTGCTTTTGACAAGGAACCAAGAAAAACTTTCGATAACATCAACTGCCCGTAAAAATACAAAAATTTCTCAGAGCAAGTCCATCTCTGACCATACGTGTATACGAACAGTTGTTATTTAGGACGGTCCGGTAGAAAATCCGATCTTCCAAGTTAAGAATAAAAATTTTCTATTGTTTTGAATGTGCATCGAAGGCCAACAAACACTACATACTTAATACTTCACTTGCTTTCTACTGTACATAAAAATTTCAGTGGCCAACTGGCGATTTTATTTTCGGACAATAACACTTTTGTTTTTATTGAGGGCCATTTAAACTTTCAATATCTTGCACAATTTACATTTTTGCTTGATTCTTTTAGCATTTTTATGAGTTCTAATTATTAATTTAAATTGAGGAGGAAATTTGAAAAGGGCGTACCTACAATTTAGATTTTATATTGAACTTTTCGGTCTTGTTTATTATCAAAGGTATTATACAGTCGCGTGAATCTTAGAGAATGTTCTGAATTTTTAATTATTACAAAGGATGTCCTAATTAAAACAGTCAACTTGAAATATCTTTAATGGAGGAGGTTTTTCCGGGAAATTCCTAGATACGTTGATCTTGCTTTAGATGATCGTACATCTTTGATGGAATATTCATAGATATAGGGTCATCATCCTCTCCAAAATCTCTCCTCTCGTTCTTTTGAAGATCTGCTCAATAATAAATTTGTGGAACCGTGTGCACCACCACTTATCCCTCATTATTTTCTCCGTGTGTGTCAGTATTCGAAAAAACACAGTAAAGGCACTCATCGGACTGTTGCCTCCTAAACCTTAAAAGGCAGCTACGAAAGCAGCCATGGTCTGTGGACATTTGCGACAGATAATAATCCAGCTGCCTATGCCCTCTTGCTGCCACTGACCGATTGAAACTAATCTCTCGGCCAGCCTTAGCTCAATCATGTCTCGCTCTCCAATGTTCCGCCTCCTACGACTATGAATCCTCCGCGAAAGAAAGATCATGATTGCTCTCCAATCCTCAACGAGGACACACGCACTCGTAATTCGAAGCAAGAGTTCCTCCCTGTTCCTTGCCGCCACCAGCATAGCAAGGCCGTCCGCGAATACTAAGGGGTACCACCGTTCTCATATTTGCAATTTAAGACCCCGTCATATGCCAGGACGGAGCCCTGCGGGACTCCAACCGTTACATCCACCATCACACCATTCTTCACCACAATCTTCCTATCGGAAAGGTAATTAGCAACCACATTCCTCAGATACTCAGGACAGTTCCTTGCTTCCAAAGAGCTCATTACGTGAGCCTACTGCAATGTATTAACAGCATTTCGGACGTCAAAGAGAATCAGGATGACCCATCGATGATCAGCCCCAATTTTCCGTGCCACCCGAAGCACATCGGTCACCGCATCCACTGTACTTTTAGCCTGGCAGAAACCATATTGTCTCGGAGACAGATCTCCATACATCACAATCACCTCCTCGATACGTTCACGTAGCATTCTCCCATAGAACTTTCCGATACAAGAAAGAAGGCAAATAAGACGATATATTTCTTCGTTAAATTTAAGTAGGAGCACGAGCCTCGAGATTTTCCAGGGATCCGGAAACAACTGCGCGGCAAGAAGAGCATTCGTGTGCTCCAGCAGCCACGTGGGCTTCAAACGGGCCAGACGTACAACCACCTCAGGCGAGACACCCTCTAGACCAGGAGCCCTGCCAGACTTAAGGGAACTCATCGCAACAACCAGTTCATCCAACGTAAAGGAAATCCCATGCTCAGCCTCGACGTCTCTCCGCACACCATGCCACTATCCTTGTGGAAACAGTTCGGTGACTATCTGCAGCTTCTGGTCCAATTGCATGTCATACATAGCACAGGCGTCGAAATGCTTCATTGCGATCTTATACCCTTCACCCTAGATGTCCTCGTCCAGCTTGTCACAGTCAGCGAAGGACCACGCACTCTCTTCTCAGTTGCTCTATCTCGACACACCACCAGCAGGTCATTCTACCCGTATGCTCAGTCTCAATTTTACTCATATGCACCGCGTCTTTCATAGCCTGCTTGAGACCTTCCACCGAAGGTGTAAGACGTCGAGGCCCATGTACCTCCCATCTAATACTGTCATCATATACACCCCAATCCACCTGATATCTCCGGCACCTCGACAGGCAAGGTTTGGGTCTACTTCCAACGTCCCCCGTCTTGCCAATCGAGAAGTCAATGAATTGATGTTCTGTGCCGGTATACTCAGCCAGTACTGCCCAGTCCCTAACACATCGAGTGTAGTGCCCCGATCCATTCTATTAACATTTGACCCCTAGTGTCAGTGATCGGCGAGTCCCATTCCGCAGATTTTGCGTTAAAGTCGCCGAGCACCACGCACTCGTTATCTAGTCTCACCTCTTCCATAATTGCATTTAACCTATTCTCGTACTCGCCTACCACTATATTAGGTGACCAACAGCAGATCAGATTCAGTCTCTTCATTTTGTTCTGAAGCTATTTTCTTGTGGCATTTTAAAGTAATTACTATTTAAATGGGAATAAGCCACAATTAAAGGTTAAAGTACGTTTATTGACGTTTCAATTTCCACTTCAGAAATCGTTCTCAAAATACAATGTTTATTCGCTAATGTTTGTATTTTGAGAACGATTTCCGAAGTGGAAATTGAAACGTCAATAAACGTACTTTACCCTTTAATTGTAGTTTATTCCCATATAAATAGTAATTAGTCTCTTCATTCTCACCGATATATAGCCCATATGTGCATCAATCCCATACTTCTCTCCACTTAAAAGATAGTGTCATAGCTTTACTATTTGTAAGAGTGAGACAGAACGAACCACGAAAAAAAGATGGTGTCGTCACTTAGCTCGACAGACTGCTCAGTCTATGTTAATATATACGTCTATGTTATACTCCCCCTATCTAATAAACATATTTAAACGTTTATAAGCTAAAAAGTCGGTCCTTTTTCAAACGGTTTTTTTTAACAAATTTGAAAAAATGTTAAAATTTTTGTAATATATCTTAAAACTGAAGCCTCAAAGAATCGACTTCGATTTGCTAAATACATCTAGTCACTGTTTAGGCAACTGCCGTTGTTTAAAAAACAAACCCCCTTTTGGGAAAAACAATTTGAATAACCTACAAACTATTTGGCCAATCAAGTTGAGATTTACTTCAATAACTCATTACTTGCTATAATTTCAAGTATCTATATTACATAATACGTAAAAATCAAAGTTATTAACATTACTGCAATAAATAGGAGCTGTTTTCAATCATTTCTGTCAAATATTTATTTATTTTAATTCCAAATCAAAGAACTTTTTAAGATGTCATCATCATCATCATTGGCTCCACAACCCATGGTGGGTCTTGGCCTGCTCAAGGATAAGTCTCCATTCGCTACTATTCTTCGCCTTGGCTTTCCAATTTCGTACTCCCAACATTCTCAAGTCTTCCTCCACTTGATCCTTAAATCGTGCTCTGGGTCTGCCTCTCCTTCTCACTCCATCTATTCTTTGGTTATAAATATGTTTTGGTGGCTCCATCTTATTCATTCTCTCTATGTGACCTAACCACCGCAGCCGGTTTAATTTGATGGACCTAATAATATCAGGTTTGTCATACAGGCGGTAAAGTTCGAAATTATAGCGTCTACGCCATAATCCGCCCTCCTGTGCTCCTCCATAGAAATGCCGGAGGATTTTACGTTCAAAGCATCTTAAACGTTCTACATCGCTATTTGTCATCGTCCATGTTTCCGACGCGTAGGTGAGGATGGGCTTGATAAGAGTTTTGTATATCACTAGTTTCGTTCTTTTTGTAACTACGAGTAGGCTTGTTGTTAAAATTTTTTTTAATCCATAATAGGCTCTATTTGCCAGATATATCAGTCTGTTAATTTCTGCACTTACTGCATTATTCTGATAATTTGTGAGCCTAGGTATATAAACTCTCTTACTCCTTCGAAAGTATATGTTCCGATCGTTAGATCTTCGGGTTGTGCTGCTTGTATATAATTTGATACTTTCATATACTTCGTCTTACTAGTGTTAACCTCTAGTCCCATTCTTTTTGTTGCTGCTTCAAGCGCCTTGACTGATTCGACCATGTCCGCCTTTCTTCTTGCAATAATGTCGGTGTCATCGGCGTACGCAGTAATTGTACGCTGCGATTAATAATAGTTCCTCTGGTTGTTATTCCAGATTCTCTTATCGCTTTCTCTAGCGCAATATTGAATAGAAGGTATGATAGGCTGTCTCCTTGTCCTATCTGAGACTGGAACGTTCTATAAACTCCGTTCTGCACTCTAACTTTACACTCAACTCTTGAGAGGGTAGCTTTCACCAATTCTACTGAGTGTACTGGTATGCTAAATTCTATCATGGCCTTGTACAGTGCGTTTCTTTCAACACTATCATAGGCACACCTAAAATCAACAAACAGGTGATGAGTATCAATGCCATATTCATATATTTTTCCAGAGCTTGCCTGAGAAGGAATATTTGATCGGTCGTTGATCTTTCTTTACGAAACCCACACTGATATTTACCTATTATATCTTCACAATATCCCGATAGTCGGTCGTAAAGAATATATGCCAATATTTTGTATGTTACGTTTAGGAGGGTTATTCCTCTGTAGTTGTCACATATTGTTTGATCTCCTTTCTTGTGGATAGGTACAATTATACCTACATTCCACTCTTCTGGCAACTTTATTTGCTTCCAGATCAGTTCTACCAGTCTACATAATATACACTATGTCAGGTTTTTTTGACATGCTTTTAAAAGTTCTGAAGGAATGCTCTCTGCCCCAGTAGCTTTGTATTCTTTCAATTTTTGTATAGCTTGGATGACTTCTACCTCTGTTGGGATGTTATCTTTCTCTCTTTCGTCGTCAATGTCCTCGAGTTGGATTTCTGATTCGTGGAGCCCTGTCTCACCTCTTATATTTAGCCCTTCCTCGAAGTTTTCTGCCCATCTTTCTAGTATCTGGTCCTGATCACCAATGATCTCCCCTGTTCTATTTCTAACGACTAATAATCTAGGTTTGAATTATTTCCTGTTCTGGTTAATCATCTTGTAGAACTTTCGCGTTTCTGCTTGTGCCTTATAGTTCTCTAGTTATTTTAGTTGGCTCTCTATATGTCTTTCTTCTTTTTTTTTTAAGTATTCGTTTTTCTTCTCGTCTCAGCTGCCTATAGTCTTCCTCTGTTTGTCTCGTTCTTCGCCCTTGGAGTCTTCTATATGCCTGATTTTTTCTTTGCGTTGCTTGTGAGCATTTCTCATCGTACCAATCTGACCTTAATTGTTTACGTTTTTGCTTTCCGATAACTTTAGTTGCCACTTCTTCCAATATGGCTCTACACTGCCTCCAATAGTTGTTAATATCTTCAACTATAACATCCGTGCAGCCTTCCAGCTTGCTTTTTACTTTTTAAGATGTACAACTTTTATTTCACTAATTTTTCTGTAAAATGTATAAGAAATGTTCGATAGGCAAACAATATGACTGTTAAAAAAAACTAAAATTAGCTGTCATATACTTTAAAGAACCTACAAAAATCTGTGTAAGATTGGTTAAGCTGTTTATTTTTCTTTATTGGCCTATTGTTTATTTTACTAACTGAATGTAGGATATAAGATATTTTTAATAGAAATTACTGATTATTTTAAAGCGGTTTTTATTATAAAGTTTTCATAATATATACCTATAATAATTTATATACAAGATAATAACCACATAGGTACACTACTCAACAATTGAAGTGGATAATTTTAAAATTCCTAAAATTAACATATAAAACTATTTTTAAAATAATTGCCTGTACTATACTCTATATGCTATCTTTATTGCCAATATTTTTTATATATTCTTATCGGCCCTTATCTCGTACAAAGAGAGACATGTTGTTCCAAACTTGAATATATCATTCGTATAAAAGTGCTTGCATTGGCTTTACCAGTTGTCAATAAGTCAAGAAATCTATTTATCACAAAAACATTATGCCGCAAAGACGTTTAGAACTAGTGCAGCTCGAGCAATTAGTTCGTTGGATCCAACAAGGCATAACAACAAGAGGTTGCTATGAGGCTAAATGTGTCGTAAAGTGTGATAAGTCGTGCATGGAATCGGTATGTAGCAACTGGATCTGCAATATACAGGCATGGAAGAGGAAGAGAACGATCTACAACTCGTCGGCAAGACCGTTTTGTAGTTCTGACGGCAACATTCACGGCTTCCAGAATTAACAGTATCTTCAGGCATGCTACTGGACGAGCGATTTCCAGTCAAACTGTCAGAAGACGGTTACATGCATCCGATTTAAGGGCTAGACGGCGCGCTACCATCCACGACCAACTTGGGATCAGCGTGCATGCAGATATCGCTGGGCGATGGAACACTATCAGTGGTCACTATCGTGACCTGAAGATGCTTTGCATATTGTAGAAAGCGAAACCGGTCGTCTGATAGTTAAATTAAATTGATTGTGAGTAAGTCTAATTTATTATTTCTTTTACCTTTTGAAATGGACTCACACAAGCAACACATTCATGATTTTACTATCAGTGGAATTTCGAAAATTGGAGAAATTGTCTCTTTACTGACGAGTATAGATTTCGTTTATATACGAATGATGGCCGAATATTGTTGTGGAGGAAAAAAGGGCAGCGTTACAATGAAAATCTGAGAGTCCCAACCACTCTTTTTGGAGGTGAATCCGTTTGCGTGTGGGGAGACATGTTTTGACAGTCGCACGGACTTAGTCGTCTTAATTAATGAGACAATGACTGCTACACGATATCGAGACAGAGTCATAGTACCAATAGTTGTTCCATTTTTTGGTGCAATAGGCGAACAATTTGTTCTGATTGATGATAATGCTCGCCCTCACCGTGCAAGAATTATCAACGAGTGTATAGAAGCTCATGATATTACAAGAATGGAGTGGCCACCGTGCTCACCTGATATGAGTTGCATTTTACATGTTTGGGCCGAAGTGTCTAGGCAATAAAACAGGCTCCTTCAACCGCCCCAAACCTTAGATCAGTTGGCCAATACATTACGCGTGATTTGGGAACGTATACCGCAGCAGTTCATCAATAATTTAATAAGAGGTCTTCCAAATAGAGTTAGAGCACTAAGGCGACACAGAGGTGGACCCACACACTATTAATTTTTCTTTTCGGGATATTAGAAATTAAGCAGGAATAGAAATTTTAGGTTGTTAATTTTTGCAATTTTTGTTTATTTTCTTTTTTTTTCTTAAAGAATTTCTTTCTTTTGGTTCATCTGTATGAAAATACGAAGTAAAAATAAATCTTTATTTATATCACTCCATATTTTTATTTAACCTGATAAACAAAAAATAAAATACACATTTTCATAATATCCACTTCAATTGTTGAGAAGTGTATATCAATTTCTTATCAAAATTTCTATATAATTAGGGAACCTTTGTTTAAATACTTAAATTTCATTTCAGATTAAAAACTTATAAATGATTTTGTCAAAAAATCTGAAATTAGATCCTTCGATGATTTCTAAAACTTTCACAAGATATTTATTTCTAATTATCAAATTTTCAGCCTCATTAAGTTCAATACTAGTAGATGCTTGTAGACACTTAACACTAAAATACAATAGCTTGCGAAAGAAAAAGTAAATACTTACAGAAATACTACCAATAATTATTTTATTTTTCCAATTTTTCAGGCTGCGACATTTACGATTGAATAAAGTGTATTAAAAATTAATTTTAAATAGCCATTAATAGCGAGAATAATTTTTACAATTCAATATCGCCTGGACTAGATAATCAACATGCTGAGTTCATTAAAGCTGTTGATGACAAAACGGTTTAGTATTTACTATACTTGTTTTAATAAGAATTGAAATAATACAACTAAGGGGGTTCTACCAAGAATATTCTTTTACAAAATTCGTAATATCAAATTTGTATCATTTTACCATTGTATTAATAACTTCCATTTGCACACGGAAGGTAGAGAAATAGCCAATACTCACAAAAATAACCGTAGACTAACGAATAGCATGGAAAGAATAATAGTCGATAAAATTCAGTAGTTCAAAACGGGGAAAGATTTTTAGAAGGAGCTGTTTTATGTTGACGAAAGACCAACGCAACAACCAAACCATCCAAACAAAATTGGCTGCTATTTTAAACTAAAATTGTGGACAACTCGCAATAAAAATAGTAAATTGTATTAAAATATCACCAGAAATAGCTTCAGAAATATATTGAGGTAATAAATGGTTAACAAAAATTTTAAATGTGTTTATCAGACAGGGGGAGTGTAACATAGACGTATATATTAACATAACAACTGAGCAGTCTGTAGAGCTAATCCTTAAAGCAATCTTATTTTGTTGTTGTTCTTTCTCACTCTTATCACCCTAGGTATATTCATAGATATTGAGAGAGCGTTCGATAAACAATATTCCCAACCATTACCCAACAGCTCAATGTTAGGAATGTCCCCCTGATCGTGAGCGAATAGATATTCAGTATGCTCAATAATAAGCATAATTGTAGAAGACGTTTCTGTTGGACGCATGGGTATAAGAGGTGGCCACAGGGAGGGGTGTTATCACCACTCCTCTGGAACATATTTCTAGTAACTCTGGTTGACCAACTTAGCAGCAACTGGTTCTACACAATAGCTTATGCAGACGACATTGCTGTCCTGCAAAATGGTAAGTTTGGGAACACACTATGTGAGAGATTATAAGTTGCTCTCAGACTAACACAAATATGGTGTAAGGAACACTCACTATCTATAAATCCTAAGAATATATAGTCCTCTTCACCAAAAAAAGAAGGAACACGAGCTTAATACCCCCAATGATCCTAAACTGTAGTTTAAACTTTTCTGAAGAGGTGAAATACCTTGGTATTACACTTGACAGGAAATTAGCATGGAACTCCCACTTAGATGGTAGAGCTAAAAGATCATATATTGCCCATGAACAATATCGAAGAACGTTCGAACGCATCTGGTGCCTTTCGGCCAAGGTGATCATCTAGATCTACACTGCTGTCATTAGGCCAATGCTAACTTACGGAGCTATTGTTTGGGTACCAAAAGTGCTACAGACAACAGCGATCAACAAACCAAACCATATTCAATGGATGGCCTAAATATGCCTAACAGGTGCCATGAAAACAACACCACCTGCTGCCAAGCTCATTGGCATTATACATTATACATACCTCTAGACATATATGTCAAAGAGGTGGCGCTGGTGACAATGATGCGATTGCGAACAGCAGGTGCAAAACTTAATGTAGAAATGGGATAATTAAGATGTCGTTACTTGCGGGATGATCTGGATACGCTACCTCTACTACAGGCAGCCATGCGTCTAGCAGAAACGACTTCTACATTTATGCTTATTGCTCTATTAGAGAGCAAACTGAATATCTATTCGCTCACGATCAGGGGGACATTCCTTACATTGAGCTGTTGGGTGATGGTTGGGAATGTTGTTTTATCAAACGCTCACTCAATATCTATGAATATACCTAGGGTCGATATTTTATTATCCAATTCTTCAATCTTCAACTGCAATTCTTCCCACTACTTCATGAAGTGCAGAATCGGTAGATCTTCTCGAAGTATATGCATGTTGATTTTGGTGAAGTGAGTTATGACGCAGAACTTAATTCCTTATGTACCTCTCACGTACCCTTTCCATCGTTTGTAGGTTGTAGCCCATCCTACCTGGTTTTGGTATGAAGACCACACGTACCTCTCCACACTTCCTAGAAATATATCTCAGAGTCAAGGAGGCTCTGAACATTCCCACAAGGTGCGACAGAAGAATATATAGTCCCCACCATAGTAGGCCTGGAAATATACCGTCAGGCTTTGGGGACTTGAAAGGGGTGAAGCACGATATGGCCCATCTTACCTTTGTGAAAGTGTGTTTTTATCAGGATATCAGCACTTTTGCAAAGGTTGGAAGTAGTGCTTCCATATTTCTTCGTTAGTACGCCGATAGGCCTATGCGGGTCTTTTAAACTTGCTTTTTGTAGGCTGGAAGCCTGCGAGAAATTTTTAATTTCCTCACATTAGGCTCTCCAAGCAGCTCTTTGTTTTTGTCTGCTGACTTTCTTAAACTCTCTGAGATTTGATTATTATAAATTACAATCCTCTTTGAGTTTGCGTTTTGCTTTATTAAAAGCTGTTCTTGCTGTCTTTCTGAGTTGTGCCAATTCAGTGAACCACCCAGGGTTGGTTTTACGACTTTTCTGAACCATCCTTATCGGACAGGATTTTTATAAGCATTGCTTATTTTGTTTTGAATAGATACCGTATATTTTCCAATTCTGTATAAGTTCCTGGAGTTAAAGCATTTTCATTCTGCAGAGCATCTTAATAGAGTCGGTTGTAGAGTTCTACATCCATCCTCTTAGGATCGCGAGATTTGATAAGGCTCTTTTCCAGACTAATATTATAGGTCAGCTAGCGGTGGCCAGACATAGAGATGTCCTCCGATACCTGCCAGTTCTGAATTCTTGATCTCATCAAATGATAATCTGATCCACAGGTGGCTCCTCTATATACTCTCGTTTCTTCGTCCTTGATAATTGATTCTTTTGATTGAGAACTAGTTTGTATATGTATTTTTATGTATCTACTCTCTACTCTCTCTACTTTTAAAAAAACCATTTTATATTTTTAACGAAAACTGGTCACTTAGGTCAATCAGTCTCGCTTCATTTTCATTTAAGACATTTTCTTCATATAGGCCTACTATTTTGCCACTTTTTGCTTCTTTCAGTTTTTGGATTAAGATCTCCCATCAATATAATTTCTTTCCACTGTTTAAGTTTTTTTAGTTTTTTTTTAGAATTTCTTCAAACTGATCTTTTTCTTCTCTTTTACTGTCGTTGGTGGAGGCATATACTCCTAATTATGATTATACCTCTTCCTTTTGTTTTCATGTCTACGTTGATTATTCTTTCATTTATGGCTGACCAATCGTTGACATATTTATTTTATTTTTTTCTTATTGCTACAAACACCCCCTTTGTACTCTTTGGTCTTTATTTATTCCGCTGTAGTTGATGAACATATTTAATGAACATAATTAATTAACATATTCTTCTATTGTGGCAAAATAACATATCTTAGTTCGTTTTTGTTTATTTTTGTCCAGTATCCAAGGTTTTTTATTGGGATTGTTAGCTTATATTTTTGTTTTCCGGGTGTTGGAGAGCTGACACGACGACTTAACCGCCTTAACCCTCCTTTCTCAACCGGGCTTGAGACCGGCTACGGTCCCATGCTAACGTACTTTTAAGCAATCATATTTTTAGGCTAAACAAAAATTCTATTGACTAAAAAGTACATATCGTCGGCTATATGCAATAGTGGCTTAACTCAAAAATTGACAACATGGACTTAACATCACCAGAGTGTTTGAAAAAGCCTTATTTATGACCTACAAAACTAGCACAATAATATCAAAAATGCCTGCTAGAAGTCACTAGTGTCGCTATGACATGTTGTCGGCTTAGATAAATTGTTTCTTGTAGTACCCGCCCTTTTTAGTTGTGTAATCGAAGTGGAACCGTGTCGATATCAAGTTTATATGCAGTACCGGCACTTTTGAGTTGTGCCACTATAGCAGACAATTTTAGATATTTTCAAACTGCATCAGTAAGAATTTTATAGTCGTGTCACATTAAATAAAAGGAATAAATTTATTATTTTAAAAATAAACCCATTTTAGTTCACACCAACCGGTTTGCAAAGAGAGGATCATCTATTTTAGGGCATTTTAGGTGATAACTCTAACAATAACAAGAGTAATTATAAAGGCTATTTTACAGGTATCAATGTAAGCATGCGGCAACAGGTTAAATATTTTAAAAAATGGCCAAAATTAATTTTAGCACATACGATATGCCCTACTTTAACGGTATATAAATATTCAAGTAAAAAATAAATATTTTTAATTACATATTTAATTATGTACCAGAAAAAACTAGCCTCCGCACTATAGCTTAAAGCAGAACTAACTAACCCCTACAAATCTGAGCATTCCTATTAAATCATTTACTTAAACTTTTTATAATAAGTACAATGAATTCGTTGTTTTGGGTTAAAAATGTCCCTTATTATGGTAGTTAATGGAAAGTAGAGCTCCTTCCCCATAATAAAAATGTCCCTAACAATGAGAATGGTGATGGTTAGTCCAATATGGAGAATGTTACTTCTGAATGCACGGATTGCATCGATGCAGAGGAGCAAATAGGTACGAAATTGCTCTTTTTACAATGCAAGAAATTTATTTGTTTTCTTCTTAGCTATTGGTCAATTTACTAAGTTCATGACAATCTGATTTCTTCTCAATATTTGTCTTTTTTGTTTGTTTTAGGTAGCAGTTCTAAATTAGTACGCACCTCTTCTGGAAGTTCGTTTAGCTCCCAATCTTCTAATGTTGATGATTCTGATGCGGACCCTCATTACGTGAATGATGATGATGTATCGTGTACATTTACCGAGGTCTCTGATGAAAATGGGGAGACTGAATTACCAGAAGACTTAACGATTAATAAACCTAAAAGTAGGAAAAGGAAGGCTTATCTGGACCAATGAAAAAGAAATGTCAGAAAGAAATGTTTATTAGACATTCAGGCCAAAAATACAGGACAGATAGACAACAAAACACAAGACGTTCAAAATGAAACTGATGACTGTAAAGTTGATTATATAGCCAACCTAGCCAATCACTTATCAGTAGAACAAACAATCGGAAACCAAGACATCATCGATTGGATGAGTCTAGATGAAGAAATGGAACTGACAGATGATGCAATTGCCAATCTAGTTCTAAACGTTACCCATGAAGAAGAATAAGAAGCTGCAGATGAGATACCTCAAAAGATTTCTCATTCCGATGGACTGAAGTCCCTTGAAGCAGCTCTCGCATATATCGAGCAACAAGAATAATCAACACCAATAGACGTCCTCCATTTTCAACGTTGGCGCAACATCGCCCCTCAAAAAGAGGAATGAAGTTGAAACAAAAATCAATCAAAGACTTTATTAAACAGTAACATTTATAAGGTATTTTTTTTTATTTTTTATACTACTTTTTAGTTATTAAAATAAACACATTAATCATTATTTACGTAGGTACACATTTTTCTATCAGTATAACCATCTCAGTGTTAACCAAGTTTTTTCGGTATCCGAGGTAGTTACGGTCCCAATCACCTCGGATAATCGCGAGTCTACTGTATATACTTTTTTTATTTCTTTCTTCTTATAATTGTTAATAAACACATTTTCCCATTCAAGTAATTTGTAGTATTCTTTATTGAACCTTTATTTCAGTGGATAGGAATAACAAAAAAAATGCCAATTTCGTCTTTGGCTTAATTAGTCTTGAAATACAAAATGTTGATGTGCACTAGTTGGACAACTCCAAATAAGGGTTGAATTTAAAAGTCTGTGTTAGAATTCATTAAAGGCTACCTAACGCTCTCCCAAATACTCCAACATTTATTTTTTCCAAAAATCCCAATGCATGTAGTAAAACAAATAAGACACAGTAGCGCACCTAGAATTTGCCTCTGGGGGGGGGGGGTTTGGTTGGTCACCAAATTTTTTTTTATGATGTTACCTCCATTTTGAGTCCTTAAAATGTGTAAGTAACAGTGTCGGAATAGGGTCCTGGGGGGGGGGGTTTAACCCCCAAAACCCCCCCTCGCTGCGCCACTGATAAGACATAATTATTGGCACACAAAATTTAAACCCCTGTTTTGAAAAATTACCAGTTTTTGTGTTATGCCACTACTGCATACAGCCGACGTATACTATCTCTTGAATCGAGAAGACTTAAATTCTTTGACATGTGGCCATATAGATATAGAAGAATTCTGAAGATCTCATGGATGGATCACGTTGCGAATGTTGATTGTCTCTAGAAATACTATTTAGTTTACCTTTACCTTATTTTATACCAACTTCTTAATATTTATATATTTAAATATATTTATATATCGTCCATTTTCCATAACAAGAGTTACAATATCAATATACATATCAACGATCGACGATATCACTTTGCTCCATTTTCAACGATCACCTGCAATAACTCTCTAGTGGGTCGCGTGCCTAAATCCGAATGGGAGGGATTTCGCCGGACCTACTATCTCTCTTCGAGAGCTTCTGTACAAACAGATTACAAGAAGTTGATGACAGTTTGAAGAAACAGTTCGACGCGCACCTTCTCATATTTCATTATTAACGCACTCATTGACGGATTCAGTCTCGTAAATTCTCGAGATAGTGTCGTTAAACGCTATGTGCTGTTGTTGCTAATAATTCGCAAGTTGTAGTTTCGTAAAGAGGATTTTTTTGGAGATTTAGTTTGTAAAATAATAAAGGTAAGTTTAAGTTTTATGCAAATCATGATCAATAATTAAGAAACAAACTAGAATTTTTAATTAATAATGTAAACAGTTAAATACGACGACTGAACTAAATCAGGACATTTGAATTTGTGTGTTTGCATGAAGTCTTAAGGATACAGCAGTAGCATTTTTGCTAAAACAATTCAAAAAGCAAAACGTAAATATATTTATTTACAGAAAATATAACTTTTGTGACAAAATATGCGAAACTGTAAAAAAATAATGAAAACAAATAAAAATCACAATTCGACATTAATAATTTTCTGCACTCTTAAGTTGTATATTAGGAGTGTGGATAACCTGATATCATGATCATACTAGCTTTACAATCCTGGGTCTATCAAGGAGCTTTTTTCTAGCTGGGTCATTTTGTTCTATCCGCATTACATGTTCTATCCTACGCACCTCAGACGTCAAATTTTAGTATATTTTACATAATTTTAACAAATTATCAAAGAAGATTAATTACACCTCCTTACAGTAAGTCCCCACATTTTTATGGAGTACCGAAAGTTCATAAAACGAATATACTACTTAGACATATTTGTAGTGCCATAAATTCTCCTTGTAGTAAACTGTCAAAATGTTTATTAAATATTATACAACCATTTGCAAATAAAAAAGACACATTTATAAAAAATACACAACATTTTTTAAATAAATTATCGAATATTGAATTTATTTCAAATAATATTTTAGTAAGTTTTGACATAAATAGTTTATTTACAAATGCGCCATTAGATAAGACTTTGAATTTAATCAAGACAAAATTAGAGAGTGATGATACATTGGCAACTATAAATAGAACAGAACTATATTCTTCTTCTGTCAGTACCCTGTCCGATTATCGAACGTTGGCGATCATATTGGCAATAATAACTTTGTTTACGGCGGCTCTAAATAAATTAGCGGTTGTCTCTTGATACCATTCTCGGAGATTTCGGAGCCAGGATGTTCTTCTTCGGCCTGAGCCTCTCCTTCCGGCGATCTTAGTCTGTATTATGAGGTGTAGAAGGTTATACCTCTCTGGATGTCTCATGACATGACCGAAATATTGTAACTTTCGAATTTTTATCGTTTTTGTTATTTTTGTGCTCTTTTTCATTCGATGTAAAACTATTTCATTTCTTATTCGATCTACCCAACTTATCCGCAATACTCAACATTAATGTCATCTCAACATTAATGTCTCTCTAAGGGTCCAGCTCTCCATACCATACAGCAAGGTGGAGAATATGTAACATCTGATTTTAAGGTTTAACGTAATATCTCTATTAATTAGAATTTTCTTTAATTGATAGAAGGTGGCTCTGGCTTTTTCAATGCGTATTCCTATTTCTTTGTTCTTCTTATTTCAAATAGGTAATATTGTGGACTCTTTCTAACTCTATTCCATACAGTCTGATGTTCGTTGGTTTTAACTCCGTTTTTCTGACAACCATAAGTTTTGTCTTAGAAGTATTAAGTTTTAGCCCATATTCATCACATGCTTCGGTTACCCTGTTTATAAGTCGTTGCAGGTCTTCTTCATTGGACGCAATAAGTACTGTGTCGTCTGCATATCTGAGGTTGTTGACATTCATTCCGTTGATTTTAATGCCTTTATCTTCAACTAAGGCTTCTTTGAAAATAAATTCGGAGTAGATATTAAAAAGTAAAGGCGATAGAATACATCCTTGCCTCACTCCACGTCGTATTTCCACTGCTTCCGTCGTATTGTGTCCAATTCGTATGTTTGCACATTGATGATAATACCAATTTTTGATAATACAAACGTCTCGGTCATTAATTCCCATATGTTGCAAGACACCTATAAGTTTGTCTTAGTTTACTCAGTCAAATACCTTTTCGAAGTCGATAAAACACATACACCGATTGTTCGATATCCCTACATCTTTGAACCATGACCTGCAAAGTGAAGAGTGCTTTAGGAATAATACGAGGAATAATTTAGGAAGAGGAATAATACGAGGAAAATAACAATACCATACATAACAGAATTGTCAGAAAAACTTAAAAAGATTGGAAATAAATTCAACAACATTCAAAACCACAAACACATTGAGATATATTTTATCTTAAACTAAACCTAACAATGAACAAGCAAGAACAAATAATTGTATTTATAAAATACCTTGTAAATGGTATTAGTTTTATTTAGGTGAAACATCATAGAATAGAATAGAAATATGCTTTATTGTCACTGAAAATTATACAATTTTATGGACAAAGCTTACAAAACGTAAACAAAAAATAACAATAACAATTAAAATTTACTAAAATTACATAAATTGTTAATATCACAAAATAAAAGATAATAAAATATTATAATCCATTGCAAAATTTAACAAAACTGCAAATTGCATAATAAAACCTTACGAACTAGTTTACGAATAAATTTAAGTTGCTGCATGTGATATAGCCCAGTCTGGTTCAAAATAAAGGTCGAAAAATTTTTCGCAGATATCTGAAGTTTTAAGACATAGGTGGGGGTTACTAGATGACGAATAGATGAAAAAGTACTCTTATTTTTACCTTGCGTTTTTTTAACAATAATTTATGGTCGCAATTTCATTTTTTGTCTATAAGTTTTTTCCCTTCTATTTTACATAAACAATATTTATATCATTTTTTTATATCAAGAATATCTTTGGTTTCCCGTTTTTTAAATTAAAATTAATAAATCATTTACGGAGATATTTGCAAAAAAGCAGTTTTTTGCGTTAATTTATAAATTTTATTAATTTTTTTATCAACAAAATAAAATGCTATTAATACATTTGAACATCGAGAAATTACCGTCTTTTAAATTTGTGCGAAATTTCCCCCCTATCGGTCAAATAGTTTAAAAGTTATTTAATTTGTTTATTCCTGAGGCTAAATATTTAAACTATTAAACTTGCTCTATTAATGATGCTAGACACATTTAGCAAATTTCATAGGATTCTTTAAGACTTAAACTATCTCAGAAGTTATATGCATATTGCGTTTTCATCGAAATTATTTACAAAATAAACGTCTGAAAAAGGGGTATGTTTTTTACTTATAAACAATTATAATAACTTCTATATTTTTTAAGCTACAGACTTATACGTACAACCATTGGATAGCTGGTAACAAAAATCCACATTTTATAAAAAACCTTCTATGACCAATAGGAACGAAGTTAGGGACTATTTTTTAAAAAATCATGTCTCCATTGTTTATAAACATTAAGAAGTAAAATTTGCAAATTATATTTAAGGTCCACAGATTGATTAGAACAGGATTGAAAAAGGCTAATAAATGAATGTTTACAAAAGAACATATACAGGGTGTTTCAAAAAAAGGTAACCACGTCTCTAGAGTAGGTAAAAAACTGAAATATAATTGGGGTTTGCTTAGTAAAAAATTTTTGTAACGCCATCCGTTTTCAAGATACAGGGCGTTAAAGAAAAAAAAATTTTCAAAAAAAAACGCATTTTTTTGCGATTTTGTCGAAACTACTGGCAACATTGTAATGAAATTTTATACGAATATGTTTTGGAAGCTGATACATCCCATGAATTTGTTTTTATATCTGATTCTCATAGAGGGCGCTAGTTAAACGGATCGTACTAAGTATTAGTCAATATAACTTTTTTAAGAGTATAATTATTAATCAAAATTTCAAGTAAACTTAAACATCATTCAATTTTACACGAAAAAGGTACTCTTGGTAAAACTCGATACTGTGTACCGTTTTCGGAATATTTTGATTTGAAAATTATGAAGTAATAAAGGTAAAAGAAATAATAAATTAGACTTACTCACATTTTTTTTTTACCTTTTGAAATGGACTCACACAAGCAACACATTCATGATATGAAGTAATAATTGATGCTCAGATAATAGTCAGATTGTAAACAGAAAGCTTTCTACGGTAATACAACTGAGATACATCTAAATGGGGAGTTTGAAGAACTTGTTGCATATCAAAAACTGCTGCAAAATAGGTGTCATCATTTTCACATCCCTTCTTTGATTTTTATAGGTCACACAAATCTTTTTTTGGATTGAAGAATCCAAGATTCAAATTTGTGTTGAATAAAGATCTATACATTAACAACTTCGCGAATTGTTGAATATTTTTATTCATAGTCTTCTTTATATAAATCATACATTATTGTAATATTTGGATTTGAATCTAAATATTGCCTCTGAGTATCTTTTTGGCAATAATGGCTTTCTACCCTTGTAAACATATTGACATGATCCATCACTGACTGTTTTATTTGTCAGATAATTTTGTAGCACAGACATTTTTTCCTCTTTGATCTTCTCCAGCTGTATTCAGTATTTTATCTCTTTTGGAAAATGCAGTTTTTATCATTTGATGTGAAAGACACAATGTATTCAGGAAAAACATTTTACAAACTCTTTCCTTCTTGCAGAAGTACAAAGATAATAGAAATAAGACATAGACCTGTTTGACTGTTTTCTACTACTACCTGTCGAGGTTACTTCTACATCCTTATCGTCAAAATTATTAGTGTTGTCATCAATTTTATAAATCCTTACTCTCCTTACTAATACTCGTTCTTACCTTGTTGTGACAGTGGCACCATATACTTCTCACGACTTAACATACTAATTTGAATTCTCAAACAGGAAAAATATTGTTTTTATAGTACAATTTTTAGTGTTGATTTTGAGATACAAATAACACAAACTAACCTATGTTTATAAAACTAAACTAGTGCTGCCACGATCTAGTGAGTGCAGAACTAGTCTATCTCCAGATAGGCTAGTTCTGCACGCAGTATATTTGATTTAAATCAACTCAGATGAGAAGAGAACTAATGAATGTTGACATACACTACTTCTGCACCAACAAAATTAAGATAATGGACATAGACTACTTCAGTATTATTTGAAATGCTTAAATAATTTCAAACCTGGACTTATAATATTTCTGCTGTAAGCACCCACTGTAACAAGGAAAGTTTTGGTCAAAAAAACAGCAAACAGCAAATTTTGGACATAGATTAGTTCTGTTCTAAGGCAGCGATATTATTTAGTAGTCATTCTGCTTGCGTACTGTTTTTGCTTCTTCTTCTTCTTCTTCTTCGGCTTTTCCCATTATGAGTTCGCCGTTTTCGTCCTCCACAGCACCCTATCCTCCCAGTCACCTTCTCTGAGGTCTCTATCTATCATAGCATTTCCGACGTATGTTTTCCATCTTGTAGCAGGTCTTCCTCTCCGTATTCTTCCCGGCGGGTCCCAGTTTAATATTCTTTTCGGCCACCTGTGCTCTGGCATTCTTTGTACATGCCCGTACCACTGCAGGGCTCTGTTTTCCAACTTTTTTGTAATTGAGCATTTTACTTCCATTCTGTTCCATATTTCCTCCGTTCTTATTCTATCCGCTCTTGTGATTTGTAGACATCTTCTCATAAAGTCCAGTTCAACTGTTCTTATTTTATTTCGTATTGTTGTTGTCATTGGCCATACTTCCGCTCCATATAGGGTAATATTCATCACTATGCTTTGAAAGATCCTCTTTTTCTTTATTTTGGTTAGAGTAGTCTCTTCTTCTAAACTTAAGTTCAAATCTGCAACCTCGGGTCCAATACATAAGTATTCGGTCTTGCACATATTTATCTTGAGTCCCCAAAGTTGTAATATATTCTCTTGTACTGGTATGCCCATTGTTCCGCATTTTCTATACCATCTTTTAAAAGCCTGATCTATATATATATGTTAAAAAGTGTAGGCGAGAGACCACATCCCTGTTTGAGGCCTTTTGTTGCGGTGATTGTTTTTGTTATTTCATTACCTAACGTTATTTGCACTTGTGTTTCTTTATACAGTCTTTGTGTTATATTCACCCATTTCTCTCTAACGCGCATTCTTCTCATTGCTTCCCGTAGTTGTTTCCTGGGCACGCTATCGTATGCTCTCTCTAAGTCGATAAAGGTCATATGTGTTTCAATGTTTTTTTCTTTGTTCTTTTCAATCACCTATCTCATAATGAATATATTATCTAAACATGATCTGGCTTTTCGGAATCCGGCTTGTTCTTCGCTATAATGGTCCATGTGTCGTTCTAGTTTTTCTTTTATAACTGATGAAAAGATTCTTGCTATTGAAGGCATTACACTGATCCCCCTGTAGTTATTTGGTGACCTTTTGTCACCTTTTTTGAAAATGGAGGACATGTATGATAAATTCCACTCATCAGGAATCTTCTCTTCTGCTTCGATTTTATTGAACAACATTCGTATAAAGGATACTATCCTTGCGCCTCCATATTTCAGCAGTTCCATTTTTATGTTCCCTGGTCCTGGTGCTTTATTGTTTTTGAATTTCTTTAGTGCTTTATTTATATCTTCCTCTGTGATTTCTGCTTCCTCAGTTATTATTGTCACAGGGTTGTATGAGATATACTCCGGCCTATTCTCCTGCAATAATTTTGTGTAATGCTTTGTCCACGCTTTTGATGTAATTATCTGTATAGTATTTTTACTTCATTTATTACTTCTGATGTTTTTTATTTTTTTTTTCCATACTTCCGTTGATCTGTTATACCCTATCGTGTTGTCTATGTCTCTGCACATTCTCTCCCAGTATTCGTTTTTCTCGAGCTTTATTCTTTGTTTAACTTGTTGTCTGAGGGTAACATATTCTCCCCGTGTTCCTGGGGTTCTGTTGTTTAGCCATTTATGAAATGCACTTTTTTTCTTTTAATCATCTCTTCTAAGTCGTCGCTGTATTTCGCCAAATATGTATTCTTATGTTGTTCAATACCCAGCACTTCGTTTGCCGCTTTGTTTATTTTTTCCTTTAGGTGTTGATACATTTCTGTTGGGGTCCATTCTTCGTTCATCTGTAGCATATTCTGTAGCCTATTCTGATATAGTGTTCGAGTACTAAATTGTTGTAGAAGTTCTACTTTATACCTCGTATTTGCGATTTTTTGCATCTCCTCATCTTTCTGGATATTGTCTTCTTATCGTCTTCTGTAGCCCGTGTATATGAATTTTCCTAGCACTAATCGGTGGTTACTTGCACATTCTGCTTGTCTGTATACTCTTACATCTTGTATTAATATTTTGCTGGCTTTTCTTACTATTATTAAATCAATAATTGATCTTTAGTTTCTACTAGGTTCTTCCCATGTGTATTTATGTATGTGTTTATGCTGGAATCTTGTGTTGGTTATGGCTAAATCGTATTCTCGACATATTTCGATTAACCGACTTTCATTGTCGTTTCTAATTTCGTCTTCTCCGAATGGTCCCACTATATCTTCATCATCCTTTTCTATGTGGCTGTTAAAATCTCCAATTAGTAGAATATCTTCTTTTTCCTTTGTCCTGTCTAATATATCTTTTAGTGCATATACTCCAACAATTATTATTGGTTGTCCAAATATGTTCATCCTAATTTCCATTATTCGTTCATTTACTTGCTGGTAATCTTGTATGTATTTTCTCTTTACTGTTTTTGCTTGCAGAAATATTAGTACAGTACACATTTTTAAATGGTAAATTTTATAAGCCATGAAAACAGTTTCTATGAAAACAGAAAGGAATATAATCGACCATAACCTTGTAACCAGTTGCATGAACCACTTTCTTGAAATCGTGTTAGCGCATCATGTATAGTACTTTTTATTAAATTTAACGTACATATTAGCATATCACATACGCTACGCCTATCGTGAAAAGCTATTACTTTTGCTACTTGTTCATGTCTCATCTTACATACGCAAAATACAGCACGCAATCACAAAAGTCACAGCTGTCAGTATTTATCTTTGTACATTCAAAAGTTAAAAACCGTTTTAGTAAATTTCTGTGGTGAAGGTATATAAAAATATTTAAGAATGAATATTAAGTTTATTTATTTATTTAATTATTTCAACGGTAGAACTATTTACAGTAAAATACAACAAATAGTAAAAAGTAAAGATAATGTAAAATAAACATTAAAACAATAACAAAGAAATAATTAGAAAACAGTAAAAATGTGTACATTAAAAAAGTATATCAAATCACAAAAGTTAAAAAAATATCACATATCTAGATTCATAATTAGATTAATTAAGTTGCCTTTTGAAAACATTAATGTTTGGGCAGAAAGGATCCAATAGGAGGTCATTGCAAGAGCTCAGCATTCTCGAGAAGGGAAAATGACGAGTTATGTAATGATTTTAAAATTTTATGATGATCTTATAGTTTTCTGTACATTAAAACCCCTCTTAAAGGTCTCATTTTTCTTCAAGACCATTTCACTAATAGTATAGTTTCCCTGTTATCTGCTTCAACAGGAATGAGATTAAGTAAGGACTAAACTCTGGGTCCTGAAGCAATTCTACTTTTATATGAAATTTATCAGTCTTTACTACATCTATCCTATTACTTATTGATACTCTCTCATATATCTCACAATTATTTTCATATACTCACCGAGGGACTCCTTTCTTATTGAACGCCCACCACAGAACCTCTCCAGAAACTTTATCACATACTTTCTTAAGAGTACAGCATACCATATGAGTTTATATCTTATCCTGTATTTTTTCGTCAGCTGCCTTATAATGAAAATTGCACCTGCTGTTGATCTGTCTTGCATAAATCCAAACTGTTTTTACATAGAATATATTGTACGTGACTGCATAGAATTGTTCTGAAAACGGCTGAAGACTGTTTACTCTTAAAGCCTTGGAAATAAGAAATTTGATAAGAATACTGATCAACTTCGCCAGAAGTATTGGCATTCTAGAGTTTAAATATATTAGGGTTATGTATAAAAGATCTTGTTAGGTACAGATGCAGAGGAAAATAGTCTATCTAAAATCTAGGGTGCCATCTTTTAAGAACTAGGTCATTTAGAAGTATATTTGAATAAAGTGATATTTTCGTCAAATCAACCTAAAAAGAAATTTTCATTACCACAGAGTTTCTATGATAATACGAATATTATTATAAGTTAACTTATATTAATTTATTACCATAAGTACAGTAAGTAGAATAAAATAGCCAGTACATTTGGGTCAAAGTAATCGATGATAATTAAAGTGATTTTTATAATGAACTAACCTTAGATATTATACTTATATTTAGTAATCATAATTATTAATTGAAGTAACTGCAAAATAACATTGTAATTTAAAAATATAATTTAATATAGAAAATGCTTGGAGAAAATAGTTTTGTCCAGCTTTGTTTTTCATTCTCTATTCAAAGTTTGTCAATATACTTTTAATTATGTACTAGTAAAACTCAAGCATTAGTTAAAAATTAGAGATGTATGGATTTCGTTATATTTGTCATAAAGGAGGCAGATTGTTGTTGTGAAGACAGGTAATATGGAGTATCTTTCAGATGGGGGTCAAATCACCAGAGGTATTTCGTTAAGTTGTGTTTTAGTTCCAACCCTCTTGCTAGTTTATATAAATGACCTTGTTTTTGCTGATACTTCAAATATATTAATAATATCTTTTTCTTTTGATCAATTTTGCTTGAAGCAATAGAATTACTGATATTGGAACTGAAGATACTGAGAATTATCTTTGGATCTTGAGACAAGGCAATAGGGAAATGTAAAAGAAGACATAATCATGAACTCAAGACAATATACGGAGATAAAAACAGTACGCTACGTTAAGGCAAACCGAATAAGATGGGCGAGATATGTACTAAGATTGAGTGATGAATGTTTAGAGGGTTAGTAGTTCTACTAATCTTGTCAGTGTCACCTTTAACAAAAGGTAGAAAGATTTTAGGTTGATAAGGCGGCAAGGTTTTTTTTTGGATGAAATGGGGTTTAGATGTTCCTATTGATTTGGGTTTTGTGATAGCCATTTTGTAAGAGTGTTTGCCTTATTGAATTGATTTCGGATGATCTGTGATTGTCGGCGCTGTCTTATGGAACGGGAAACAAGAGTGTTGATAACTAAATTGAGTTGGGCGGGATGATGATGTGACTGGACATTGAGATAACAGTTTGTATGGGTGGGTTTCTAATACACGGAATAGGAAAAACTGTGAGATGGGTGTTTCTGAATAAGAATATTAAGGAATGGCAAAGACGCTCCAGACTTAACTTTCACCGTGAATTGAATACTGAGATGTATTCCATTTAGGTAGAAGAGGAAGAGATCTAATGTGTCTCTACCATGGAGCCAAATGACAAAGGTGTCATCAACGTACCCTAACCAGTGGGTGGCTTTGAGATTTGATGAGTACATGGCTGTTGTTTCGAAATGTTCCATGTAGATATCAGCTATGACGGGAGGGAGGGGGATCCCATTGGGGCACCTTTGATTTGACGATAGAAATAATTTTGGAATGAACAGTGTGTATTAGGCATGCAGTGTTTTATAAGAGAAAATATGTCTTGTGGGATTTGATGTTAAGAGTCCAAGATGGAAAAGATTTTATCAATAGGAGTGTTGGTGAATAAAAAAACAATGTCAAGACTAACTAGTATATCTGAGGGTGAAATACAAATGTTTTTCAGAAGATCAATCAAATGGAAAGAATTTTTAACAAAGGACGAGTCGTTTTCGCCTAATGGTTGTAAGGATAAGGCGAGATGTTTTGCCAATTTCTGAGTGTGGCAGTTGTATGCACTGACGATGGGTCTTAGGGGGACTTTGGGCTTACGAATACTTCTCAGGCAGCATATTCTTGAAAATCGGGATGATTTATTTCTGTGTATAAGAGATTTTTTGATGTCTGGAGGTAGAGTGGACTTATTCATGAAGGATTTGGCCGTTTTTTCTAGATATGTGGTGGGATCGTTTAGGGCGCATTTGTATTCTGTAGAATTGAGAAGTTCGAACATTTTGTCGAAATAATTAAGAGTTGCGGATGTCGGTGGCATTACCTTTGTCGGCCGGAAGGATGACAATGACACGTCTTTCTGAAAGACTGATATTTGACGGTGGAGGTTTGAAAGTACGGAGAATTCTGGTGACAACTTGGCCTTGGTCAGAAGAAGGATGAGCAATAGCTTGTTTAGTTTGACAAATAATTTTTTCAGTTGCAATGAAAAGAGGAATGACAGAAAAATAAAGTCTTTTGACAGACCTTTGGTAGCTGAATCGGGTATATGAATATCTGAGAAATTGCGTACAACAGTAGAAAGTTGTTGATTCGAAAGGAGCTGTGGATTTTGCTGACAGATAAGTTGGACCAGTTTGCGTTTCAAAGTTTGGGTTTTGTTGTCAGAAAGACGAGAGCGTTTTTGGAGAACAAGATACTGGTACGTCACGAGTGAAAGCAGTAGGCAGATTGAGACCTCGAACTCGAACAAAACTCATTGATTTTCATATATATCGATATATATATATATATATATATATATATATATATATATATATATATATATATATAATTTATAATTAATATATATATATATATATAATTTTTCATTAATATTAGTTTGATAATGTTCACGTTAATTTCCTTCATTTTTATTAAATTTTCCTTAACCTTGATAAACTATAAATCCATCATACTTGTCACATATTGGTTTCATCCAATTGTAATGTCCGTCGGTCATTCTCTAAGTGCATCACAAGATTTTTTTTCAATTATTCAATTGTCACTAACGTTTCTTCGTTTAACAGTTTAGTTAATATTATACTTTCTTGAAATATATCAGTTTTTTCCTAAGTACTATATTTGAAACAAGAAAATGGTTATGTGCTTATAACAAATGAACATATTATATAAAAGACGCCCTCGTATTAGACGATTAAATAATAATTTTAAATGTAACACATACTGCAAGATCGCAAAGAAACTGTTATCTCGACTGCGATAGTTTAACAGAAGCAGTAAATCAGTTCTCTACTGCAACTTTCATATTTGGCCTTCTGCACGCATAACATAATTATGTATTTACTATATAATTGTTATAACAACTAAATGGGGTTGGTAAAAATTGTCGTTTATATATATATATATATATATATATAGATTTAAAAAATAAATCATTATTTTCTCTACGCATAATCCGACAAGCATGAATACCCACACGTTACATAGAATTTTTCTGCGGTGGGGGGGTTAGTTGGGCACGTTTTTTATGCTACCTCCATTTTGAGTCCTTAAAATTTTGGTTTTAGTTTAATTTAAAGTACTAAAGATAGCAGTGCCAAAGATTCAGGTATCTGTTATCCTGACTACCAACTAAAACCACCTTCTCCTGCTTGTGCGCAGTTGACTGTCACACGTACCGTACTCCAAAAGTAAGATAGCCTCTGTAAGGCTGACGACATTTTTGGAACACTCACTTCTCTAATCTAGATCTCCAGATATCTAGATAACTAGATCTCTATCGTTGGTCCGGTTGGTGTTTCTCTTTTTCTTCTTTCTTTTTAATTAATGTTCGGATGTAATTGTGAACACTATTTCATCCCTCCTTACTTCCAGTTATCTTCACGATCATCTCTCGCAGTCTCAGGGTTCATACCTATTTCTCTATTTCTCTTCACTGCACATCTATTAAACTCCAGCACTGAGTGAGTAACAGTGTCGGTATATTCGCAGTATCGGAGTAAGCCCAAAACTGAGGCAGTGCTTATTACTAGTTGGAAACAGATGGAAACCGTAACACTGAGCATTGGAGAACATGAAATCACATCGCAACTATTCCTTCCGTACTTGGAAGTACTGATTGATGCCAGACTTAGCTTCAAGCAGCAAGTAGAGCATGTCAGTGCTAAAGCGTCAGTAGTAAGAGCAGCCTTGTCACGGCTAATGCCGAATGTGGGTGGCCCAAAAAAACAAAACAGGAGGACGTTATTGTTATCAGTATTAACATACGGAATATCAATTTAGACTGACACCCTCGGAACCCAGGAATAACAGAGGAAGGTAGCATCAGTATATCGTCTGAGCGCTTTGGGAGTTGAACCAATGCAATATACGTTATAGCCGGGATGTTAACCACTCGACTGCTAGCTGAAGGAAGGAAGAACCTTTATCGGCAAAGATAGTCAACTACAAGAAGAAAACGACAAAACAGCATTGATCGATGGCAGTTACAGTGGGATTCCGAGCTAGTGGACGCATTGTCTTATACCACAGGTAAATGTTTGGCTGAACCCCAAACATGGCGAGGTCAACTATTATCTGACGCAGATACTCTTAGGACATGGCTGTTTTCGAGCATATCTTTATCGACTTAAACATGACGATTCTCCAAAGTGCCCATCCTGTCTCGGGGTCAGTGAAGATGCGGAGCACGTGTTTCTCGTGTGTCTTCGTTTAAATTTGCTGCGTAAGACTCTACGAGCAGGTATCAAACAAAAAATTTGTCCAGAGACCATAGTAGAAGAAACGCTTTCATTAAAGGCAACGTGGGATGCAATTAGCACATTCGCGATGGAAGTCCTCCAGGATCTTCGCCACATTGAAATGAGACGAGCTGAAAATAGAGACGGTTAGAAGGAGGCAACAATGACTTTAACAACAGGAAGGAAGAGCAATAGCCAAAATCCTCCTCCATAAAGTAATACCTTACGGTAGTACCGTGGGGGAAACAGAGGAAGAAGAAGGGGGCGGGTTTTGGTCAGTATTGTATTGTAATATACGAGTCCGACATACTAGGCAGTACATCTAGTCCTGATAATATGTTAAAAAAACAGACACACAAACACACACATACATGCACACACATTTAGTAAATTACAGATCCTACATAGTAACATGAGATTCCTCGCAGTAAGTAATTCTCCTGTCCGTAACTCAAAAGGGTCACGTCCCATTGGAGACGATACCCCCGAACCCCAAGCTATCGCACCAATCGCGTGACATAAGGTCGGGGAGGCTCGTCGTGTTTTTAACTTAAATACTGTCCGGAACCAATCGGTTTGTAAATAATCCTAGGTGGATATAAGCCAGGAATTGTCAGAGAAACTCTGACAGAAAATAAAGACGATTGTTAATTTAGAATATAAGTTAGAAAAAGTTTAGTATAAAAGCTATTTGGAAGCTATGAACGCAAGGTAGGTTAATACTGGTGTAGTATGTAGTATGATCAAAGATAGAAATAATTAAAGAATTAAAGAATAAATCTCTATTAAACTGTTTTATACTTAAAATTGTTCTGAAACTATTTTCTTGTGGCACTTTTTTACTATTTTTATTGTAAATTAACCACAATTTCAGTTTCAAATACATTTATTTTGACGGTTCGATTTCCACTTTTCCACACGAAGAAGAAGAAGAAGATTTCCACTTTGAAAGTTGTTTGTATTTTCACAATGATTTCCGAAGTAGAAATTGTAATGTCAACATAAATGTATTTTAAATTGTAATTATTGTTAATTCCCAATAAAAATAGTAAATAATGGTTTTAAACTGACACTAAAATTTTGTAATATTTGTTTTAACTTCTAAAAACAACGTAATATCTACAAATTTATAGTTTATTCCAATACCATCTCCATAAAGTTTAAATACCGTATAAAACAAAATTAAGGTAACCAGTCTGACAGACATTATAAGAATCAACGGTTATTGGAAGTCTGATTTCTTTTTGAGAATTTCTATTACCTTGTTTATGTAGAGAGTTTACCAATGATAGGAAAATGGAATCTGCAATAATGATTAGTCGGGTATTTCTATGGCGACCATTACCAATTTTCATTTAATAAAAGTTCAAGTTTTACATCATTTACTTAGGTGTTTTCATGTAATAAACAAACATAATTACTTTGTTGTTGACGAATAGATGACCATTTATTTCGCAGTCGTTGGATTACACTAGATGAAATTGAAAGCAGGTTAAAGACACGTATTGCTTACTGGAAACTGGAAGGCGCAGCTTGTAAGAGTAAGTGCATTAGATAGACGAAAATAGTGGTGGAATACTTAATCGGATTTTATGAAAATACCTCCAAATATATATCAATTGATATTTATTTATTTATTAAATAAAAAATCGCCATTATAAAATAAAAAGCTTACTATACGTAGATATTAGGGGCAGCAGTACACATTAGGCTTAAAGACTTAGTTGCTCAGTACGGATAGATCATGGGTGGAGTCGTTCTTAGAGGTGAGAAACTTAAGAAAGAATAGATACAAAATAGAATAAAACAAAAAAGAAATAGGGAAGACAACAACTATTCAGAAGAAAAAGGGCGCCACTGTTTTGTTTGAATGTTTGAATCCCAAAAAAGTAAATGGGATATTTATAATACAAAGATAAAAACAAATATCATTAAATAAAAGATTGTAATATTCACTAAATCAACACATATTCACAAATATTAAATATCACACATTCTACAGAATAATCAAATAACATAACCAGACAACACGATCAAATAAAATAGTCGAATACCATATCAAATATATCTAGAGTAGTTAAATATCATATCAATTATATCAAGTATCATAACTATACAAAAAAATCAGCAAGCAAACAATAGTTTAACCCCAGCTTGAGAGCGCCATAGAGGCTCCCTTATCAGCAAAGTGCTTGTCATGTGGGAGACCTGGGTACAAAGCCTTTTACACGAAATCATACCCCTAACAATGCAGGCCAGCATAAGGCGCTCTATTTTCGCTATCTACAGTGACTTATCATCATCGATCTGTATTGCTTGCTCGGGCTTCGAGTCCCTGCTCTCCCAACGTTAGTAAATACAGTGCCATGCCAAAGGTGAACACGTTTTCTTCTTTGGATAGAGCTACAATTAACTAGACTTTATTATATGTTTGCTGTTTGGAGCTTCTGTGTTTCCGTCTATGGTTTAATCATACCTTAGTATCTTTCGCAGGATCCGGTTTGGGTGGTCCCCTAACTCAGCGCATTTTATTTTTGCTTTTTCCCCCATCATATCCAGTACCCTTATTTGTTTTAGGTCTCTAAATATGAACCGTTCAGCGACGTATCTGGACACGTTTGTAGCTTGTCTAAAGCAGTTATTGTGTGCTGCTTGAATCTTCTTTTTGTTACTGTGGTAATTATTGGTAGTATGATGCTCTTTATCTATCTTAATTTTGTTTTCATAGCTAATTTTCTTTTCTTCCTATGAGTCCTCTTATTGCGGCTCTGGCTATTGCTATTTTCTGGACTGTCGCGTTAACATGTGGTGTGAATATTAGACCTTGGTCCATTGTGACTCCTAGTCATTTAGCTTCGTTTTACAATTCGATGGGTCTATCGTGCACTATTAACTGTCCTTCTGGGTTAGCTCTTCTGTTTTTGAAGATAACCGCTTGGTTTTGTTTTTGGATTTATTGCTATTCACCACTGGATACTCTATTCTTCTATCGTACTGCAGTGTCACCTACATAAAGGCTGATTAGTGTTCCGAGTGTTCTCAGAACGTCTGCTGTGTATATGCTATAAATGAGGGGTGATAAGACTGTCCCCTGTGGTACTACAGCTTCCGGGATTCCGTGTTCAGATAGAACTGGTCCTATCTGGAACCTCAATCCCCTGTTGCTTTAGTACGAGAAGATAAGTTTCGTCATAGCTCCGCTGTATCCATAATCTCTCATTTTGTATGTCAGTCCTTCATGCCAGACTCTGTCGAAGGCTTTGCTTACATCCAGGAAGGCTGCTCCTGTATATTGCTTGTCATCGAATTCAGCGGCTATGTATTCTGTAAGTCTGAATATTTGTTGTTCGCTGGAATGTTGAGCTCTGAATCTAAATTGTGCTTCTGGGATTAACCCTAGTCTGTCTGTCTCTGATTGGAGTCTGGTTTAGATGACTTGCTCTAGTATTTTACTGACTGCTGGAAGTAAGCTAATCGGCCTGTTATTTTACGGAAATATGTGATTCTTTTCTGGTTTTGGCATACTGGACAATCTCATGCCAATCAGACACCAGCATCTTTAATTCTAAGTCGCAGAACGAAATGAAGGAGAGCAATAACCAGAACAAAATGGATAACGACAGTAGAGGTGAGCAAAAATAAATTGGTTTATTGCTATGGGTAAAACTCGAGTATAGAAAGACAGCTCGCACTAATTTATTTAACATCAAGAAAATCGTGATCATACAGAAAAGTTGATTTCATTCCTTACATTTTTTTATCGGGAAAAAAATTTAAATAGAAATATTAATAAAGTCAATGAAAACGAATGTTCCCCAAAGGAAAGTGTTCTTTTTTTTTAAGAAAAGAAATTAAAGAAAGTGATATTTAGACAAACCAATGAACAGTAAAAGTAGATGCATGCCTCAACGTGGATTTATTCCTCAACAATATTCACCACACGTTACCGTAACTTAAAATTTAAACAGACAATTAGATTCTGTTTAGCATCCCAATTAGTTTTCGTTCGGTTTCTCTTGCTAGTACAATAATTATTGTTACATGTTATAGATCATTAACGACAGTATTGTAGTCAAATGAAACGTATGGTTAGGTATAAAGTGTAACAAATTAGGTAAAGCAATTAATTTAAAAACAATTAATTTTTCAATTACTGTTTCGATTTTCTGGAAGTAACACTAAAAGAATTATTATTCTTTCAATATTTATATCTTTCAATGTTTACGATGACAATTACGATCATGTCATTTGATTCACTCTATTTCATGTTTTTGGCTTCGAAAAATTATCCATGGAAAAAGACAATACCAGGGTTGAAAAATTGTAAAGCTTGACTACACTACTACAAACCTAGGCGCCTTCTGAAGAAAAAGCGGTATTTTTTATTGATTAGCAATTTAGTGAGAAAAATGAGATTTTTTCAAATTTTCGCTTACCATTAGGATGGTATCTATTTATCCTTACATACAGTGAACGGCTACATTATGGAATATTATCATTATTTCGAGAACCGCCGAGTTTTGAGGGAAATCCCGAAACAGGTCGATTTTTGTTATAAAATACCCATGTTATAACGTACATTGAGTAGGGATGATGTCACCGGTGTAGGTGTAGTGATGTAATCGTTAATTTTTTTAAATAGAAATCGGCATAATGCGACACCTCATTTAAACGAGAATTTAATTCTCGATTTAACGACATTACATTTTTAACTAAAATATTTTTTTAAGGGTACAAAAACAAATTTTTTTTAATTTAAATTCAACTAAATTACAACTGATTTAATTAATAACGTACTTTAAAGTAACCAAATTAAGCATAATAATTATTTTAAATTAAATGTTCGAAATGCCATCCATCGGTTTCTTGACAATATGCGAATCTACGGACACATTCATCAAATACATTGCGGATGACTTCTGGAGTAATTAGACTTATTCCATGCCTAATTCTATCTTTTAAGTCCTGTAAGCTTTGGGGTCTGACATAAACTTTTGATTTTATGTAATCCCACAAGAAAAAGTCTAGAGGTGTTAGATCTGGCGACCTTGCTGGCCACTCTATAAAACCTCGTCTTCCGATCCACCTCCTGGGAAAGCAATGATTTAAAAATTGACGTACTTCAAGTGCGTAATACGAAGGGGCTCCATCTTGTTGAAACCAGATATTTTCACTAGGTAAATTTGGATTATTGGCATTTGGATACATGTTAGCAAGGACAGGTATAAGTTGATTTCTCAAAAAAGTTAAATAACGTTCTCCTGTTAGATTTTGTTCAAAGAAAAAAGGGCCAATGATTCTGTCATTAATCATCCCTGCCCATACATTTACTTTCTGAGGATATTGCGTGTGTGACTCAGTCATCCAATGTGGGTTTTCTTGACTGCAATATCAGCAATTTTGATGATTCACGGTACCATGTATAAAAAATGTGGCTTCATCGGAAAAAAGGATTTGATTGATGAAATGTGGATTGCGGATACATAAATCCTGCATAATTTCAGAAAATTGAAGCCGGCGATCGGGATCGTCGTCGTTTAATTCCTGATGTAGTTGAATTTTGTAGGGATGGTATTTTTCTCTTTTTAAAATACGTAATACCGGTCGTTAGAAACTCGAGCATATTCACCCATTTGTGTTGAACTACTGTGAGGATTGTCATGTACATTTAATAAAATATCAAGTTTCACATTGTCTTCAATTTTAGGACGCCCAGCGTTTGGAATATGTTTAACGTGCCCAGTTTCTCCAAATTTTCGGACTATTTTACTTACTGTTGATTTGCTGATGGGTCTGTCTGGATATTTTGCGTTGAATAAATTGCATACCTCGTTCTGAGTTTTTTTTTATCTCCGCATCCGCTAATAATTAATATTTCTATGCGTTGTGTTTCATTTAGGCGAGCCATAATTTAGTATTCAAAAGTAAAAATTACAATTGACAACTGATGACAATTCACAAAATCAAAACATTTACGTCAATAAATATTACAGTAACTATGCCACTATCACCTGCTTGATTTAACATTTGACAAAAAGTTTCAGTGTTTATGAGATAACTTTCTGTGTCCATTATTATTTTTACTTATTTTTGCTGTTTTAAGTATTTACTTCAGAAAGTCATGGCAGGAACCGATGGATGGCATTTCGAACATTTAATTTAAAATAATTGTTATGCATAATTGGGTTACTTTAAAGTACATTATGAATTAAATCATTAGTTGTAATTTAGTTGAATTTAAATTAAAAAAATATTGTTTTTATACCCTTAAAAAAATATTTTAGTTAAAAATGTAATGTCGTTAAATAGAGAATTAAATTCTCCTTCAAATGAGATGTCGCATTATACCAATTTCTATTTAAAAAAATTAACGGTTATGTCACTACACCCACACCGGTGACGTCATCCCTACTCCATGTACGTTATAAGATGGGTATTTTATAACAAAAATCGATCTGTTTCAGGATTTCCCTCAAAACTCGATGGTTCTCGAAATAATGATAATATTCCATAATTTAGAACTTCACTGTATAAACATTTTATCTGGTAAGATATAGAAAAACCTTCAAAATGGAGTACTCCAAAATTTGTTACTCCAATTATTTATACTTTTTTAAAAATTAACTTAAACTTTTATAATTGCTCAAAGGAGGGTCTGGTACTACTTAAATTTCAGCTCGATTTTCGCAAACTTTGAAAGTTATTCAAATTGATTTTTCTAGAGGTAATTTTTTTTATAATAAGATATAAAATAAAGCATATACGGTAATTCTACGCATACTATATAAAAGGTTTACTTTTGGCATTCAGCAAAAAAAGTTAAAAAAATAGTTATTTACGTAACAAGTTCCGAAAGTGATATTTTACGGGTGAGTAGGAATCCTGCGAATCCTTTAAAATGACTTTTGGATCGTTCTACCTACAATATTTTTTTCTGCAGGCATTTATTATGTTAAAAAGAATCTGAATGGACTGATGAACTTTTCATTGTAAATTACATATAACATAAAAATTGCACTCGTGCATACATTACTTATGAATATTAATTAAACAATTATAACAATTACTTATTTATATAAAAAAGAGGTTTAATTCTTTGTAAGTAGGTATATTTAAAAAACCCTTAAAAGGGCTACATCAAAAAAACAAACGTTTTCGGAATAATAATTCCATCATCAGTTTAACATGCCTGAGCCACCAAAATATTAGGGTAAAACCCTTTACAGAAGTTAAAGTTGCCAAAAATGTACATATTGTTGTTAAAAATGAAGGATGTTTAAGATTTTATTAGATTTAACTTCAGGCAACATATAACCATGCCTCACGTGAGTACCAGCGTCCGGAGGGTAGACCTCTTAAAACGGACTTCAGCTGGCAAATTATTTATATATTCCTAATAATAAGTAATTAACAATTACTTATTATTAGGGATATTAACAAAAGCGGCAGCATTGAAATTACTATTATTAGGCCTACCAGTATTTGTACTAGTTTTCGAAATATTATTTACATAATTAATTAATTTAATTCATTCCTCTCTCTCGACTTTAGCGGCAATAATTCATAAGTAGCCGTTTTAGCAGCTTCACTAATCTCATGTAGAATCAATTCGGTGTCACTTTCACTACTGATTTCCATTGTCCAGAAAAACATACTTCGGCAAAAAAAGCGCAACTGAAAAATAAAATCGATGAGTCTGAGCTTTTTTTACACAATGGTTAAATCAAGCGTTTAACGAATTTATTCCAACCTTCACGTGCTCACTGTATATAATTTATAAGTACAAACAAAATTAAACTACAAATTCATAATTAATAATTTCTACTATTACCAACAGTCTCATAAAGTTCATAAAAATCTATGTGAAAGACTGTGTTAAGTAAAACAACAAACCAATGAAAAAACTTAACTTTCTAAAGTCAGATGGCTTCCAAGATGACCACTTCATACAAGCAATCACAGATAATAAAACTGTTAACGACCGTTATTATTACATACAATACCGGTAATCAATAAATAAAAATGAAAGTACCGGCAGGTAAATAATAATAAAGTTATACCAGGATATAAACCACGATCTTGCAGAATCGATGTTTGTATCCGGATGATACTATATAAAATAAAAATAAAATATATTTGTATTTACTGTATAGATAATCAAAATTATTAATCTTATATTCATGAATTAGTACTAGTATAATAGTCAAAAACCTTGATCCTTACAAATTTTCTTTATAGGTATAAAGTTCATGAAAAACTGATTGTTTAAAATTGTTTATCGAGAATTTACACTTTTAGGTTTTTTAATATCAATAAAAAGAAATTGATGGTTCAAAACTATTTGTCGAGAATCTATGATGTTTAAGGTTTTTAAGATAAAATGAGACTACGAGAGAAAAAGTTTTTGAAGCTACACTGTTATACAAAGACAAAAGATGTAAGATGTATATAATATATATATATATATATATATATATATATATATATATATATATATATATATATATATATATATATATATATATAAGAGTAATGTTATACTCTTACTCTTACGCAGAGATCACCTTGGTGCTACAGCCCTTAGAGGGCCCTGACCTTCTCAAGCTTTCTACGCCATTCTGTTGTGTCCCTTGCTTGCATTTTCCAGTTGCCGACTCCGATCTTCTCGGCATCTTGTGTTACCCCGTCCATCCATCTCAGCTTTGGTCTACTCCGTCTTCTCATTCCCATGGGTTGCGCTGTTAGAATCTTTTTTATCACGTTCGATTCAGGGGCCCTTGCTACATGTCCTGGGCGTTCTGTACAGCCTTATACGAGTGTTTTGAGACAGACGTTTGTTAGCTAAGTACTTTGATAGTCCATGATAACACCTGTTTGCAATTATTATTCGCCTTTTTATTTCCTCAGATGTGTTATTATTGGGGTTAACCGATGTTACTAGATATATAAACTCTTTGACTGCTTCGAAGTTTTGGTCATTGATGAATAAATCTGAGTCATTTCACATTTCCAGCTCTTGTCTTTGTGTTAGTCGCCATGAATTTGGTTTTATTTTGATTTATATGTAACCCCATTCGTTCTGTTGCTGCTACTAGCTCGGTTAGGATTTCCGCAGTTCTCGCTCTGGATTTTGTTATAATGTCCACGTCGTCTGCATATGCTAGAATTTGGACTGATCTATTAAATATTGATCACCTGCTATCTAAATTAGCGTCTCGTACAACTTTTTCTAAGGTGACATTAAAAAGGTGTCTCGCCAGGGCACCTCCCTGCCTTAACCCCCTATGTATTTCAAATGGGGTTGACGAGTCGTTTTGAATTTTTACTGCTGATAGCATCTTCGCCATTGCCACTTTTATCAAACATATGAGTTTTTTTTGGAATTCCTAACTCATTCATAGCGTTGTAAAGACTTGGTCTTAAGACACTGTCATATGACGCTTTAAAATCGACAAAAATATGATACATATCTATGTTAAACTATTGGTTTGTCGTAGTGTAAAGATCTGGTTATAGGTTGAACGTCCACGCGTTAATCCTGCCTGATATTCTCCTAGAAACGTTTCGGTATAAGGCTTTAATCTCTCGTGCAAAATGTTTGACAATGTTTAACATATCTATGTTAAACTATTGCACTTTTTCGAGGATTTGTCGTAGTGTAAAGATCTGGTTAATGGTTGAACGTCCACGCCTTAATCCTGCCTGATATTCTCCTAGAAACGTTTCGGTATAAGGCTTTAATCTCTCGTGCAAAATGTTTGACAATATCTTGTATGCTGTATTTAGGAGAGTTATTCCGCGGTAATTATTGCATTCCAGTTGGTTTCCCTTTTTATGTAACGGGCAAATTAAGCCTAAGCTCAATTTATCAGGCATTTGCTCCTCAGACCAAATTTTACAAACAATTTCTCGCATCACCTTGGTGAGCTGCTCTCCACCGTGCTTAAATAACTCTGCTGGGATGCCATCGCTGCCTGGGGATTTGTGGTTCCTTAATTTTTCTATAGATACTTAGGCAGAGATAACAGTTTGAATTTATCTAAAAAGAGTTTATTATCGTAAAAATTACAATAAAGACAAATATCCAACCCTAAAAAAATCAAGAACAATGCTGTTTCTTACACAGTATTACTTGTTTTACAATTGTGTCATATATAATTTCTAAATAATGTCAACGATACTTCACTCCAAACAATTATGCTACCTAAACCTATTAGTCCATTGAAATGTTATATTTTTTATGCATTAGCCTTCATTTCTTAGAGGATACAATTTAATTTTTTTGATGTGTTGCGGTGAAGTGGAGAGTGTTTCCAAAGAAGTCACCGACAACTGGTTGTCATGATCTACAATAAGACAAAATTACAGTGATAATGTTTTCAATGCCGACGAACTGAGACTTTTTTAAACTTAATCCAGAGAAGACTCTCAAATTCAAAAATGAACTTTGTATAGGTGGTAAGTTATCAAAAGAAAGGGTAACTGTACTCGCGTGTGCCAACATGTCCGGTTCCGAAAAAAGGAAGTTAGTCTTTATCAAAGACCACGATGTTTCAGAGGTGTGAATCAGCTTCCTGCAGTAGCGCACCTAGAATTTGCCTCTGGGGGGGGGGGTGTTTTGGTTGGTCACCGAAATTTTTTTTATGATGTTACCTCCATTTTTAGTAGTTAAAATGTGTGAGTAACAGTGTCGGAATAGGGTCCTGGGGGGGTTTTAACCCCCAAAACCGCCACTGGCTTCCTGTCACATATAAATTTAATAAAAAATCGTGGATGACAGCAGAGATTTTTAGTGGAGAACTTTTGAAGTGGGACAGAGAGTTGGGACATCGAAAGATTGTTTTAATTGTTAAAAATTGTACAGCCCATCCGAAAGTTAACGGTTTAAAAAACCTTCAACTTCTTTTTTACCCCCAAATTGCACGTCTGTCTACAACCGATGAATCAGGGCATCATAAGGTCCCTTAAAGTTCACTACAGAAAACTTTTAGTTAAGCGGATCCTGAATAACGTGGAAAACCGTAGTGAATCTCCTGTCACTTTATTAGATGCCATAAATTTCATCCCCAAAGCATGGACACTCGTAGATAAAAAACCATCAGAAAATATTTCGGTCATGCGGGGTGGACAGAGACTAGAGTAGAAAACGACGAAGATGAACATCCTGTAGCAGAGTGGTTGAGGTTACGAAGGTCAAGAGCTAACCCAGCTGAACAATGATGACGAGTTTGCTGAATTTATTGCCATTGACGATGACGTCATTGTTTGTGATCTTCCGACGGATAGTGAAATTATCGCGGAAGTAATAAATCCGCCGGAGGAGCGCGTTATCGTCATTGACGAAAGTGATGAAGATGGAAAAGACAATCGCGGTGAATCTACGCAAGAAGGTCCTAATGGACAAGATGTGGAAAGTGCTTTAGACGTTGTTAGAAACTTTATCCAAAGACAAAAGGCAAATGAAGAAGCATACAACTGTTCCACATCTTTAGAAAATATGATAGATAAAATGATACTGGATAATTTAAAGCAGTCAAAAATGACAAACTTCTTCCAATTGCAGAACCAATAGTTTATGTTATCCTTGAAAATACGCTTTATACATTATGTAGTTGGAAAAAAATGTAAGTACAGATTTTTTGTTTTAACGTATATCATTGACAATAAAAGTAAACAACTCTTGAAAAAGACAGAAGATTTATTTTCACGTTCAGAGCGACTGCAAAAGCCGTTATGATGAGGCCTATTAGGCCGAAATACGTATAAGCGGATGCACAGGCGCCCTGTACGTGAAATCAAATCTTAACTGACTTTTCCTTTTTAAACAACTCTTTTTTGTTTTAATGTATTTCATTGACAATAAAAGTAAACAACTTTTTTTCAATAACCCCATTTAAACAATATTTAGCATCTTATATTGCTCCGAATAGCTTCACTATAAGAAGGTAATGATTTAGAAAACTACATATTCATTGTATGCACAGTATTATTGCTTTCTGATATAACGAGATCGGCTTATAACGAGGTAATTAGTTTGCCATATCAGTTCTCGTTATAAAGGGAGTCTACGATATATATATATATATATATATATATATATATATATATATATATATATATACCTATATATATATATATATATATATATATATATATATATATATATATATATAGATAGATATATAATTTGAAATAATCAGTTTTTTACTTGTTTTGCATTTATATTATTAAAAAAACCTACACATTCATTATTTAATTAAACTCAACACCTTCTTTAGCTGAATTGTATAAAAAGTGACTATTTAAACAGTGAAAGTACAGTTTCTACATGTTTTTTACTAATCTGCTGTAAGATCATCACACCTGAGTTGTAACTTGATTTCCGGTCCGGTTCTGCGTAAAACCAGAGCATCAGGTTAATATTAAATTTCGTTCTGTTGGTGTTTCTTATGTAACTTTGTATCTCGTGCATAGCAATTAGCATTTTTTTTAATTATACTGTAAGTGGGGCATCAGTAGTCTCGGAGTATATTATACTCTAAGTATATTATTGCATAAAATTCTTACTAGTACAGTCTAGTAGAACTGATTAATTTATGCATAATACTATTTGACTAATACTACCACTACTACAACTATTACTACTACTACTACTAATACTAATTATATAGGTAGAGTGTGTCCCAGTGGCGGCTGGTGTGGTAAAATTTTGGGTAGGCCAAGCCAGCAAATTACATATAGCTATGTGTAATCAGTGGCGGATCCAGAGGGAGGAGTCACGGGGTGGGTCATGACCCCCACTTAAAAATATTTGAAAACCCACTTATCCTATTGGTGGTAAGACTAAAGGTGACCTTGCATCAGAGAAAAGTAATCACCCTCAAGATCCGTGACCTCCCCAAAAAAATTTCTGTAGACGCCATGTGTCTAATGCATATATTTTTTTTGTGAGAGTAGGAATCTTTTTTTTTTCAAATTTTACGAATTTTTTAAAATTTATTTGAGCAACCGTGCACTTGTTTGCAATTGTGTTGTTTGTTTACGATTACAGATTATGTTACCTATTTTTTTATCATAATTTAAAAGAAAATTTATATTATAATTCGATAATTACGTTGCAAGTGATAACGATGGTCGGGTTAGGCCCGATCGTCTGGTGCCTAAACAGCAAGCATAAACACGACAATATAAATCGTTGTCCGGCAAGCTGCTTAACTTCAAACGCTTTTTGTACGGGGATCTTATGTGAGCTGGATCGGCCAGTTCCGATCGGGCCCATTAGTGATATTTACAATGCCTGAATACGATTCGATGCTTTATGTGGTAATATAATAACATAGTTGTTTTAACGGACGCTAATGTATTGAGTGATTTAGTACATTTAAAAGTTATTTATATGCATTAACATAATTTTTGAATATATGGGCCTATCCTGCCTACTCCCAAAAGCCGCCACTGGTGTGTCCGTAAAATAAATGGAATAAATTCGATATTTTCTAAATTAAAAGCCTTTTTAAAAAAATCTAAAACACGTCGATCTACAACAAAATTTCATTATAAAAGATGAAACACATTAAGGTGATAACTCATCGGCTCTTTTTTTAAATGTAATACCCTATATTTTATGACAGTTTTAGATCCATAAAAATGAGCTGATTCCAAAAAAAGTATAATAATCGGAGTCTAATGGATATAATTTGAAAGATATGAGCTTAGAAAATAAATTATTTATTATCAATTGCAAAAAAGTAGCCTACTACTAGTTTTTAGTGAAATGTAATTATTTTTAGGAACGTTCAATAACAATTAAGTAGTACAATAATTGTATTAATTCGTGAATGTTCTGTATTATTGCTTAGAATTTGCTTAGAAAAAAAAACTGAAGTAGAAATGAATTTGAGTTTAAAGCACATAATTGAAATACTCATGATGATTAGGTATAGAGACAAATCGTGAACTCAGATGGAAGTGTGTAATTTATTTATTGATAAATATCCAGAAAGCCCCATAACGCAGTCAACAGTAAGTAAGATTGAAAAGAAATTTCGAGAAACTGGTACGGTTGAAAATACACGCAAATCAGGTCGTCCCTCGGTACATTATAACACAACATTAGATGTTCTACTTGCTTTTGAAGAAGATGCGCACACTTCTGTTCGTAAGGTTAGTCGTGATCTCGATGTTTACAAAACAGCGGCCCACAAAGTAATAAAACTTGGAAAATGGCATCCCTTTAGATGTACACTTGTACAGGAATTAAACGAGGATGATCCAGATAAAAGAATACAATTTTGCGAAACAATGATGGATAACTGCCACCGAAACCCTCTCTTGGTTCAAAATATTATTTTTTCTGATGAGGCTACAATCATATTAAATAGCGAGATCAACCGTCAGAATTGTAGATACTGGGCAAAAGAAAACCCCAAGTGGATGCGGGAACATCATACACAATACCCGCAAAAGTTAAACGTATGGGCTGGCATTGTAAGAAATATAATCATCAGACCCTACTTTTTCGAAGGTAATTTAAACGGGCCAGCATACCTTCAGTTTTTAAGGGCATATCTCGTACCTACTTTAATCGTTACTTTATTCCTCAGTAGAATTAATCTTGGAGGTTTTGATGAAAGTTTATGGTTTCAACAGGATGGTGCGCCTCCGCATTATGCTGTAGATGTTCGAAGGTAACTAAACGAAATTTTTCCGAATAGGTTGATTGAAAGACATATTGAATGGCCAGCGAGGTCGCCAGACTTCAATCCTTTGGATTATTTTATATAGGGCCGTTTGAAGAATGTTGTTTATGAAACAAAACCTGCAAATATTGTAGACTTAAAAACAAGGATTCGTAAAGAAACAAACAATATTTCCCACGAAAGCATAAACAAGGTTCTACAAGAATTTGTACAACGTTTGGGTTACTGTCAAATACAACAAGGGTTACAATTCGAACATTTAAGATAAAGTCGTGTATTAATTACTGGATAACTTTCAAGTTATTTATTATAATTTATTAATATTAAAAATCAATAAAAATTAATTTTGTAAGTGCATATCTTTTAAATTATATCACTTAGCAGTATTATACATTTTTGGAATTAGCTCATTTTTATGGATCTAAAAAAAGATAGGGTGTTACGTTTAAAAAAGAGCCGATGACGTCATCACCTTAACGTGCATCACCTTGTATAATGACATTTTATTGTAAAATGTAGAACATTTAACTTAAAAATAGACGTGTTTTAGATTTTTTTACAAAGGCTTTTCATTTAGGAAATATCGAATTTATTCCATACTTTACAGACACACTGTATATTTATATATAATGTGATCCGAAAAAACAAAGCTGATCTCTGGTTAACTTTCGCTACAATAACTAAAAAAATAATAAAACTGTCCATTTAAATAAACAAAAGTTTTTATGAATAAACTCTTATCTGATATAATTGCATTAATTTGTTATAAGTATATAAATTTTTACAAAGGTGAAAGTGTTTTATCAAAAAATTACAGTTTAATCCGTCAATTAATTATCAGTATTACGACCACAAATTTATTAAAATTATAGGTTTGTTATACCAAAACAGCCAACAGCACAACACCAGATTGTTTATGTTTATGAATATAAAAGGAATGAACTATATTTGTGTGTGTATATTTTAAAAGAAAAAGTGATGGAATATTTCAATTTCTGCACAAGGATCATTAAATTAAATATTGAAGTATAAGCATAATGTAAAACTAGTTTTTCTTTGATTTCTTCTTTTTTTTTATTTGCTAACCTGACACAGACGACTAACAAAAAATGGGCTCAACTGTTCAAACATTGTAAGATCCAAGACAGTCGAATTACTTACTACAACATATGTCCAAGTAGAGAGATGGAAAGAGCATTTTCAGGAGATGCTAGGCAAGCCCGGGGAAAACGCAGATGAAGTTGTCGAAAACCCGCAGATTGTAGACTTGCGTATATCTTGCGAGGCCTCTTCCAAAACGGAGATAATAATAGCTATCAAATCTCTGAGAAATAAGAAATCTCCGGAAATTGATAACATTGCTGCCGAAATACTTAAAACTGATCCGCATCTAGCTGCTGAACTTTTGCTCCCCATAATCCAAGAGGTGAGTGAAACAAACCGCATTCCAGCGGGCTGGAAAAGGGGTAACATTATTAAGCTTTCAAAAATGGTCAACTTTACACTGTGCAAAAATTGGAGAGGAATAAACCTTGCTTACCGCAATAAATAAAATCTTCACGACCATCATACTTAAAAGATTAACAAACAAGATTGAATTTCGAGCTGGTCAAGCAGGCTTTAGACCAGAATCCTCCTGCATAGACCACATTAATACTCTGAGGGTAATATTGGAACAATCGATTGAATGGAACACACCCCTATACATGGTTTTTGTTGACTTCGAGCGTGCCTTTGACAGCTTATCTCAAGCTGCTTTATGGAAAGTTTTAGAGCTAACAAACATCCCGCATAAAATAATTTTCATTATAAAGTAACTGTACACGAGGGTGAAATGCAGTGTGACACACAATGGAATCAACAGCGACGAATTTGACATACTTGCTGGAGTCAGACAGGGATGCGTGCTTTCTCCGTTTCTTTTTAACATAGCAGTAGACTATGTTCTCTCCAAACTAGACTTCGACACAAGAGAAATACAATGGACGTTAACCACACGCCTAAGCGATCTGGAATACTCTGACGATATCTGCCTGTTAGGACAAAAGTTCCAAGATGTGGCTGATCAATTGGAAACACTTTCCACTGAAGCCAATAAAGCAGGTTTAAAAATCAATATTAGTAAAACCAAATCCATGAGAGTGAATGCAAGAAACAACACGTTATTTACTATCAACAACATGCAGATTGAAAATGTGGAAAACTTTACGTATCTTGGAAGTATCATAACAGAAAGCGGAGGTACAGAGGACGATATTCGTATGAGGATACGAAAAGCTCAACAAGCATTCAGCATGCTCAACCCTGTTTGGAGATCTGGCGAGTATACTATAAGGAAAAAGATCCGCATATTCCAGTCAAATGTCATGTCTGTTCTACTCTACGGATGTGAAACTTGGAAAGTGACAAAAACCCTTACAGATAAACTGCAGGTCTTTATTAATAAATGTCTACGACGAATTGTTCGTATAACCGGCCTAACATCATCACAAACGAAGATCTACTACACCTGGCCGAACAAAAAAGGGTAGAACATCAAATAAAGTCCAGAAAGTGGGGTTGGATTGGTCACACACTCAGAAAAAATAATATTGCAAAGATTGTCGTAGAGTGGAATCCCTAAAGATGAAGACAAAGAGGTCGCCCAGTACAAACTTGGAGAAGATCCATCATGGACGAGATAGGAAAGTCTTGGAATAGGGTAAAGGCCTTAGCGCAAAATAGAACCCGATGGCGCGTTTTCACTGAAGCTCTATGCTCCACTTATGAGTTCAAGAACCTTATATAACCTGATACATGTATCATGTTATGATACACGTAAGTTGGTCTTATGTTCTCCCATTTCTGCGATTATTCTCTTAAAAATCAGTCTAGGCAATATTTATTTTTTCTATTTTATACGAATTTTATTATGGGTATTACTACAGCTTGACACCGGTGTAAAAACGTGAGCATTTGACATCATAGAAGGATAGGACTAAATTGTAAACGTTCTCACACGATGATTCTTTATTTTTGAGACTAAACAACAAAATAACAGAGTGCCGATTAATTTCTTTTGACTTTCTGATGGAGCATTATCATGTATTACCATCCATTTTATTGCAGCCCAATATTATTCTTTTACTGTTAATGTTACTGCTATTGATTTTAGAAAAGAATTAGATCTATTGTAAGTATAATAATTTTCAAATTTCAACCTTAATGTGTGAGTGGCCATCATTTTTATACTTTTAAATAAAAAATGTGCTTGTTGATTGGAGGATTGATACCTCTATGCAAGGTTAGCACTCCATCTTTTGAGCGGTCCTTCGATACTTCTACCGATTGGTGATTTAGATCTTGCTATTTTGACCACGCAAGTTTCCTCCTTCTAATTATTTAGTTATTCAATTCTTTTTTCTGTTTAGTGCCCATTCGTTGATACACTGTATGTTACATTTTCTTCTAATGTCTTCACTTCTCAGTACTCTCATCTCTGCCGTTTCCAGTAGCCTTGATGTTGTGGCTGTGTCGGGTAGTTTTATGCATATGTCAATATTGTTCCTACATGCATATGTTATTAAGGCATTGTGCCAGTCTATTTACTTTTTGGTTAGACAGTGTAATTTCATTAAATTATGTTAAATCTGCGAACTAGTTATTGAAGATTATCTTTATATTGGGCTATCAATATTCCGCCGTCTTTGTAACAAAGTATTTTTACTTCTTTGTTTCCCATTCTGTATCCTCTTTCTTTGTTAACACGTTTGATGATTTCATTTATGATTAAATTGAGGAGCATAGGGCTCCATGAGTCCCCCAGTCTTATTCCACTTCCTATATTTATATGTTCTGTAAGTTGTCCATCAATTCTGACTTATATTTTATTGTTTGTTTGAGATAGATTACATCTTTGAGTCTTACTCTGTCAAATACTTTCTTCAAGTCAATCAGACATAGAAATGCTGGTCTATTATACTCTCTTGATTTCTCAGTTTTTTGCTTTATGACGAATATTGCATTAGTACACGATCTTCCAGTACGAAAATCTTGTTGTTCATCTGCTAAACTTATCCTCTGATTTATTAGTACTTGTAAAATTTTAGTTGTAAGTTTAAGGGTAGCATTTAACAAGTTTATACCCCTATAGTTTTCTGGTTGTTTTTTATATCATCCCAAGCATCTTTTGGCTTGATAGATGCTTAGAATATTGTCAGGATTTCTGAGTGATTTTCTGAGTAAGGAATGATAATATTTCCTGTGGATTAAAAATGATTAATACAAGAACAAAAAACCAACACTCAAGAACACTCCAAAACTTCTTTAGCCAGAAGTTTCGAACATACTCTTGAACAGAGCTTTTACGACATAAATGAGTGGGACTTCAGTGTTTACAATTTTTGACAGCGCACCTATTTTCTGGGAAGAGTTTATTTTTGGTTGTGGTGATCTTTGAAGTGAGTTGTGCCATTTTTATGTATTTCATTTCATTGGACTATCGTGCTACTCGTTATGTTGCTGTGCATTATCAGGTTGAGATTTTTGTATGACAAGCTCAGGAATCTGCTCGTGTATTTCATTAGGGACTTGATCTACAACTGCCTCTTGATGATATCCCGCCTAGTCTCTGGGATAAAATTATTTCTAATAATTACCCGTATTGATCTGTTATTCGATGTTCAGTACTTGAATCTTTGGGTACTTCCTGCAAAACTCGGCATGCAGATGTTGTCGATAGCCGATCTTTTCTTGATCGAGACACAGAATAAGAAAGCAATTGTTATTAATTATTGTTATATGGCCGATGTTTGTCAACTTGTAATAGAAGCGCAAAATGTTTTTGTTTATGGATACAGTCCATTTCGCCAGCAGCACCAGCGCAGCACCTTCAGCGGTGTACCAGACGTGCCCTGGCGATCCCCATGCAGCGACTTTAAACATAAATTATTTTTCATCATTTTCATGGGTATGTATTTTAAATCTTTTAAATTTAAATAGGTAATAGTACTACCAGGTAGATCAGTTTCTGTTCTTCGGCAGGTATCCCGCTACCCTCTGGGTATTGGTGCCACCCTCTTATTACTATAAGAAGGTAGTGCCAGAATTCGGGCAACTACCTAACGTGGGTTGCTAGCATCGGTTATGAGAACTGTATTGCGCACACACTTGCCAGATTTCATATTATTTATGTAGATATAAAGAAATATACACAAAATAGTTCAATAGGTATTAAGATGTTTTAAAGATAAATACGTTTCTGCATAGTTAGCAAGATAGTGCAATGACTCTATGGCACTACGTCACGGCCACGGGCCGCCACTGATTGGTGCTAAGACTACCCAGAGAGCAACCTCCATTCACAGAAAGCCGTGCCTTAGAGAAGAGCTAACAAAACTCACAATTATTATAATTACTTATTAATATATTATTATTATTAATAATTTTGTTACTAGTGGCTCCAACGAAGGTGTCAAAATACTTGGTACTTTTTTTTTCACTAGTTCTCATTGCAAAAATCTAAAACTATCGTGACAAAAAATAAATTATACTTAAAAATAATTATACATCTTAGTACGCCGACAAGGAAATATGATATAAGATTTAAGACTAGACTAAATTAAATGGTGTTGCATAAGCTGTATTAATATTTCTTCTTGTTTGATCGTTATTATATTGGGTAATACGGGTATTACAAAACGTGGGAAATATCCAATGTTCTCTGATGTGCACTTACTTGATGGTGTTACTTTATAAGAAAACGGTTAATGTGAATGATTTTCTATTGCTACCCATTTTGTAACAAGGTATTTACTCTCTGTTCAGTCGTTACAAATCAGATAAGACTGAGAAATATTTTTGATGAACCAATAATGGATAAGAATTAAATTGTTTTGAACTACATTTTAAATTTCATCTGTAACAAGCTTTTCAAAAATCATTTATGATTGCATCGATTACAAGAGTTAGAGTCTATTTCTGGGACTTTCACTTAGTGCTTATCTCTTTTTCCTATAATTTACCCTACACAAAATCGTCTTTATAGAACTACACAATTTTATTGAGTAAACAGTTCTATTTAAATAAGAGAAAGACTGTCACATTAAAAGTCGCAATCATTCTCAGTTGCCCGTCCTACTGCCAGTAGGATTCGCGATTGCGGGCTTTTTTTATATATTTATTTTATTATTTGAATGTTATGCTGGAACAACGCTGTAACCGCTAATACTTTCATACATGAGTTTTCCATGAAACAACTTTCTATATGTGCAAAATAATGTACTGCTGACTGTGGGGAATATTATGAGACTTAACTTGCCTGTTTTGGTAGTTTGAAAATTAGTCAACCTTCAACTTTTGGTGTAACAATATTGTATGTGTTAAAGTGGGTCGTGTTTCGCGCCAAATTTGCTGCACGTGTTTTGTAAGTCAACATTTTCAATCGGGTAATTTGTCATTTCGAGCTAAAATGGATGTTAGTATAACCAAGTCACTGATTACCCAAATTAACAGAGGGAAAATACTAAAGCTTAACATTGATAAGTGGAAGCAGAATATTAGAAAACGTCGCGGTGATTTGTACGTTTCGTTTATAGAAGTACCCAAAGAAGCTCTTGGTTGTCCAGATGAAGTAAGTTAAAGTAATCTAAACTAGTTTCATGTTTTAAAACAATATTCATTTTAGGGGCGTATTTGTAAATGTAAGCAGTCTGCTACGGGTTGTTCTGCTGAGTTATTTGTGTGCAATCACGCAAAACTATTCAAAACGTTTAGACAACTGAGTTACAATGGCCAATCAAATTTTTTATCTCAGTCTCTTTCGCTGCAAGAGCCAAAAGAAGAAGGGTTGGGGAAGCAACATCTCGTCGTCGGTGTACAGTGAAATATACAGTAGAAAACATAAGTGTATGTAAAGCAACGGTATGTTATATATTTTCAATAACCGTTAGAAGACTCCAGTACCTTGTTGATAAAATGAAAGCAGGAGTAAATCTAAATGATCAACGTGGCAAACATACTAATCGTCCCAAAAAACTCATGATAACAGATGCAGAGAAAATACGGGAACGTATTAGGTAATTTCCGCAGTAAGAAAATCATTATAGCAGAAATGCTTCTTCTATTCATATTGTGACAAGCTCTTTACCAAACTTTCTTCTGCTAGCGATGAATGTGAAAGAAAGAAAATAGAAATTGAAAGTAAAATTCATCATATGCGAGCGGAAGCAGGTTACCTAACATTAAAGCAAGATACTGAAATTACAGAAGTAAATGCTAATATGTCGTTTTATGTACTGATTTGCAACAAGTTCTGTTTTGCCCTAATCTAAATCACTCATCAATCTTCTACCAGCGACAACTTTCTTCGTATAACTACGCTGTTCATAATATGGGGAGTAATACTGCTACAATGATGCTGTGGAACGAAGTAATGGCGCATCAATGCTCCACCGAGATAGCATCAGCATTGCTGCTTTATATAACTGAAAACTTCAATCGTCTTGATCCAGGCCAAAAAAGAAAAGTTATTATTTGGTCAGATAGATGTGTCGGTCAAAATAACAATTGTAAAGTCATAACATTACTTCGACTACTACTGTTAGAAAAATAGTTCACCCTAATTGAGCAACAGTTTCTAACTAGTGGGCACAGCTTTTTGCCCTTTGATAGAGACTTTGCCCTCATAGAACGCAACAAGAAACGGTTTATATACCGTTTCAGTGGAAAGGTGTAATTGCAAAAGCTAGACTTAAAAACCCATTTAAAGTTATCTACATGCATCAAACATTTATTAAAAAATTTATCAACGCAGAAAATGTAGTATAGAAAGATCCAAAGTGCAAAATAACTCAGTCAGTGTGGATACAAATTAGCTCAGATGATCCAAATACTATACGGTTAAGAAAATCCCACAACACTATTCAACCATGGTCAACTTATTCTTTAAAGTCAACTAAAGTGCTTCAGCTCGGTACAAGTTTTGAGTATTCCAAGTTCCCAATCTCAGTTCCATTTTTCGTTTGCAGAGTCGTAGTCGTAAGTTGACAGAAGGAACAACAGGAACAGGTTATTGGCTTCTAGCCCAACCTCTAACCTGAAGGGACAGTGTTCAGGAACCCGTGAACTCGAAAACTCACGGGAGATATTTTATTTCTCATCTAGCCTGTCTTAAGACCGGTTAGGGCATTCCCCTATACACCAACTGAAAACGCGACCGACGATAGACACAACATCCACACGGACGTCTTACTGCCTTCTTCTTCTTAACATGCCATACACCAAAGTGCGTAGGCGACTATCTCATTACTAGAATTCTGTGCTTGGCGGCGTGACACACCTCGCCTGTATTGTGTATTCCTGTCCATTCTTTAATATTCCTTAACCAGGAAATTGTTTGCAGCCGGCTCCTCTCCTACCTTCGATCTTCCCTTGTAGGATTAACTGTGGTATTTCATATTTTGCTCCTCTCAATATGTGCCCAAGGTAACCAATCTTGCGTTTTTTAATTAATTCAAAGAGTTCTCTTTCCACGCCGGCTCTCTTAAGGTCGTCATCGTTTCGAACTCTATCCACCCAAGGTATGCGCATCATTCTTCTCAATGACCACATTTCAAATGCTTCAAGTTTGTTGATAGATGTTTTTTCAAAGTCCACGTTTCCATGCCATAAAGCAAGATGGACCATATGTAGCACTTGACCATTCTGTAGCGTATTTCGAAATTTAGGTTTTGATTACATAGGAGAGGTCTGAATTTCACAAAAGCTTCTCTTGCCATTTGTATTCTGGTTTTTATCTCTGTGGATCCGATTGGTCATTGATTGTGGTGCCAAGGTATTTAAAAGTTTTCACGCGTTTTATGCGATCGTCACCTATGCATATTATCGGGTTTTCTGGAGGGTTTCTGCTAATGACCATATATTTCGTTTTCAAAATGTTGATTTTGAGGCCATATTTGTTACCTATGCTATTCACCCTATCAAGTAATAACTGCTGATATTCCAAATTATCAGTTATAATCACTGTGTCGTCCGCATAGCGTAGGTTGCTAATTGGTATGCCGTTCACCTTAATGCCTAATTCCGTGTCTTCTAATGCTTCCGCAAATATATTTTCAACATATAAATTCCTAAATAAAGCATCGGAGAGAGTATGCAGCCTTGGCAGACACCTTTCCGGATTTCAAATTCATCCGTATATTATCCGTATATTGGTCTTGATCAATCCTCACCTTTACCATTTGGTTCCAGTATAGATTCTGAATAATTCTGATCTCCTTCTGGTCAATGTTGGCCCTATGTAGTAGTTCCATCATGATATCATGTTTAACATTGTCAAATGCCTTCTCGTAGTCGATGAAGGTGAGGTAGACATCTTTTCGTTGATCTAAACAGTTTTGTAAAGGTGTTCAAACATAAAATTGCCTCTCTTGTTCCTAGTCCTCCCTTAAAACCGAATTGTGTTGACCCGCTAAGTTCTTCTAGTATCTTGTACATTCTTGAGTGTAATATCCTATGGAAGAGTTTCAGCAAGTGACTCATTAAACTGATTAAGCGGTGTTCATTGCATTTTGTGGCATTAGCTGTTTTTGGGATCATCACAAAGGATGACTGCTCTTACTGCCTATCCTTATGTTATATTACCCCTGTATTCGTTGTGCGTTTTTTATATTAAAACTTACTTTACTTTATCCTGTCCGGACATGTCATTCATAAAATTTCGGCCCAGTATCGGGCTACGTCGGTACCGTCTTTGTTGGCGAGCCACAAATCTTCGAGGGTACATCGATGAGGACAGTTTCTGCATGTAAGATGTTCCATATTCTGTGTTTCTCCACAGTCACAGTTCGCATCATTTATATATATTTTTCCCCATTTTGCCATGTTTGATTTTACTGGAGCGACCCCCGTTCTTATCCTATTCATAGTTTTCCATGTTTTATAGATTATAAAAAGAAAGATGCCTGAACATTTTTCGACATTGTGCTAATAATTTTATGAAATTTTTGAAAACAGTAATTCCAGTATTTTACTTAAAAAATAAACATTTCTGTATATGGTTCGAAATGATCAAATAAATGACGAATTACTACAAGATCGATTATCGCTTTACAAAAACTTCGAAAATCATCCAAATGTAACTTTCTTAAACAAAAGAAATTCGGTCAAATGGATCTTACTAGAGTCTGATATCGAGAATTTTATTAATTTCACGGAAATTTAATAACAGTGATTAAATTCGAGATGCTCCAATACTACGCATCGATTGCCAATAAGAATGTAATGCGGTTCTATTCGAATCAATTACAATTAGGCCAAACAGAAATTTTTCTTTTCTTTCCTTTCATAACTTTCATCAGATATAATCAAGTCTAGACCGTGTTTAGTCAACTTACTATAACAATAACAAGCTAATCCGTTTATATTTTAAAAATCATAAATATTCCTTTATTTTTTTTTTTCGTTTTCTTTTAGTAAAAAGAAGTATATGTTATTAAATCTTCTATTTTTAATAGCTTTAGATTTCTTTAGCTTTTTAGTTATGTAAAAAGTAAGAAGACTGCATACTTGGGACACATATTACGAGGAGAAAGATATACTTATCAGCAACTGATACTCGAAGGGAAGATAGAGGGTAGGAGAGGTCTGGGACGTAAAAAAATGTCATGGCTGCGCAATATTCGACAATGGACAGGAATCCATAGCTATGAAATGCTTCGCAATGCTGCTAAAAACAGAATTATTTAATCCTGACTATTTAACATCTCACCTGACAAGACGAGGTACGGTGGACGCCTACGCAAAAATGCACGGTACCTTAAGAAGAAGAAGATTTCTTGATCCATTCTGCCACGATAAATTAGTAACTTGTACTGTTTGGTACAATACGAAATATATAATTAAAAAATACATTAGAGGTGTACACATTAAATTAACAATTGAATATACTCTTTACTCAAGGCAATTACTATTTTCGTTGGGAATAAGCCAAAATATAAGTTTATAAAAAAAATAAAAAATAAATTAAGATCCCACAAGAAAATAGCTTCACAGTATTCGCTCACGGCCCTAATCAAAAAATTTTTGGTTACTCCGTCATCGCCAGGGGATTTGTTATTTTTAATTTCTAAAAGTGCCGTTTTGATTTCGTATGGAGTTATTTCTGGTATTAATTCTGATCTTTGGTTTGTAATTTTGGGCGGGGGCTGATCTTGCATTTCGTCGGTGCTTTCATACATTTCGCGATAAAGGGATTCGACAACCTCAAGCATTTTGCTTCTATCAGTAGTAATGTTTTCATGTCTGTTTTTTATTTTGTACATATTTTTGTTGTCTATGTTGTTCGTATTTCGCCTCAAAACTTTTAAACTTTTGTTTTCTTGAATTATTTTAGTTATTTCTCTTGTATTGTTTTCTCTTACATCTTTTCGGATTGACCGGTGGATATCTTTATTTAATTTCTTCATTGTTGTGTAGTTGGAGCCGTATTTTTCCATCAGCTGTCTTCTTTTATCTATTAGCTCTTTGGTATTTTGGCTTAGTTCTTCTTTATGGATCAGAACGGTTGGGCAGCACTCCCTTTCCGTTTCTTTTAGAGCATTCATTATGACATCATTTGCTTGATCTACATCTTATATTTCATCTTGCAAGTCTTGTATATATCTGGTTAGTGTATCTTCATACAGGTCGTTGTTATATGGAGGAATCCATTTCTTTTTTCTTGTTTTTAGGATCATCTTTCTTCTTTCCAATTTGAGATTTAATAGTAACTTAGCTCGGATTAATCTATGGTCGCTTTCTATTGAAAATTTGTTGAGTACTTCGATGTCTTTGATTATTTCTTTTCTGTTTGTAATATAATATACTAAGTGACATAGAAATCCGAACATCCAGTTTAAATGATTTTATTTTAATAAAATTTTGTATAAGTACTTAATGAAGCATAATAAGTAAATGATTAAAATTTCAAAATGATTGCATTGCTTTAAAGCCCTTTTATCTTATCTAATGATGTGTGGATGCACCCCGATGTGTTACGCATTCTCCAACGCGCCTAGGCATGCTTCTGATCAGGTGGTCAATGTCCTCTTGTGGTATCTCATTCCAGGCAACCACCAACTCCTCTCGAAGTGCTTGTAGAGTCTGAGGAGGACGTTGCAAATTGAGCAATCTCCTCCCATCATATCCCACACGTGCTCAATTGGGGATACGTCGGGATATCTTGGTAGCCACGCTAACAATGTGACATCATTATGTTGAAAGAAGTCTATTGTAACTCTTGCAACATGTGGTCAGGCATTATCTTGTTGGAAAGTTGGATTTGCCAGGGTGTCAAGATAGGGTAAAAGGTGGGGTTCTAGAACTTCTTGGATATAACGCTGCGCGTTCATGTTACCTCTGATGAAGATTAAGGGTGACCTGGAACCATAAGCTATAGCACCCCAAACCATAACTCCAACAGTGTGATGAACATGTCTTTCAACAAAAAACTGTGGATTCCCCCTTTCACCACGTCGCCTTCTAACTCTCGCTCGACCATCGTGCATGCCTAAACAAAATCGAGACTCGTCACTAAAGACAATACTGTTCCATTCCTGATTCCAGAGTGACCGTTCTCTGCACTACTGAAGGCGATTACGGCAGTGTTCTGTAGTTAAAGGGAGGACCCATTGTGGTCGGTATGAAAACACGCCAAAACTTCTCATTTGTCGGTAAACACTTCGCATGCCAATAGGTCTTCCGTGTTCTGCAAACCATTCATTTGCAATGGAGCTGGTAGTGGAGAAACGGTCTCTTAAGACCAATAATCTTAGGCGGCGATCTTCACGGTCTGTTGTTCTACGACGGCGTCCAGTGTCCCTTGCACTTTGCGTACGGCCTTCTTGAAGCAATACCTGACAACACCTAACCACGGTGTCTACACTTCTTTGCACTCTAACTGCAACTTCCCGAAAAGAAAGTCCAGCTTCCCGAAGTCCCATTATACGGCCCCTATCAAACTCACTAAGTTGACGAAATCGTAGAGGTCTCCGTACTCTAGGCATCGTAACCAATCGTAAAGAATGTCAAGAACCACAATCCGCCAAATTTGGATCTTTACTGCGGCTGAAATATTCATTTTTAGATTGTTAGTGAATTTAAAAACAAAAAGTATAAAAACCGGAATCTCCAACTGATAAGGCTAAAAACTTAATCACTTGTTTTTTTCAATAAGATAAATAAATTACACCAAATTTTATTGAAATAAAATCATTTAAACTGGGTGTTCGGATTTCTATGTCACTTAGTATATATAAAAATATTAACAATAAATTCAAAACAATTTTTCATGATAGTGATGTTAGTAAATCTTCAATTGAGGAATTAAAATATTCTGAACAAGATTTAAACATAGCAGAACTGAAACATGAATTTAAGACTTTTATAAGGTAAGAAAATATATTTCCCCTGTATCGATGTGGCCATAAACACAACTATGAGAATTTGAATGTTAAATTTAAAACAAAAACAACAAATATGTATTAATTAACAAAGTTAACATCATTTAAAGGGTTTTTACCCATATATTTAGTGGCGTCCAGTATGCATACCTGGTAACTACACTGATAATGGACTTATTTGATGGATAAAACGTTATGTGAATTTTAGAATATATATATCTAACTTTATAATCGACTGAAAACTTTGTTTTCAAAACTTCCACAAAATTTATTTTAAATTCTTATCACTACAGCTGTTTCGGCTGATTGCCTTTCTCAAGTGACGACGACGAATGTGGCGACTGCCCAAAAACTTACATTGGTCAAACTGGTAGAAATTTTAATAAACGAATAGCAGAACATAAAAGGGCTTTCAATAATAGAAAAACAGATTCCACATTCGCACTTCACCTTCTAGATCATAATCATTCTTTTAATGACGAACTTCAAACTCTTCACATTCAAAATAAAGGCCTTAAGCTATCCTTGTTAGAATCTATGGAAATTAACAAATTAAAAAACACAGATATAATTCTGAATGACCAACTTGAGACAAACAGTTCTCCCCTCCTCAACCTATTTCATTAAAGACTATAAAGTGTAAACACATGCCAAAAATAGATCACTTGAGAAAGGCAATCAGCCGAAACAGCTGTAGTGTTAAGATTTTATATTAAATCTTGTGGAAGTTTTGAAAACAAAGTTTTCAGTGTTTTATTGTTACATAAAATAAATTTCCATCAAGTAACGGTCTAATGTGAGAAGATTAATCTATCTGCTGGAGGAGCAGATAGATTAAACGCAGTTTGGCTTCAGAGGAGGCATGGGTACAAGAGAGGCATTATTTGCGTTGACGGTACTTCTGCAGAAATGTCGGGAATATAACAAGAGTGCATATGAATGCAGACTTTAGGAAGGCCTTTGACCGAGTAGAGCATATGAAGTTAATAGATGAATTAAAAAACATCAATTTAGACAAAAAAGACATTGAGTTTATTAAGGCTATATACTGGAACAAAAAACATCAATAGAAACAGACATACTAACATACATAGAACAAAAAAAACTAAAGTGGTATGGACATGTAAGAAGAACTAGTGACAGCAGATGGATAAAGAGAATAACCGAATGGAGTCCCATTGGAAGTAGGAAAAGAGGACGACCCCGAAAGTCCTGGAGGAACAAAGTAGACGACGCCATGAGTAAGAGAGGCCTAAACGATGGAGAATGGAACAACAGAGAGAGATGGAAACGGTTGAGCAATGGAAGGCAGTGAATACTGTAGAATCTCTGAATATATATAATACTGGAACCAGAAAGCATTAGTAAAGGTGAACGATATAGAAACAAATAATATACCGATTGCGAGGGGGGTCAGGCAAGGATGCGTCTTGTCTCCGACGCTTTTCAACGTATACTCACAGTTCACATTCAGAAAAGCCTTATGGGAAAGAAAAGAGGGAAAAAGAATTGGTGGAGAAATCGTAAACACCATAAAATTTGCAGATGACTCGGTAATTATGGTTGAGAGTATATAAGAACTACAAACTTTACTAGATGTAATAAATAGTGAATGCATTCAAATGGGACTCCACATCAAGACAGATAAGACCAAATTTATGGTTGAAACATGGACGTTAAGAGCGCAAATAGTTAAGAAGCTTGAAGGCTTTGAACTTTAGATATACCGGAGAATGTTGAGAATTCCATGGACTGCCAGGGTCACCAATGAGGAAGTGCTGAGAAGAGTGGGTCGAGACAAAAAATTGTTGAGAACAATAAAAGTACGCAAATCTGCATACCTTGGACACATACTAAGGAATGATAAAGATAGTCTTCTGCAGGTCATCATGCAGGGTAGAGTCGATGGCAAAAAGAGAATAGGTAGAAAGAGGAAGTCATGGCTGCGAAATATTCGAGACTGGACAAACATGACTGTAGACGAATTATTCCACGTTGCAAAAGACAGAGAAACTTTTAGAAATGTGGTCGCCAAGCTCCGTTAATGGGGACGGCATAGGAAGAAGAAGAACGGTCGAATCCATCAATTATTTTATAAAGGAATTTTAAATAAAAGTTTTTATGATTCATAGTATCTTCTTCTTAAATGGGTTTACAATTAGGGGTGAGTTTTCATCACATCCACTATAGCCCTTTATCTTCTACGATGTTGCGCTTCCATTTCTCATTGTTGTACCCCAATCCTAGATTAAGCAGCTTCAACTTCATCCTTCCATTTTTTTCTGGGACGTCCTACTGATCTTCTACCGTTTGGTCTCTCAAAAACCACTCTCTTTAGCACTCTGTCTTCCTCTGATCTTACCACATAATCTTACCACATGATCTACCTATCTTATCCGGTTAGCTTTTTCATGTCTGACGATGTTTTCAGTACCATAGAGAGTCACCAATTCAGCATTGCGGCGCCTTCTCCACTCTCCTGTCAATTCATCTCTTTAGGGTCCAAATATCATTCTAAGAACCTTAGCTTATTTATTTCCGGCTGATGTAGAGTCTATGTTTTACTTCCAGCTGTAACAACTGGGCGAATAATTGACTTGTACAGTCTTAATTTAGATTTTGTTTTTAGCAGCTTAGATCTTGATGATAGGGAGAATAATGCTCTATTTCCCGCAGATATCCTTGCTGAGACCTCTTTTTCTATGTGTTTGTCATCTGTGAGTACCGTCCCCAGATATTTAAACTCTTTTACTACTTCGAAGTTGTGGTCATCAATAGTTATGTTCTACGTAACTCTTGGTCTTGGATTTTTGGTTACTACCATGTATTTTCGTCTTCTCTTCATTTATTCGAAAACCCAGACTACCGAGTTTTCTCATCGAGTTGTGAAAACACCTATCTCACGTCTCTTGTAAAATAAGCGACTGCATCTAGATCATCAGCAAAGCCCAACAATAGTTTTGATCCTCGATTCGCATATCCCTCTTATTACCATGTTGTTATATTGTGAGTATGTATATATTGTCAGTTCTGTCGATATATCACTTATTGTATATTCTAAAGCTAAATTAAATAGCAACGGTGATAAGGGGCCTCCTTGTCTAAGTCCTGATGTTATACTAAATGGCATCGATCTTCTGTTTCCTATGTTTACCTGTGGTCTGTTTCTTGGTATTCTCATTTCTAGCATTGCTAGTCATAGCCATTATATATATATATATATATATATATATATATATATATATATATGTGTGTGTGTGTGTGTGTGTGTGTGTGTGTGTGTGTGTATGCGTTATGACTAAAGCTCGGATTTATAGGCAACAAAAATTGAAGAAAAAGGCGCCTATATAGGTAAAGATTTTTATTAAAAAAGGCAGGAATATTAACATTTAGGCAAAATATAGGCAATAAAGGAATATAACTTATTATTTATTGTACAAAGTGAATTAACGTAATATTAACTTAAGGCAGGTATATTTACACATCATAATCATAACATTAGTATAAATAAACTAGAAACTAAATAACTGTAAATTAATAATTAAACATTGTAACCACTTAAAATTTTATCATTAATAGAAACAACTAAATGTTTTTCAATATTTTCGGTCTTAAAACTATGTCTTCGATCACTTAAAATTAATTTGTACATTGAAAACGAACGTTCGACATCGACAGATGTAATTGGAGCATATTTCAGAGCGGATAATAAATCTGGCATAATTTGAAATTCCTCGAAAAATGTCCCATTCAAAACTTTAGCAACATTAGATAAAAACGAAAAACCTTCATTCTTGTCGAAAACATATTTCATTTTTTTTTTTAATTAATTCACCGTTACTTCCAGGTGCCGATTTAATTTTCGTCTTTAAATTATTTATTAATTTTACTGACTCACATAAATTTATCTCTTGTTTTTCTAATAAGGTAATTGTGGTTACTATTAATTTATAATTGTCATTGATATAAGCGAGTTCCTGTTTCAATTTTGGATTTTTTAATATTTTTTTTGCATCTCGAATGGCTTCGGAAATATAATCATCAAATTCTGACATAACTAATTCTATTTCATTGCAGTGTTCAAAGTAAAAAAAACTGCTTCGAGCCAGGTTCCCCACCTTGTAATTACTGGTTTAGGTGGCAAAGGGACACCGGGAAGTCTTTCTTTATATATTTGCACCCTCAACGGAGCCTTTACAAAAACTTTTTTTATAAAATTTATAAAAATATTTACCAACGGAAACAGATTTCTTATTTCTTCAGCAATTCTATTTACCCCGAGGGCTACACAAGTGCAATGAATTAAATTAGGATAAAAAATCTTTAAATTAACAGCAGCTTTTAACATATATGCCGCAGTATCTGAAAGCATTAAAACTATTTTATTCACTGGTATAGCGTAGGGTAAAAAGAGGTTTGTTAAACTATCTTGTATAAATCGACTTATTGTTAAATTGTTTGTTTTTTCCAATTCTTTAACGGCAACTAAATAAGGTTTTCTCGCAAAGTTTTCGTTCAAAATTTCAATCATTAAATTAGCTATATACCTGCCGCATACATCTGTCGTTTCATCCACGATAATATACAAAAAATTGCCCTCTAACTCCCGCTTAATTTTTGAAATACATTCCACATAACATTTTTCCACAGTATGTTTTCTCAATGTACTCTCGTCCGATAAGGATTTATTAAGATATTTTTCGAAAAAGCATTTAAAACTAAGGTTATATTAACTTTATATAGAGGAATGTTGGATGCAATCATCATCTGGCATAAATCAAATTTAAATGCGTCTTCCTCCTTTCTTTTTTGAACTGCTTAAATTATCCCGCAGAGATATTTGGGCTAACTTAGAGGAATTTAATTTTTCCAAATTACGTTTATGAAGTGGGGTTCCACAATGCTGGTCAATCAAGTACTTTTTTCTACTTGAAATCTGAGAATTTAAAAAAAATAATTAGAATTCTAAAACCGCTTTAGAATTTAGTTATGTTGTGGGACGAGAAAAAAAAGAGAAAAAATGAAACTTACCGATTTGCCGCATGGTTTACAAAATGCTCCATCTCCTTCTAGAGAAAGTTCCGAATAAGGTGCGATCCATAGCCTTAATTTAGATGTCATCTTTTCACACAAATGTCTAAAACGTTTTAAAACGTGTTCTTTGCTTTTCGGTATACGCAACAAAACTAAACTAGGATATAGCAATTTGTGACTAAACTCTGATACAGTAACCGACTGTACAACTGATAATAAACTAATAAAGCTTAGGGATTTCCAAATAGTTAACCCTCAAGTCTCGATCAGGTACATTTTCCTAGAAATCTGTTATATAAACAAACCATTGATATTTTATTATTGATTCAAAATTTTATTATAGAATGGTTTAGTAATAGAATAATATCATGGGTAGTACCATGAAATTTTAAAAAAGGCACAAATAGGCGGAATTTACGAAAAAAGGCAAAAAGTGCAAAAAACAATTATAATAGGCAAAAAAGGCATTTTGCTTATAATCCGAGCTTTAGTTATGACTGAAAAATAGTCCCGGAATTACAATGTTGCCTAGTGTCCGCTTCAGCCTTAGTCCGCCACTGATTATACATTTTGGCAGAATTTTTTAAAATAATCTTTTTTTGAAAACGATTTCCGAAGTGGAAGTCTAAACGTCAAATATTAGTTAAAAATGTAATTTTCATTACAATCAATTTGCGACTTACGCCCATATAAACGTAATATTTATTTAAAAGTTATTTTGTAATCTAATTTCTTTTGTTCAGGCTAACGATAAGTCATTTTATATTTACTAAAATTGCCCACTTTCCTTTTTTCATACTTTGTAACAATTTATCTTATTCGCATGATACAATAATTTAATCATAAATGAGGCTTGTGTGCAAACACTAATAACAATAGAAAAGAATTAATAAGCAATAAATGCCGTTTCAAAATCTCTATTTATATTAAAAGTACAATAATTCATGTTTATATCGGACTTATTTTAAATTGTGGATTATCTGCAATTACTAGCGTTACTGACCATGTTCGTGTAATAAACTATTTTTATTTCGGCATATTTAATTAGGAAAATAAAAATATTTTGCAACATATAAACGAACAACTGATATGCTTTCTTAGTTTCTATTCTATCTTAGAAATTGTTTAAATCGGTGCTCATCATTGACCGCGTAAACATAGAAAGTTAAATAATTTATATATTTAAATATAACAACAAACATGACAAGTATAGGCCAGAATCTTTTGTTAAAGACAGTATAAGATGAAATGATATAAAAACAAAAATGTCTTTGGGATCTTATTCGTTTGAAGTTCGTGTTGATGGTAAATATTACAGGTAGTTGTTGCAAAAACTACTATACCTACTTTCATTGAGCGATGCAGGGCGTATAAACAAAGATAAATTTAACAGATGATTGTTAAAGATGTTCCAAATGAGTCTACTCGTTCCGATAAGTAACAGTATAATTATGACACTGTATTAATTTTTTTATTTTCTCAACTATTAGTATTTATTGCATAATATATACATTATTTTTATCACTGAATACATAGTAAGTAAAAAAATAATCCGATTTATAAAATTATTGAATATTTTATGCATACATGCAAGTAACAGTTCTTCAAGAATATTTAAAAACTAACCGAAATGTGCATCTTTATTTCGTTACTGCCGACGTCGTCGGAACTCATACAGGTTCGGACACGATTTAAGTAGGTATTTTATTTTGGTATTGAAATTTTGTAATTTGAATCGATTTGTGAGTATATTTTTAGTCATCTTGGTGGTTAAAGGACAATAAATTATATTTATGCTGTTAATGTTGAATTAGCAATTATTTGTTGTGCGATTTAAAACTATTTAATACTAACAACTATACGTGATTGTGATTAGTGTAACAATAACCATGTATTTCAATAACTGATATTGAAACCAAAAATGTCATCCACTGATTCTGCTGATGAATTGGTTGAAAATACATGGAGTCCTCCTCGAAAACGAAGTAAAAGAAGCCCTCTTAGTGTTGAAGTTAAAGAAATCATTTTAAATGTTTTTAAATGTGAAAGACAAGAAAATCCCGGGTTAGTGGTTGAAGATATTGTGAAAAAAGTGGCTAATAAAGTTGGAGTTTGTGATAGAAGTGTGTTTACGGTGATAAAGGAATACAAAACGAATCATCAATTCGCTGGACCAAAAGTATGTCTGACCCGGAAAAAAAAGTTTGACAAAATTGATGATTTTGACAAAAATGCCATTAGAAGGCTGATTCATAATTTTTTTATGAGCAACGAAATACCCACCGTTGATAAGGTTTTAAAGCAGGTGAACGAGGACCCTGATTTGCCAAATTTTTCGAAAACCACATTTTACCGAATATTGAAAAAACTTCTGGACAACAGATTAATTGATAAAAACGGACTTTTTTACAAAATATATGACCAGAGATTGCATTCTTCAACTACTTCGATATTTACACTTCGTCGACAATGTAAATCCAGCAGAGCATGACAGACTCCTTTTTAGACATATCTCCTTTTTTAGATATATCCCCTCGAAAAGACACCGATTTGGAGTAAAAATGTTTGTGCTGTGTGATGGTGAAATTGGAATAGTATCAGATTTATTAACAGTTTATACAGTGCTACATCAGTGCGAGACAATTTATTAGGATTTGAGCACCAAAGACAATATTTTAGCAGTGAACTGGAAAAACAAACTTAATGTTTATATGCTGACACCAATTCACGATGGCAAGTGCTGGCATTGATTGATGGCAATTCATGATGGCATGGTTTGGCCGGTAGCTGTTGTAATAAATACATATGTTTTTATTTGGCAACAGCGCTTTCCTGCCAAACTTAACGGTAACGAAAAAACTAATATATGAGAAACAATTTGTTGAATTTGTTTGCCGTCATGTTTTACCGGTGAGTTATCATTAAACCTATGACTTGCATGCCTCATTGCTTGACTTTACGTTTAGTTCTGATGACATATTTATAGTACCTACATATGCATTCTCCAAAATTTTTAGACTTAGATAATTTAACAGTGACGAGTCATGACATATTAATAATTATATAATTGTATATATATATATATATATATATATATATATATATATATATATATATAATATTTATGAATTATTATGAAACTTTTTAGAACTGTAAAAACAACAACAAGTATTTACACGTGGTAATGTTTACATCTCCCTGCATCGCTTAATGAATTTTACTATAGTTTTAAATAGTTACTTAAGGTCGATACTTTGGAGAAATAACGAAGTAGTTATAAATACGTGTAACACTCCTTTTTCTTTAGGTCCCTTGATGTCGATGTAGATGCCTGATCTTTTGGAACTATTTTGCACAAGCCTATTCGATTTGCCCAAATTTCTGAATATTAGTTAGTTTTCGTCCCAAGCATCTAAATATTTAAAATAGGCCTAGGTATATCCGCATACACGCCAGCTCTCCTAACTTCGGTTGGCATCGGCTATAAACGCTTGTAGTCGTAAATCCGTACTCGCTATCCCAAGTTGCAAGTCACGTTTAGTGGCAAGGAGATAGGAAATGCCGTAAAAATTTAATATTATGAATGTTGTTCACCAGAGTTATAACGTCATGGCACCATGACAGCACAGCTTCGTTCAGATTACTTCAGATCCAAAGATTCTTAGATGACTAACTTCAGGTTTTTTGTTGGTCCAAATTTCTATCGGAGTGTTAGTCACACCAGTTACAATTTCAGTTACAGTTTTACGATTTCTTAAGTAGACAGCAGTGTTCACGGCTTAGGCCCAAAAAATCTTTCTAGATCAGAGTCAAACAAAAGACACCTAGCGTTATCCACTATTGATCTGTTTAATCTTTCTACAGCGCCATTTTGTTGTGGAGAATAAGGATTTGACTTTTGGTGAATGATTCCATTATTTGTTAGGAAATTTTACTTACTACAAAAATATTACTACAAAATTCACCACCTGCATCGGTCCTCAAAATCTTTATTTTAGTATCCTTCTGTTTTTCTACTAAAGATTTAAAATTCTGAAAATTTCGAAAAGTTTCATCTTTCCTTTTTTGGAAATAAACAAAAGATAACTTATTAAAATCATCCTGAATGATAAAGAAACGTCTAGAACCTCCTAAAGAAGTTATCTCCATCGGTCTACATAAGTCAGCATAGATAATCTCCAAGCCAGCATTAGCTTTATTACCTCTAGAACCTAAACAGAGTCTAGTTTGTTTTCCTTCTCAACATACTCTGCATACATCATTATTTGTTATATTCTTGTTGCAATTTATACCGTTTGCTAAACCATTTTTCATTAGAGTTAAATCTTTATAATTTATATGACCAAATCTTTTGTGACGTGTTTCACTATTAATGGTAGTTACCATAAAAACTTTCTGTTCAATGGGTACTTCAAAATTTAAGCGATGTATATTGTCTATCAAAGCAGCTGTTCCAGTTATTCCATTTTCACTGTATATTTTGCAACCTGCATTGTTAAATATAACATCGTTTCCATTTTTATCAGTTGAGAAACAGATAAAAGAATTGTTGTCAGATCAGGATATGATATATTATTTATGCTTGCCTCAATATCTTATTATCAACATCATATTTAAATTTTCCATTTTCCAACAAAAATGTTGCACTAAATGCATTATTATTAAAACTAGGACACTTATTTATAAAATGACCTTTCTGTTTACAACGAAACCAGGTTACATTTCTCTTGTTTTTCTTGTTGACGTTCTTGACATGCTTAGGCTGACTTCACTCGACTTTGTAGCAAAAGCTTTCTGCTTTCCAGTGCTAGCGCCGTCTATCTGCATATCTAGCAATTTAGATTTGATTTCGTCGGTGGGTATAGCGACTCCTGAATGCTCTATAGCTAGAATCATGAGCATATACCAAAGTAACGAACTACCCACGTATCATCAATCTGGAAACCAGTCCTATTCAACTTCTAAGCTGTTTCCATCACTTGATTAACGTATGATTCCATGACATCGCAGTTTTCCAAGCGTAGCGATATGAGCAAGCCTATTTTCCTCAAAAAACCTTAGTCTTCGAATAATTTTTTCAGCGTATCCCGTACATCTTTCGCCGTGTAAGCTTCTTTCATATCCATTCATTCATGCAAATATAAGGATGGATCTAAAGTCAATATAAACTTAGCTTTAACTTTGGCACTTCGATAACCCTTCTAGAACGAAGACATTCTCAACCGCGAACGACCAGTCCTGGTAATTGTCCCTACCGGTTAAACGCGGCACAATTGCGAGATAGTTTACAGCCATTTTCGACACAATTAATCGACTAACTTTTTAATGAATTGAACACGCTCTACTTGAACGAATAGAAAATCTCTCACTTAATCGTCTGGACACATAACCTGTTGATTTATTATAGAATTGTGAAACAAAAATGGAGATTTGATGAACAAATAAAACACGTGTTGACTATGTGGTTGTATTTTTGCTACTGCCTTAAAACAAAAAGCTAACACAACATAATAACTAGTAAATTTAAAATATTTAATTTATTTATCTATATCCAACACCACAGTTCCCGTTCTTCTAGCTATGTGCTAAGTAATTTAGGTATGCTTGGTTTACTTTTTTTAATAGTCTGTAGTCTGTCTTTTATATTAAGCTCTTCCAGAATTAACAGGTTGGTCCTGTGTTCTGTCCAGGACATAATTTTTCTGCCTCCTATAGTAATTCCTCTATCCTATTCATCTAAGTACTTCCCCCATTATATATTCAGAATATACATGTCTCTGCGTAAAGATGTTAGTATTTTATGGCATCACTTTGAGAAAGACATTAACAGTGAGAAGGCTGTATGCAAAGAAAAACTTAATTATAAATCAACTACAGCAAATTTGAAAAGCCGTTGAAAGTATTTCAGTATATTTTTCTTTGATTCAAGAAAGCATGTTTGTTTATGTACTCGCTTAAATATTTTAATTAGTTTTTCAACTTGTTACTTGTTTACGAAAAACAGTTCAGTTTCATTAACGATAAAAACGTCAACGACTCACCTCTACTGTTTTTCTCGTTACTACAGTCAGAGAACTACGAACACAGTTCGTAGTTCAGTGTCCTTAGTTTAAGAGCTCGATGTTGCCAAATAATTTTGTAAGAAGGTTTTTTATTGTGGTTTGATATTGCAGTTTATTATTTTTATTGCGAATAAGGCACAATATGACTTTAAAATAAGCTTATTTTGATGTTTAGATTTCCAATTCGGAAATCGTACTTAAAATACGAAACATTAATAAATTTTATTTACATAAAACGATTTCCGAAGTGGAAATCAAAATGTTAAATTAAATTTATTGTAAAGGAAAATTGTGGCAAATTTAAAACAAAAAACAACAACTAAAAAGACAACAGGTCAAATAAAACTCATAAGTTTTACAACGTTGAACTTCTCCTCTTTTCTTAGTTCCACTAATGCTATTTCGACGATATAATGGGCGGACCTAATATACCTCTGTCTTTTTAAATAGGTGTTTCTCACTCAATCTCACGTAAGGTACATACCGACCATAAACTTTTATTTGAAACATTTGAATATAATTTGTGTACTTTAACTATGTCTAAGTTTTTATAACACAGATTTCTTATTAGGTTAACTAGGTGGTTAGGCACTTCCATATTTTCCATTTTACTCCAGACGGGAGGGAACCTATTTTACTGAATCGAAAGCCTTTGTATAATCTACGAAATAGAATAGCATTGGTATATTGTGTTCTCTTGGTTTTTCTATTATCTGCCTGGTGTTCAATATCTGCTCACGCGTTCTGCTATCCCTAGAAGTAGAAAGTTCTTTAGTCATTCATTGATTATATGTGGCAGGATTTTGCTTACATGGGAAATAAGAGCAATGGTTCTGTAATTACTGGAATCTTTTTTTTTTGCTGCTAAAGGTGGTGATCTTTTTAAGGAATAATGAATAAAGGTTGATTAGCACCACTCATCAGACTATTCAGCTCTGATTCATATCATGTTGCACATATCCATTTTATATGAGATATATTAACCAATGTTTTTAAAGTGAGTAAATCAATCAATCTAAATCAGTTTAAACATTTCTATTTCCATATAGCAAACGTATCAGCAAATAACCAATAGGATCCAATTTTTTATCGATATTTATTTTCAGTACAAAACGTTAATTACTAAAAATTCGTTAAGATTTCTAGTGTTTTACTGGATGTTTAATTTTAATTGTCACACAATATTACAAAAAATATACTTAACCGTTTTTTTCTATTGATTTAAGTCTTGGTCTATTTATTGCTCACTTACTTACTTGAAAAACAATCGCATATCCATCATAGTTAAACGGTTAGACACGATATTTGTTTACGATCTATTTACCTTCACGGCCACATTGTTGTTTATGTTTGGCATCATTGAATTCTCTTCTTCGGTTATATAACAACAGTTGATGGGAGATTTCACTTTTTTACCACCTTGGCAATAAATTATTACGAAAAACTGAGTATTGATTAAAAATACAATTTTAACAAAAATGCTCGAAAACTAAAAACAAATGTTGGTTAGATAAGTTTTTCTTTAGTAATTGATTAACAAAATAATGATTTTAAACTCTTTCCGTTATATTTTCTAATGAATATTTATAACGCCGCTTATTTTGTCGCTGTTGTTGTTTCGCTGTGGCCCATTGTGACTGTTCTTATAATTTGGTAATTAAGTGAAATCCTGTAACCAAATTATCTCTCTCTCTCTCTCTTGTTGTTTCCCCATTACTGAGGATCGTGATTTCTTCCAATATTCCTAACACTTTTTCTCCATTGGTCTCTATCTTCAGCTGCTCCAAGAGCTTCGCAGAATGACTTTCCAGCTGACTTCTTAATTTGGTCAGAATATCTACTTGGTGATCTCCCTCTTCATCTTCTCCCCGAAACGTTTCCAAAATCAATTAACCTCTCCAAACTATCATCGCCTCTGCAAACCACGTGACCGAAAAATTACAGAATACATTGCAGACATATTGTAGACAGTCTTTTTTTTAAGCTCGAGTTGGTTTAGAATGAAAACGTTTGTCCTATGACTTGTTCAAGGCATTTTTTTCCAGCACCACATTTCAAAGGCATCAATTTTTTGGCGCTTGCGTCCGCGAAGAGTCCAAGTCTCTGCCCCGTATAGAAATATTGAGAATACAAGTGCATTCACCAGTTTCATCTCAATATTTTGAGAGATAGATCTGTCTTTCCAAACTTTAGTTAGGCGACTCATTGCATTTTTTGCCATACCAATACGCCTCCGTACTTCTGCGTCACAGTTACCATCGTTAGTTATACTGGACCCGAGATAGATAAAACTGTCCAATATCTGGTATTCCTTTAACATGTTAGTTAGTTGAATAGTGTGAAATCTGTCGACCACCATTATTTTTTTCTTAGCTTTATTGATTTTCAGACCAACTTTATTGCTTTCATGTACTCAACTCTTCGCAGAAGATTAAACATAGTGTCATCAGCAAAACTGAAATTGGAGATTTTCCTACCAGCCACTTTTAATACACCGGCCCGTCTATCTAAAGCCATCCTCATGACATGTTCACCATAAATGTTGAATAAGTCAGTTGACAACACGCTTCTTTGTCTAACACCTCTCTCGGTCTTGAATTGGTTGAGACCTTCTAATCTAGGCATACTGTTGCTTTATTGGACTGATACAGATTTTTAATACGTGTCACCAGGTGCATTGGTATGACCATTTCTATGTAAATGGATCACATATTTATCCAGCTTAGACAATCAAATGCCTTTTGGTAGTCAACGAAGTATATAATTATAGTTTCTTGAAATTCTCTAGACTTTTCAACGAGTTTTCTCAGGTTCAGGATTTGTTACCGTGTACCTTTACCTTTTACTACAAACTCCGCTTGTTCCTGAGGTATTTGGTAATATAGATAGGTTTTTAATCTGTTTTTGATAATATGCAACAAGATTTTACTAGCATGGGTTATTAGAGACAGTGTGCGGTAGTTTTCACATCTGGTAGTAGTTCCTTTTTTGTGTAGCAGGATATAAATTGAGGTACGCCAATCAGATGGCCATTTTCCTGAATTCCTTATGATACGTAATCCTTTGTAACGTAGTAACTGTAGTATTTTACCTGGTATTGAATCAATGCCTGGGGATTTGTTTCCCTTTAGCGATTTAATTGCATCTTTGACTTCAGCGAGTAAGACAGTAGGTTCTCTAGGGTAGTCAGAGGACCATTGATTTTCTGCTGGTACCTCGTTCTTTTTATATAGCTTGCCACAGTAGTTTCGCCATGTTTTCAATATTTCGTCAGTATCGGTCTTTGGATTACCATCTCGGCACCGACAAAATTTTCAATTTCTAATTTAACTGAGCTGCCACCGTGCTTCGGAGGACACGTAAAGCCGGCTACGAAAGTAGTCGTTAAGTCATGTTATCTGAAAAATCTAACACCAGACCTTAGCCAAAAGGTTACACGAACTTTACTTTTACTTTGGATTATTTTCCTTATCTTTTGCACACCACCTTTGAGATTTAAATTCTCTGGTAAGGAGTTTGATCTTTTGAAATAAATCCCTTGGTTTATTTCGACAGCCATGTTCCTATATCTCTTTGCATATTTGATAAATGTAATCAGCTTTGTCTTTTGTTTTCTGATTTCTTTCGATAACGCTCTGTATCGTTTGTTCCGTATCTAGTTTTATGTTCTTTTCCGCCTTGAATCACAGTCCACGTGTCATCGGATATCCACGGCTTACGGCCCGTGGAAACCGCTGCCTCACAGTTTTTGCAGCCTCGATTACCTTATCTTTGAGATAGATCCAAGTGCTCTCAGGGTCACTATCTACTTGGTCTAAAGAAAGAGCTTCTTCTAGGTTTTGTTGGAGGTCATTGATTTTTGATGGATTTAGAGACATGACTTTTCTTAGGGGTTTTCTGTTGGGGACTTTAAAACGAAGTCGACCGTTTAATACGATGAGTTGATGATCGCTTCCACAGTCTGCGCTAGGATATGTTTTACAGTTGATGGCCGACGACTTCCATGTTGATCTTATTAGAATGTAGTCTATTTAATTTCTTGTTCCTCCATCTGGGCTGCGCCATCTGTATAATCGCCGTGGATGATGTGATAGAACGTGTTTGTAATTGTAAGATGTTGTTCTTCACAGAACTCCACTAGACGGTCGCCATTCTCATTTCTCTGTCCCAGTCCATTTTTGCCCAGCACTCATTCAATATTTTCATTAGATGACCTTATTTGGCCTTTAAAGTCTCCTAAAATTATGATTAGTTCATTATTCAGAATAGCGCTAACACTTTCTTCTAGACGACCATAGAACTTGTTCATGTTTTCTTCTTGTACAGCTGTTGTAGGATCGTATATCTGGACAAGGTGTAGGTTATTGGTGAGTATTCTCATTAATGAATATTATCCTATCATCAACAGTATTATATCCAATTAAGCAGTCGTTCAGTTTAGAGGGTACAATTATTACGACTATTATTGGTACATGGAACGTCTCTGGACGTTCCATGTACCAATTCGCTGACATTTTCTTAAATTGAGTGAAAATTTGGATTTAGTCGCACAATTTCTACCAGGTACCTGGTCTCTCCACATCGGTGACTTTGGTTTTCTGTCTTATCCATGTTTCACCAAGTCACCGATGTGGTGCAAAAATCATTAAAGTTGAAATGGGAATACGCTGGACATGTAGCTAGGAGCTATCTAAACAAATGGCACAGATCAATTTTAACCTGGAGACCATACCAACACAAAAGACCCAGAGGCAGACCTCCTATGAGATGGACAGATGATCTGAAAAGGACTGCCGGGAAAAATTGGCTACAAGTAGCGTACAATAAAAAACAATGGAAAGGAAGACTTGAAGAGGCTTGTGTTCAGATGTGGACGTGAATGGCTAGACGAAGAAGAAGAAGAAGAAGACCTGGTCTCTCACACCTTAGTAGCCGGTAGCATATTTCACATCATCCGACCCGGAACCGAGATGGGGCCAAGCGTGAGTCGGGTTGCTACACATCCCATCTTCACTTACTGAAATTGTCATCGTAACGGGAAGAAATTCTCTTAGGAAATAGTGCAGTGATTTCCCATTGCCTTTTGCACAGCTGTATATGTGCCGTTTCTGTGGCTATCATTGTCGCCGCGTGATCAGTTTTGGAACAGCCACCTGCCACTGTCCAAGCTATCGCCATGTCTGGCTACACTCACTTTGTTTGTAGAAGAGTATGTAGTAGAAAGAAATATAGTGATCCGTCTGCCCTCGGAAACCTAATAGCCATTCGGGGTCGGAAGAAACAAGAGAGCCAAGAGAGGCTGATAGAAAAGATTAAAGACATTTTACTTAAGACTAGTTGAAAAAGAGTAAAATGTGAAGGCCCTTATGATGCGCCAGGTGTGTTTCATAAGCGTATGAGTATTGTTACACTTTGTATTCCCGCTCATACTTCGGGGTGTTGACTACAGGCTGTATGGCTCGTCCAGCATACTATAGCATGGAGGATAGGGTGCACGCGTGTACAATGTACACATTCCAGCTCCATGGCCTGACAAAGGAGCTACGACCAAATTAGAGAAACAAAATGATAATTTACCCAAGTTCTACGTGAGATAAATGAGCATGAAACATACATCAAGAACAGAGACTTCGACAATCCCAGATATGCAGACATGCCTGGGACAACAAGCAGAGAGTACAATGGAAAGATGCATCAATAATTATAAAAGAAATATACATGAACAAGAGAAAATCCAGAGAAGCAGCCCTCATCCTACGAGGAATAAAAATATGTAGTAAACTCATCAGCAAAATGTAGTAAGCTTTGGTTGAAAATACTAAAAGATAAGATATATAACAAGAATATACCAAGAATAACGGAGTAACAGGAAGTAGGACAAATATCATCTTCAATTTATACACAATATATATATATATATATATATATATATATATATATATATATATATATATATATATATATATATATATATGCAACACACAATACACAAAAATAAATCTATGTTACAAAACTTATGTTACGTAACCACAACTAATATACATTACACAAACATATAACACAGAAAAACACACAGAACAGTCAGAATTTGATATTCCTACAGTGAGAACACCACCCTCAGATTTTTTTCAGCCATAAGCATTCTGTTGTATGTCAACCTAAGCCCCCTTTCAGACGAGGATACTTTATCCGAGATACGCGTATCCGAGACGCAGATATTACATAGACTCAAATAAAGCTTTTCACACGGGACGCGCGAGAGATGCAGTATGCGAGATACCGAATTCAGTATCTCGGACCTTCCTGTCGCCGACGACTGAATGCGTATGCCAGATTGCCAGATACAGAAGAAACATTACATTAAATGAACGCTTTCAGACACGAATACTTTTGCACCACATTCCATAGACGCGCGATTTTCTGTCGAATAATTGTGAATGAGAAACGAAAGAAAGAAGGTGTTTTCTGAATATAGTTAAATAATGGAGCGTGCTGTATTTGATAATGACAAATTTATTTGTTTGGTACAATCAAATCCCTGTCTATGGGATACAGCATCGCCAGATTACTGCAATAGAAATAAAAAGCAGCAGTGCTGGGTCGAAATTTCTAAGCAAATGTGCGACAATTTTGAGGCCATGACTGCAGTACAGCAAAATGAATATGGTAAGAAATAAACATGTTTTTATTATAAATACATAGGTATTTTGTTTCATACGTATACAGTTTCGTTTTAAAAGTTTGCTAATTGAAATTTTGATTATTTAACGAATATAAAACTACATTATTGTGAAAGGAATACGGTCATTTTTTATTTAGGGTGAGGTAAACAATTTACAAATTGGAGATAAGTACACAGATTTATTTTAAATTTAAGTCATAGACTTTAACTTTAACTTAAAGTCACAGAAAGCCGTTCTTTTGACGAAATACTTTTACGCATAGTTGTGTCTTTTTTACTCAACTGAATTTCCAAAATTTTATGAAGTTCTTCAAACGACTTCACAGACATTCGAAAATAATTAAAAAACTTCGATGGATCTTGCAATAAATCTTAATTCTTAATTCTACAATAGGATGAACCCACAAATTACGTCGTCTTTTCAGTTTCTTTTTATTAAATATGTACCACAGCATAAAATACTCTTCTACATCCATAAACCAAAAATATAACCGCACTACACTGCTACTATTTTCATACTGACGAGCATGCCCGTGAATCCGATACAGTAGCCATCGCAAATTCTGTATCTCGCATACAGTATCTCGCATACAGAATCCTCGTCTGAAAACCCTCTAATTTTAAAAAGACATATCCTAATAACAACTTGTTTATACATTATCGCAGAATTTTTAAAATTATCTTTTTGAGGACCATTTCCGGAGTGGAAATGAAAACGTTAAACATTTATTAATGTAGTTTTAATAAACATAATATTTAAATTTAACTAAATTAAATATTACGTAAGAACAAAAGAAATGTTAGAAACATTGGAAGAAATAAGGAAATTCAAAAACAAGAACGATATGGAATACAGAAAAATTCATAACATCGTTAGAACTAAGATTAAAAAATTTCGTATGGGGATGATCTCATGAATTTAGTTGAATGTATGAACAATAAATCATTTTCTTTGCACTGAGAAGCAATGAAATATTTTTTTTATTTTGTCTTTGTGTATTTTTAATAGACTAATTTTTGTTTTTTTTTTTCTAGAAACATGCCTCCCGTTAGATGGAAAGCTATTTATGGTAAGTAATTATATGGCGTATTTAGGTTGTTTATTTACAATTTAAGGTTTCATAGGCGAGCGGTTTACCCCTCAAAAGACGCTTAGAAACAGAATATACCGACTAAAATTCTTTTTGCATTTCTAATGCACCAAACCTTTATGATTCGATTCTATATATTTTTCCAAGATGAAATGTATTTTTTTTAAATAATCACAAGTGGGCCGGCAATTGTTATTAACAAATAACTTATACAAAAAAGCAATTTCACCGAATTGCTTCGGAATCAATTTTTTTAGATGTATCTCATCAAAATAAACACTTTTTCTCTCTTGATAATTTTTCGAAAAATGCTTCCTTTTCGAGTTATTTGCATTTTTTTTGTTGAAAAAATGCCTTAATTAGTGATTTTTGGGATTTTTTTTCTAAAAAACTACTAAATGAATTGCAATTCTACAAATAGCTTTATAATCTTTAAACCGTCGAGTACAAGTTAGAATATTTTGACAAGGATAATTTTTTTCTATCTTGCTAAAAACGTGGACCCAAATATTTCGAATATGCCTTTCGGGCAGTCTACCGCTAAGTGTGTACAGCGGTTGCGGCGATACAGGCGTGCGGCGCGTAGAAATATTTGTTTAAATTTAAAAAATTCAATACAAATATTACGTACAATTTATTAAAAAAAAAAGATATTTCTAATTATTTTTATATAGACATATTATAATTAAAACAATTAAAATTAATTTTTTACAATGCTATAATAATGTAATTTTTCTTTTAATATACGTGGTGACTATATTATTGAATATTTTATTACAGTGAAATACATTAAGCAATATATAATTAATTTTCATTGAAAAATATAATAAAATTAAAATATAATATTAATTATACATCGTTTTCATTGTCAATAATTTGAAAATTTTCGTCAACAGCAACAGGATTTCCATCTAATAAGCTGATTTCATTGTCTTCAATAGAGTCGTCTTTAACATTTTTACAATTCTCTGGTGTACATGCACATACTGCGCAGCATTCTAAATTATAGGAAATACAATTACAATTTTTCGTAGAACATTTTCCGGTACATGAGCAGAAATACTTTTGTAACATATCTAAACTAGTTTCGCCTTCAAAATAATTAAAATCGAAACAATTATTTTCCATTGTCCAACCATGGGTTAACGGATCAAGAGATGAAATAATATTGTTTTTTGCTTGAATCCATTCATTTATTTGCCACTTTGCTCTTAAGTATTGTTGTAATAATGCTGGTTTCGAAGGTGGTAATTTTTCATTAGATGCATTTTTTTTAATGCAATATTATATCTTAATTCATTTATGGATTCATGATATTTTTTAAACTTATTTTGAGGGTCATACAGTTTAGATAAAAATAGAGTCAAAACTGTAAGTCCTTCATCTAAAGGTAAAGTAGGCAAATTTCTTAATTTTTCCAATTGACTATCAGTTAATTTCTGCAAAGCTTTATAACCCTTCTTTTTTCCCATATCATAAAATGAACTTGTGGTATCACAACCTGTTATAAAATGCATTATTAGGATACTGTTGCACATTATTTTTCCAATTTCTTTTGCAATTTGATGTACAGGTATATATCGAAAACGATCCACATTTTTTACAATATTTCCTGTGTGAAACCATAAAAGTGGTACACTTGTGAAATCATGATAATGAGATAAAAGTAAAATAAATATATCTGTGTCTGGAGATTTAACAATAATTTGAATTTTTATATCCAAATGCTGCTGTTGTAATTTAAAAGCGTGAAAAATAACCCTAGTATCTGCTTCTAAGTGATTACATTCTAAATTTGAATCATAATACTGATTATTTTCTATCACATATGCTTTACTTCGAGGTTCGAAAGCACCAGAAATAATCAACTTTTTATTGCTTTCTATTGGTAAATGAATATTTTTTTTAATATAATTTCCAATGAATTCAACTAAAATCGATTTACTAGTATTATTTCCAAGGAAACTTTTTAAATTTTGCGTTGATTGACCAACAGTAATTTTGTGTTCTTTATTTTGATTGTTATTGGCATACCTACGCATCCGCTCCAACTCTTTTGGATTAATTGATGTGCTATCATATTTGTCATAAATCAAATGTATTTCATCTACGAGTTCAAGTCTTCGCAATAATGTTTCCATAACTTTATAAGCTAAATCATTATATGTAGATATTGATTTTACATTTAAAGACTGTAATTCGGCCATGCCATCAATCATTAAAATCGTGTAGTTTTCAACCAAAGGCAATGTTATTTCAATATCATTTTCGTATTGTCTTTCTAATATATGCATCAAATCAGACTTTTTTGTCATTCTTTTAGAACCATCTTCTTTAAATAAAGAGCTAGGAATACAGGTTAAGGGTACACTCAGTATTACAGACAAATTAACTTCTCGATTAGAAGCAATCGAGAATGCTCTTTGATGTACAGTTTCTGGCTTAACACATTTTTTAACTTTTAGACCATTTACTGTTATAACAGAATTTTTATGCATATCCGAAAATGTTTTTACTTACCTACGTAGTATTAAATAAAATTAAAATTTCATTTAATCAATTATCAGATATTTTTTGTATATATATTACATTATTAAAAAAGTCGAAAAGATTCGAGCGCCTACAGCACCTCAACCGCTGTACACGCTTAGCGGGATACTCTCGAAAGGCATATTCGAAATATTTGGGTCCACGTTTTTAGCGAGATAGAAACCATTTATCCTTGTCAAAATATTCTAACTTGTACTCGACGGTTTAAAGATTATAAAGCTATTTGTAAAATTGCAATTCATTTAGTAGTTTTTTAGAAAAAAAAATCCCAAAAATCACTAATTAAGGCATTTTTTCAACAAAAAAATGCAAATAACTCGAAAAGGAAGCATTTTTCGAAAAATTATCAGAAGAGAAAAAGTGTTTATTTGATGAGATACACCTAAAAAAATTGATTCCGAAACAATGTGGTGAAATTGCTTTTTTGTATAAATGTTGTGTTAATAACAATTGCCGGCCCACTTGTAAAAATTAAAAAAAAAAATACATTTCATCTTGGAAAAATATATAGAATCGAATAAAAAAGGTTTGGTGCATTAGAAATGCAAAAAGAATTTTAGTCGGTTGATGCTCTGCTTATAGGGGTAAACCGCTCGCCTATCAGTTTGACACTATAATATGTATACGTACAACTTAATTGAAAACAAGATGGTTCTGAACTGTTTTCTTGCGGCATTTTTAACTTAGATATTATTTTATATGAGTTTAAAACACAATTAATTGTAATAACAATTGAATTATTTATTTTGCTTTTGACGTTTCAATTTTTTATATATAATTAGTTTCCAAAAATTCTAAAATAAATTAATAATTAGATAGGGTGGTAATACCAATTACACAGTTGACTTATTGGCCTCGATCTCATAGGCATTAGCTATGATTTGAGGTGAAACTCTGAGAGATGTCGTTTACCCTCAAATAATGATCAAATTCTGATCTTTCCGTGCTTCTTCTTCTTCAGAATTATCCGACCTTGGCGATAACCATTGCGAAGCCTCCTTTTATCTTCTGCCACATGGAATAATTTTCCTACATTTAATATCTGAGTCCATTCACGAATGTTTTTTAGCCAAGAAACCTGCTTTCTTTCTACACCTGTTCGACCTTCTATTTTCCCTTTAAGAATCGATCGCAGTGTTCCATTTAGATTTCTCCTCAATAGATGTCTCAGATACGACATTTTCCGATGTTTTAAACACAGTTTGTTTAAACAGTCTTTAGTAAATCTTTATCTTGGTCGAGTCTTCTTAGTACTTCTTCGTTAGATTTTCTTGCCGTCCAAGGTATCTTCAACTTCTTCTTCTTCTTCTTAGTCGTTAACCTGATGCAGGTATCGTGATATCATGAAGCTATTAGCTAAATTTCCCAATGTTCCTCCACGTTTTTCTATCTTCTGCCATTCTAGCACATTGTGACAATGGAGCGCCAATGGTAGCAACAATATGGTCCGTGTATCGTGTGGGAGATCTACCTCTATTTCTTTTGCCTTCTACTTTTCCCTGGATGGTAAGTTTTTCAAGACCATTTCTTCGAAGCACATGTCCAAAATAGCTTATTATTTGTTCTGATATTTGTGTTCTTTAGTTTAGCTGGTTTAGCTGGTCCAGTATGGATTCATTTGTTCTTCGGGCCATCCATGGTATTCTCAGCATTCGTCTCCAGCAGTACATCTCAAATACATCTATGTTCTTTTTGTCTTTCTTAGTAAGGGTCCAGCATTCCGATGCATAAGTAAAAACTGGAAAAACTAGACTTCTTACTAGTCTCATTTTTGTATCGGTAGTTATTTCATGGCTTTTCCAAATTTTTGTTAATTTTGCCATAGCGCTTTTTGCGATTGCTGACCGCCGCATTATTTCTTCAGTACAGCCTCCTTTGTTGGTTATTAATGAGCCCAGATGTATCTTCAACATCCGTGTATAAATCCACATTTCTAATGCTTCAATTCGGTTCATGCTTGATACTTTTAGGGTCCACACTTCTGCTCCATACAATAGTACAGACCAAACATAACACTTAATTATTCTTTGTCGACAGTTCCTAAATATGTAATTTTTTAAACTGTTTCACCTTGGACTTCATTTAATTGGAGCTCTGCATTTTGGATGTCGATTACGGCTAAAGCCTAAAAATTTGATTTTCCAAAAAAAAAACATATCTGGATATTTTATTCAAAAATTATGATTTTTCTGGCAAAGAAATATTTATAGAATTTAAGAATACATCAATTAGAATTTTAAATTTTAAATTAATATTCAAATTATCATTATATACAAAATTAATGTAATCCATAGAATTAAATCTTTAAAATGGCAGTGGGCGTGACATTTACCGAGAAGAACTGACAATAGAGGGCCCACTAGAATTACACTGTGATATCCAAGAGGCGTCAATTATATCATATTATTAATATTCTACTCAATTCCTATCTTCACCTCCAAGTTGGTACACGCCGGTAACCTGAGCAACCTCACTGGAGATTGGGTAACCAACCCCCAGTGGAAGGTGGGGTCAGGGCTGACGAAGAAGAGAGTCTTTGTCCTTCGACGAATAGGGGGTTGGGCTGAAGGTTTACTACCTTCTCCTAAAAAAACTATGAGTTATGAACGTTCAAGGAAGAAAAGCTGGACTGATCAAACGACGACGACTGTGCGAGAAAAAAGAACACGATTTGAGGGTTGCGACATGGAATATTCGAACCTTATATAGATTGGGAGCTCTCCAAAATCTCCTTAATGAACTAGACAGATACAAAATAGACATAACTGCCATATAAGAAATGAGGTGGGTTGGAAACAATGTAATGGAAAAAAGAAGCCATAGGATTTTCTACAGCTGCGATCCTAAAGATCAGGTCTTAGGCACAGGATTCATAGTAAACAAGCCAGTAAAGCATACTATAAGAATTTGAGAGCCATTAGTCCAAGAATGTTTATTTTAAGAGTTAAAGGTAGTTTCTTTAACTACAGTCTAATTAATGCGCATGCCCCGACAGAAGAAAAAGAAACGGAAATTCTAGAAGAGTTTTACGACGAATTGGAGTCCGCATATCAGTTATGCCCAAAAAATGATATAAAATTAATCTATGGAGACATTAACGCCAAAGTTGGATAATCTATGGAGACCTAAACGCCAAAGTTGGAAAATAACAGCAATTCCAACCCACAATAGGTAGGCACAGCCTCCATGAGCAATAAAATGACAAAGGCAATAGGTTAATAAACCTAGCAAGATCACTTAACATGGTGATTGCCAGCACGTATTTCGCTCGCAAAGATATACACAAAGGTACCTGGAAATCCCCAGATAGACTTACAGTAAATATGATAGATCATGTCATTGTAGACTCGAGACACCAATCGAATATAATAAACGTCCGCACCAGAAGAGGGGCAAATGCGGATTCTGATCACTACCTGGTCGAAAGTAGGGTAAGGGCTAGAATTTCAAACATCAAAAAGAAAAGAGGCTCTAAACATGATCGATACAAGGAAGAAGAACTTAAAGAAACAAACAAAAATAAAGAGCATAAAGACAAGATAAACAACAAACTAGAAAACAGAATAACACATGAAAACCTAAAAAAGGAGTGGGAAGAATGCAGAGACATCATAAAAGAGGCAGCTAAAGAAGTATTAGGCATAGAAGGTAGAGAAAGAAGAACAAGAACGAATGACTGGTTTGACGAAGAATGTCAGATTATAACAGACAAAAAAACAGAGCATATTTACTGATGCAACAGGAGCACAGAACCCAACAAGCAGAGGAAGAATATAAACAACTACGCAAAAAAGAAAAGAAAACTCACCGAAGAAAAAAGAGAATATATGAATAAAGAACTACAAGAACTAAGTAAATCCACAGAGACAAAAAGTTTTTATCAGAGACTGAACAAAAGCAGAAAAGACTTCAAACCGAGAAAAATGATGTGTAAAGATAAGGAAGGTAATACATTGACAGAACAGCAAGAGATACTAATAGATGGACAGAACATTTTACGGAAAAGATTGAAGGAGATCGGAGAGAGACGAACCCTGACATACCATTAGACCAATCAGACAACAGAGAAAAGACTACACCAACAATAGCCGAGATTAGATCAGCAGTAGACAAATCAAAGAACAATAAAGCACCGGGATCGCATCAAATAGCATCGGAGTTACTGAAGGAAGAAGGAGCACTACAAAAAACAATACATGAAATGATAACAAAGATATGGTCGAATAAACAGCTACCAGCGCAGTGGAATAGCGGTATTATTGTACCATTACATAAAAAAGGAAATCAGTTAGAATGTGGAAACTACCGTGGAATCACGCTGCTGAATGCAGCATACAAAATGATGTCCAACGTCATTTATGAAAGACTTAGACCACACGCTGAAAAAATAGTTGGCAAATACCAAAGTGGCTTCTGTAGACAGAAGTCAACAATAGACCAGATATTTGTTCTGCCACAGATCCTCGAAAAAACAAGTGAATATAACATCGACAACATCATCTCTTCATAGACTTTGAAAGCGCATATGAGAATATAAACGGAGAATTCTTAATAAAAGCAATGAAAGAATTTAATATAGCAACACAACTAATAGAACTGATAAAAGAATCTCTAAAAGTAGAAAGTAGAATCCGGATACAAAATGAATTAACGGAAAGAATAGATGTGAAAAAGGGACTACGCCATACCTACGCTTCTATGAGACTTGACTGTCCTGAAAAATCCAGAAACCACCTTATAGTACTTAATATACAGTATGTAGCTTATCAGGTACAAGCTCGTCTCATTACGACACAAATAATCAGGTTTAACATCAGTGAGCAGTACTTCAAAATCAAGAAAAGAGTCACACAATGAGGAAGGATTATAATGAATGATCTTTATAATTTTTAACTTTAAGAACACGTTTTAAGGGAGATCCAGTCACTTTGGCATCATCCTCTTCACAAAAAACTTTGATACTACTGCACCCTTTGGCCAAACGCCTTTGTTTCATATATTAAGATAGAGAAAATAATGAAAACTACAAAGTTCATTTTAAAGATCGGAATATAAATAAAACAGTGCCAATATTCTAAAATTTAAATTTAATAACTAGTTACATAATTCAATTAAAAGACGTGTTTCGTGTAGGTGTGTTTTGTATTTTTGTTGGTTTGTGTAAGGAAGTAGTTATAATAAATTGCTAAACTTTCCCTGTACAATCATTTTGCGTAAAATTAAAGACAATTAGAGCACAATTCCCCAACGTATTCAAATAACTATAACTATTAAAGACTTTTACTATATTATTTCCATTTAAATTAGAATGCAATGAGAAAAGCGATTAAATTATGCATGGGCAATTTAAAAACACTATTTTCTTATGCAAAAGATATTCTTTTGCGATAACTATTGTGCGAACAATGTAGTTTTACCAATTTTATTCGTATAATGTGCAGAACATGTAAACATAATCATTTTTTATTGTCGTTCTAATTATTAATATTGAACTAATTACTGAAGGAGCGACTGTATAATTATTTTATTTCACCATCAATTAATCAAGGAAACTTTTGACTTGCTAATGTCAATGACAAGTTGAAATTTATTGTAGACCGCCACTACAATACTCTAGCGCGTTAAAATCTAAAAAGCCGCATTCTGAATAGTAACTAGTGATCGGGCGTGAACGTAAGCTATGGAGTGTGAGCGTAACTCACGACAAGTCACAGTTGAACGCTCTCCCGCCCAGTATATCAGTTGCGGCGGTTTACGTTACGAGAATCTCTATAACCTCGTAACGTCACTAATCGAGCGTGGTCGCAGTATTACGCAAAGGTAACTGTGCTATTTGCATCATCTTAAAAAGAGATTTTTTAGAAAAATTCAAAGCGGACTCAGAGAAATAATTGAATAACCTTAAAAAATTTGAAAAAATAAAGAGAAAATAAATAAATTAAAACTTTTAAGCATTTTGACATGTTACATAGTGAACATCGATAAATCACCGTGACTCTAAGGCCCATTAACAATTACATTTAACGACAATTCACTTAATTTTTTATTATTTACACTAAACAAATCTATTTTTAAATAGTACCAAAACTTAACTAATTATTACTGTTTTTTGAAATATGATTATTAATAGTTATTAAAAATATTTCTCTCAAAACTCCAGAATATATAACCAATGTGTTCTACTTTTTAAGATCATGCAAGGCTCAAAGACTCTAACTCAAAATATTCTATGAATATTTAAAAATTGGCCTATCTGAGCGTTTTATAGCTCAGTTTTTCGGATATTAAAATGTTTTGTAAAATGAAATTTTGATAATGTATATCTTATACTTTAGTATGTGTATAAAGTAAAATGAACTGACTTGTTCAGAGTTCGATCTTCAACTGAGACTAAGGTTTACTAAGTGCTACGTGTGGTCAGTGCTGCTATATGGCGTAGAGGGCTGGACACTCAAAACGAGGGATATAAACAGATTAGAAGCTTTCGAAATGTGGCTCTATCGCCGTATCCTAAAAATACCATGGACAGCGAAAATCACAAATATAGATGTCCTTAAAAGAATAAACCAAGAACGCCAACTTTTCGAAACCATCAAGAAAAGGAAAACGGCGTATCTAGGTCACATCATGCGAAATGAAAAATACCAGTTCCTCCAACTTATAATCGAGGGTAAAATTGAAGGCAAGAGAGGAATGGGACGCAAGAAAATGTCCTGGCTCCGAAACATAAGGCAATGGACAGGGATTAACGACATACAATCTCTGATACATATTGCAAGAAATAGAGAATTAATGGAAAATGTGATCGCTAACATCCATTAGTGGATTTGCATCTGAAGAAGAAGAATAAAGTAAAATAGAAATTTAACTATTTATTATTGGTGATGTTTGGTTAGATAGATGCCATGTTTGGTTTAACAGATAATCAATTTATGGTATCTACTACAGATTTTAGTGTGACTCTCTTATAATAATTATCTTCTTCTTTATTTAAGCGATTTTAATTGTTCATTGAGTTGTTGCCTCTATGAAAGGTTGTCACTTCATCTCTTGCATGGTCGACCGGAGCTTCTTCTACCACCTGGTGATTTGTCCCTTACTATTTTAACGACTTTTGTGTTCGTCATTCTACTGATATGATTGTCCCATTCTTATTTCTATTTAGTTATCACTCGTTTATATCCTGTACATTACATTTTGTTCTAATCTCGTCACTCCTTATTCGGTATCTCAATGTGTTTCCTGTAATTCTTCCAGGTATTCTCATGTCGGGTCCTGATTCTGATACATACGTCATTATTGGTCTTATACTGGCTATTAGATTCTTGATTTGATCTTAGAGTTAATATGTCGGTTACGTCATATAGTGTAATTAAGACATCCTGCTAATCTATTTGCTCTTTGTACTTGATCTCTTACTTCTTTTAATACTTTTTCATGATCTCTCAGCGAACACTCTAATCCCTAGGTACTTTATTTGCAATACTTGTTCAATAGGTTTAATTGTTTATCACTTCCGTGATTAATTGTCACAAAGCAATAAAAACACATGCACAAATGACAAAATAGCCTCGAAAATTATTTTTTTTTAAATACTCTGTATCAAAATCAAACAAAGACCTAAATAAACAACAAGGGGAAAACGACGGGTATCTAATTAACATTATCCTTACAAACCGGTTACGACTCGTTACGTAGCCGTCGGCATCAGTAAAATATTGTTTTCGAATATACTGAACGGAAACGTTAAGTGTCTGAAACGCAATGTTCCGGACAGTGTGCGTTGTTCATATTTAAAACCATTTAAATTATATTTTTCGGAACCTTAAATGGAATCGATTTAACTCTGAAGGATAAAAGTATTAGTTTTCGTTTTTTCGTTTTTCTAAAGAAGAAGGCATCCGTTCTGGAGGCATTTGAAAAAAACTACTTGCAAGGCGCCACCTTCAAAGAGCTCTAGCTCCCTTAGGAAGCATTTTCGGACTAGGTGAATTGGGTAAAATTGTCTTAAAATTATCTGAGGAATCTCCAGTCTTCGTTTGTCAGGAGAGTATCTGGACACCTGGAGAGTATATATATATATATATATATATATATATATATATATATATATATATATATATATATATATATATATATATATATATATATATATATATATACACTCGGGTGCAAAAAAAATCGATCCATGGGTATTATTTGCTGAAAAAGAAAACGTTTGAAGATATTAGTTTTAAATCAGGTATATACGAGTATGTAGAAGTACTTTAATGTTAGATTAAAATAATTTTTACAGATTACCCAAAAAAATCATTTATTTATAGAGACATACGCCAAAACTCAAGAATACAAGAATATTCAAAACTTTCTGAAATTAAGAAAAACATTGATAATAAATCAATATCTAGTGTTTTCCCCTCGGGCCCTTATAACAGCCTGTACACGTCTCGGCATTGGGGTAATTAACCTCTGGATATCAAATTGATCCAATTGGTCCCATATTTCTTGAAGAGCCGCTGTAAGTTTAGCCAAGTTGTTTAGACGGGGTACTCGTGCTCGAAGACGTCTTCCCATCATATCCCATAGATGTTCTATGGGATTGAGATCGGGACTGCAAGCTGGCTAGTTCATACGGACAATTCCCACCTCCTCTATATATTGGTTGACGATTCTAGCACGGTGAGGACGCGCGTTGTCCATAAAAATAAAATTAGGTCCAATGAAAGGAGCAAAATGTACCACATGCTGATCTAAAATACTTGTTATGTATCTTGCAGCAGTCATAGAACCTCTATCTACAATAACTAAATCAGTATGGGTTTCTGAACTGATACCAGCCCAAACCATAACGGAGCCCCCCCCCGATAACTTATTCTTTCGGCAATATTACATTGAAAATATCGTTCTCCGTGTCTTCTCCAAACCCTTTCTCGGGCGTCTGGTGACCTTAGACAAAATCTGGACTCATCTGAGAATAATACATTGCTCCAATCTGCATCACTCCAGTTTTCATGTTCTCTTGCAAGATGTTCTATGGATAGTATTGAAGATAGGGCTGTCCTTCTGGATAATAAATTACCTTCTACAAGTCGTCGACGAACTGTCCATCTGCTTACATCCACATTTCTCACTTCGCTCAGACGATTTGCCAGTTCAACTGAAGTTAGATACCGATTTCTCAAACATGATGAGACCAGAAATCGATCATCTCTTTCGGATGTTACCCTTCTACGACCTGATCCTGGTCTTTTTGTGAAGTTCCCGGTGTCGCTAAAACGCCGAACTGCTCTTTGAAACGAAGATCGACTAACACCCAACATTTCAGCTGCATAATATTGGCTACGACCATCTTGAACTAAAGTCACCGCCCTTGCAGAATCTGTCGGAGTTAGAGACATTTTGGAAGGATAATTAAATAAAAATATAACACGTTTTGAAAATAAAATCACTACACTAGTATGATGGTTGTTGAATTAAAAACAACATTCAATAAATATCTACTTGCTTCAGATCATTTTTGACAAAAACCTGAAATACCAATTTGGTTTAAGATATATAAAAAGCAATATTAAAAATATTATTTTATTTCTCGTATACGAGGGTACACCTAAATTTACATACGTAATTTAATGTCTCTAAAATTATACAACTTCAAATAAATAAGAAATAAGGAATGGATCGATTTTTTTGCACCTGAGTGTATATATAATTTTAGTTATAAGTTTCAGGATAGTATTTAGTAATTTTTACCTTTGTAGTAGCAATTATATAAGAATAAATTAATGATTCGTTTAATAATTTTTAATTATAAAAATTGTTTCAGCTACAATCATCTGCTGTCAGTTTTTGGTACTAGTGTCTTCAAATAGTATGCAGGTTAGTACTAAAGCCCGCTTAATATGTGTATTTATTAATAACAAAAAAATGGAAAATTTGTAATAGAACCAGCTTAAAAAGAAAATTTTCTGTAATTTTTTACCAAATAAGATCTCTCTTAGTAGTGATACTTATTTATTGTTCTATTATAGCATAGCTCTGAAGATGACTTTGTGAGTCGAAAGCGCTCAGCTGGGAAATAATTGTTTACACATTTCAAAAATACGTTCCTTTTTCCATTCTTCGATTTGTCATAAATGTGTACAAAAACATATCAGTCTTATATAAAATTTCGGTTTTGAGTTTTGGCAATAAATGTAAGGCTTTAAAACGCAACTTTTACCGTCGAATTTTCAGACTACTTGAATCGTGCCTACCGTGGAAACCTCCAGGACTTTGCGGAATGTTCCCCAGAAGCAATTGAATGGCTATGTAAATTGGACATTAATATTTAGTGTCATTCATTCTATCTTTAGTGTTTAAATAATATATTTAATATATATGTATATATTATTGTATTTGTATATTTATCGTACTGTGAAAGTCCATACGCTAAATAAATAAAATAACCTTCGAGTTGATAAAAATTTTATTTAAAATTGATTACGCGAGCGTAACTGACATTCAAAATCGCCGGTAGCTTTAAGTATTGTTTCTGAAAGAACGGTCCATTCTGTACAAATTTGCTAATAAATATATTTTTTTCAAAATTATCAAAATTATCTCAGCTAAAATATTTTTTTCTTCGGCGTACAGATTCTTGGTAAATCGATTTGTTTAGTTTTCCACCCTACGAGGGGGCATTTTAGGGGGAAGAGTGGTAAACCTTTTTGGATCTTTTTGGGGTCTCACAATTGACATTCTCAGCAAAATTCAGCTTGCTCGTTTGCTATGATTAAGGTAAAATCTCTGACGACTAGACTATTAGGTAATCTTTAAATAAAGTACTTCCAGAAAAGCGCATCGACAATATTCTGGCAACGCTACAAAACTTTTATATTTTATATTCCACGTTATAAATATAATATACAGTGATGAGTGTCTTACCACCCGGCAAAATAGCGGAAAGGATAGAAGATAGATTAAGTTGTGAGATAGTACGAGATAAACTAGTTCTTAGACATGGCTATTTGACTTCAGTCATAATTATACGGATGACCTCGAAAATATTTTATTTTAATAATTTCTGATGTTAGAATAAATGATTGAATAAATTAAGATATATTATAGTAAAAAACATTAATTAGTAGCGATTTTAAATTATAAATCTTTAAGTTAGTTAATAATAAAAATAACTCAACTGAAATATTTGACTAAACTAAAGGTAGGTATGTTCGGTCCGAAAACAACTATTGTATGTGGAATTGGTGTAATAGTTAGAGACGTGGTCTATTGACAAGAAGGTTGGGGTTCAATTCACACCAAGGATAACATTTTTGTTTTATTCAATCAAAAAATAATAAAAAATATGATACATATTAGGTAACAAGTTTTCAAAAAACTCATTATTTACAATTTATTCTTTTTCCAATGTTATAAAATAGAAATACAAAATAATTCAAATTCAATTCCAATTTTACAGTCTTCAGTTGTGAATGCAAAATAATCCGGTAAAGACTGTTTAATGTCAAATCCATCACTAAATTCTCAGTGTTAATATCAATTCCTCTGTACAGGTAATGATTTTCAAAACAATTGACAACATTGGAATGGATGCGCGCGAACAGCTGCCTGCTTTACAGCTAACCAAATCATCAAGCCTTCAGCCATCAAATATCGAGAAGTGCTTTTGCACGGTAAACAGAAACTTTTTATTGAAAAAACAATTCGTAAAAATGGTTTTAACGGTCGAGGAAAAAGTGCAAATTGTTATCTGGCATGTGAATGGATTATCAGACAACATGATTAGACAACAATTTGTAAATATGTTTCCAAATAGGCCGGCTCCAGCACGATCCACAATTGAGTCTATTATACGTAATTTTTTTTACTTATGGATCAGTGTTCGCTCCAAGAGGAGTTAGTAGACGAAAGGAGGTAAATCCAGATTTGGAACTAAGGAACACTTTGATTTGTGCAAGTATTGAGCAAAATCCTACCCAATCAACATCTCGTCTCGGAGAACAATATGGAATTTCAAGATTTAGAGTAGGTAAAATTTTGAAAAGACATCGATACCGTCCCTATAAACTTCATAAATCCAACGAACAATTCCCTGGGGATTAATATAGACGTTTAGAATTTTGTCAAACTGCAATGGAAATGTCACATCAAGATGAACATTTTTTAGAGAACGTTTTGTTCACCGATGAATGTACGTTTTCATTGCATCGTCGTCACAATTCCATGAATGCTCGGTATTAGTCTCGAGGAAATCCTCGTCAGATTTATGTCGCTCTTACCCAGCGTCCTCGAAAAGTAAATGTTTGGGGAGGCATAATAGGGAATCATGTCATTGGTCCATTTTTTATAGACGTAATGTTAACTGGGCGGAAATACTTAGAACTTCTGCAAAATCAAATTGTCCCAGCCCTTCGTAATTTACCAATACCTTTCGATTCCATATGGTTTCAACACGATGGTTGTCCTGCACATCGACTTTTCCTAATCGATTGATTAGTGGTCACAAAGATATTTTTTGGCCTGCGAGATCACCTGATCTTGCACCTTGTGATTTTTTTATGTGGCGATATATCAAATCCAAACTATATGGAATTGAAGACGATAGGCCTAATTCTCTCCAAGAATTAAGAGAAAAGATCTTTGATTCAATGAGAGGTATTAGTCCAGAAACATTAACTAATGTTTAAACTTTTATAATAGATTGGGTTATTGTTCTGCCGCTAATGGAGGCTTATTCGAACATTTTTTGAAAGTACATTTCATTAGAATAAAATACGTTTATTTAGAATATTTTTATAGAATTTCTACCTATTTAAACATTTTTTGTAAGTACATTTATTTAGAACGTTCTTTTATGTTTGAAGAATTTTTACTTTATTTTGTTATACATACGACATTGTTTTTTTAATAAGATTTTCATGTTTTACTATAAACACTTCTAATAAAGACTGAAATAAATGTTTAGTGATTTAAAGCAAAACGATATATCTGCATGATTTCAAATTTTTAAAAAAGTAAAACCTCCATGTTGGATTCGAACCCTGAGCGCCTGGATGAGAACATCGTGCCTTGAACTCTGATCCATCAGACTTTTATAATTATTTAGTGACAGTTTGGGTTATTGTTCTGCTGCTGTTCAAATCATAGTAGAAATTATTCTTGGTTAATAATTTAAAACTTTAGATTAAATAACCACTATTAATTAAATTATTTTATTCACATTTTTGCTTTATTGTGGTCAATCAGTTTTTACTTTATGCGAAATTAAAAAATGGAAATACGTCACACATACGACGTTACACATAATAATTATGACCGAGGTGATTTAGCTCGAAGCTAACGTCTAAAGGTATGAGACTATCGATAGTGGTAATATAATGTAAATTATATGTTTCTATCGATTATTTCTCACCTTTACGAGTTTCATCTCTTTTTATTTTACAAGGTAACTGTGTTTTCTATCTCTTACGTTAAAAAGCCGGGTGGTAAGACACTCATCACTGTATATACGTTTTGCAAAGTAAGAGTGAGAGATAACTTAGGACAGAAACGTTTTCACTGCATGTTTCAATGTAGAAGCAGAAATGTTAAAAAATCATTCTTCATATTTAATACTCCTATGTTTAAGATACCACAACTGAATAGCTTTCCAATAATCATTGAAATATTTGTTATAAAGAACAAAGTATTACGTTTATATACATGTACATACGTATAACACATCAGCTGCTACTTTCAATTTTCTATTTGTCTTTAGGATCCAATTACGATGACATCTGATGGATGGAGGCCGATTGTGGGTAGCAGAAGACAACCACCTGGCTTCGAGACGGATATGCGGCTATCTCAATATAAAAGTCCTAGGCAAAATACAGAAACCGAAATTATTAAATCTGAAAGTCCGATTACGATTACAACGCCAGAATCTGAACAACACGAAGAAATTGAAAGTTCAACAAAAGCTTTAAGCAACTTGAATGCAGGACCGGCGCAGACACAGAATACTGGTAGTAATTTTAATAACTTATTTAAAATAAAGAAGATATAAATACTCTTATTCGTTTTATCTTTTGTATTTTAGTAGTTTTTTTGGTTTGTCTCAGCAGTATATTTATTCTGTGCAACAATAATAAATTACTAAGAAGCAGATACTTTTAGTTACCTGCATCTTTCATGTTTTATTAAGATTTAATATCTTTTAAACAGTTTCTCTATAATTGTCTTATAATATCCCTGTCAAAAACAAATTTGGTCAGATTGTCATAAAGAGTTGGAATAAGTGTCGTATTTAAACAGCTATTGGTACTATTTTAGTTATTGGTACTATTATCCGCGTGTCACATAGTTTGGAATTCTCTAGCGAAGTCTCGTTAGCAGTTTATTTCTAATGCTTATTGAACTCATTTGTTCTTTGATTTTTCACGTGCTTCATTTAATACCACAATATTTGACTAACACAATATCAGAGAAATACTTCGATTGTAGTACGACATCTTAATACAGTGTTGGGAACTGTACTTGTAGTAAAGCATATAGTGTTAAAAAGCACGAATTTGATAGCAAGCTTTTGGTGGATGATATTTTACAGCTGGTTATCTAATATGGCCCTAATATTACTTAAGTTAGTTAGATATATGACAATGCCAGATTCCCAAGCAATAATAGAGAGCGGAAGAGAAAGAACAGAAATAATAAAAATAAAAAATGGAGTAAGACAAGGAGATGTGCTCTCAACGGTACTATTTATTCTATCACTAGACACTCATAGAAAAATACGCTCATAATCTTCATTTATCAGCCCTGATTCGTCCACTGTTAAACATAAGCATCCTCTAAACATTTCCATCTATCTATGTGCTGCGCCTCTGCTAAATTGGTCGTAATGATTGTAAGGTCAGTTCATCATCGTGTTGAGGATCTTCCATAGCTTTGATCGTCTGCCCATAATCTTCATTCATTTGCATCTCATACGCAGAACAATCTCATTTGTATAACGGAGATTTCTATACATCCATATTAATATTTAAAGCATCTAATCGTTTAAATGCGCAATGTATGACTGTTACAAAATATTTTCCTGTCGTACTCATCTGCCAGTTTTTATCTTCTTAGTCATGCACTGAAATTTCTCAGTTGCTATTAGATTTTCATATATAGGTATTTTGAATAATATTCCCATCCTCCTCCTCATTCCTGGAGCCCTTGTCAGGACGAGGTGACACTTTAAATATTGTTAGCTTGCTGTCTTCATTGGCTGCGATCCTATGCCATATGGAGACGACCTTCATATAGAGATTTTTCCACCAAAGACTTCATTTGTTCTGCCCATCGTGTTGAAGATCTTCCTCTTGGTCTTCGGCCTTCTATCTTTCCTTATACTACAAATAGTTCCATAGTCGTTGTACTTCTAGCTATGCGGCCTAAGTAAATTAGATATGCTATGCCCTTTAATAGCCTGTCTTTTATATAAAGCCCTTCCAGAATTGATAGGTTGGTTCTATGTTCTGTCCAGGACACGCTCTCCGTTCTGCTCGCGGAGATAAGAATACGGCCGCGGTCAGAAGGCCCTGCCTGTCGTAAAAGACGACTAATGGGTAGGAATCGAGATGTAGAGAGCCGTCGCTTGAGGTGTCGGGTCTGTAGAAACGCACTCGAGGGGCTTAGGCGTCACGGTCACCGGTCTATACTCCTAATATCCGAGACGAGACTCTCGTGGGACTACTCTACTCTCAGTCCAAGAGAACCAGGCGAGGTTGAACGAGCTGGGCCCGTACACACCTCTTTTGGCCTTACACCACCAATAGGGGTGTCGGTATCTCGGCACGTACCTGCCTGGAGATTTAAGAGTGGTAGAGATCCTCTACGAGCTCTACGTGCGAGGTGGAAATTCCTCTGCCTGCGTCACCTGTCCGCCCGTGGGAGGGGATAACGGATAGGTGAGGTAATCACAACACAGATACTACGAGGGAGGTGGAGCCCCGCGATGCGTATGCAACGGGCCACCTTCATTTTGGTGTCGGACTCGTAGGGGCAGTGGAGTCGCTAACGGTCGTATGCCGAAAGGCCAGGTAGACCAAGGTCCTGCAAGTTTTCATAATTGGAGAGCACAAAGCAACGCCATGTCCAGGACACGCACGGAATTCTTCTGTAGACCCACATTTCGAAGGCTTCAGTCTTACTTCTATCGATTTTTTTAAGAGTCCATGGTTCAACTGCCTATGTAGCAATGGGAAAAATAAGGGGGTTGAAAAAAAGGGCGTTGAAAAAATAATTTTTGTCAATTTGATATAATAAAGTCTAATATGAAAAAAATTGAGTTACGAGTTTTACTAATTGCAATGAAGATATGGTAAATTAAGCTTGATTATTAATTTTTACAGGTAATAAGATTGCTCCACACAGCAAATTTAACTCGCCAAAATATCAAACCATTCCTCCTAACGCAGTGTCTTTAGGACGACCTTCACAATATGGTTTTAGGAAACATCCAATGCCTGCAAAACCAGTAAAGACGGTAACACACATTGTACCCGCTCCAAAAAGAAAAACTCCTCCTAGGGGGCCGATGGGGTCACACAGTACAAGAAACGAAGTGTACATACATCCTACAGGTTCATGTAAGTATTGCACAGTTTAGATAAGAAATTTCGTTATTTACGTTTTAACCATTTAACCAATTTAACCTAACCATTTTTAATTTTATTCATTTTTGTCATGCCATCGACTCAACACAGCATTCTCATATTTTCAACAAGCATCCGTCGATTTTCTTCCTTTTTATTTCCAACATTCATTGCTAGACATCCTTCACATTTTACGACGGTATTATAGAATTAACAAGTAGTTTTATTGGAATCTTTAAGTTTTAAATCATAAACACAAAACATACTTGCTTTATTCCATTTCACCCAATTTCTTCTAACTTGCTTTTTATTGTTCCATAGTACCCTTTTATCTAAATATAAAATAATGTTAAAGTGGACAAAGTTCTGTTAATATCACTGATGATATATAATAATGTTATACCATTTTATAATGCCAATATAAAATTTTATTGTAAAATTTATTTTTTAGTAAACTTTCCCTATATCAAACAAGGACCCAGCAACGTAAGAACACGAGAAACACAAGGTCTTGGTGTATTCGGAACACAAAATCATTTTACTGTTAATCAGCCAAACTCTCACGTGGAAATAAACCGTTTTCCGTCATTAAGCGATAACGTTTTCGAACAATATAAGAGCCCTGGTGTTTCTTTTATTATTCCAAAAGGGAAAAACGGGCAGGATGAATACAGCAGAAATTTGGTACCACCACCACCCTCTAGAAATTTGGCAGTAGAGAAGGAAAAGTTGAAGAATGCAAAGATTCCTAAGTTTAAGGATAGTACGGCAGCAGTATCCGAACCTGTATTGGAGTTTCACGAAAATTATGGTAAGTTTGCGTGATCTATCTCCAATGGAGTTACAATATAAATCAGGCCTTCTCCAGCATTCTCCTCCTAGCATACCTTTTTTTGGCTCATCTCCTTTAATTATCCACATTTAATATCTTTTCAGGATTGGTACACACTTCGTCTAACCACTTCTTCCTTGGTCTTATCACTAGCCGACGCTCCACCATAGTTCCACTAAAAGTTTTGCTAGGTATTCTCTTGTTATCCATTATTATAAGGTAACCAGCCCAGAGCAGTCTTTGAATTTTTGCATAATTTGTTGTAGTGGTTTCCTTGTAATATTTATATAACTCATGGTCTAACCTTATTTTCCACACGCAATTGTTGGTAATGGGCCCCAATATCTTTTTCTTAAACGTATTGATAGGTTAACAAATGATAGCTTTAAATATCTGAAATGGATCTATTACATGACTTTGGGCTAGTACTTGTCCTTTTGTGTGAGCTATGGTAGCTTAAGCTAATTTTACCAATTTCCTTGGTATACAAAATGATCACCATCATGAAATATAGTTTGTCTCTGTTAACATTGTCATAGGCTTGTCGAATATATGTGTATATATATATATATATATATATATATATATATATATATATATATATATATATATATTTATACAGTATCGGAAACAATTTAAGGTGGATATACACTTTGAATGGTAGGAAATCAGAGAAATATATTTTAAACGATATAGCGATACTAGTAGGCGAGGTCACCAAACCAATTCGTATTAAAGCTATATTTTTTAACGACGTAATTTAACAGTGCTAGCTTCGACAGTTATTCAATTCATTTTGATTATAATGGCCAAATACTACACTACATTTCATTTCAGTTTGAACTTCCACAAGTGTTTCTGATAAGGAGTTAAATAACTCGAAACACGTATAGAACAATGGTGGAATTCGAATTGAAATGAAATGCAATATTTTACTTTCATTACCGCTGTTTTCTGAAAAATGTCAAAAATTTACCCAGATACTGCTATTACTATATTTTGCAACACTGTGGAACTTATTAGAAACAAACGGTTGATGATATTAATCTTGCTTCATCTTTTCTCAACATTTTCGTAAAAAAATCATCACCTTTTTTAGTTTTTACTTTCTAAGTCCCATTTATATTGTTATGAATTTATTAATTGTTATGTCTTTATTTAATTTATAATTTATTCTATTTTATTTATTAATTCTTTACTAATTTATTATATTGTTCTTATTTTAATTTATTAAAAAGCGCGATAATTAATATCAATTTATTTAACTAATAATACATAATTTATCTAGACGAACGTAACAATTAAATCGCGACCGCGAATCTTCTTCAAAATTAACTGACCCTCTTCATAACAAAATTCCTCTATAAATATAAAATCCTGTTATTCGAGAACAACGGTGAAGCGGCGATCTCCCATCGAAGTAACCAGAAGCTTAGACCGGTCTTATTCGGCCTACCTGGAAACCTCGAGTCGGATGACTCATTATAATTTGGGTCTAGATGCTTCGCCGAAATTACTACAACAAAAACAGAATTAGTCATAATATATTTACAGTTTTGTAGGCCATGATATTTAATATCGTAACAATATCTAGGAAATATTCGCTAAAAATCCATCAAACTATTACTATAGACAGGGTTAAAAATGTTTCGGCTATAATGCTTAAGCTAATGAATTTTACGATTTATATGTAAACATAATAAATATTTAAATAGTAATTTTACGTAAAAAAATGTTTTAGCTGTGAAACCACAAATACAAGACAACTTAGTGCACGCACCAGTAGTAAACTACGACCAGACTTTTGGTTTACAAAAGCCATTTAAAATTAAACATCCTGCTGCAATCGATGTTGAAGTTACCAAAGAGAATTTGAAAGTGTATCATAATATTTTACCAAATAGATTCAAGACAGGTAGTGGTGACTATATAGACTACGATTACCATACAGTACCCACTCCAGCTGCTATTCCAAAGTTACAGACCTATGAAGTAACAGAAGGTAAAGTAATAAAATTTGTGTTATTATCATGAATCATCAATTCTATTGTTGCTCAAAGCATCGAGAATTGCCCATAGTTCTACAGTGTCAAATGCGTTTTCATAATCTACCAGTACAATCCAAAGTATTATTTCATATTCTTTCTCTTTCTGAACTCTGATAGTTACGAAGCTGATTATCACAGATATTATTTTATTTGCAGTGGTAACTCAATCTGAAATGAACAGTCCAAATACTCTGCTTTTGTCCTACTAAACTTTAAACCTCTTTCTTCAAGCACTTGTCTCCACTTGTGAAAAAATCTTTTCCATCATCAGCATTACTGAACGCCTCCAAATAACACCATTTGATATTTAGATTGTAAACTATAGCATATTTTAAGGTTCCACTTTTCCAAAATGTTACTTTTTCTTTTGTAATGACATTTTCTTCAAGAACTTAAGAAGCTAATTTGCCTTTTAACACATCAACTACATATTATTATTCTATGCTTCCATATGTGTGAACCTATAGACCCGTGGACTTACCTGTTAAGATAAGTACTACTATTGTCTTTACATACAAATTTTCAGCTATGTCTCTTTTGTTAGCGGTTATGTTGTTTATTTTTAAGTGAAAAACGAAAATTTTAACTTCATCATTTAATTTATTTTGTTTAACCTAAGTACTACATTTTATGTCATTTCTAAAATATAAAATAATTTATGATAGCAACCACCGTAGCTAAACAACTGAATATAGAGTCAAAATGTACTGTAACAATATATCAAGTAGTTGGGTTGCCCCATTCGTCAGTTAAGCCACGCTGATATTCATATTATCTATCATTTCCGCCTTTAACAACATATCAAGAAGTTGGGTTGCTACATTCGTCAGTTACGCCGTACTGATATTCATATTATCGTTGATTGAATAACGATATTATCTATCATTTCCGCCGTTCGAGTCAAGTTATTATTGACTGTAACAATAACCTCCGGCCAATGCTTTTTAAATGCATTCGTTTTTTTCGAATCCTGAGAAAACTATGAAAGTGTTTTTGAAAAATTTAAACGCAGAATGAAAGATAACATTAATACCGAGGGCCGAAAGTCCCTGAAAACTTCTATAATTTTTATTTTAGTAAGTTAGAGGTGAAAAAGAAAAGAAAATTAAGTGTGATATTTAATTTCAAATATCTCATTTAAAAGAAACTTTTTGTTTATTCTAAGGGACTTTCGGCCCTTGGTAATAATGTAATCTTCCATTCTGCGTTTAAATTTTTCAAAAATATTTTGTAGTTTTCCCAGGATTCGAAAAAAATTAATGCATTTAAAAAGCGTTGGCCCGAAATTTTGCGCCTACGCTCTTAACAAGGGGCCTTGACAGATTACTAAGAGTCGGAACCAACCGCAACCCAGATTTTTTAGCGAGGTGTTAGAGGCTGCTATTTATATTTCTGGCCTAGGCAGCAAATACTGTTAACTTCACTGACTAACTACTGACACTTCACTGGAAAGTTTGACGTTTTTAAGCATATTATGGGCACTTAGAACGTGTGATAATTTATCATAAGTTTCGACGTGGATTATCAAGACAAGAGTGCATCGAGGAACGTAAAAAATTGATACGATGAATTCAGTCGTGGTCGGCGCAAGGTCGCCCAAAATCGGCTGTTATACCAGAAACCATCGATGCTGTGCGTGAACTGATAGAGTAATATAGTCATGAGACATACCGTGAGATTGAGGCATCCTTGGATATTTGTATAACAAGCATCAATAAGATTTTGCATGATCATTTAGCTGTAAATAAGATTTGTTCCCGTTGGATCCCACATAATCTGACAAAAGGTCAAAAAGAGCCTCGTGTCAATTAGTGTAAGGAAATGTTGAAGAAATGGGATATATGCAGCCCGAAACTAAACAGCAATCGATGCTATGGGTGTTCCAAGACGAACCAAATCCAACAAAAGTTGTTCGTAGAAGAAGCACATCGAAACAAATGGTCGCTTGTGTCTTTGGTATAAACGGTCATGTAGATAGGTGCCATTACAAGAACGTAAGACAGTCAATCTAAATGGTATACAACCATTTGTTTGTAAGAAGTTTTTAGTGAAATTCGGAAAAAGAATAACAACAGACGAATCATTCTTCACCACGACAATGCAAGCTCACACACATCAGCACACCCAACGGTGTTTTTGTCTGGCCAAAACATCGAATTAACGAGTCATCCGCCGTACAGTCCTGATTTGGTATCGAATGGCTACTTTTTATTCCTGCACCTCAAAAATAATTTGCGTGGTCAACGATTTTCGACGTCCGAAGAAGCGGTTGAAGCGCTTCTTCGTTCTTTGGGCTTCGGTCCTCAGGGAAACCCATGTTTTGGAGTTACCTCAATCTAAATGGAAAAAGTGCTTCGAAAATAGGTTCAAACGCATGCAAAAGTGAATTGATTTTTATGGAGAATATTTTGAAAAGGAATAAAGCCATTTCCGACCATAAATACTTGTTTCTTCATTGTTAGGCTAGAAATATAAATAGAAATCTCTCGTAATCCATGATCCTCCTCTTTTATCCAGACATGGGACCGGCTACGTTGTTTGTAGAGCATTTCTATGCATCCGAAAGCCAACATAGGCAGAATTACAAAAATCTAACTTATTCGAGTCGAGGCACTGGAAAGGTAGCATTCTTGATACATGTTAGGAATATCACGGACAGAGTTACGATATATTTTTTGTTATAGGTAAATGGCAAGATAATCCTAATCCTTTCACATTTAGCTACCTTAAACCAGGCGATATCCCCCAAGGTGCTCACAGCCACAGACATCAACAGCCAATTGGACCTCAAATAACAAACGAACCGATCGTTGAACTTAATCTTCCTCCTTTCCTCCCTACTCCTTACAGACCCGATCCAGCTTATCCCACCTCTCCAACCCAAAGCGAAGCTTCCACGGTATTTTCGCAAGTCAGCAAGAAAATGAATAAATTTAAGAATGCAGCACTGAATAACAATCCATTATTTTTTGATATTAAAGAAGTCTCGACGCACTATCCAATTCTGGGAAGACCTGCATTTGTACAAGAACAAACTGAGAGTCCCATTAATGATAACGAAATAGGAAACGAGGTGACTACTCAACGAGAAGAAAGCACTACAAAGAAAAGAAGAAGGAGACCTCAACCAAGGTTTGTATTTATAATTTTTATATAGAGCTTAAAATATCATCAACCTCTTCTAATTCAGTGTAGAATTCATATCCTCTTCTTTATTTTTATGGATTAAGCACGTGCTTTTAGAGTAATGTTCATTATAGAGTTGGCATTTATAGAACTGAATAACTGCATTGTTACTTTGAATTAGCGTCGATGTTTAATCTTTTAGAAGACCAACACCATCCACTACTACTACAACTACGACAGAAGAACCGCCAGCGACCGAAGCGTACGTGCCAGTAAATGTAAACGAAGAACTGCCAGCGGAAACAGAAAAACCTCCTCCAAAACGTTTACGTACCAGACCTAATAGATATAGGGTCCCTACGGGAAGTGGTGCCATAAATCAAGACATTCAAGAGAATCCCATTCAGTATAGAACCACTACCCCTTCTAGTGAAAATGAAGAAAATAGTGGAGAAAAGAAAGTTAGAGGAAGAAATCGGTATAGGCAAAGAGGTTAGTTTATTCTGCCATTATCAGAGAATACTAAAATCTGACATTTTTGCTTAGTTGGGCTATTTAAGTAATTATAGTATTTTGCAGTTTATTAAAATTTTTTATTTATACAATAGTTTAAAAAATATATACTTTGTATACAGGGTATTTCATTAATAATTGGAAATTCACATTTAATTTGGGTCTACATTGCTGGATACTCCCGATATTTAAGGATCTAAAAGTTAAATTTCAAAAATTCCTTTAAGGGATGTAACTCAGTAAAGAGCTGTGTTTTTTTTTAAGTAATTTTGGTTAAACCTTAATATATTGAACCCGGAAGTCTACAGTTAAAATATTTACAATTATCAATTAAACACCCTGTATATACTATATTAATTAGAATAACAACTAATATATTATATTTTTAGGTAGCGGAATTAAAGACCCTAGTGACGTAAGAAATTCCGTATATCGTAAACGAACCAGACCAACAACAACAACAACCTCGAAACCAGCAAATCACAAAATGGTTAACTCAGAATACAACGAACCAGCAGAAAACAACGGATTCAAATCAAAGTACTTCTACCACTCTGATTTGGAAACAACACCTAAACCTCAAAGAATTGTTGACTACGAAGAAGCCATCATGAGCTACGAAGATAAAAGCGAAGTTAGCTATGAGAGTACTTCCAGCGGCAACTTAATTGAAGATATTGGATATAAGGGATTAAGAACTACTATAACTCCTGAAGAAACTACTGTGGTAAGTAATACATACAGATCTTTGAAAAATATTTTATGATATTCTCAGGATATTCATATAAGATTCGTTTAGTGCATATTTGTTATGGGTATTGAGGCCATCTTGATCTTGAATATTGTTGTGAATTTATTAAAAGGTTTAATATTTATAACACTTACGAATTTAATTTATTTTTTTATTTATATTAATTTGTCTTACAATAATTTATATATCCGAACGTAACAATTAAAATCGCGAGCGCGTCTTCAAAATCAACTGACCTCCATATAAAAATGTTTTATTTATATACATAAATTGCCGTTATCTCGAAAAGTCGAAAACCTTCTCGACTAGACTGAATGGCAGCAAAACGGTAAGGGCAAACTGGATTTCCCATCGACTCGCCTCGAACTTTGTTTTTATAACATCGTGTGTCAGGTATTCATGACCTAGAAAATACTCGAATAAATAAGGATATTAGTAATAAACATGTTTACAGGTTTTTAATATGACTCATATTTTTAGGTAACAATATCCCTATATTTGCCTTAAACCAAGTAAAAGTTTGCCTTCTTTAACCACGAAATCCTTCGTCTTTTCATCCACTTACCCCTTTAGAATTATTTCCAATAAATGTATTAACGAGTTATTCGAAGTGTGAATGTCAGTAAAACAAAATTGTTCAGGCAGGTAGCGGCGGTTTCTCCATTGGTAACACCAAAACCAAATAAAATTTCATTAAAATACAGTTTTCTTAAAATCTCATAAATATCATCTTCTTCTTCTTAGAGTGCCGTCTTCCTACGGAGGTTGACAACCATAATGGCTATTTTTATTTTAGAACTTGTTGCTCTAAACAAATAAATCGATCTGCATTGATACCAATCACGTAGATTCTTCAACCATGAGTTCTTCCTTCGGCAAACAGATCTTCTTCCTTGAATATTTCCCTGCATTATGAGTCTCAAAATTTCATATTTTGGTCCACTCATCACGTGGCCTAGGTATTCCAGTTTTCTGGAACCCTCTCCAGTACTTCTTTATTTGTAATTCTATCAGTCCATGATATTTTTAATACTCTGCGGTATAACCAGAGTTCGAAAGCCTCGATTCTTTTTAAATTGCATTTTTTAATGTCCAAGTCTCAGCTCCATACAATAATATTGAAAATATATATCAGCGAATGGTACGTAGTCTGATCTCCAAATTTAGATTTTTGCACGTTAGGAGTGGCTTCATTCGTATAAATGCTGATCTGGCAATCTCTATTCACCTGTTTATTTCCGCAGTATGATCATTGGTTTCATTGATCAAAGTTCCCAAGTACTGATATTTTTCTACTTGTTCTAGCACGTTACCATTGATTGTCAATAGGTGATGTATATTTTGTGGTCTTTTTGTAATTAGTATGTACTTCGTTTTTTAGCGTTTATACTAATTCCCATCTCAGCACTATTCATACTTAAGCTTTCGATAAGATGTAGATCTTCTATACTCGTTGCTACGATCACAGTGTCGTCTGTATATCGTAAGTTGTTAATTAATTTTCCGTTAACGGTCATTCCAGCTTTGATATTATTGAGGGTGTTTTGGAAAATTTCTTCAGAATATAAGCTAAACAAAAGTGGCGATTAAACACATCCCTGTCTAACTCCTCTACAGATCTTCATTTCTTCTGAGTGTTGCCCATCAATTTGAACTATGGCACTCTGGTTTCCAATATACTGTTTGCACTTTATTTATGATTTTACTGCCGATGCGCTTGTTCATAAGTATTGATATTAGTTTTTCATGTCTTACTTTATCGAAAGCTTTTGCGTAGTCAACAAAGCACAAGTGTAGATCAACGTTTACATCCCGACATCGCTGAATCAATATGTTGATGGCAAATAGTCCTTCTCGAGTACCCATTTAATTTCGGAACCCGAACTGCGTCTCGCTAATATCCTTCTCTAGTCTTTCGTATCCTTCTCTTATGTATTACTTTCAGCAGTACTTTTAAAGTATGTATGACTCATGAGGCTAAGTGTTCGATAATCAGAGCACTCTTTTGCTGTTTGTTTTTTAGGGATGGTTGTAAATGCTGACTTCAGCCACTCTTGTGGTATTATTCTCGTATCGTACATCGTGTTGAATAAATCTGCCAATACTTCCCAGTTGTCCTCTTCCACTAGTTTTAACAGTTCTACTGGTATTTCATCTAATCCAGCTGCTTATTGTCTTTAGAGTTTTTGATAGCATATTTGATTTCATCTATCGTGATCTTCTGTCTCTCTAAAGAATTTAATTTTTTTATTTTCTGCATTTCACCTCTTTCATCTTGGAAAAGTTCTCTAACGTACTCCTCCCATCGTCATAATTTCTCTGGTAAATCTATTAGTAGTACTCCTTTTTTGTCTTTTATATGTCCTTGCTGTCTATTTCGACCGATTCCAGTCACTTCTCTTATTTTTTTGTGCATATATCTCATATCATATTTTGTTTCTAGTTCTTCTATCTATTTACATTGTTTCATCAAATACAGTGGCGCACCCAGGAAGGGGGGTTTGAGGGTTAACCCCCCCCCCCCAGGACCCTATTCCGACAGTGTTACTTACACATTTTAAGGACTCAAAATGGAGGTATCATAAAAAAAATTTCGGTGATCAACCAAAACCCCCCAAGAGGCAAATTCTAGGTGCGCTACTGATCAAATAGATTTTCTTAACTGTTTTGATTTTTTCCTTAATTATCCGTTGTATTTATTTATACTTCTGTAGATCTTTTCCTTTATATTTCCTTCTTTCTTCCATCTGTAATAGTATTTCTTCTGTCATCCACTGTTTTTTAGCCTCTGACCTATGTTGTATCAAACTTTCTTGAGCTGGTTTAAGTAATGTGTTTTTTATATTATACCACTTTGTATTTACATCCATCATTTGTTTGTTGTCAGTTAGTGTTTTGTGCATATTAACATTTACATTATTTTTTAATTAGTTTTTTATTTCTTCGTTTTTTAAAATGCTTACATTAATTTTGGTTGTTGTTTTCTGAGTTCAATTCTTTTTAATTTTATTTTCACGTCAGCAACTAACGGATTGTAGTCTGAGTTAACATCTGCTCCAGGATAAGTTTTAACTGAAATTATAGAGTTTTTATATCTGCTATTTACGAGTATAAAGTCTATCTGGTTTCTGACAATGTGATTTTCTGTATGTGAAGGAGACGTCCATGTATATAGTCTTCTCTTAGGAAGCTGAAACCAAGTATTTGCAATTACCATATTCTTTTCTTGGCACAATTCTATGAGCCTTTCTCCTCTCTCGTTTCTAGTTCCTAATGCGAACTGTCCAACTATATTTTCAACTGCACCTATTCCATTTTTTGCATTAAAGACTCCTAAAATGTAAGTAATATCTCTAGATTTTGTTAACTTGATTGTATTGTGCAATTCTGAATAAAACTTTTCGATCTCATCTTCGGTCTTATCAGCCGTGGGAGCATAGACTTGGATCATATTAATATTACAGTTGCGTGCTTGAATTTTTAGCATTATTATTCTTTTTGAGATTTGAATCACACCTAGCACTGATTTTCTAATAGTGTTGCTTATGATGAAAGCTACTCCGTATCGATGATCAGTTTTGTCTCCTCCACCTCCAGTGTAATAAATATTGTGGTTATTTTTTGATATCTCTCCATTTCCACTATATCATAGTATCATTCATATCATGGTATCATTCAAATATAACTTTATTTATTAATCATATGTATTTGCACTACGCCGCTGTATGCACGTGCCAAGTATGGAATTTTCATGTAATAAGATACAATAAATACGTGTTCATTACGCTTATAATAGAGGATAATATCAAAGGTAGAGGTGAAACAGGTTGTCGACAATGTTCCTGACTTAATAGTATAGAGATTGGCAAAAACGACACTGAGGAGTGCCCAAAACAAGTTTTCGATATGAAAAAACACTCAAAAAAGAAGATATTAATTAATTTTTTGTCACTTTACTTTTTATTTACGTGTTTTTGTTAACACAACTCATTACAAATTATTTTTTAGTTAAATATTCGTAACCCTGAAAATGAAATCGATTCTGTTACGGTTCCTCCACAATATCAAACTGAGGAAGAACAAATAGTGGATACAACAGTAGTTACGACGATTCCTACAACTACCACAACGGAAGCACTAACTACTACAAAAGTAAGCAGGATTAAGACAAGGCCTACCAATTTCAAAACATCCAATAGGCCGAGGTTTAGTGTAAAGGATTACAGGCAGCGGTTAAATCAATTTACAACAAGTACACCATCTACTACGACTGATATTGTAAAAACTACATCGGAAGGTTCTAGAATTAGGTAAGCATGTTATTTTTCTTATAAAACATTTATTTTTGTTGGCGTTATTGATTTAGAAGGCTATATCCATTTGTCTTCTTATAAATTATTTAAATTCTAAATTTGAAATTCCATTGAAGATTAAGAATCCCGTGCATTTATTCAGCGGAGCTGTAAATTTTATGTTTTTAATGCTACATTTAAACTAGAATACGCTGAAGTAGATCGGCGTATGGTGGAGCAGTATGACAACAGTTAAGGACTTGCGGCTTAACGATATTCCTCCATAGATCCCTATGGAAGAAACTACATTTATTTCTTGAGTTCGATATTTCATTGATTATTAATTTTTTCAACTTCGTTAGAAATATGCCACAAAAAACTAACAATTAGATAGAAACATAACATTCACAATCTTATTACTTACGAAATGCAGTATTCTATTTTATGAAGCAAATTTTATTTTAGGAACGATATACATTATTCTACGAATGTACAAGGCGGCCCGGCTTTTGGTCTGTTTCTCACATGTGTTATTAGTGCCAAATTGTATTATCGAAGCAGATGTTTACATATTTTTAGTTTTTCAGATTTTTAAAATATTACACGTCGCTTAACTTGCAAGTGTCTGTCTTTTAATTAATTGACATTTTGTTTTTATTGATGTGGTACATTTTGAGAAATAATCTTTTTTATAGTTGTTTTCTATATCCAAGACCTTGACATTTGATAAATTAAATGCTACTGCACAAAAATTTTTCTCTGTTTAACAATCATTTTTGTGTTGCGTTATCCTTTGTTTTATGCGTTGCGATGTTTGACCTATATACTGGCTATCACATTGAAGACAAGACAGTTGGTACAGCTTGTCCAATTTAAGGTGATACTTGACAAATTTGTCCACTTGCGTAGAAAATTAAGTGAGAACGCATTCGGAGGAAAAGAGATACATAATGCGCTCGGACTCTTCGCCTCGTTGGTACACTCCATACTACAAGTTTACAGAGAGTGATCTTATTTATTAATGGAACTTCTATGATATATCTAGATTGTATGTTATTTTGACGACCCACAAGCTATCCTTCCACCCCTCCCCCTCGCAGCACATAACGAAAGAGGAGACTGTACTCATTTTTTACTTTGGAGACTCTGTTTAATAGAACATCTTCCGTATGTGGTTAAGCCACCTAATTTTAGGTGTAGCTAGAAGAGCTTTTCTCCCTTTGGATGACTAAAAACTGAATGACTACTTGGGACTCATGTCCCCTAAATGTGTTGTCCAGACAGTGGGCCATCGACCTGGGTCGATGTCTCGCTGTCCAAACTGTGTGTGTTCGGTCACTTCGAATTAGCAAAATGAATTTTGTTCTCCTCGGTGACTGGGTGCCCAAAAGGCCTGTCCATCCGCCCGCGTCTTTCGGTACGTGACCTCAATGCTCAGTTCATGCGTCCTTCAGAAAGGTGTTTCGGTGCCGCTGGCGCTTAAACTCACTGATTAGTCTGATGTCTAATACTACTTTTAGATACAAATTACTTGACTACACAAGACACTTGAGATAATTTAATTTATAACTCACCACAAAAGACACGATTAAAATTATAGTTCGTCTTCTGTCTCCGAACTACTATTTTCTAAAGAATCCACACTGTCACTATCTTCCTGCAAATGTATTATTAAATCGTCTACAATTAAGTGTAGAGCTGGTTCCTTTTGATATAATACCGATCATAAGAAATAGCATGCTCGCAATATTTTTTCCACTCATCTTGGAAAAATTTGCAGAAAAATCATCACAATATGTTTCAACATTTTTAAATTTAAAATCTACATTTTTATTTGCCACATATTGTTTTAGAGCAGCCCACACTAACTCAATTGGATTTAAGTCTGGTTGGTAGGGAGGTAGTCTTAAGACAGAGTGACCTGCATTGTTCATAATTTGATCTATTTCATAAGTTTTATTTCTGGGTTTGTGAATTTTTATTAGATTATATAATTCTGCTTTTATCATTTCGTCTGAAAAGGAAATGTTCTTTTGTCTTAACCATTCCTTCATTTCGTCTTTTCTACACCCCATAGTGGGACATTTTTGCACTTGGACATTGTGGTATGATGCATTGTCTATAACCAATACACTACGGGCTGGTATATTAGGAATAAGTTTTTCATGAATCCATTTTTTATAATTATTACAGTTCATTTCGCTATGATAATCTCCAGGCTTCGTACCAGATTTAAATGTCAAACATGCGTTTTTTATGAACCCCATTTGGCCGCCGGCGTGAAGAATAATCAGCCTTTGCCCTTTGGACACTGGCTTGTGCAAACCTTCGGTGGTATTGTCTCCCCAGTATCTGTCATGAGTATGAGAGGAATGAATATAAGTTTCATCCATGTAAATTATGGGCCGATCTTCTTCCCTATATTGTTTAATATTTCTGAGAAACTTCCTCCAGAGCACTTGTATATCGGGTTTTTCCATTAGGATTTTCCTGTTATTCTTCGCTTTCTTCCATCGAAATCCCATATCTCTCATCACTTTTCTTAAAGTTTAATTAAGTTTATTATCTTCATTAATTTTTTTTGTTATATGTCGCAATGTAGAAACTCGTTTTTCCGTGACATAATAATTTATTATTATACGCCGAAGTAAACCTTTGTCAAAATCGCCCAAGTTGGATTTTGGGGTAGATCTCTTTTCTTAGGCGTCGAAAATTATGTAGAAGCACCTTCTTCTATATTTTTCATTTCACGAGAGATCCGTTTTATAGTGGCTATACTTACTCCCGTTGCTAAGGAAGCACGCTCTTGAACTTTTTTAAAATCTTTAACATGCGGATTTTGGATCGCTTCTCTCTGCATAAAAATAATTACATTTGCTATTACCTCCCTCGTTTGTCCAGACAAGACTTTGCCTTCTAATTTTGAATGAAAATCCATGTTTATAATTTAAAATACTTAACAATAATTATTTAAAAAGTCAAATCTATTGTAATACCATATTTCTTCAACACACAGTAACTTTAAACATAAGTAAAATAAAAAAAAAACTTTGTCGCAGACTATACAAGTACCTTGCACTTCGAAGGGCCAAGAAATAATAAGGACGAATTGTGTTGTGGTCGAATGCGCATCGTGGGTGGAGCCTAATTTCAAATCGGCCGTTTAAATCACGTTGTATGAGAGAACTCTGAGTTAGAAGTCGAGTCTGATTTTTAAGCTTCGAGAGTAATCTGTAATTGGATATGGTATTACATTTAACTATTTTGATTTTAAGAATTCCACTCAGCAGCTCAATTATATTGTTAGTTAAGCCATTTACGTAGTCGTCGATAGATCCAATATACATTTCTAAATCGTATTCCTTGCCTTTTTCAATTAACTGCATTAATGTGCTGATATTTTCGATACAGGATCTGCGTTCCCTGAACCCTTTCTGTTTTTCCAGTAGCAACACGTCAGCGATTGTTTTTAATCTATTATTTATGATTTCTGTATATATTTTATATATACTGATACCTCTATAGTTACCACGCATTACTACTTTTGTTCTATCTTCTTTAGTTTTCGATATACCTTACAAAACATACCAATTTGGGACAACATTACATATTCGATAAGTCTGCGATTAATTTCATCTATGTCCATAATATATTAAAATATTACTATTTTTAAGATATATTTTTTAAATAATATCATACTTTTAGAATATTCATATTATATTTATATTTTAGATTTCCGGCAAGGCTAAGAACAAGGCCAACACATTCCTCTACAACAACTGCTCCTCCACCCGCAGAGGAAACCACAACGGAAGTAGTAATACGTAGAAGGTTTAAACCTAAAGATCCCAGACACTCAACAACGACAGAACTACCAAATATCATTCCCGAGACTAACATTAAGTCAGTAAATACAAGGTTAAGACCATTTGATCGATACAAAACAAGTACAGAAGCTAGTCCGAAGGCTAAAGTCTCAATTAAACCATCTATTTACTTAAACAGAAGAAAGCCATCTATAAACATGAGAAATAAGTTAAATAAGCCAGAAGAATTACCTGTAAAAGAAAAGGAACCCGAAGAAAAACAAGAAGAGGATAAAGAAGACTCTGAACTTACAACAGAATACCAGTCTGTTAAAATAAGTACTCCTAGCGATGCGCATCTAACAACACTTGATGTTAACGAAGATGACTATTCGCAGAGAGTATCTGATTTAACCTCTTCGTTCAAGAGTGAATACGATACTCCTGGGTTATTCAAAAACGTAGCTCCTGTCAGCAGGAGGGTACCCAACTATTTTACCATTTCGACAGAAGATCCTATTTTACCAATCGAAGCGTTCTTCCCGGGCATCAACGAGAAGGATAAAGATACTTGAATAGATTAAGAAATGTTTCTGTGTTAATACTTTTAAATATGCAGAGATGCATAGTTTTATAAATATCATACGTCACTGCCGATATGTTGCTAGAATTTCTACCTTTGGAACGATATATAAAGAAACTTAATTCTCATAGGTATTTAAGTTATCAGTAATAAAATATAGAAGACTATAAATTTCCTACGATTGTGGGTAACATAAATTCGCACTTCCATCTTTCAATAAAATATTGAACTTTAACACGAAAATGATCTAGTTAATGAGTTTCTGTATACCTATTAAAATGGTGGAATTTGGGTGGAATGCAATTTGTGTGCCTTATGACTATTTTAATTTATGATTATGTTTACATTTTTTATAGATTTAGAGTTTACATCGGTCAATGAACACACAATTTTGAAAAAAACCCAAAAAAGTAAATCAGGGATAAAAATTTGGGAATATATAGTTGAAAGTCTTTATTATTATTAAAAAAAAAAGTTTTCAATCCTAAAGTACCTCCATTTTGCACAAAATTTTCAAAAAAGTGGACTTTTCACATATGGGGCTGATGACGTTTCGTTCGCGTGTATCTAACTATTTGATTTATGTACAAGTTAGCGTGTACTCAGACACAGCGTTTAATAATAGACACTTTCATCTACCTATCCCCAAATTTTCATCCTTGATATATTTTTTTGGGTTATAATGTTATTTGATTGGGCTATTATATTTTTCCAGACCGATATGTACATAGTATTATAAGTCCAAACTTTTGCTACCTGAATGATCTTTTCAATGATTTTTTGAATTTTCACTCTCTTTTTGAATTGTTATAAATGTTCACTCATCTGTGAAAGTAAAACATTGATGCCCATTTTTGAAAACCGTTTGTGTTATTTTTACCTTGCACCTTTATACTATTATTTCCAGGTTTAGGTTGAAGACCGGATTTCCATGACTCAGCTCCTATTTTATTTTAAATTCACTCGTTTTTCGTTGTTTTTAACACATCCTGATTAATTGTATAAGGTTTTTTTGCTTCGGACTTTTTATCCATTCAACGTAATGCTTCTTCATTTGTGAATCGGTCAAACAAACTCATTCTTAATATTCGACAATAGCACGACATCTCGAAACTCCCACTGCTTTTTATACTGTTGTGTATGTGTCCATGTTTTCACGCCGTACAACAAGGTACTAAACACATATTTTCTTAACATTCTTAATCGTAGAGGGATACAGATATTACGATTATTAAACAGTTTCTTCATTTTTATGAAAATGGACCTAGCAGTTTCAATGCTTTTCTTGATCTCGATATTTTGATGACATGCCCCGTTTATCATAGCTCCTAGGTATTTGTAACTATTCTTCGTTTGAATCGTGCGTGATGGTATGCCAAGCTTTAACGATGTCCGTTTAGTGGAGAGGCGGTGGTTTTCAAAGAATTTTTACGCAACTGCCATGGTATTTTCATCTGTGTGCACTGAACATGGACGATCGCTACGCTTTGCATCCTCAACAGTACCGACGTTTAAACTTTTTGGGTAAATCAACTATGTAATTGCGATTTAGAGAACATACATCAGGCTATCTTTCTGTAAAATCCGGTTCAATTGCTTCGTAATAACGATCCAGATAGTAAAACCATTTTAATAAAAACACACGTTGTTCTAATGTAAACTTAACACAAACGGTCTCTGCCATTTCGCTTGAAACACAACGACGAAACGCACAAAAAAACGGTATTCGTTCGTCTTGAGGTCGACTAGCAAGCTGACTTATGCCCAGCCGGCCGTGTTGCTGAGTAATGCACAACGAACGCGGAAGACAGCGGTGCAATTCGTGCATGCGTCATTTATGACGACGCCAGCTGGCTTATGCACACCTTGTTATATGGAGTCTTCTTAAATTTTACAAAATTACTTAACCTATACAGTTTTATTAAGGGCGTAATCATATATTTTTTACTTAACTCAATGTAAAATTATAATAATGAATTGAAGAAAAGCTGAAAAATCCCAGAATTTTTTCAATTTATAACAATATAAATAATGTAGTATGTATTTAGGTAAGAAAGGCACACAAACATTTGCTTTAGCGTCTCAATTTAAATTTTCATAGACAAATGAAATTTATCTTGAATTACTTAAACCAAATGCAATTCTTCCTTTATACTCTTGTACTATACAATATAGATTAAATAAAGTACTGAATTTGTTAGTTTAAAAGTAACTCAACGTATAGGTATTGAGACAACTTATGGGTAAACCAACGATTATTGGTCTACTTAGCAGATCTAACCCAGATATTTGACAAAATTTACTCGACACTCGTTCGGCTGATAAAAATAGACAACATAATATAAATTGTTTGTTAAAGGTTTACAAAAATTGGTCAAACATTAGGGGAGAAGAGGGAGACTTGATCATATGGGAGACTTGATCACTCTTTAAAATTTCAGTAAATAAGTAGCCTAAAATTATAAAACCGGCAACAAAGCGTAGCTGTTAGTATGTCTGAAGATCCCATTTAATTTAGTTTGTATTAGAATCCACAACGAAGAGCACGTGTTTATTACAAGTTTTTTGTCCCTACCGAGAAGTGTTTTCAGAATTATTTCAAGTTGATTTTCTTTAATATTCGTTAAGGTGAGTTTTTCATATAATTTTTATTTAACACTATAATCATTCAGTTTACGTTTTGCACATTTTGCAATGAGTTCTAGTTTGTCGTCATATTTTTATAGACAAAAATATTCAAATGGCGTCTTGGGGGAGACTTGATTACATCTTATCTGGGAGATGTGATCCCGGGATCAAGTCTCCCAGAAACTCCTTATAGATGAGTGTTTTTTATTTTATAGATATGCCACGTCAATACAAAAGGAGGGAAGAAGCAAAGAAAAGAACACCAGTCGACAGCCAGAAGTTAAAAGAAGCTGTATTAGACGTTATTAATAACGGAACGTCTCTCAAGGGAACGGCAAGTCGTTATCAAATAAATGTTATGACATTAAAAAGATACGTTCGCCGACAACGATCTGAAAATGTTGAAATAACCTATTATCCTGATTACAAGAAGGCTCAAATTTTTACAAATGCAGAGGAAAATATGTTTAAAGATTATTTGGATGTTGCCAGCAAATTACACCATGGCCTTACAACCAAACAAGCAAAAGAACTAGCATACGAGTTTGCCGTAAGAAATAATAAAAAAATACCTGCTTCGTGGAATAAACATAAGCAAGCCAGTTACGACTGGCTATACGGATTTCTGAAGAGGATGAAGACCTTATCACTACGATCTCCGGAAGCAACCAGTCTTACTAGAGGAACTAGCTTCAACAGAAACAATGTATCAAAATTTTTCATAAATTTAAAGACAGTTCTTGAAAGCAAAGGTGCAAAACAGGTTGGTAAAATTACGTCAGGGGAACGTGGACCAACAGTAACTCTTTGTGGTGCAATCAAAGCAATTGGAAATCATATACCGCCTTTTTTGGTTTTTCCTCGAAAACTTTGGCAAGATCGCATGATTGATCATAGCCCACCAGGGACCACCGGCGTAGTTTATGAAAGTGGATGGATGACCGCTTCTAATTTCGTCAAATTTTTGGAACATTTTCAAAAACATGTAAAGGCGACTACCGACAATAAATCTTTAATCATAATGGACAATCACGATAGCCACGTTAGTCTGGAAGCCATAACGTATGCCAAAGCACACAGAATAGTTCTTCTTACCATACCACCACATACGTCGCATAAGCTCCAGGCGTTAGACACGAGTGTATTTGGCCCTCTCAAGAGTTTTTATAATACTGCCTGTGATGATTGGATGGTGGCGCACCCAGGAAGGACAATTACAATATATGAAGTCGGAGGATGCTTAGCTTACGCTTTCCCCCTAGCTTTTACTCCACGTAATATTGAGAGTGGATTCAGAGTTACGGGTACTATATGGCCTTTCAATTCCAATATTTTTACCGATGAAGATTTTATGTCGGCGTATGTTACTGATCGCGAAGATCCGGAAAACAAATCCACTTTATCTCAGTTTGATGTTGCACAACCAGCCATAGATAACAATAATCAACCCTCCACTTCTACTGGCACTTTCACCACCCCTGAAATTATTAGACCACATTCCTCAAGTGGATCCATTTCACATAATCAACAACTACGACGAACACTAATTGAGGACGAAAATTAGCCTTCTACTTCTACTGGTACTTTCACTACACCTCAAATAATTAGATCCCATTCTGTAAATGGAGATACTTCACAAAATGAACAGCTACAACAAACATCAAAAGAGCACAATAACCATTCTTTCCCTTCTGCCACGTTTACTAGCCCAGAAATGATTAGACCCCACCCTAAAGCCGGGCCCAGGACTTCAGCAAAGGGTAGAAAGCGAGCAACTACAAAAATTCTCACAGCAACACCAGAAAAACTTGCGCTTGAAGCTGAAGTTAAGGCTTAAGAAGAGAAAAAATTAGAAAAAGAGCAAAGGGCCAAAATAAGAGCCCTAAAAAGAATAACTAAACAAAAACTTAAGGATTTGAGGGAATCTTCAAGTTCGGGGGCAGTGACATTATACTACCATCGTCAGAGTCTGAATATGATCCTAATGATGAAATGCAAGTAGAGACAGATAGTGAATGTGAATCGGAAGCAGAAGGTGACGAGTTTGAGTTGAGTGTGCAAGATTGGGTAATTGTCAGCTTTGTCTCCGAAAGAAACTTAGTCCATCGATACGTAGGACAGATAATGGAAAAAAAGAACGAGGATTTTAAAATCAAATTTGCCCAAAAAAGGGATGAAAAAACCTTTAAGTGGCCAGAAAAAGAAGACATGGGTGAAGTCCCACGTGACCAAATTTTAAAAAAGTTACCACGCCCGACTTTTAGGAGCTACAGTAAGCGCATAGGATGTTTTGTCTTTCCCAAATCACTAAGGATGTTCAATATTCGAGAATAATTTTTTTTCTTTTATCATTTTTCAGTATAGTTTTTTGCCAGAAAGTGTTATATATTTTTAATAACATTATTTGTTATAAGTCATGACTGAGTAAAGTTAGTTTTCAGCATCCAATTTTTGGTTTTATTTTAATATCGTAAATCTGGAAAGGTATAATCAAGTCTCCCATACACAAGGATCAAGTCTCCCGGAGTACGGGGAGACATGATTAGTTTCTCCATGTTACGAAATTCTACAAAAACTCGTTTTTATTAGCAGTATATTTTTCGGGTGTACAATACCCAAAACTGTGATAAATTTGTAATGTTCCACTAAATTATCAAGGTTCTAGATTGGTTGTAAAAGGAGCTATCTGAAAAAATGTAACGGTGGGATCAAGTCTCCCTCTTCTCCCCTAATGTATCAAACGTTTTATGTTAAAAATTTGACAACAAACTCCAGATTAATTCTAAAAATTGGACAATAATTTTTAAATTAACAATGTGTCCTCTATAAGCTTCAATAACTGCTTAGCACATTTTCCACTATGGTATCAATCAAAAGTTTTCTAAATTCCATTCCCACTATAATTAATTCCAAACATGCTCAATGTATTTATGATCGGAGGACCCTTCTTAAAAGACGCTTTGATTTCAAATTAACTTCAGAAAGCGTAGAGCATACTGTAGCGGTCCTTGACAAACGTAATGCAATTCTTACACTTTTAGTTGTGCCCCATTTCATAACTTTTTCGGTTTCGTTGTAATAATTAACTAAACGAGAAACTACACTATGAGATACATTCAAATGTTCAAGGTCTTGTCTTTCTTCCCAAGCTCGGATACAAGCTTCAGAAAAACTTGGTAGGCCTGATTTTGTCGAACTTAATTTTTTTGTTAATTATAATTACTGAAATAAATGATTCAAGTAATGTAATTATAATACCTGTATAATAACGCCATTGTCAGGCGTAATCCAATTGAAACTTATTATTTTTAAGTCTAGCTACTATTTAAGAATACTTATCTGTGAACAAAATATGAAGACTAGATTTAAATATGTGTTGCATAACAGCAACGATTCTACCTGACTAGAGTATATTTTTATCCTGTCACGTATAGTAACTCTATACCGTTACGTTCCATTTTATTATCTATTTATTTATAAATATATATTATTTATTATTAAAGTTGTAAAAATCATGATATAAATAAACGACAAAGACATTTAGCTTTAGTCATTTTATTTTTACTACCTCATTCCAAGTTTAAGGAACTCTTCTGAAAAAATACGTAGAGTGGCATGATCATAAAATCAAAAGTCCAACGAAAGAGTTAAGCAGAAATATGCACGGAAAATTTGACATTAAACATTTAATGTAAAGCAATTAATAGGGAAAAGTCTAAAAACGTAAAAAGATAGAGAGAACTGTGGCTAAAAGCATAGACATGACATTTCTGACATTGAAACAGGAGGTGTAGTTTTAAATCTCGCTTTTGAGTCGATTGTTTTGCACTCAAGTGTGTTACTGAATATGAAATAATTTTTGAACAAGCTGGTGACAATATAGATTCAATGCCTAAAGTAGATTTTGAAGAAAAATACAACGAATTATTAAACAAGTAAGAAAAATTAAAAGCTGATCATTCCAATTAATGAGTCAGTTGAGGTACTATAAATAAAAAAAATGAAATAGCTGAAAATTTGTTAAATAAAGTGTTAACCACAAACCAAATTGCACTTCTCTCTGAAGAAGAGAGTGTTTGTTGGACTACAGAAGAAATATCTAGAGCTTTTACTTTGAGATACTACAGTAAGAAAAGTTACCAATATTTAAAAAATTCTTTGCATTATCCCCTACCTGCTCTATTATCTTTAAGAAAATTTGCTTCAAAGATTAGTGTTAGTGAAAGCCTCTTGAAGGACATATTTTTAATCAAAAAATTAAATGGAGTTTTACGACTCTAGAAAAGACAGTTGTGGTGCAATTTGATGAAGTAAAAATAAAATCTGTTGAAGAGTATGACATAACTAAAGATATATTTGGGTCCACACAAACAAATGCAGGTAGTTATGATTAGAGGTCTTTTTGCTTGGGAATAACCTATTTATATCAATTTTGACCAAAAAATGACAGCTGGAATATTAATAGAAATAATTAAGAAACTTATTACAACGTTGTTGCTTGTGTTAGTGACAAACATCCTGAAACTAATTAATGTATATATATATATATATATATATATATATATATATATATATATATATATATATATATATATATATATATATATATATATATACATATATATACCAAGAGATGAAGACCAAAAACACATTGAATGTGACAAATATCAGAGACAGAATGTTCTAATCGCTGCTCAGCTTTTGTCTAATACTGTTGCAACAGCTCTTAAGAGACATAAACCTGGGAATGAACAGTTAGCCGAAAATTTGAGTAATTTCATTGCTGACATAAATTTTTGGTTTGATATATTCAATAGTTGATCAACCGACGATAACCATCCAAGGAACAAAAGTGGAACATGTAGAAGAATACATATATCTGGGTCAGAATATCAAGGTAAACAAAGAAAACCAAACTACCGAAATAAGCAGACGAGTAAGAATGGGATGGGCCGCATTTGGAAAACTTTCATACATACTGAAAGACAAAAAGATACCCCAAAACCTTCGAACCAAAGTGTTCGATTCTTGTATCCTTCCCGTTCTCACTTACGGAGCAAACCTGGACATTCACAAAAAAGAACATGGACAAGATTCGAAAAACTCAGCGAGCCATGGAACGACAGATGCTTGGTATCTCACTAATAGATCGGCAAACGAACGAAGCAATCCGGAACAAAACAAAAATAAAGGACGCCGCGAAACAAGCAGCTAAATTAAAATGGAAATGGGCTGGACACAACGAACGTCTCGAAGATGGTAGATGGAACAAAGAAGTCGGAAACTGGCGACCGTACGATGCGAAGAGACCAAGAGGAAGACCTCAAATGCGCTGGAGCGACGATATCAAAAGAGTCGCAGGACCAATGTGGAAACGCCTAGCACACAACAGGGATGAATGGCGAGAAATGGGAGAAGCCTTTATTCCGACAATTCGGATAGAAAAAGGGCTAAAAAAAAAAAGAATTTAAATTCAATACTTATACACGACAATTAACGGTTCCTTCTAAAAGTGTTTATGGAATTCATTTCAACACGCAAAATAAACATCTTGGTCAACAATGAAGCTCTTGGTAGAAATATTTTGCAAATTTATCAAAAAGGAATGGTGTTATCTATGAAATCTTTACAAATCTTATTTGTTAAAATGAAACAAGCTTTTGATATTAAATATATATACACACATGGACTCGATCAAAATTCTTTAGAAAATTTCTTTTTCCAAGTTAGGCTTCGAAGTCATCCTGATATACATCCTAGTCCATTAGCAGCACTCCACAGAATACGAATGATAGTTCTAGGGAAAACCCTGGTATTTTTGATGCTACTGTGAACACAGTTGAACAAAGTGTGGATCAATATATCAGTCCAAAATTATTCGAAAATGCTAATAAAATTCCTCAAGAAAAAATAGAAGAACCTGATGAATCTAACAGTGATAGTTCTTTCTCTTCCCTAGAATCTTCTAGTAATTAGTCACAAAAAATAAAGATTACCTGATTTAGGTAATTTCACATACCTACAAAGTTGGTGAACATAGTTATACCATAGTCCATCATGAGTGCAGTAACTGTCTTATGGAGATCTTATCAAGCCTACAGATGAGTCGTTCATAACAATAAAATTATGGAATAAATATTATGAAAAATATATTGATTCCTATAGAAAAAATAATGCAGGTTGTTGGAAACATTTCAAAAAGGATTTTAAATAAAAAAAAAAAAAAGAAAAAGTGTTGCCATATGCGCTTATTAAAAACTTTTGTAAACTTAGAACAATAATTAAAATAAATTATAGAAACATAAAATCCAAAGAAGCTGAAAATTTGAAGCGAAAAAACTTATCGGTGTTGGATTCAACTAGGTCAAACATTATAAAATTAAGTAAAATTGTTCAATAGAAAATGTTTCTAACTTTAGCTATAGCATTTCCTAATGTTTCTTCCTATTTAGAAATCCCAGCTGAAACTAATTTCTTCCAATCTAATTTCAATATTCTTTATTCCCAAACCAAAGTTTATTTCCCTACTTTTGATGATAACAATGCCATTAAACTTCAGAAAAAACTTGCCAAATTTGATAAGCCATATAGGATTTTCAAAGTTGGGTCAAAAACCATTTTGGAAGTTGGTTGTGCGGTATATATACAAAACAATCAAGAACACATTACGTTTAAATTAAACCAACAATGTTCTATTTATTCCGCAGAACTGTTTGCAATATATCAAGCTCTGGAATGGACTATTGAGAAAAGAATGTCTGATCAACAAATAGTAATCATGTCGGATTCAAAATCTGCGTTGTCTGCTTTAGATAATTCGCATAAGCATATATACAAAAACAGTATTATCGTCAAAATTTTATAAAATCAACTAAAGCTACTTGAAAGAAATAATTCAGTCTATTTCATTTGAGTAAAAGGACATGCTGGTATCTCGGGTAACACCAAAGCAGATTATTTTGCTAAAGAAGCGGCTTCAAAGGTTTAGAAATTAGCTGGCTCAATAGAAGTGATTTAGTCTCGCTGCGTAAACAAGAATTAAAAGAAAACTGGGAAATTGAATGGAATGCTTTGTGTAACAGAAGTAACAACCTTTATACCAAAATTCACCCTGTGTTACCTACTGTGCTGCAAGAAGTCATCCCAGTAGAAGAGTATATTCAATGTTTGTTAGATGCCTTGTTAATCATGCTACTGTGAAAGCCTATCTTCATAGATTTAATTTAAGTGAAACCGAACTTTGTGATTGTAATGGTAACACTGACGATATCAACCATTGGATGTTCGGGTGCATATATAATGATGCTGCTATTAAGTATCTATTGGAAAATGTGATAAGAGAACAAATACCTCTTCCTCAGTGTCAATCTTCCATTTTATATATCTCTCGTCATAATATTAGATTTAACCAAATTTTTTGGGGATATATAAAAAGGACTAAAAGAAAAATTTAGGATGGAATGTGTAATGTGAATGTATAAATCTAGCTTTGTTCCCTGTCTATCCTTATGTTATATAGTTACCTCCTAACCGTTGCCTGTCTTGTGTTGTAATAAAGTCGCTATGAAAGGCACCTTAGCGTGAAAAGTATCCCTACATTATGTAATCCCTTGTTGGTTCTAAATATTCACTTTAAGTTAGTTAGGGCATTGAATGAAACGAATGAATGTATGGTTTTTTATCAATCTACTGATTCTTGTGATACTGACGTTTACATTATATTTTTAATCTACCTCTATGCGAAGTACTATTTTGTTAACAAATGCAATAGGTCAATACATCATTAACAAATTCAAGTAGTCAAATACATTATCGTGGCTGAATGGATCAAGTTATCCAAAGCCATAAATAAATAAAAAAATGTTTCTATCCATGTATGTATGTTTGTGAAATAAATAGTTCAGTGTTGAATAGTTTTATTTATTAAAGAGCTAGCCGATTGTTTTACCTTTTTATGCATATTAAATGTATCGTGTTTTTGTTGCAACAACTATCTCTTCAGACTGTATTTTTAACCAATTTTCTTTGACCTTTCGTATTTCGGTTCTTATTAGTCTCTGAATATTTTTGTACATTCTTTGATTTTCTTCTTTCTTCCATGAGTTGCAGTATATTATCATTCATCCAACTTTTCCTCTTCTCTTAATTTTCTATTAGATATTCTTCTCTGATCTTGTTAAAGGTTTCAAATATATTCTGGAGTGATTCTTCTGGATCATATGTTTGCTCCATGTTACTTAGCTTTTCTGAAAGTGCGACTGTCTCCTTTGTTTTCTTATCTTTTGGTCTTCTCATATCACATTTTTTTACTATTCTTTTTTTTTGTAACCTTTTTAAATCTAAACCTAAATTTACCAATAACAGGAATATGATCTGATGATACGTCATAACCGGGGTAACTTTAAACTGATAGGCATCCATTACGGAATCTCTTGTTCACCATTATGTAATCAGTTTGATTTCTTATTATGTTTCCTGGTTGATCTTGCGGAGAGACCCAAGTATACAAACGTCTCGGTGGTAGTTTGAAGAACGTATTTAACATTTCAAATTTTTCTTCCTCTACAAATAGTTTTAATCTTTCTCCCTGTAAAGTTTCGAACTTGGATTTGAGGTTCGAATCTGTTTGTAAATGCCCCTTTGTCCGCTTCTTGTCGATCGACGATAATAGGTTTAATAAAATTGAAGTTGTGGAGTAAAAGTGTTGATTTATTGACAGCTACTGGTAATTACACAATATGATGTTCGTTAGGTAACTACTTATGATTGACTGTACTCAAATGAACTCAAATCCCCAATTTATAATCTCACAAATATTTCATACCTAAGCATCGAGGTTAATGCTTCCTATCATACCATACCAACAAACTTTGCTTACACTACAATTTAATCTACGCCTTAATTGCGACACTTAGGAAGTTCAATTAGAAAATACATTATTCGGCAATTTATTTAGTTATAGGTAAATGAACTAATTATTAAAATATTATACGAAGTGGTTTTACGATGTCACTTATACACGGTGAAACTATAATAGATTAAGAAGTTAAGAATAATGTGAGATTACAAATTAAGGAGTTAATTTGTGATTGAACATATTGGCCACTATATAAAAAACAAACAGACGACCAATAGAAATATTTAAAACATATAAAATAATAATATAACAATAATCATAACACTAATTCACTCGGTTTTTGAATTATTATCTCACCCGAGCAGTGCTACCTATAATTTGATTATTTAGAATTTATATTTCAGCTAAACTATCTAATTCAAATCTAAGCTCATTAAGTGAAACTGATCTAGGAGGGGCTTACTTTAAAGTACTACTTAAATTTGGTTGTGATAAAGTATGTCTTCGAGGCGCTGGATGAGGTTGGATGTAGAACCTTGATGCCTTTGTTTTCTGGCTCTCTTGGAGTTTCGAAAATATCTGACTACCTTCCATGTAATGACAATCAACATAACAATGAATAAAGTGACTAGTCCCGTGGTTAAATGAGGAATCCACTGATGGTTAGCAATGGTTTTCCACGTGTGTTCGGATATATCTTGGTCAAACTGCTCTGCCTCAAGTACAATATTTGGCAACTCATCTCCCCGAATATCTATATTATGTTTGGGAATGTTGTTCTGCCTTATGATTGGCCTCTGCATAAGCTCTTCAATGGGACTGACGGGAGTCTTTAAATAGCTTCCAATTGCTGTTTCCAATCCGTTACTGGATGTGAGTAACGTTATGTTTCGAGTCTAAGCAACGCATTAGGGGGACAGTTTTATAAAACTCGTTTGATCGATTATATGTTCAGATCGAGAAACATCGCACATTATAGCTATATTTATCGCGTATGGTGGAATGACTAACCACAGGTTCGGTGTACTCATTTTCAACCAACTGGCTTCCTTTATCGTGTATTCTATTATATTGCAAGTGGTATTGGTAGTTCTATCATATAATTCATTTAAGATACAGTTTGGCTGAGTATCCATATTAATGATTCCCATTGGTGAACATGCCAACTCTCCTTTGTTTAATTCTATACACCTTCCTTTATCTTCATATGTCACTTCAAAATAATGTAAGTTATTGTAATCTACTGCAAGTAGATTCCTTGGGACCAACAACGATCGCACAACACCACCTCTCACCGACAACGGAAGAGCTGTGACTCTCAGTAGGTTGTATCTAGTGTTGTCAATTATTAGGAAATAGCCAATAATGACGACGTCTCCTTCTTCATTTTGTACGACCGTATCTATTATTGTCTGCCTTCTTATATCTACTCCTTGTGGAAGGAACCTTGTAGCATTCGAAATGATTGACTCTATTTGTCCAGGTTTTATAATATCTATGAAGTGTCCATGATTGTAATGAAGATTTAATATTTTTTCGTATGTGTTCGAATATTCTTTTGCATATTCCATTGCACGGTTATAAGTCGTTTCCACTTGAAGTCGTATGTACTCTTTCTCTAATGTGTCAGCTCTATATGAGACATCACTTAGCCCCTTAGACATTTCCTTAGTTCCGTTTATCAGTGCTTCTCGGAACCTATTTAGATGTCCGTTTATTCTTTCTTCTGTAGAGTTAATCGAGGCTATTGTTTGTAACATCAGCTTCGTCTGATGTTTTGAATTTTTTATTAGATCCTTCTGATTTTCGTCCAAAGAATCTATGTCCCTGTATACTTCATCATTTACCCCAAATACTGATGTGAGGACTGTTCCTAGAAGACCCCTCTTCGGCCTTCTTTTGACTTCCAGATCTAAAGCTCGACTTATCATTTTTGCTCGTTCTTGTTCCTCTTTTAGCTGGCTCGATAAGGAATCACAATTTATTATATTGCTTGTCTTACACATATCTTCCAGCGTTTTTACCATTGAATCTATCGTTTGTTCACCATCTAATTTTTTTTTCTTTTCTAGATAAGTTTTTATTCTAAATAACCCTCGATCTATGTATACATCGCTTAGATGCTCTGAATATAATCCGGGGGATGGGGTATAAATTTTGTACAAATCTGCATTTGATGGCTTCAAAAATACTAAAAATAGGATGCAAAACATAAATTTTCTCCACATACTACGTGCTCTATTTGTCTTTCGTGATGTTGGCTCTCGTACTATTGGTATTAACTTGTGTATAGGACGAGTAGTTACTTTTCCGTTCGCTATAATATAACAATAATCATAACACTAAATTTATGTGGGTTAATTTTTGATTGAACACTCCCTAAAATCAGCAATGACTTCACCGCTTTTCCCTTTACCAATTTTTGCATTCAAGTCACCCATAATAATAGTTATATCTTCTTTATTAATTTGTTTTGTACACTATTGTTAAAGATTTGGTGACCCGCAAACAGTATTGTGTTCTACAGCTTTTCTCATATTCATATTTCTAATTTTTTGGAGCTGATTTTACAGGAAAACCGCAGAAGTTTTTCCATTCAGTAAATTGGCATACACGAACATTAGGTCGTCTATTTGGATAAAGAATGAAATGTATATAAAAATAATCAGAATAAAAGACTCATGTAATAATAAAATTTAGTTTTTATTAAATAACAATTATAGTTAAATAATACAAAAGCATTACATATAAATAAGTTACATGTTGTTCGCCCCTTAAACTGGCGATTTTAAGAGGTAAACAAGCAATTACTGGTAATCACACTCTCTTCATCTCATGTGTTTAAAAAAGAAAGTAGTATGCAGTGTTTGGCTTTAAGGGTATTAATAAAAATAAAACAGTAAAGCAGGTTAGAAGAATTAGTAAATAACCTTAATAACGAAATTTAAAAAAAATGGTCCCTTTTGCCAATATACAGATTAAACCTCCGTACAATTCTAACGGATATTCCAAATCACAAATCAATATAAAAAAACATACCTAATCACTCCAAATTTTTTCTTACAGATATGGCAACTTAATAAATTTGAATATCTTCATTTTAATTACACAAACAATAAATAACTTCGTGTTTTTTGGCTTAATATACTAAGTAGTTTAGTATAGAGTGCTGTTAATTGTATATACCAAAAAATCCAACCATGTCTTTTGTTCGACAAATCAATAATTTCATTTGCCAAACAAAAATCCCAGTAAATATTTTACATTTATACAAAAATATGAACATTTTAAGTTTCTTAACATAACATGTCAGTCAGTGTGAGTTTTTTTTTGGAATAGTTAAGAGACTAAATTATAACCTAAAAGGCTCCCGATCGGAAAGAGAAGACTTTTTCTTTCTAGCTTGGCCAGTGGGAGTTTCTGTGCCACCCGTGGGACGCTTTAGTAATTTTGACACTGCTGTTTGCTGATCCGGATGTACGGGCGTGTTGGATCCTGAAGGTGTCCGGGTCCTATGAACAGAAAATTTCATTAAAATTTGACGTAAATACAATTTTTCATTTATATACAGAAATAAGCTTGAATATTAAGTTCAGAACCGTTTTGTTTAAGTATAACTATAATAAGTAATATCATTAAGTATGTTTTAAAAAAAAGTTTAATATAGTCAACTAAAAAATTCGGACACTGGTAACTTCGGCAGAAAGTTGAAGGGTGACGGTTGGTAGATATACAGCTAAAAATATTGAAGCCGTTTAATATGTTATTCATGAAAATCCAAAAATTTGAATTGCAAGATTGTGAAGAACAGTTACTTTTTGTTGAGATTTCAATTGGCATCCGATATTTTTCTATCCATTTTTTTTTGTTAAATCGATAAAAATGTCGAATTGCTCAGTGGCACATAGTTTTAAATATGCCTTTTCATGCAGCCGCCATGCTGAAACAGCTGCAATTAAATTGTTTGGTACTGTTTTGAGCAACTATGGTTGGAAATGCAGTATTATCTCCACAATTTAATCTCCCATTCGAGAAAATCGTTGATGGTGGTTCACTTATTTATATTTCCGTTGAAGCCCATAATTGTACTCAATTAAAAAGGTGGATCAAATGTCATGCAAGTCCACAAAAAAGAAAATGAAGTAAGCTGATTGAGAGGTTAGGCATCAATCCTTGATTACTATATAAATAATATCTATAATTGTTTATTCTAATTAATGATGTTAACCGACGCATAAATAAAATGATGACAAGGTCTATGGGCGTGCTCAGACGATTCAATCGTATACCGCACTCGGAAATTTTACCGGATATGTCGAAATTTACATTCGATTTTTGGTCACTACAAACCGTATGCCGTGTGATACAAAATTCGAACCAAACGTTAGTGGCACTTGTATCTAGGTACGCCCCTGCATGATTCTAATTTTGTCGAACTAGTGGAATACTAAAAAGGCCTAATTACATCGTCTCTGACGTAGTGGAGTAGGTACAAGATGGATAAAGTGGACATAGACATTTTTATCAGTTTTTATAGCATCGCATTGTCCCAGATGTTCTCAGTACCTACTGCTTTGTCGTTTTCAGTATTTTAGATACCAACACAACGCCACAAACATACTACTGACATCCATTATTCACGGTTGCCACAAACTAACTAGGGCTCTGGGCTAAAGATATTTGGTTCGATATTTCGTTTCTAATAAATTATCATATCGTGCATGGCGTCTGAACGGGCTGATTGGGTAGAAGATCGACTCACAGAAGATATAAAAATAAGGAGATAACTATAAGGTTATAAGCCGTCCACATTACTATGCAAAGCACTTACTCCTAATCTTGAGAGGTATTGACGAAGGAACCATTATAAATGGCGAACGACTGAACAACATATTAAGCTTTACAAGCGTTTATCTCGAGAGTAGCATAAAAATTGGTAGACTTGCCTCCAGCTTCCACACAAAAAAAAAACAAAGTAAAAATCACTACTTAGGCACAAAACTAAACGAGCCATAAGATATGACTGATATAAGATAATAATTGAGAAGGTAATTGAGTATGGCATGTAAATAACTTTGGATGCCATACTCCTTTACCGACAAAACCTGAAGGACCCTCCAAAACCCTCTGACAACTGCTTCAAGTTCGTAGAGAAGAAAACTATCAATAATCTAAGCCCTATCCCAGTTTTAGGACATTTTTGTGGAGATAGTCAAGAGAACATCAAGACGATACACACCCAGAGGATACAGACATTTCATACTAGGCCTTTCTGAGGAATCAAAAACCATTCTAGCCAAATATGAAAAACCATATATCTAAAACCAATTTAAAGAAGAAAAGATAGCGCGTGGAGCAGCACTGATGGAAATAGTCAGCGCAGCAAGAAAAACAAAGTGGATAGACACCTAGGACCGACTAGATATGGCATATATTAGATACTTGATAACTCTATCAAGTAACGCCATAACAATTAGCTCAGCTTCGACTAAACGCATGGCCTAGCTTAAGACCACAGAAATCATAAATAATTAAAAGCTCATAGTTTAAAAAAATTGCTTGCAGTCACCTTTCAAGATTAAGAAAATAAACCATCCACTGAATGAAGAATGGTAGAGCTGGTAGCTGTGTAGCAAATAAAAAACTTAGAGTCCAGTCGCCAAGAACTGGACCCTGGAGCTATTTAACAATTGCCAGAAGAGCTGCAAGAAAGATACCGGTATTTTGGATGAAAGCTAAAGTAATACCGCTTTTAAAGCAAGGTAAGAACCCAGGTTAATCCAAAAATGAACGACAAATCTCGCTTCTATGCTATCTTTTTAAGGTATATGAACAACTCATCCTAAATCTCATCCAGTGAATCACAGTATGGTTGCTAACAAAACTCTATGATATACTCAAAGATTAACATATAATAAAAATTGTTCAATATTTGTATTGTTAAATTAAACGTAAAAGAAAATAAAACAACGACCAACATAACAAAGATAGTCCATCGTAACCTAAATAACAACAATGTAACCAAAGTTAGAGCAGGAGACCAATTCACTGAAAATATTCCAACACCGGGAGGAATTAGACAAGGCGACAGTTTAAGCCCCCTCTTGTTTAACCTACTCATGGGCAAAATTATAAACAAAGTAACATCTCTCAATCTCGGATACAGAATGGACAACAAAAGAATTGGTACGGTGTGTTATGCAGATGATGCAGCAATTATTGCCGAATCAGAAGATGATCTTCAGAGACCGCTCTTTCAGTTCTTTCAAATAAGCGGCCAACTAAAGATGACCATTTCTACCAACAAAACTAAATGTATGACAATAGCAAAAGATCCGCTCAGATGTAAGTTAGTGATTGAGAACAACCCCACAGAACAGGTGATGCAATTCAGATATCTAGGCATAGATATATCGAAATAGGATGTGGTATAATCATGTAAGACGAATGGATGTGAATAAACTCCCAAAAATTGCCCCAGAAAACAACCCGCCCGGTTCAAGGCCTCCCGGAAGACCACCTAAAAGATGGAGGGATACTTGGCAATCTACTTCCCAGGAAATTAACCAAAGGCAACTTCAGAATTAAACAGATCGACAGATCTCCAAGAAGTAGAAGAAGAAAAAGAAGAATTAAACGTTGTAAAGCTAGAGCACCTTGTGAAAGGTTTAAGATTTAAAAAAGAAACAATTAGGATTCCAATCTAAAACAATTCCATATCTAAACATGCGCACCCAAAGAAACAATGTCTTGATGTCCAAAATACACGAGAAATAGTTAAAACGTAGTAATAGAAGAAAAGAAAAGATTGATGCAGATGATACCTATTATGCTAATAGCTGATAGAATAGTTGAAACCAACGTAACTCTAAATCAGCTCTGCCTTTTTTGTGGTTATGAATTGTAATTCGTGACTAAATCGAGAACGACCTATGAAATGAGTTGTATGTCAAGATAGGATCTTACATCTCGGTGATGCGAATTTATTGATCCATACTGGAAGGTGTTAAAAGGCTTCTTTCTTAAGTCTATATTAATAATCTTAGCTAGTGATAAACATTAGTCTAAGAACGTTTTTATGGTTACAGTATTTGCATGGTTTCTTGAAACGAGATGTAAGCAGAGTTTTATCGTAATTTACTACATACTAAGAATAGTCGAAAACAGTGACGATATGATCACAACAATCTGCTGAAAAGTAATTAACACACATCGCATGCACACGTACGTATTAATTCAAAGTATTAATAAAAAAGGTTAATGCATTACCTAGAGGCTGTCCTTAGCGAAGGGGCAACGCCAATAGTCACTTGTTTAACTTTGCTTGAACTTGCACTCCTTTCGAGAAAAAATTAAAACATACAAGCAAGTTAGTACATGTTATAGGTTGTTACGCAAATCGAAAATGGAGACAACAAAATATATAAAGTAAAATATACAAAGCAGTGTCCAGAAATATTAATGATATTCAAGGATTTAAAAATATGATATAACATATGTTGGTATATTCGCTCTATTATCCGTAGGAACGAAGCATAGTCTGTCCAGATTTTATCTAGTTCTTTATGGGTATGTACGTAGTCTCCTTGATCATTCTTCAGGCGAGTCTCATGGTGTTCCTTGTATAAACTCGAAATTTCTTCTATGTTGTTCAAAGCTGCCCACCTTTTCTTGTAGTGATTCCAATTCTTGACAACGTTCTGTCATCCAGCTTTCCTTTGCGGTTTTAATTATTGCCCTTATCGCACGACGGATTTCCTTGTATTCCTGTTGGTTCTGATGTATTTTTTACTGTCTGCGTTGCTCAATTAGATCAAATATTTCTTCCGTCATCCACTCGTTTTTGTAATTTCTTCTTATTTCAATTGGGATTGTTCAGTCCCCAAATTTTCTAAATATGTGCTGTAGGAATTATTGTTAATTTTAAGCTTCCATTCGTTGATATAAATTTTTCGATTAAAAAATCCTCGATTGGCCGAGCTGGTGGGACATTTGACGAGTTGTCTTCGGTGTCAAAGGATACTTAAAGCTCAGCTATCACGTAACAAGCTAGAGCTTATAAGAAAACAGTTTCCCATAAAGAAGAAATACGACTTTTGATGAGCAGAGGTGCCGAAATCTAGAAGAATGGTGGCATAATTTAATATCTATGGAAGTATTGACAGATTTAAACTTTAAGAAAACAGAAATTAATAAAACAGGACACTTGTTTGATGAATAGTGCAAGACAGCACTAAACCAGATCAATGTTACAACAATATAAGGAATTAGAAATAAAATAGATAAAAGTAGAGCAGACTATGATGAAAAAGAGAATATATTATGGTCTGATAATAAATCAAATCAAAACCAGATATATAGAGATGGAAGAAGAGGAAAATAAATAGATAATACTGGGAAATAATGTGAGGTAATACAAATTTGGAACTGTGACGGATTTCGAGCCCATGAAGTGGCAGTGACAAATAAAGAAGTTACAATACATTATTAAACACAATATTTAAGGCAAAAAAATATGAAGAGCTAAAATACGGACATATGAAACAATAGACAAAATTATGTGAAAAATGAAACATGAAGTAGAAAGAGGAAAGAAATTTAGAGCCTGATAAAGGAAAATCTTACGAAAACACTTACCCATAATGGTAGCAGAAGAAGAATGAAGAAGACCAAATGCCTACGAGATAATAGCGATAGCGATTCAAAGTATCAGAAAATTTGGGGCTCAAGAGTGACATATTAACTACAGATGTTAAATGTAAGTAATATTCTAAGAATATTATAAATGGGAGAAACAGGAAAGATATGCCTAAATAAAGCGATATAGAAAAAGATGAGTAGAAGCAGACCAGAAGACCTGAGACTATTGGATCAAAATCCTAAAACCAATTATATCGAGTGCGTTTTATTACAAGCTTTTTTAAATTGTTCTTTCCTGATATTTGTTTTTGCTTAAGGATCATGACGAATTTTGTGTCTTTCTTATAACTCTAGTTTTCCTCCCCTATCAGTAGGTTTTCATTTTAATGGATTATTCCTCTTTTCTTTCTTGTGTCCACTTGCTAGTAGGGCGAGGAGCTAGAATAGTGAGACGGATAAGGTTCTTGGTAGATTTCATCTTATTTCTGAGGCTTTGGCAATATTGGTTGAATTTCAGCTTGTTCGCTTAATCTATTTTAACCTGTCTTGTCCATTTTTAATAAGAGGAATATCTTGAGATCGAAAACTAAATGCGATGGGTAAGTCTTTGAGGATTAATACGTTCTAGGTGACCATAAAACATCATTTTCAGTTTTCTCATGTTAGTAACAATATCTTTCACGTATTCATATAGGTAACTTATGATTGTGCCTTCGGTGGAATTATTTATTTTCTTTGATTGGTCATGAGATGTTTCCCAAAATTTTCCTATTTTTTATTTCAATTTTTCGTAATGGATAATTGTTCACCATATTTAAATATCTGGATGTATATCGAGCTAACGGACCGATCACTGTATTATAGTGTATTATCTTTCTCTATTTACTTTACTTAATTATTATTTTACCAATATATGGAAACTGGTGATATGTAAGACTCATACTTGTGCCTCGAAGTGACCATTCCGAAGAAGATTTGGCAACCTAGAGTAGTTATTCTTTATCATATTCTCGTTCCAAGACCAAGAAATCTATATTTACGTCTTTACTGATAGCAATCCAATATATTGCAAATATTGGAACGCATTGAAGAGTTTCAAAATATGAAATTACGTTAATTGCTATTCTAATGTAACATAATCGTACATCCAAAAATTCAATGCCCAATAGTTGCTTTATTAATATTGCTGGACTCTCTTAAATATACACATAAAGCAAATCTTTGAACTACATAAAAATCCAAAACCTAAACGCATGCTGCAGAAATGAAAGGTCTCATGCAAAAACTGTAATATTTGAATATAAACTGCTCCACGTGATTTTTGTGCACTAGTAAAAACAACTTTTTTACTAGCATATAAAAAGAAGCAAATCTTTTGTAAAAAGACAATAGTCTCTTATATAACAATTATGTAATGTATGTATAACTAACCTAGATCTAAGACAATGTTTTGTATGACTCAACATGACCTTAATGTCAGGTGAGGTCGTAGTTACGTTAACGTAAGACAAGAGGAGAAATTACTAAAATAAATACTTGCTAATCCTCCATATTTTAAGAATAATCAGAACGCATATTTAAGGAAGTTTTCAAAGTTATGGTTGAGGGTGCATTTATAAACGAAATTTGATTAGATCATTCTAAATATGCGATAACATGTTAGAGAAGAGTATGAAGGTTTACGACTCATGTTTGCCACAAAATTTCTTACAGATTTGTAACCCGGTCGATAGAGGCGCTGATAATCTATTTTTGCGTTCATATACAAATTTTTGGTAGTGTTAACAGAAGACTCGTCTTTGATCCAGATCAAACAATTTTTTTACTGATATTTTATTTTTTAGGTATATTTAAATTGTTATTATTTTATTAGTGCATGTTGTCAGACAGTTCTCGTAGGAAAAATGTTTGTGATTCGGTTTCTTTGCGGATTCTTGTTGAAAAATGCCCCCTTTAAACAAATCTGAGGGGTCCCGATTAAAATTTTTGGACAGAAATTGTTTAATTTCTTTAAACAAACTCCAAAAATCACCTTTTTGCTCCGTGAAAACTCTTGCTTGAAAACGCATATGTAAATTACCATTTTCGAGGTTTACAAGTGTCTAATTCGAAGTTTACTGTTTCAAGATTCTGAAGAGTAATCGGAGCTTACTTCAACTAAGATCGTTGTTTTTTAATTGTTAATTATGCGAGGGTACTCCATTTTTAAGCCGACGCGGCGCACTATATGGTGCGTCTGTGTCGCACTTATTCCTATTTTACGTACGCGAAAAATTCCCAACAAATATTAACATTTATTAAAATATGAATTTATTATTGTTCTGAAGCTATTTTCTTGTGGCATTTTAAATTAATTACTATTTAACTGGGAATAAGCCACAATTAAAGGTTAAAATACGTTTATTGACGTTTCAATTTCCACTTCGGAAATCGTTCTCAAAATACAAACAGTAAATTAAACAAATTTTGTTTTTGTTACTTAGTGAAAAATTCTTCTATTAATTTAATTTTATCTGACTCATCTATATTGACAATTCAGACATACATTATACATTTTAAAGTAGACGACTTTAAAATGATATTGCCAATATTGTTGAGTTGCGTTCCTGGGACGACTTTACTTATAAGATAGTTCATTCGATTACATGAAATCAACTTTAACTTGAGAATATCCGTCAGAAAAGATCATAACATGTAATTCGTCTTTAAAAAGACAAATACATGCCATGATGACAGTAAAATTCTCCTGGTAGTGATTCCATAGTAAATTATGAGGGAAAAACCAGGAAAAAAACCTCATAATAGTATCCCGACATGGTAAGTATTTGATCTTGCATTTATTTTACCTTCAATAAATACCAAATTCCGATTTTATATGTTTGTTATTTAAAAAATATAAATGATGTATTCTCTATATGTTACTGACTTACCAATACTGGTATTTTCTTTTTAATAACTTCCTCTTTCAATATGGGTAACCAGATCCTACTACATTCTGCCGAGGAATTCGCGACACAATTGGTCTCATTTAGCATAATTAGAGCCGCTTCTTTGATTTTTCTCTTTTTACCATCCTTTTCTTTTATGACTATATTTGAATCATTCCATTGAACCCTATGTTCATTATCCCATGCATGTTTACATATTTGAGATCTATCAAATTCTCTATTTTTAATATAGGATTGATGTTCACTTATTCTAACATTTAATGGCCTTGATGTTTCACCTAAATAAAACTGATCGCATTCACAAGGTATTTTATAAATGCAATTCTTTGTCCTTTCTTGTTCATTGTTAGGTTTGGTTTTGGACAAAATAGATCTCAACGTGTTTGTTGTTTTGAATGTTGTTGAAATGTTGAATTTATTTCCTATCCTTTTAAGCTTTTCCGATAATCCTTTTATATATGGTATTGTTATTTGCCTCGTATTATCCCTTGTATATGTTGTAGGATCTCGTTCTAAGTTGTTTTGTTCTATTCGATCTATTGTTGAAAATTCCTTATTTATAAACGATAAAGGATAATTTATAAACGATAAAGGATAATCATTTTTTAATAAAACAGATGTTAACAAATGTTTCTCCTCCAAGAACGAATTTTGGTTAGAACAAGTAATTTTGGCTCTATCGTATAAGGATTTAATGATTCCCTTTTTAATATTAATATTGTGATTTGATTTGAAATTTAAATATCTGTTGGTGTGTGTTGGTTTTCTATACACCTGAGTTTCGTATCCAGTATCGTTCTTAGAGATTAAAACATCCAGAAAAGGTAATGTGTTATTATATTCCTTTCCCATGGTAAATGTTATTGTCTCTTCTTTATCGTTTATATCATTTAGGAATGTGTCCAACAACTCTGATCCATGAGGCCATATTGAGAATACATCATCTACATATTTCCACCATACTGAGGGTTTTAAATTTTGTTTAGAAATAATATTTGTTTCAAAATCTTCCATAAATATATCGGCTAATAATGGAGATAAACTAGAGCCCATTGCTAGTCCAAAACTTTGTTTATAGAATTCATTATTTAGTTGAAAATATGTATTATCAGTACATACTGTTATTAACTCCATTATAGCTGATATATTTAGTCTTGTTCTAGTTGCCAATGTATCATCACTCTCTAATTTTGTCTTGACTATATTTAAAGTCTTATCTAATGGCACATTCGTAAATAAACTATTTATGTCAAAACTTACTAAAGTATTATTTGAATTAAATTCAATATTTGATAATTTATTTAAAAAATGTTGTGTATTTTTTATAAATGTGTCATTTTTATTTGCAATTGGTTTTAAAATATTTAATAAAAATTTTGATAGTTCACTACAAGGAGAATTCATGGTACTACAAATGGGTCTAAGTGGTATATTCGTTTTTTAAAGAATTTTTCACTAAGTAACAAAAACAAAATTTGTTTAATTTACTAATGTTTGTATTTTGAGAACGATTTCCGAAGTGGAAATTGAAACGTCAATAAACGTATTTTAACCTTTAATTGTGGCTTATTCCCAGTTAAATAGTAATTAATATGAATTTATTATTAACAGTATTGATTTTGAAATTTATTGTGTACTATTGTTACAAAATGTTAATAAATGTCAATATGTATTGGGTATTTTCCGCGTAAGTACGTATACCGCCGCGGCTGCTTAAAGAACGAGTGGACGCGCACATTTAATAATTGAAAAACAACGGTCTAAATTGAAATAAGCCCCGATTGCTCTTCAAAATCTTGAAATTGAATGTTTAAACTTTAATTTAGGCATTTGGTAACCTTAAAAATAGTAATTTAGATATGAGTTTTCATAATGCGTATTTTCGCATTTTTCAGATTTAAAATCGCTTATAACTCGAAAACTGTCAACTTGACAGAAAAATGACAAGAGAACTTTTTTGTTTAAAATGACACAAAAACTAAAAAAACGACTTTCAGGAGCAAACAATCTGATTTTGGAATTTGTTTTGAAAAAATTTTTGTACAATTTCTGCCCAAAAATTTCGCCCGGCACCCTGTAGCTTTCTTTAAAAGGACACTGTTGAACAAGAATCCGCAAAGAAACCGAATCAGAAACATTTTTCCTACCGCAGCGGTCTCACAATTTCTTAAACTTATTTTTTGGTAATGTAAAAAAATAGAGCAATATAAAAAGGGTATAACAATAATTAAAAAAAAATCGATATGGGTTTCTATAATAATCGCGCATTTTACCATTCGAACAAAACTTGTTTTCACAGCAGTAGTTGTCAGAAGATTGAATGAATCCCACAATAAATTTGATTATCAGCGCCGCTATCGACCAGATTACAAACCTTTGAATATCAAAGTTATTATTACATAATAATCATTGCGAAAGCATGAAACTAATTTGTCTTATACTTTATATGCATTAATATGAATACTACAACTTTACTAATACTTGTGAAGCAGTTTATTTCGTTTACCAAGGCACCTGTGTAAAAATATAAATATAAATATTTCCCACAATATAATACATGCACCGATCTGTTTACGGCTATGATTAATCATACCTAATTAGTCTAGGAATTCTCGTTTTGCTTGCTGATGATTTTCTGTCGGGTTAGTAGAAAAAGCATAAAAATATTTCAGTTAGTTTCACTCAAGAAATGTAAACACACAAAAAACACAAACATCTAAAAATTTTGTTAAACCACGACCAAAACAACGAAATTATTTCACATTTTTTGTTCGTATAATATTTGTTCTACAATCAAAGTAAGCATGGGTTTTCGTAGAAAACCTCTGTAAAGCGATTATATACAAGGTATGATAAAACAAGCGGGACGGTCGAATATTTGGCGAATTGAACATTAGATCGAAAAACTAAAAAACCGTGTTTAATATTTTTTAAAAATCTATTGAATGATACCAAACAAGACACCCCAGCGACACTCCCTAAAGCGGGGAGGGTGGCAACTTTGATATCTTAAATAGGAACCCCCATTTTTTACTACAGATTTGGGTTCCTCTTAAAAAAATAAGAACTTTTATAAGAAACATTTTTCAAAATGTTGATAGATGGCGTTTTATTAGCAAAAAACGATTTATCGTGATACCCTAGGAAAATTATGAAAACGGTTTAATATCTCGAGAAATACATTTCCAAATGAAAAACCAAAAAACACGTGTTTAACATGTTTCCAAAACCTATCGAATGGCACCAAACACGATTCCGCATCCCCAACTTTGAAATCTTAAATGGAAAGTGGAAAATTAAATGAATTTTCACGTGCATTGAGAAGATAGACCGAGTCTGTAAGCGGCAAGCGCATAAAAAAAGTCACAAAAGCCTAGAATTCTCAGAATTCATTATTTACTAATCAACGAAACTTCTCGGAATTAATTGTTTTGGGAACTGTATGAATTATTGTAGTATTCTAAAGAGTTTCTGAGATATCTTAGTGTTACACCGGTCGCCTTACTGTGGAGTGTATTTCTTAATAACGAAGGCAAAATATCAAAAGTCTGTTCAGATTGTTAAAATGCTGGAAAATGGAGCAAGACAATTTAATGTTAGTCGTTTAACTTTGAAGAGAACTTACCAACGATTTCTTGAGACTGAATCTCATCAATGACGACCCGCTACTCGAGACAACAGTCAGAGAAGATCGCGTTCTTACTATTGATGCATTGTGAGGCCGGACGCAAACTGTTAGACTGCTCCAAAGCCATATTCAGTAAGCCCAAGGACCAGTAATCAACATTTCTACTGTTCGACAAAGGTTAAGAGAACAGGATTTAACAGTTTGCAATCCAGCAACGGGGCCATTGCTTACTGTGGCTCACAAAAGATGCAGACTTGCAGTCGGACAACAAACGATTGGAAAAAATTATTGTTTACGGATAAGTGTAGAATATCAATTCATAGTAAAGACGGTCGAAATAAGGTCTACAGAACGACTGGAGAACGTTATGCTGCCAGCACTCGGTCACACCGGGTTGCTTTTGGATGGTGACTCAATAATGTTTTGTGCGGAGATTTCTTTTGAGGCACACAAGGATCTCGTTTTGATTGGGTGGGACGCTTTAACAGCAAACAGATATATACATAACGGAGATCCTACAACATCATGTGATGCCATATGCTGGGTTTATCGGAAATGGTTTTTTGCTAATTCAAGATCACCACACACAGCAAGGATTGTAACAGAGTATTTTGAAAATCTTATGGTCAGGCCATGGAGCTGGGGTATCTACATTGTATAAATGACGTGTACCCTATCCTCCATGCTATGGCATGCTGGACGAGCCATACAGTCTGTAGTCAACACCCCGAGGTGTGAGCGGGAACACAAATTGTATCAATACTCATACGCTTATGAAACGCACCTGGCGGATCATAAGGGCCTTCACATTTTACTCTGTTTCAACTTGTCTTGAGTAAAATGTCTTTAATCTTTCCTATCAGCCTCTCTTGGCTAACTCTCGTTTTTTTCCGACCCCGAATGGCTATTAGGTTTCCGAGGGCAGACGGGTCACTACATTTACTCCTACTACATACTCTTCACAAATCCTGGTCCTCCAAGTCTGGGGGTTTGAACGATGGGCCAGCACCCCTTCTTCTAGAAAAAAGTTATTTGCTAAAAATTTCGATCAAGAGCCTCGGAATAAGGACGGAAACAAAAGACGACGACTGCTACGAAAAAGGACTATGAGATTGGCCACATGGAATGTACAAGGTCTAAGAACCAAGGAAACTGAAGTTTTTCAAGAATTAGAACGACAACAAATAGACATATGCGTTCTTACAAAAACAAAAAAGAAAGGAAAGGGAAATGAAATCAAGAACGACTATATTCATTTATACAGTGGAGTTGAAAAATCATTAAGAGCAAAAAGAGGTGTGTCTATAGCCGTGCATACAAAACTCAAAAACAATATCAAGAGTTGGGAAGAGATAGACGAGCAGATCATTATGATGGATCTTGAGAAACATGGGGAGACGATAGTTATAATAGGAGTATATGCTCCTAGTGACGATTCTGATACAAAAGTTAAGGATGAATTCTATGACAAATTGCTTGACGTGTTGACCCATGTAAACCGATCCAAAGAAATATGCCTATTAGGAGATTTCAATGCTCGGGTAGGCAAAAAATTACAAGACAATGTGGTAGGAAGATATGGTGAAGACAAAATAAACAACAACGGAGAGCGACTCATTGATCTTTGTGAAACATTACAGCTTAAAATAATGAATGGATTTTATCAGCACAAAGATATACATAAATTTACCTGGGAACAACCAAAGAAAAAGATAAAATCTATAATCGACTATCTCATCCAACCAGAAAACAAAAGGCTCCAAACAAATGACGTAAGGGTGTATCGTGGTGCCGAATGCGGATCTGACCACTATATGGTGGTTGCAAAAATAACCATACACTACAGGAAAGTAAACAAGAACAAAATTGAACAGGAGAAGGTAGCAGCTTCCACAAAGATAAGATATAATATTGATAGCCTCAAACAAGAATCAGTACAATTCCTCTACAAACTTAGACTAGCCTCAAAACTAACTCACTTAACTCGAAGAGAAACAGCCGAAAAAGAATATCAAGATATAAAAAATTGCATTCATCAGGCGGCCAAAGAGGCATTGGGATACGAAGAACCTGACAAAAGAAAAAATCCTGAGTGGTGGAACGAAAAAGTAGGAAAATTAATTAAAGACAAAAAAAAAGCTTATCAAACATGGCTATCCACGAAAGACTCAGAAGACCGCAGAATTTACAGCAGACTCAACAGGGAAGCAAAGAAGGAAGTCACTAAAAGAAAAAACGAAATGTGGGAAGAGAAATGCGAAGAGATGGACCGATGCTTAGGAGGAACCAAAGTGACACAAGCTTGGAAATTCATAAAAAGTATTAGAAAAGAAAGAAAAGATGAGGGAAATATAAACCTGATTCAAAATAAAAAGTGGGAAAAATATTACGAAACGCTATTAACAGAAAGTAGGCACGAATTTATGGAAAGACCTGACCATATCTCAATGACAGAAAACTCAGAGGTGCATAAGATAAACAAAGAAGAACTGAAAAAAGAATTGAAACAAATGAAAAACGGAAAAACACCCGGGCCTGGAGACATTCCCATCGAGTTGGTGAAACATGGACCGGATGCTCTTTTGGAAAGCTTAGTGAATATTTTTAATAAATGCTTAATTGAAGGCCAAACGATTCCAGACGATTGGAATTTGGCCCACATTAGCCCCATTTATAAAAAGGGAGACAGAAAAGAATGCGGAAATTATAGAGGCATTAGCGTAACTAGCTCGCTGGGAAGGTTATATGGTCGTATATTGAAAAGAAGAATAGAAGAGGAGTATAAAGAAATTGAAGAACAAAGCGGCTTCAGAGCAGGAAGATCGTGCGTGGACAACACATTTACCCTTCAACAAGTAATTGAAAAACGAACAGCTCGAAACCTCCCTACGCATCTGGTATTTATAGATCTGGAGAAGGCTTATGATACAGTTCCTTTAAAACTCTTATTTAGTGTCTTGACGAAAACAGACCTTAGTAAAACATATCTAAAAGCAATACTGAACATCTATAAATGTCCTCAAAGCACTGTAAAAACAGGAAATACTTTCTCAGGGGTATTTACAGTAACGAAAGGCTTGAGACAAGGATGTTGTCTTTCCCCCACCCTATTCAAAATATATATCCAAGAAGCACTGCACCAGTGGAGACAAAAATGTGCGGGAATGGGGTTGAAGCTTAACAACCATTATCTGACAACGCTGTTCTTTGCAGATGATCAAGTACTAATTGCAAGCTGTGGAAAACATGCAGATTATATGCTTAGAAAGCTCAAAGATGAATACGAAAAATGGGGGATGAGTATGAATATGTCTAAAACAGAATATATGCGAATAGGCAGTGAAGACGAAGACCCGGATTTGGAAATTAGACAAATGAAAAGGTGCTACGAATACAAATATTTGGGAAGTATTATCTGCAGTAAAGGAACAACGGAACGAGATATAGACTATAGAGTGCAACAAGGCAGGAAGAGTGTTCAAATTCTGAATTCGATACTTTGATCCAACAAAGCTACTATGAGAACTAAAATGACTATCTACAAAGTAATTGTAGAGCCGATTCTTACATATGGAGCAGAATGTTGGCAAATGACAGTAAAAGGAAAGAAAAAAGTTGACACGGTTGAAATGGACTACCTAAGAAGAGCTTGCCGTATATCAAGAGTAGAACGTATACCTAATTCTGAAATTAGAAGAAAAACAGATAGAGTACATACAACTTCTGAAAGAATAGAAACTAGACAGTTAATATGGTATGGACACGTACAGAGGATGGACGACAACAGATGACCAAAAAGAGCTATGGAATACAATCCAAGTAATAGAAGGAAACGAGGAAGACCAGCCAAGTCTTGGATACAAGGTGTTATGGAAACCATGAAAGACAGAGCCATTGATGAAGACACCTGGAGAGATAGAAAAAGATGGCGATCGAAATGCGGGAAGCGGCAGAAGCTGTAGGATCCCCGCTTATATATATATATTTGAAAATCTTGATATTCCAAAAATGGACTGGCCTGCTTAAAGTCCAGACCTTAATCCTATTGACCATATATGGAGCTTTCTCAAAAGGCATATAAGACGTCGTACACCTGCACATGTGAAAAGCTTCGAATGGCTCTCGTTGAGAAATGGGCGATTTTTCTCCAAAGGGACATCCAAAATCTGATCAGTTCTATGCCAAATCGAATGATGAGTATCATCCAGAACCGTGGTGGCAACACACGTTATTGGCACTAGTAGTACTTGCCTTTTCTTGACTCTATAATTCAATTATTGTTATAACTTAAATTGTTACAAGAGTAACTAACTTAATACACAAATTTGATATAATTAAAAAAAAAAATAAAAAGATCTGTGGCCTGTTTTCTCTGACGCGCAGTGTATATATACTGTCCATTCCGTGGTGCTAAATTTGGTTAAGAGACCTGTCGTTCTATATCAGAATTTGTCTCTGAGCTCTCGGATGAGCTTGACTAAAGGGGGACCATCTAGTTGGAGCACAAACCTTTAGACAGAAATGGCCGAGGTTTCATCATTTCTAGTTAATAAACTTTCAGTAGAATAAGGCATTTTTATAGATATAAAAACGGTATTTAACATTGAAATTGATAGATTTGCAATGAAATGATATGAATGAAATTTACAATAAAAGCTTCTCAATGTAGCTAGAAAATAAGCAATATTGAAACTTGGAAACTGCATTGGAAACGTATTAAAACTTTGTTTTTAATTTTGTTATTTTAAAAAATTGATTGTAGAAAAAATATTTGTAAACAACAAATTACAAGTATTAGTATCAAATTAATGAGAATTTTCTTGTCATTTAGATAAATATTATTAATAATTCAATACACGAAACACAAAAACATGCTGTTAAAAACTATCAATTACCCAGAAGAAAATGTCATGGAGCAAGAACTTGAAGTAGAGGGCGAATCGGGGTCAAATTCTTCACTTTTTCCTTTATATATCGGTATGCGAGACCTTTTATAACGAGTATAGTTTGTTAAAATAATGTTTTAATCGATAAAAATAAATTTTATTAAAACTTTAAAGCGACTGAAAAGTCCAAATTGTGTATAACGATTTTTTTAATTGAAAAACCTATCCACGGTTTAAAGGGTATATTTAAATAATAATTACTATATTATATATTAGAGTCTCAATGAATATTAGAGTGTAATCAAAGCATAAATGCTTTGAAAAATTAAATTACTTCGTTGCTAAAAAATCAGCTAAAATAACCTCAAATATATGTCTAAATACTTTAGTTTTATTTTGCTTATCGAATAATAACCAACGTAGATAAACAAATAAGTAATGAATTTATCTTATAAGACATGCAAGATCATAGTACAATAGATAAAGTGAGGATTAGAAATGAGCACATATTTACGTAACGAAAAAAGCAAACAAAACAGGGGACGAAGATAAACCATTTGGAGAAAACAAAAACATCACGAATATGAAATTATTGAAGATATCATGCTTTAGAAAAAGTAAGTAATGTAACATAAGTGGTCCGTGAGCAGTTAACACTTTGTTAAACAAACCTGCTATAACCGTCATACGTAGATATTATTTGTGGTAAATATCAGGCCAAAAACACGACACTCCAAAAATAGGTCTTATAAATGGGTAGATAAAAAGGAGATGTTTATATTTCTAGGAATACGTTTACTAAATAGGCCAACAAAAAATAATATTTTACGAAGAATAAATGCTTTCACCATGTGCAAGGAAGTGCAAGAAATGAACAAATTTTACGATGCGTTTCAGCACATAACAAGAGCCTGTTTATGCAAATGCTGATAGATTACAGAAGATAAAAAAAACAATAAATATATGCACCAAAAATTTTCGGTTTTCTTGCCAGCCCCCAAAAAACAACTCTCTTAAGATGAGTCGAATACTGCGTAAAGTTTTAAACAACTTTGAAGCCCAGATGGTTGTCTTAAACGTAGAAATATATAAAGAACAGGGGGGGAATATGGTTGAAAAAGAAATATCCAAAACCGACTTCTCTTTTGATCTCTCAGCGTATTTCTGCAATTCTTCTCAGTACTCTCATCTCTGCCGTTTCCAGTAGCCTTTGCGTTATGGCTGTGTCGGGTATTGTTTCTGAAACATATGCCATTATTGATCTTACACTGGCTTTATAAATGCTTGACTTCATCTCAGTGTTAATGTGTCTGTTTCGCCATATAGTGTTAAGACATCCTGCCAGTCTATTTGCTTTTTGTACTTGATGTCTCACTTCTTTGTCCAGGTCTCCATAGCTAGACAATGTAATTCCCAGGTATTTTATTTTCATTACTTGTTCAATACTGATGCTATCAACTTCTATTTTACATCTGGTTGGTTCTTTGCTGACTACTATTGTTTTAGTTTTCTGAGATGAGATTGTCATATTAAATTCTTTTGCTCTGATGTTAAATCTGTGGACCAGTCTTTGTGTAACATATTCTGTTACATAGCTCTGTGTAACAGAATATTTTTATTTCTTTGTTTCTCATTCTGTATCCTCTTCCTTTGTTAACGCTTTTGCTGATTTCATCCATGATCAAATTGAAGAGCACGAGGCTCAATGAATCTCCTTGTATATTCCGCTGCATATTTCTATAGGTTCTGTAAGTTATCCATGTATTGTGACTTCCATTTGGTTGTTTTGGTAGATATTTTCGATAGTTTTTTATAATATTTAGGGGAACTCTATTATACAGAAGATGGATTACATCTTTTCTTGCTCTGTCAAACGCTTTCTTTAGGTCAATCAGACACAGAAATGCTGGTCTATTATACTCTAGTGATTTCTCAGTAGTTTGCAATATAACGAATCTGTACACGATCTTCCACTACAAAAACCCTGTTGTTCATCCGCTAAACTTATCCTCTGATTTATTAGCACTTGTAAAATTTTAGTTGTAAGTTTTAGCGGAGTATTTAACAAGTTTATACCTCTGCAGTTTTCTGGCTGTTTTTACCTCCTTTTTTAAATAGTAGAATTAGTTCCCTCGTTCTCAATTCTTCCGGAATTTTACTGTGTTTTATAATTTTATTAATTAATGTTGTTAATTATTGTTCTGTCATTGCTGCTCTACAATATTTCAGTAATTCATTTGGTATCCCGTTTTTACCTGCTGCTTTTCTGTTGTTCAGGTTTTCAAGTATTTTCCGAACTTCCTGTACATTTATATGCCGTTCTTAATTTGTGGTGTTTCCGGTTCTAGCGTCGTTTGTTCTTCCTCTGCATAGAGTTTTTTTAGTTCCTTTAGGAGGGAAGTCCAATAGAGCCTTCAAAGCTGCTATTGGAGTGACCATCAGAGCTCCTGTAATTCCAAGGCAAAGAAGTCTTTGCACCTTACTTAGTTTGAGGATGACACTTGCAACTTTGACCACCATACCAATGATGCATATGTAATTGTTGGTTTTACCACCATGTTATAAATTCGATACATCATGTCTAGAAAAGAGAAGATTGTTAGCAGTTGCAATGGATTATTTGAGAGGAAGTGCTAGAACATCAAGGCTGGAAAGGAAGACCAACGAATCTATACGAAATAACATGAATGCTACAGAAACGGTCATTGACAGAATAGAAAAAAAAGTGAGAATGTCTGACGAACGTTGGCCCAAAAACTTCACAGATGGAAGCCCCCTGGAAGAAAAAAAAAAGAGGTAGACCTCGACGCTCATGGAATGAAAGAATTAGAAGACCGATGGAATCGAGAGGTTTGGAGGAGGATGATGCCTTGGACCGGGAGGATTGGCGAAGGAGAACGGGAATACGGCGATAGCCGTCTCCAAAATGTATGGTATTTACAAATTGAATCCCGTAATATATTTGTCTAGTTTTAAATTCCATATTTTCCATAACTGCGCATGGCTATCATTAAAGTAGTCACTGCTCTCTTGGTTATTCATTCCATCTGCTGATTCCAAGTAACATTCGAGTCTAATACATGTAAGCCTATATCTGGGTACCATATGGTGAGTCATCATTCATAGGGCGTATCCCTATAGAATTTAAAGAAGTTAAAACCAAGGGCGCCCGTGGCTTAAGTATTGTAATTGCAATCCACAAGGAATCTACGTTCCTGTATTTGGCTGTATACCATATATTAAAAAATTTATTAAAATCCTTTGTAAAAGGTATATATTTAAAAACCCAAACGGGCTGTTAAAGTTAAGTTAAAACCAAGGGCGCCCGTGGCTTAAGTATTGTAATTGCAATCCACAAGGAATCTACGTTCCTGTATTTGGCTGTATACCATATATTAAAAAATTTATTAAAATCCTTTGTAAAAGGTATATATTTAAAAACCCAAACGGGCTGTGTTAGACAGAACGTTTTCGGAATACATCATTCCATCATCGGTGTCTAGGAGTACATGAATGTAGCCACTAAATATATGGGTAAAAACCCGTTAACAAATAATTAGTTACATTTGTTAGACATTATATCTTATAAATACTTATGATGTTAAAGTTACCGTTGGATTAGGTAACATGGCGACATATGACTCCACGTTGAAGTTGCAAGTCCTGAGACGGTGTGTCTACGAGGACTTTATGGAAGCAACTGAGGAGTCATATGTCGCCATGTTACCTAATCCAACGGTAACTTTAACATCATAAGTATTTATAAGATATAATGTCTAACAAATGTAACTAATTATTTGTTAACGGGTTTTTACCCATATATTTAGTGGCTACATTCATGTACTCCTAGACACCGATGATGGAATGATGTATTCCGAAAACGTTCTGTCTAACACAGCCCGTTTGGGTTTTTAAATATATACCTTTTACAAAGGATTTTAATAATTTTTTTATTGTAATTGCAGTGCTTCGTGAAACATGTCAACTCGGCAAATAAAGTCTGCAGGTATTAAAAAAAGTTTTTATTTTATGATCACTTACTTAGCTAATTTAAACTTCCCATAAAGTATCCAGGTACCATGGATATTTAGAAACTTACCAGTGATATTCTTCTTTGTAAATAGAATTCGGAATTTTTATTCGATAAGCTAAATAAAATTCGATAAGTAATTTTAGTATACTTACTACAATTATTGAATTAATTTATTTATTATTTTTTATTAGGTGGTTAATTATTTTAGATTTAAGATTAAACTAAAATTATTAATTTGTTAAACTATAAGTTGAATTCATATTTCAGATCTAAAATATGTTAATATATTTTTCAAAATACTTGTATTATATAGTTATTTATTAAACGTTTTTTAATAATTTGGTTAACCACCTGATAACCTAAAATTTTAAATTCGACGGTTCCTTACTATTTTGAATCGTTCCGTGGACTACGACTTTTCAGCCTGAAAGAATAAGCTGATGGCTCAGGGGTTTTTCGTCTGCAAGAAGTTCTTTATATATAACTTTATTCCCTTCGTAATTTTACCCTTCACCATAAAAAAGTTTAACCAGAAAAAAGCTGCATTTATGGACGAAACAATGTAGCAAATATTGGTAGAATAATTCGACATGTGTTTGACATATCAGTCTGACTACAATCCCTTATGAGTTTAATACCACATTATTAAATAAATAAATAAATGAGAAACTATACATAACACTTCGACTTTCAGTTTGGTAGTTGTGCTGAAAATGGGGTGGAAACAAATATTTCTGCCAGCTCTATACACATTTGAAAATTTTTTTAACGGGACATAGGATTTTTAATACAATTACTAAGATTTTCTGATTTACAATTAACCAATGTAAATTTTAATACAACGTCGCGATGTTTTATAATTAACCCATTCACTGCCAAACTTCATTTTTTAAATTTTATAGCTTCTACAGGTCAATTTTATGTTCTGAACTTATAGAAAAATATTTAAAAAATTCTAAATCTTTCCACAATAGCCCTGTGTCTAAAAATTTTTTTGTTCCAATTTTGGAACATGGCCATAAGTAGGTAATAAAAAATCAACAACGGCAATTTAAACTTAAACATTTATTTATAAAAAAATGATAACATTTGAAGAGGATCTACTAATTTTTTTCATGAAAAGATTTGCAACAATTAATAGGATGTACATTAATTTTACAAATACCGCATCCAAAAGTTGTGTTTGTTTTACAAATTTTGCATCTGTTTTGTTTTAAGGAAATCGGGTAATGCAGAACCGACATATTTTGTGAAACAGATCCTGGAATTTTTTGAAATAATGTTCCTAATTTTGTTTTATCAGGTTTTGGTTGTCGAGGGTTGAGTAGTAGATATGTTGCCACAATGTTTCTTGTAAACCCTAATAAATCCAATGGACGCATACTCTCAACGAATTCATCAGCGTTAGATTGAATGTTATTGTGGTGTTCAATTCTATATGAAATCCATGCGCTAGAGAATAAAGCAGATAAAAGGTGAACAAAAATTTGCCACTACCATTTATTGTTACGCAGTGTTAGTGATATTTCTATCCATTAAATCAGTACCTTCCATATGATTATTATACTGCTGAATTGCGTAGGGAACGTCTACTATTATGTATTTTTTTTTCTGCTCCAGAATAACGACGTACCGATTTTGTAGGTTGAACGCCATAACAATTTGAAGCCACGTGAACGATGGCATTATCCTTCCACTGGATAATTCCAACGGAATCAACGGATCCTCTAACTGATTTTTTCATTGCATTTTTATTCAACGCGCATTTCCCAATTCGATTATATCTAATGGTGCCCGTGCAACCATATTCCAATTCACTCATGGCCTTTATCAGTGGAAGTCCAGTAAAAAAGTTGTCAATAAAAAAGTAAAATTTTTTTTTTTTGGAAAATTATGCTTCACCCTCTCGGCAAAAGTTGTAACTACAGACCCACCTAGCCCCAAGTTACTCTCTCCTAGTAAGGTTCCTTTCCCTTGATAAGGTTCGGTACCCACAAGATAACCATTTGATACATTCTGAGACCAAAATTTAAAGCCATATCTAATAGGTTTCCCTTGTATACGCTGTTTACAGCTATGGTGGCTGTAGTACGGCAGCATGGATTCATCAACAGATACTGATATGGTTTCACCAACCGTCACATATTTTATAAATCAACTGTTGAAATGTTCTATAAGTGGTCTTATTTTAGTAAACTTATCATTTTTTTTGTAGCTTAGTGTTATCTGAAAAATGTAAATTTTGCAAAATTTCTCTAAACCTATTTCTCGTAATTGCGTTGGCGATTGCTTCGTTTCTGAGATCCAAATCCAAACTCCAGTACATATCTTTTCGAGGCCTTTGAGAATAACCAGAAATCAGTAGGATTGCAAAGAATACTTTGAGTTCTTCAATTGTAAAGATGTGTTTGCATTTTTGTGTCGGGCATACTTTACAGTTTCGTCTTTTCTGTATTCAAAGAAATCACACCAAAAAAAGTGTAAAGAAATAGATTGTTCTTTCACAGTGAATATTATTTCGATTTGAAACTGAGATATTTTCTTGATGATTATCTAGGGACAAGTCGCCTCTTTTCCAGTCGTTTTGTCTATTGGATTTATTCGCTCTTTTATTAGATTGACCCACATTTATTGGAAGTTCATCATCGCTCCTCGAGAACATATCTTCAGCGTCTTTGATGAAAACTTATCAGAAAAATCATTGAAATTCACATCATCCGATGATTCAGAATCTCCATCAGAATCTTTCGCTGGAGGATAACTGTATACGTTTGCAGAATCAAACTGCTTCTCATTTAGATCATTGATTAGATTGTTCAGAGTATCAGCTGAACAACTCGTTTTCTTTCAATAAAATGTTTTCACATCCATAATTCCAAACTAAAAAGAAAAACCTCAATTAGTAACATATACAGCCAAGTTCCATTTTTGGAACATACAAAACCTAGAGGTTACTCGGTATATTCAATTTGAGGTTAAGCATTTGAACGATACAGATATACTGTATAGGCATATAATATTACTTAAACTTACCCCGATCGCAATATTTCACAACAGAAAATAGCTATAATTGAACTAGAAGTTATACAACTGCACCTTCCTTGCAAGTTTGATATGAATCACAAAACAAAAGCAACTTATACGAAACCAGTGAGTAAATTAAGTACGCACGTGTTGCTTTGACACTACCGAACACAAATAGTTTATCAGATTTAAGACCAACAGTGACATCTTGTAACCAGCATCGAAACTAACAATTGTTCCAGATTTGGAACATGGCTGAGAATGGGTTAATATGTTTGTTCCACTGGATTGCTAATCTTTCGCGATTTGTAGCAGCGTATTTGGCAGGCGTACGCCGACAGTGTTGTTCCGTCTACCGATTTTTCTCGAAACTCCGTTTGTAATATTCGTAATACTGTATTTTTGTGCAGATAATAATGTTTTATTAACAACAATTTTGTTTGTGTTCATTAGATATTATTTGAATTGATCCAATTGCCTCTCAGATCACCAGACTTATCCCCAAATGATTTCTTTTCTTTGGGGATATTTGAAAGCAAGTGTTTATCGACATGGTTTTAATAGAGCCTGAAATTTAGCGAAATTGATGGGCAAAATAATTCACCTTTGTGGGAGCATTAGACCGGAACTGCTCAGGAATATGAGAGTATCTCTGTACAACCGATTTGGTTTTTGCTCTGCAGATAGAGATGGAATATTTGAGCCTATATTACGTTAAATTTTTGTTTTTAATATTATTCTTATGTTATTTTTGGAATTTCTTTTTATTTTTAGAAATCTATTTTTTTTCAAGCCATTTTGGCAATAAAATGACAATTTTTTTTAGTTAAAAAACATCGCGACGTTGTATTGAAATTTACACTGGCTAATTGCAAATCAGGAAATCTCAGATATTGTATTAAAAATAGTATGTTCCGTTAAAAAAATTCCAAATCGTATATATCATTGTATTAGTTTGGAAGCTAATTAAATAATGCTATTCTCTTCAATGTACTGAATATAGGTATTGCAATTTGGAATGGCTATACAGTAAATATCACCTCTTTAGTGTTTTTACTTCAAGCTTTGAATTCAAAAGTAGCAACTATGTCCATAGCTTCCTTGATATATAAGATTGAAAAACCGTAAGAGTGAGGGTTTGTATAGTAAGAATTATATCGAAATGTTATTACAGTTATCATTACTTAAGTAATATTATTATTAATATTATTATCATCAGAGATTGTAAATTGGTAAAATAAAGTAGTTACCATCTTAAAAGATATTGCTTTATCGCTAAAGCAGAAAGCACATTGGGGAGACTAAGTATTTAATTCTACCAATATTTGCACAAATATAACACACTACAATATTTAGCTTAAAACGTATGCCCCACACCGCATTAATTTTGATTTTAAAGCGTGCACGTCGAAGATCTTTTACCTTGGCGTGGATATTCCTGTTAAAGTGGGTATGCTCGATGCTCTGGGTATCCCCGACGATCTAACAATGTTATAGGACAACATGCCCAAATTAGTCACTTTTAAGTCATTCGATGATTATTCCACAATAAAAAAAATTATACAAAAGAAAAGCAGGAACGATATAGAATAATATGAAATTGTAAATAGGTATATAAAAACCATACACAAATAAATCTTTGTGATACTTATTAATTGTAGACAAAACATTTTAATCTCTATAATTTATTGTGGAATATCATTTCGTTATTTCTACCACCTACAAAAATGGTGATGCGATGCACATGATTTCTAATTAGTAAAAATAAAAATTAATATTCCAATTGGTTTCCTGCATTAGTTTTATCGATATATCAATATGAGTACTTTATTGCACAAAATAAATGTTTTCCAATTTTAAAAATATCATTTTTAAATTATAGCCCCCTCTTTATGCTGCTATTTAAAGATATAGCAGGATAGTTTCTGTTTGATCTATATACACAAATAAGATAACAAGATCAATGCTACGCTTCTATCACGTATTATTATCTCCTATTTCATAAGATACTTATTTTATTTAAGTTGAATCTACCATGGATGTGTAAAGGGATAATGAAGAGCAATATCCAGCTCACATCGCTATTTTCATCTCCAAGTTAGTTCACATCGGTAACCTGAGCAACCTCACCAGAGATTGGGTAACCAACCCTAGTGGAAGGTGGAGTCAGGACTGACTAAGAAGGGAGATATGGTCCTACGAAAAATAGTGGGTTGTACGTTGGATTAACTACGCAACACCATAACAAAAAGGAGAAGTTATAGAGCAAAACGACATGGTGGACGATTTTAGGAACATGGAATGTATTGATCTGAAAGCATAGAATATACTAATAAATTAGATGGCTGGATGAGGGGATATTTGAAGATGGATGGCTACACAATTTTTAATGGTAGAAAAAACAACATACAAATACAAAATGGTTACAAAAAACAATGGAATGACGAGGATTCCAACTAGCGCAAGATACTAAGAAAAGGTGGGATCAGGACTGGCTAAGAAGGGAGATATGGTCCTCAGAAGAATAGTGGGTTGTACGTTGGGTAACTACGCACACCATAACAAAAAGAAGAAATTATAAAGCAAAAAGACATGATGGACGATTTTAGGAACATGGAATGTACTGATCTGAAAGCATAGAATATACCAATAAATTAGATGGCTAGATGAAGAGACATTGGAGATGGATGGCTAAACAATTTTTAATGGTAGAAAACATATAAATACAAAACGGATACAGAAAACACTGGAATGACGAGGAATACCCCAACTAGCGCAAGATACTAAGAACAAGACCAGATTGAATATGTTACGAACTCGAGAAATGAAAACGGGCAGCAAATCTACATACACAGAGCGAAGGCAAGGAAAAGAAAAAGAGAGAAGCTTGTAATAAGATAATAACGAAAATAGAAATATATGCACTAAACAAAAGAAGTTTGCAAGAATTAGACAAGTATCACGCCGCTGAACATGACATACAATAAACTATCAAATCTATTGTGAAATCAAATAGCCCCATATACAACAGTTGTTTATAAATTTCGGACAAGCTTATGGCAGCGTCCTAAGGTATTGTGTATGGATGGCAATGGAAAGTATGAAGGTAACAAGTAAAATTATTAATTTAACTAAAATATGTATTGAATATTCAACAGCTCAAAGGTTAAAGTAGGAAAACGTACCACGGAAAATTTACCTATTACCAGTAACAAGGCGACGGAGTTACACCACCACTTTTTAACTGTGTTAGATATGGTCTTCCATAAGTAAAAAGGTTAACCAGAAGAGGATAAAGGTCCTCAAGAGTCTGACAGAGGGTAAACACAACACAATAGGTAACCATATGATATTCTTATTCCCAAATAATATGGTTCAATGACTTTTATTCACTAAAGTGATTGTTATATATTTTTAAAATCGGAAAACTATTGTTACTTTCAGTATAAATACTTTATTTAAATTGTAAATACTTTTAATACTTCAGTTATTCTACTATTCAAATACTAGTAGAGTAAAATTTGAACAAACTCACCTTCCAACGGGACTAGCAGGAGATATCAAACCGCTTGGTGTGCGTGGTCTAGAGCCAGAACCGTTGATGCTTTTAGTCGTCGAAAGAGCTGAGCTTCTTCCTGATGTTGGTGTTCTTCTCGGTATTCTCGATGGAGTAGTATCATCTACGAAGAAGTAATATAATATTAAAACAAATTATACAATGACACAAACCATACATAACTTCTATTTTATTAAGAATATTGAAGGTTAAAATAAGTTGATTAATATTAAAATAAGTTTCAATCTCCACTTCGGAAATTCACTGATGATTGAAACGTCAATAAACTTATTTTAACCTTCAATTGTGGCTTATTTCTAATAAAATAGTAATTACTTTAAAATTCCACAAGAAAATAGCTTCAGAACAAAACCATACATATAAATATGTAAGTACACAGTACATATTATTGTAAACTGTTACTGACCCCCCCTGCAACATTTAAATTTTCTTAAATTTAAAACTTTCTGTTCTGGACTTTAACGTTAACCCTCTGTCTACAATTTTTTTATCGCTTTGAATACGTTAAGTATGCTATACTTGTATTAAATTCCCACTACGTAATAAATTAGTTCTGGATGTAATTAAAGCTAAAAGTGTTAAGACTTTCTCAGAGGACAAAACCACCACTTCGAACATACACCGCTCTCAAAATGTAATTAGCTTTGCTCGAAGTTATAAAAGAAATGTTACAAAAAGATTTGTCATTTTATTGTTAATTTAATTCACACAACACTTTTTGCTGGTTGTATCAACAAGTGCGATATACCTATTTTGAGATTCCGACCGGGATGCACCTGTTCCTTTGGGTTTCTGCATCTGCTATTTTCGATGGCATTGAACTTTTAGAGTGAGTGTTTATGAGTTATTGACTATTTTTTAAGAATATAAATATATTTTATTAAAAATATAAATTTTATAAAAAGAAAAAGACAGTTAAGATTTGATTTCACGTACCGGGCGCTTGTGCATCCGCTTATACGTATTTCGGCCTAATAGGCCTCATCAGAACGGCTTTCGCAATCGCTCTGAACGTGAAACAAATCTTTTCTGTCTTAGGAAGCAACTACATATAACATGGCTTCGTATAGACGCAATGTAGCGACATCTGATAATAAAATTTGGTTTCGAAACCAAATTTGAATTTGGTTTCGAAAATTAGTCTACGATTTTATGAATTTTATATTCAATACCATTATTAAGAGTACGATTTTTAATTTTTGAGTACATTACGTTATGTGATTTAGTCATACAGAACTCACGAATTTTTGTTAAAATATTTTACTAGTTTATTACTTATTTTTAGGTGTAAAGTTTAACTTTATAACTTAATTTTAGTATGAACGAAGGCGTTATTCTTCGATTTCAGGTTCTTGTCAAATATCATTTATTTGTCAGTTTGTTTCGATGAAATTTAAAGTTTTAATTGCATTAATTTGAATAATAAGTTTAATTCTAAACTTCATTCACTATACATATTCCCAATTGTCAACAGAAGCACGTGAAAGCCAAACAGGGTCGTACTGATGTGTATAATATGATTTTTTTAAATATTTACTTTTGAAATTTCTTGAAATTTAATCATTAAATCACAATTAAACTAAACTCTAAAAAATAACACAACCAGTAAATAACTTAACAATAACTATAACATAAATAAACACAATATATTAACTTAAAAATCAACACGATACAATTTGAATTAGAAATAATATATACACTAGCAAGTTTGGATCTGTAACATGAGAATCTGTCTGGCTTAAGGCAATAAATTATATTTAATAGCCTCTTGACGAATGAGACGGCGAATATCAACACGTGCTCATTTTTACAGATGGGAATTTGCTAAACGAATGAACTTTAATTTATATAAAGACTGCAACCTGTTTTAGTTATGTTTTAGTTATGTTTGAAGACAATGTTTATTGTTTTTTTGAGGTAAAAACTATCACAAAAGACATAATCATAACAAGAAGAAAAGCTACATAGACACAACTTGTTCAAATCTTTTTAGCTGGTCCAGTATCTTTATTACCTGTACTATCCAAAGAAAGGTTCGATCCGTGCCTAGACGGCGGCTTGCTTCCCGGCCTGCTTCCAGTCCTGGATTGAGGCCTAGAATTACTTCTGGAACCGCCTGGAGTTAACGTCGACCTGTAGGACGGCTTCCTGGGCGTACGGAATGTAGAACTTTCGTTATCTGAGAGAGAGTCTGGGGTTCCTGCTGAGAGAGACGATTTCGATGTTCTTGGTAGGCTGCCCATGGGCACTGATCGCTGGGAACGTTCTCTGACCTGGTGAAAAAAGTATAAATTTAGTTCGCCACTCAATACGATTATAAATTTGATACTTTGCTATTCTAGAATAATTTAAGAGCCTAGTATTAAAAATACGTTTTTACATCATGAGCACAAGTCAGCAATATCTGCTTCAGTTAAACTAAACTATTGAAGATATGTACTTTTAATTCTAGACTCTTTTAGTAAAGCAAAACAACAGTTTATGATTCAAAATTATTTTACTACTAAATAAAATGTCTACGAAAATTATTAAAATAAGCTGTTCACCAAAATTATTAAAAATAATTTTTGATGTAGACGACACTTTATTGCTTGTGAAAATAATGGACAACTTTCTGAACTCATATGAAAACGATCAAAAATTCTACAACAATCATTAAAAATTATTTGAAACTGCGTAAAAGATGCTTTTAAGTTTAAGTTAAGGATAGTGACAGAACCTCAATTCTTTTTAAGATTTTCAGGTTTTAATGGTTGCGGAAAGCCCAATATTATTTAATCTGATATTGCATTAAGAAGTCCTTATTCATCTTCTTCCTTGACAAGCATCTATTCTAGTTCGTGCCCTTTCACTCTACTTATGTGGCTGTTCTGCTCCTTTCTTCTGTTTCGTATTCCATCTTCAATGTTCTCGAATACCTTTCTCTTCTTCTTCTTTTTATATCGACATAACTCTGCCAGTTTTTCAATGTGCCTCCAGTAAGTTCCATCGTTTACATGGTCTCCCTACTGGTCGTCTTCCTATTGGGGAATAACGTTCTCGGAGGTCTTTATTCAATTGTCTCTCTTATAGTGTTTTTACTGTGATATTCCTGACTTTCTGTATTTTACTTAAGATCTGTATCACAGACTTAAGTCTTACTTAAGTCTGTGATATTCCTTACTTAAGCTTGTTCCCAGTCCCATTTAGTTTTAACCTTTTTGGGCTTTTTGTTTTGTTTTTTTTTTTATTGATCAGTCTTTGTAGATTATCGTTACTACTGCAATACCTTGGCCACATAATGAGAGAAACAAAATTACAGCTTCTCCAGAATATCATATAGGAAAAGGTTTTAAGAAAGCGTCACGTTGAAAAAGGACGAATGTCATAGCTGCGCAGTCTCACTGAGTGGTTTAATTGCTCATCTAACCAGCTTTTTAGAGCAGCAGAGAACAGAGATAAAACTACCATTTACCAGCGGTATTTCTAGAGAAAGAAAGACAGAACTCATTGGAACGAGAACTAATCACTTCGAAACAACAACACAATAAAAAATGTTTCAAATATACTAGTTTCTTAATCACAAAACCAGAACACTAGACATAATACAGAATAAAAACATGAATAGGAATATATTTTTACTATGAAGAAAGGAATCATTTACTGACTGACTGCTGACAGTCATTCCGACGAGGAAATTCTTTCTAATGAGGACCAAAGAGATGCAAAACCAGGACCTTACTAGCAATAACAATAGTCGAATTTCAAGAATTTAAGGAAATTGAAAGAATTCAACAAATACTTTGGTCATATTAAATACGCAGCGGAAACTGACTTGGCTATGCAAAATTCAGAAAATGGAGAGGACATTACGAGTGCCTGCTGATAAAAAAGTTTCTTCATGGAACCAATGCCAACGTCTGAGAACAGGTATGGCACCACAAGAAGATAGGACAGCACCGAATTGGAAGAAAACGGATTTAGTAAAAAAAAAGAGAGATTTAATAGTTAATCAAAGTTAAGCTCTCTAGAACAAAAAGTTAACAAAATCAATTCCAATTTTTAAACTACTACAAAAAAATTCAGTCTAACCGAACCCAGATAAGATGCAAGTAAGCTCTTTAAATCTCCACATTGGCTAAGCACAAATGAAACTTTAAGTGCGATGGTGCCAATTTCGAATACACGGAGAAACCATTCTAGTTGGGTGTCACGCTAGACAGGTCGCTGAGATATAGACACCAGTGCGAGTAAACACGGCAAAGTATTAGCCAGAAACAATATCCTCAGAAAATTCGCCAATAGCAGGTAAGGAGCTAGCCGGACCGTTTTGCTTACTACTGCCCGCGAGCTCTGATATTCTGCGGCAGAGTACGATTGCCCGATTTGGTCCAGATAGATCCACGCCAGGAAAGTTGTCGTCATCTAAATGTAACATGCAGACTAATAAAAAGGCTGTAGTAAGAAGCCATCTCCAATAGAAAAACTCCATACAGCAGCCAGCTTTGTAAAGGCCAATAGCCGAAAAAAGCTTACATCCTCTCTATGGAGCCGAAAACAAATACAACAGAATAAAATCGCGTAGCAGATTCCTGGATGTGACCATGGACTGCAAAAAACTACCCAGTCGCCGAGGAGATGTCCAGTGGTGCGAACTCCCAACCAAATGGTTCCAACACTGAACCGATTAAGAATTGGGGTAGCACCAGTGACAACTAATCAAATAAATTGGGGTCTTAGACACGAAACAGATAATAAATACGACTGTGGAGCCATACAGAACATTGAACATATGCTGACCTCCCAGACTGCCATAGTATCTGCGACCTCGACGACATGGCTTAACAAGCAGGAAGCGTTGTACATAGCCCAATACTGGGCCGAAAAACTTAAAATTCTGTTAACGAAAAAGAAAGTAAATTTCTCTATCTCTTGTATTATAATTTTTACGAGAATACCACAACCGATTCAATGATGTACGTTGTAAAACAAATTCAAAAAATATCCTGCAATGGAAGTTAGAGGTAAATATCCGTCCATTATGGTGAAAACTTAAAAACATCATTTACTTCGTTCTCTTATTCGTTCAGAACATTACAATCTAAAAACGGTGTTAATAGCACATATATATCTCTACATTTTTTAACGTTATACTTACCAATACAATGCTTACCTGATCCGGACTTGTTAATACGATCTTCAATAGAAATATTGCCTTATTAATTTTGATTTAAATGTTTACTAATTCTAAGTTAACTACCTTTTTACTTATTGGTTATTTTTTATGTATAAAAGTGTACTTTTATGGGACTGTTTCATAGATAACAACCACTCCTATTCTATTGCTGTACAATATGAGGAACTGTTTAATAGATATCTTAAAATCGCAATATAAACAGAAGATTAAAACTATGTAGAATAAAAAAAAAATAAATTTTGAAGATTCAACAATCGTAGCCAATAAAATCGTCATTTAGTCAAACCCAAACTCATTTAGTCAAATATTTTAATCATAGCTCGGTTTATAGATCAAAATTAAACCTATTTTGACCTTTAAAATTTAACAGCAAATCACCTCTACTATCGGATAGCATAAAAAACCAAAATCAGTTCACAAATTAGCTCTTTCCCGAGTTTTACTTGGAAAAACTTGGAAAAAAAATCGTGATATTTCGTTTAGACTATACTGTCCATGGGACTTTTGTAGAAAATAAAAAAACAAACTATTTTTCATAAAGCCTTATCAGTACATTTTCCGCAAAAAAAAGTAAAAAAAAACCCTAAAATCGACCTTTTTTTGAAAAATTCATAATTTAGGCCCTTTTAAAATTGGAAAGCTAATTCTTTGGACAATGTTTATTTATAATATGTTGTTTAAAAATGCGCAAGGTGGACGCTGTTCAACGAATAGTTTTTTCAAAATCGTAGTTTGAATATTTTGCTGATATTTAGGATGGCTCAGCAGATTAAGTGAGACTATTTTAGTTTGATTTTCATCTTCTTTTTATGTAGATATGACTCTGTCTGTTTTTCAATGTGCCCCAGCAAGTTGTCGTTCCATCGTTTTCGTGGTCTTCCTACTGATCGTCTTCCTATTAAGGTACCGTCTCTTCCCGTCTTTACTACTCTATTTGTTGTCATTCGGCTTATATGATCGTTCCATTCTACTCCTGTATTTTTTACCCAGTTTTTAATGTTCTACACCTTGCATCTACGTCGTATATTTGTACTTCCAGCTCTGTTCCATAGTGTCTTACCATTATTTTTCTAAGAGTTTTCATATCTGCTGTTTCTAACACTATTTTCGTCCAGTCTGTGTCAGGTCTTGTTTCTGCCGCGTATGTCATTATTGGTCTGATGACTGTTTTGTACATTCTGCCTTTCATTTTTTTCTCGATATTTTTATATTTGCTGTTTGCTCTATTCACTTGATCTTCCACTTCAGTTTCGAGCTTTCCGTAGCTAGATAATGTGATGCCTTCAAAATTTATTCCCCAACTGTAGGTTTTCGATATCCATTTAAGTATGGCGGAAAATGTAAAAAAAAACGGCTCCGAACACTGCTTTGGTCGCGCGATCTCACTTATGACCTTTTCGAAAATCGTAGATTTTAGCGGTATTTTCTACTTTTCTCTGTGAAAAATGCACTAGTAAGGTTTAATAAAAATAACGTTCTTTTTTTATTATCTACAAGAGTCCCATGGACATTAAATTACTATTAGATTAGATTTTTCACTCTAAACGAAAAATCTCGATGTTTTTAGATTTTTACATATAGAATTCCTTATTTGTGAACTGATTTTGGTTTTTTAAGTTCTACAAACTACTATTCAAAAGATAGTAGAGGTAGTTTGTTTTTAAATTTTGAAAGAAAAAAATAACTTACAGCGTGCCTATTAGATCAGCATAAACAAGAAGACGAAAAAGAAAACGGAAAAAGTGGAGAATTGAACAATATAGATAGACAGCAGAATGTTAGGAAAAGAAATGCAGCCAGTGAACTAATGATGAGGAACAAACGCGAAACATTCAATAAAAAATGTATGCAGATACAACCATATCTAGGGACACGATGCACAAAGGCATGACAATTTATAAACAACATCAAGGAAGACGACAACACATAGAGTCTCTAACTAATAAAAGAAGCAATTTTCCAAGATAATCGAAATCAAGACTGAAAAGAAATATCACAGTGGAGCTGAATAAGGTTGGATATAAGAAATTAAGATTTCAGATAACACTAAGAAAACATGAATTTGCGACAAAATTACGAAATTGACGAAATACATAGCTGGTAAAGTATTATGTACTTACACTTCAAAGAAAGGACATTTTGAGGAATCTTCGGAGCATTTTTTGTGAATGAACTGTGGAGTGACAAAACTATAATATTTACTAACATAAAATTCAATGTACAAGCCGATATTGTTACAGCAATTGATGTAAATCGATAAGATGAGCAAAGGAATCAGCTCGCGCTCAAGAAACAAGCAAAATAGAAAGCATGGAAAGATATTTGAAAGTTTGAAGCAATAAACTGAACACATTGATGTAGAAAAATTGAAAATTTCAACGTCGTTCGATCGCAGCAATGTCAATTTTGACGTTAACGAGTTTTATACATTTTCATTCCAATTATCATTATTATCTTATATCATTCCCTTTCATATGAGATAGCGAGGAAATAGAATATAGTAGAATATCATGCAAAAAGAATAAATATTCTCAAATTCAGTGATGACATAGTAATAATAACATGTAACTAACAATACACAGATATATATGTGACCTTGAAACATTGTTAGAATACAAAAAAGCTAGATTCATGAAATTTGAGAAAAGTATATTAATTGCTTTCAATGAAACTGAAAGCAAATTATTGATAATGATACCATATAGGAACAAAAACCAACACAAGCATAGAACAAATATCTATGGCACGAAAAATTTTCAAAGACAGTTAAATTCCCAAAAAAAAAAGTCTGATCTAGGCAGTATTTCGCAAACTAAGCCATTTAGTCTTCTTTAGGTACCGTCTGCTCTAAGGAGGTTGGTAATCATCACAGCTATTTTCACTTTTGAGATTGCAGCTCTGAACAAGTCGACGGAACTGCAATTATACCACTTTCTCAGATTGTTGAGCCAGGAGATGCGTCTTCTTCCAATACTTCGTTTTCCCTGTATTTTTCCCTGCATTATGGTTTGTAGCAACACATATTTATCCCCTCTCATAACGTGGCCGAGATATTGTAACTTTCTTATCTTAATCGTATTCATGATTTCCATTTCCTTTTTCATCTTTCTGAGGACCTCAACATTTGTTACTCGGTCTACCCAACTTATTTTTAATATTAGCCATTTAGTAGCAATCAATTTTCAAGTGTCTTAAGGAAAAGGTTTAAAATCAATATTTTGCCACTGCAAACTTATAAGAGTAGATAGTTTAACGTTGAAATAGGATCCGTAAAATACATGTGAACTCAAAATAGTAAAACAAGCAATTGATAGAGCGCTGCTGGCTTTAAGTCTACATACAATATCAAGTATCAAACAAGATGATGTATGTATGGACTGTATACATGGAAAAACTCATAACAGTCTAGAATAAAAAAAGATATAGAGTATGCCTTTAAGATGGTCAATTGGGACCACAGAGGAGTAATAATAAACGGCGAATAGCGTAACCATCTCCGTTTCGCAGATGACATTATCCTTATCACAGATAATTTAGGAGAAGCCACAGATATGTTAAATGAATTGGACTTTGCATGTTCTCAGGGGGCCTCAGAATGAACTTGACAAAAACTAAGTTTATGACAAATATGGTCCCCAATAACCATTTAACTATTCAAAACAAAGTGGTAGAACTGGTGGAGAAATATACGTATTTGGGTTATGAAATAAGAATTAGCAGGGATAACCAAACATGCGAAATCCAAAAACGAATTATTTTAGCGTGGGCAGCCTTTGGAAAACTGCCAGACATACTTAGGGCCAACATATCAATTTGCCTCAAAAGAAAAGTATTTGACCAATGCGTATTACCAACCATGACCTATGGAGAGGAAACTATGACTCTAACCAATACTACGGCTTCGAAATTGATAGTGGCACAGAGTAGAATGGAACGGTCTATGCTGGGAGTGACTTTGCGGGACCGAATAAGAAACGAAGATCTGAGAAGAAGGATGAGTAACGCATAGCAGAAATGAAATGGAACTGAGCAGGCCATGTAGCGAGAATGCACGACTCACGATGGACGAGCAAAATAACAAATTAAAGGCCAAGCGCAGACAAACGTAGTAGAGGAAGACCACCTAAACGTTGGGCTGACGACATCAGGCGTATCACCAAAAATTAGCAACAAAGAGCACAAAATCGTAAAGAATTGAGAAGTTTAAGAGAGGCCTATGTCCAGCAGTGGACGTGATAAATGAAGGCTGGATGATGATGATGATAGGGGAGGCTTATATCCAGCTGTCAAGAGGACTACCTAAGCGATAACAATACGGACTTGCATGTATCCAATCTTGGACTAAATAGGTTAAAATATAATTACAGCAAACACATACGGAGTGGTTGTTACGCTATAACCAATTAATTTTCAATTTAACGTAAAACTAATTTTAAAAAACGCATCGAAAAATTTAAATTGGACTTCTACTAACCTGTTCAATACCTACCATGGGCACTTGTGACAAATACAAAAGCTTATGATGATCCTTTTCTGGCCCAATAACAGCAACTAAACAATCAATTAGCCAATCAGGAGAGGTACCGAAATTAAATAATTTTAACAAAGTAGGTACCTCAGATTCAAATCGTTTCTCTTTGTGTGTTTTGCAAAAACTAAATCATTATACGTACATTTGATTTGACACAATACATTTTTCATTCAGTTTCAGAACAGAATAAAAAACAATGAAAATTCTTTGAATATTTTTCAATATTTATAATTCAAACGGAATTACTTTTTTTTGTTGAAAAGTGTACAAAATTGAAGTTAAAGGCCTAACCCTGCATGACGGGTTGCCCCAAATTTTATTATTCTTACCTTTAGAGAGGGGGGGGGGCAATAGTAGTATAAATTTAAAATCGTGACTAAAATCGTTTTTGTTCAGTATCTTCGCAATTTTCAACTTTTGATTGACAATTTCTTTTTACAAATCTTTTCGTGCGATCGATATTTTTCGAGTTACATAAACAACAATGGAGAGAAATATATTTTATACAATTTTATTTCTTTGATTTTTTGTGCTACAATCAACATTAAAGGTAATAATCCTAACGAGCCCTGGTGACATCCTCAACAGCAAGCTACAAACAGGAATGAACCTACGACGTTAAATGATTTTAGCAAAAAAACTGAAAGAGATCAAAATTGTATAAAATATAATTCTCTTCATTTTTGCATACGTACATTTATATCGTAAAGTTAATAATAAACGAGATAATAATTTCATAGATTGTTGATTATCTCGCCATTGACTGATACACCCTTAAAAATCATTGGTTTGACGATGAATGCAAGAATGCAACAAAGGAAAAAAATGAAGTCTACAGAAAGATGCTTACTCGACGAACTTTAACAACTGTAGAGAATTACCAGACAAAGAGAAGAGAAGAAAAGAGGATATACAAAAGAATTCAAGGCAACCACAAAAATGCAGAAGTCCGAATGGCGACCTATTAACAACAAGAAAAGATGTATTGAATAGATGGGTGGAATACTTTAACCAGGCACGTAATATGGAGGAAGAAAAAGAAAACCTGGAAGACGAAAGAGATGAGGCAAGGGGAAGAGACGAGAGGGAAGAGGAACCACCAACGATTCTTGAAGTTAAAGATGCAGTTAAAACACTAGCCAGAAACAAATCACCCGGAATAGATAATCTCCCAGCTGAACTATATAAAGAAGGTGGTCATGATACCATTATGGCATTACAGCAGCTTATAAAAGAAATATGGACACAGAAATCGCTGCCCAATGATTGGAACATTGGAATACTTTGCATCATACACAAAAAGGAGATATCTTTGAATGCTCTAACCACAGAGGAATTACGCTTTTGAATGCAGCCTATAAAATATTTTCTACATTCATGGCACCATATACAGAACGGATAGTAGGAAAATACCAGGCTGGTTTCAGAGGTGGTAAATCGACAATTCATGAGATTACAGCCCTGAAACAAAATTTGGAAAAAACGCTGGAATATGGCATTGATACTCATCACATATTTATGGAATACAAAGCAGCCTACGACTCTATTTAAACTATATAAACCTAATTTAATTTACTAAGACTCTGTGAGTAGAAGAGAAATGTCCAAAGCAATGAAAGAGCTAGGAATACCAAATCAATTGGTAAATTTAACAAAACTAACTCTTAAAAAAGTTGAATGTATAGTACGAATTCAGGGGGAACTGTCTGAACCTTTTAAAACAAATAATGGGCTGCGCCAGGGAGACCCTCTCTCCTGTAAGCTGTTCAATCAAAACATGTTAGGACGTTTCGAAAAAAACAGTACTAAGGCGAATCTATGGAGCAGTGAATGACAATGGATTGTGAAGAAGACGATACGACTGATATCGTAAAACATATTAAGATAGGACGTCTGAGGTGGATAGGACATGTAATGCGGATGGAACACAAAGACTCAGCTAGGAAATCGCCCCTTAATAGACCCATTGATCAGAGAAGAAGAGAAAGACCCAGAACAAGGTTCCTTGATAACATCGATGAAGACATGAGAAATATGGGAATACGTGCTTGGCGGAGAAAGGTGATGGATAGGGATGACTGGAGAGAAATTCTTGAGGAGGCAGAAAGATGATAATGACGACTGATACACCGATTGGTGAATCTTAGGGGTTTCTCTGAATAATTTCTCCGAATACCAAGTCGAAAAGTAGAAATGAGAGTCAACAAGTCAAATTCTTTGGAAGATTAAAGTTGAAATCGTATACCCATAACTAAACTGTCACTGACAAAATAAACAAAGTGAAAACAGACGTTTTTAAGATATACACCCGTTGTCGGATATAATGATTGTATCGAATCTGAACTTAATAAGAAAAGAAAATATTCATATCAAAAGTTATGTTTCCACAATGCAGATTAATTCCTGGGAATTCTCCAAATCATATCTAGGTATAGAATACACATAAAGCGGTTTTAATATTTGCTAACACACAAAGAGAAAGTAGCAAAACATTCACACAGGGGATACTCATTTTTTCTTCTAAATCCATAAAAACGTAATTTACGTTGTGCTGTGATTGGCGGTACTATTTCACATTATATACTAAATACTAAGACTAATCAAACATGCTCATGCTAAAAAGATACGGTATTTATCAGACGTTTTAAAATATTTCTTTGTTCGTTATAAATAAATTGTTATTCTTTTTTATAATGAACGTCTTATAGCCCGGTAAATTAACACACAATTTTTCCAAAACCCAAAAAATAAGGATGAAAATTTGGGAAAAGATATTCGAAAGAGTTTATTATTAAAAAAAATTAAATTATAAAGTACCTCCATTTTTGCAAAAAGAATGGAGATTTCTTATATTGCGCTGTAAAAATTTTTAGAAAACTATTATCGACATTTATCTTAAAAATTTGTCCAAACATTTTTTATTGCTTTCTTTCTTTAGTTATTGAATTATTAAATTAATAGCACAAAAAACTCAAATGTTTTTTTAAACCATAACTATGATTCTGAGATAGGAGATGAGGGGGACAATGCTAAATAGCTAAATTAGACAACAATAAGAAACAAGATGACGATAAAATAACTGCGACGTTGTCAGAATGTAATAGAAATCCTTAATTCCGACTAAACACAATGAAATATAAACATTATATATATATATATATATATATATATATATATATATATATATATATATATATATATATATATACAAATAGCAGACAACCACCGATAACAGTTAATATCTGAATAACCTGGGAATTATCGTAAATAAACAAGGGTTATATAAGTTAGTCTAAATCTAAACCGAACATAAAATGTTCTATTAGATGGTTCTTAATTATATTATTTGAAACACTAGTCATCAAAATACCGTATATCTGTAACAATTCTAATATAGCTTAGCCTAAAAAGTCACACGCCACCAAAAGACAAACCACACCACGGGGTGTTCAAAATAAAAACAATCTAAAATACAATATGTAGACATAAATACCAAAAAAAAAGATCTAGTTCATAGACAATTCGTATTTTACTCTAACTTTATTTATATTTTAACCATAATAACGAAAGAACATTTAGCGTAAATGGATAAAATTCCAAATCTAAAGAATGAATTGTATTTTTACACCAAAACAATAACAATATACACATTTTTACCTGTGGAGTTATGTCAGCAAATGCAATATATATTATGAAACATTTCCAAAATGATATTTTCTAGAGGCCACGAAGGGCAACTTAATCAAAACGAGAACGTCAACTGTCGTTCAACTGTCAATTTAATTCACTGGACAATGCAAATTTATACAATCTTACAGAATACTCATGAGGGAAAAGTATTATATTCTCAATTAAACGTTCGTGCAAGTCAGTATTGGAGCATGGCCAAAGCGACATGCCAAAAAAGAAATAACTTTGTGAATAAATTTAGTACAAACATAAATTTCAAACACGAATAGGAAAAGACATTATTTTTAAGCTAAAGAAGAGTGATATCCAGCGTTACACAGATGACTCTGAATAGCAAGAGGAACTGGGATAGTAGTGCACAAGCTAGAACTGAACACCCAAAAAGCCTGGTCAAAATGTTAAGCATCTTCCAATCGGAAACTCATGATACTAAAAGATGCGTGAACAAAAAATATCCAGGGCCACCGATTGTCATAACGTTCGATAAGACATCCATCAAAGCACTATGTTTATATGTGATCGATTCCAACTTATGGGAATACTTATGAGAAATTAAATCAACTAAGCAACTAAAATTAAGTTACCCTCCTATAGATTCCGGGCCATATGAGATAGTAAGGAAACAAAATTGCAGACGAATTAGGCAAAAGAGGTACAAAAACATCTTTTATAAGATCGGAACACTTTTGATGAATTAATAGATAACAGCTAAATGCTGGAAAAAATAAAAAGGCAAGTGGATCTAGGGATCTATAATCATAGAAGATTTAAAGATTATATTGAGTAAAAAAAGGATCTACATATATATTTTTATATGACAGGCCACTGTCGACTGAGAAATCGCCTGAAAATATTGAAGATAATAGATGCGCCAAAATGCAGATATATAATGATTAAAAATCTTTATATATAATTTTAAACTGCCGTGTCCTAAGAATCTTCACAGCACGTTATCGAAGAGCATATGAAATGAAAGAGGATAACTAGATCTAACAACTAGAGGTAACATAAAGCCTCTAGATCTACTAAACTTCCTGGGAGAAATAGGGCTTCTTGAAATGCTCGAATAAATAAGAAACTATAAGAAAACGTAAGAAAATGGGATCAAAATAGATCTTAGAGGTCGCAAGTAACAGTAGATGTAGTGTGAACAGTAGCAGGCTGTTCCTGGATCAAGGAGTCCTGATACACATAAGCGAATAGATGAAGCACTACACTGAAATCAAATATTAACTGTCTTCTCTGCCATTCTGTTATTATTGTGTCCTAGTATACATACAGTAATCTCCACGCTTGTAGACACACGGGCACATTGAGCTGATACAGTCCTGAGCCCCCTTCCCCTTGTTGCACTGTTGCCACAGTTCATAAAAGTAAATAAGCAAAAACTAGTTAGTTTAATTGACAATTGAGTCCACTGTAGGTCGATTATTTGTATTAAAACATCACAGCGTGAAGGATTTGTTTTGTTTTGATATTCTTTTGCTCGTAAAACCTATCAGAAAAAAAATTCTAATTTAATATACTATTGTAATTTCACAAAAGGCGTCAATTATTATTAATAGGTAATCTATTATTTGATTGTACATTACAATAAGTAATTAATCAAAAGAATATGAATATAAACTTTCTGATGTATTTATTTTTTGGAACAAAAACAACCAAATTCTTTCAAGCTAAAAATATAATTCAAGAAATATAAAATAAATACAAATAATGGAAAACAATACAGAATTTTGTAAGGAAAAACAATTTTGAATAGTTTAGCTTCCCACGTGCTTCTCAGCAGAAATCAGTCAAAAAATAAACAACATGTTACGCCATCTGTGAGCGACGACTGAAAGTGAAAACACACGTGAGAACCGGTCGGATTAGGCCTGGCGCATATTGAACCCAGCCAAAGCCCAACACACGCCGAGGCCACGGGCAACCCGTGCATTTATTTTTCTAGCGCAGCGCATATTGAACCCATCCGTAGGCTGTCGCCGTGGCCGTGGCCGGTTGCTAAAATGACTTCAATCGAGAAGCATTTGTCAATCAGTTTACAGGACTATGAATCGGAAGATGAAGACGTTATGATTATGTGTAAGTTAATTGAAAATGAAAAATGAAAAAAGAGGGACAAAACTTCCATAGGCTAAACAACGGTAGTGGGAGTGGAACACGCACGCCACGACCAACGAAAACTGTACATTGATGACAAACCTTTCCACGTGTGACCGGCGTGTGCATGAGCTGGTCGTAGAGTGGGTTCAATTTGCGTTTGCGGTACCTCGCTTCTAACCGTGCTTCACAAAACTGTCCACGTATTTCGCCGGCGTAGGCTGGGCCTCGGCTGGGATCAATATGCCCCAGGCCTTAGCCCAGTACATCAAATAAGTCTAGCGATTAGGTACCCGCGTGTCTACTAGCGTGGCGCTTACTATATAAGAATATGAACAAAATATTAGTGCATCTTTTTACCCAAAGTGTTGTTTTTTGTTTCAAGCTTAATCAAACTGTGTCTTGGTACTTGCCAACGTTGTAGTAGCTGTGAGAAAGATGCTTAGAGAATATTCAACAACCTACTGTAATGAACTGCTTTAATCCATCGTTGAACATAACATTCTCAGGTCAAAATATATTAAATGTCACATTAACTTTAAATTTTTAAATTATATCATATCAGTACCACTTATTTTTGAAAAACACCTTCAAAAATCTGTTCGATGCTATATTATCTATATTATCTGCTTCTAATCTCAAATAAAAAACGTTTGTACTTACAAAATAAAGAAACAAATTGTCTAAGAACCACACACAACACAGAAAAAGTAAAAAAAGTCGGTGATTTACCCAATAGCATGTGTTAGGATTAACGTGGGCCATGTGTAAGGTGGGGCCAGCGGTGGAGCCCACGTGCAAGGGGTATGCATTTCCGCACTCTCCTCTAGCTCGAATTTGATCGAAAATAGGCATCAATTCCGCTAGGTGTTCGTGAGCTAGATATTCAATATAGTACACACGTGACAGGTTTTAAAAGAATAGTGATAGACATATGTATACATTATAAATCTTCTTGCTAAGTTTTTTAAGATACATTTAATTGCTGAGAAATTTATACAAAATCATAAGTTGAGTTTATCCAAAGTACAAGCTGAATATAGCTGCAAATGTCAACCATGAAATAAAATATTTCGGTTTGGCAGTGCTGGGATGTTTTTATAATGCATATGTTGTATGCTTCAAATATAAAGAGAAAAAGCTTTTAAAAAGTACATTTTTATTATACTATTTTATGAATTCTACAATTTTTAGTTTATATGAAACAATAACGAGTAAATATTTGTCTTTTTCGAGATTAATTGCAAACATCTGTTGCAATTTGGCAACTGCTGATTTGACGACTGCCAAATCTATCCCCTAATCTATCAAAGGGCAATTGCCAAAAAAATAATTAACTGCAATTAATCTCCAAAGAAATAAATATTTACTCATTCTTGTTTAATATAAATCAAAAATTGCAGAATTCATAACATAATATAATCAAAATGTACTTTTCTAAAGCTTTATCTCTTTATATTTGAAGCATACAGCATATACATTATAAACACATGCTAACACTGCTAAACCGAAATTGTTTGTTCCACCGAAATTGTTTGACATTTGCGGCTATAATCAGCTTGTACTTTCGGTAAACTCAACCAAAATCATGTTAATACATACTAAATTATTTATTAAAACAATTATATAAGTAACTACTTTTAAATCTACTGCAATTATACTTTTTTCTTCCTTAACAAAAATTTTATAAGTCAAAGTAATATAATAACCTCCAGGATATAGCTCGAATGTTATCGGAATATTCAGGTAATTCAGTAGATACCATGGAAATACAAAAGAAATGTAGACGACTACAAATCGAATAGGTAAACATGTAAAGAAGCGAGCGGCAAATTATATAAAAACAAAAACTTCAGAAGGAGTTTGATATGACACATTTGAAAGAGTAGGGCTAAAATATCACGCTAAAGCCATGTTTCAACACAAAATATCTCAATACGAAGCTCAGGTTTATCGTACCTAAATGATAAAGACAACGAGTACAAATCGCAGATCAACAGACAAGATCCATTAAAAACTACAAATAATGGCAAAAATCTGCTTTAGCAAAACCTGTGAGGTTATCTGTCGTATGTCAATTGTCATATGACATATGAAACGTAGATAGCAAGAATAGATTCGAATTTACAACAAACATATCCAATCAGCTAAAAATAAAATTGTTTCGTACTTTATATAAACCATTTTTACAGTACTGTAATCATAATAGTGATACAAAATTTAAATTTCATCCATAACAAAGGTTATTACAAAGTCTGAGACCATGGGTTCTCCAACTGCCACATCAAAACGAATAAAAGAAAATATTAAATTGGTCACTAGTATCTTGACATTTCATGTAAATTATCATCTCAAAAAGATGGATAAAACAAACAGTGAGAGCCGTCGCTGTTGTTACGACAAAAAATTGTGCTTCTGAAATGAGAAGGCTAAACTTATTTCGCATTCTAAAGGCCTTAGCACACAGTGGCTTATACGCTAACCCAATACAGGCCACCGCTACTAAGAACCCGTGGCAATGCCGCATCATAGCGGATTACTGCTAGCAAGCCATTGTTCGTGTAGGTTTGTTGGGCATGTTTCAAAGAAATCGTAGCTAGTTTGGTCAGTGGTGTCCTCACACTGGCTCATTGTTTTATACAATTAAACTGTAGCGGAGGTGATTAATTCAACGTTCATCATAAGTGCTTCGTTGAGCAACAATGAGCCATGCACCATTGTGTGAACACCTGCTATCCTATTCCGGGACATAGTCAAGCAAATTCTATTGTGTAGTAAAACTTATAAATGTAAAGAATAAAACCAGTATGAAGAAAGTTCAGGTTTCAAAAGTTTTGGTCTGCTAGAGAGCTTATTAGAATAGAGCAATACAACAAATTTTCATCCATCCGATGTCACAGAGGACTATAGCATTGTACAAATCTAAATCTGGTGCAGATAGGAAAAATAATCAAACGAGTGATTACTAAATGCACTGCACTCATGGAAAAATGTGAGGTTTAAAACCAGACCCATTATATTGCATTTATAACACGGTGGTAAAACCAACAATTATATATGCCTCGTTGGTATGATGGCCAAAATTGCAGTAAAAAGGTGCCATCCTCAAATTAAGCAAGGTGCAAAGACTTTCTTGCCTTGGAATCACAGAGGCTCTGAGGGGCACATTAACAGCAGTAATGGATGCTCCTGATGGATCTCCTTTATAATATAAGACATTGTCAACATAAATGAAATCGGGGACACCGCATGGATGATGACATCTGACCATATGGTACCTAGGTACGTGGCCATCTGCTCACAAGAGAGATGGGGTAGAGGAAGCACACAACCCAGGCTGCAGTGTACATAGATGAGCCTAAAACTAAGAAGGGTCGGTTATAGGAATAATTAGTAGTGATGGCAATGGGGAAATAGTCAAGCTGCTATGGAGACTCTTAAAAGTGGACTCTAGACTAGTGTGGCAATGCCGAAAAGAACTCAACAAACTGGTGGAACATAACAGTACCATATTGGTATGGGTTCTAGGTGATCCAGAGGAATACACAAAAATGAAAGAGCTGATGATCGATTATAAAATACTTTGGCTTAGAGCTCACCGTGAGAGTGTCTAAATACACGGTCCGTCAATGGAAAAAAGGCGACTCCAAAATAAATCTCACTGGAAAAATATACATGTATATAAACCTTAGTAATAGCGACGTTTCAAGAACCTTAAAATTAGATATTCACCTATTATGGAAGTATTAATAATTATTTAATAATAATTTTCAAACTACTAGTACCCAGTGAGTGGTTGGAATAAAAACAGAATATTGCAGTTTTTTTTTCTAAAATTTTTGTTAAACTTTATTTTAAATGTATTTATTGCTCTTCCAAAATTACAGCAATTCTAATTAACCCAGCAAGAAAAACTATAAAAGATACTACTAGCAAGTCGACAATATATGACAAAATATAAATACAATTTAGATATGATTCAAAATTGTGAAACATTTTTAAAATTACAAATTTTAAAAACTTTTTTAAATACATACTATACCAAAGAAAAATGTGCCTTGCTAATATATCTTATTATCATGAAAGAAGTACCGGATGTCCACAAATTGTTTTTATACAAAAAACTGCAAATTACGATTTTATAAAGATTTGCCTTTATTATTTTATCCAAAAATACTTCGTAAGGATTTTTAGATAACTATGTCCGACCATCTGATAGAGGCCTAAAATTCTCAAATACTTCTTGCATTTTCAATATTTAAATCGCATAAAAAAACTGAATTGATCCACTAATTGAAGACTTTCATTTCACATAAACTTTAACCTTGAGTAAAGATTATGTTTACTGTATCTATAAGTACGAATATATTTTAAACCCTTCCACAATTGCTTAATTTTGATAGGTCCCTAGATTCCTTAGAAAATATTTTGCATACGATAATTGATCTCAAATCGATATAAAACAAGCTCCAAAATTGGCAATTTTTGGGAAAAAAGTTTGTAGACAACCTTCCGCAGAAAGAGTAAAAGTGAAACTTTTTCTAAAATTCGCTAATTTAAAAATACTTTTGTGTTTCAAAACTATTTACGGTGATACCATATATATATATATATATATATATATATATATATATATATATATATATATATATATATATATATATATATATATATATATTATAAACAAAGAAAACTAGTTTTTTGATAGTGTGATTCTGTGGTTATGGGAACCTACGTGTCCCTATAGATAAGATATTTAGAATAAACGTACATTAAGTTCAGACATAGCTTGCTTTAGTAGAGTAACCTAATTGAAGTGAGTGAGCCTATTGTTGATATAAGTCGAGTAAATTAGTAGAGAATCCAGTCGAACACAGCTGTCGTTTATACATTGCCAATATTTAGTGAGCCTTCTAGTTAATTAAAAATGTGTCGCTAGAAGCCTACTGTACCAAGAAAGTAGAATAGAATTCTACTTACTCACCTGTTGTATTCAGTTCGACCAAAATAAATGTGTTCAGTACTAAATTACTGGACAACTCGACTAAACTACTGGACGTGTCTGAAACTCTGAAACAACCTTAGGTAGAAGGGTAGACACTTGAGGGAACTTTGACCCCGCTACAACTAATTTTTGATGGACGTGCTGGTGACGTCACAAGTACACTGTATCAGGTAGTTCAAAGTGATACAATACAGAATTATACCGATCTACGCATGCCCACATAACCACAAAATGCCATTTTTAATAAATGCACTTCAATATTTCTTATTTATATTTTTAAACACTGAATTAACAAATATACATGGGGATAAAACAGAAAAAATGTATAACAAGTAGAAAAAAATGTGTAAAACAGAAAACGTGAAAGCGAAAACGATCGAAACTTAAGTGTGTGATGTGCGAGATGGTGAAAAAAATGTTTAAAAAGGTGATACTCTAAATAAAAATACGCTAAAACAAACTCAAAACAGCTTAACAATATTCATGTATTTCCCGACATCAAACAAACCGTCAGTTGTTAAAAGTAAATAATTAAAAACTCTAATAAAGACACTCTTAAACATATAGGGTTTTCAATATAAGGGCGTACAAAAAAAGTATTTCATGCAACTTTTGATAACTACATTATAAATAAACTTATGTACCTCTCATTAAAATGTTTTACTAATTTTTGATCTATATTTACAAATCAATTTCAATAGAGCCATAATAGTTCACAGAAATATTTAGGACTGAAATTATAAACAATTACTAACACGTACTAATGATCGCTTGTTTGTTGACAATTCTAAAGTTACTAATTGTAAAACAAAAAGAATAACAAGGCGTATGCCTTACTGGAGCATAACCTACCACTCAGCAATAAATAAAGAATTATTATTAGGTATTCCGTCTCCCTATTTAGCAATAAACGAGAGAAAATATGAGGGGACAACATCTTCTCAAACAGAAATACAGCACTAATAGCTTTGTCTTCAACTCTGTACAAATTTAACTTGGCCTAGATTTACTTGGAACTGCAATTAACCCCTTAAGCAGCTGGTATAAAAATTTCTGGTAACTAGAATGCTTTTAATTACATTAAAGAACGAGCTAGTATTTCTTTTATTGGGTTAGAACCATTCTACAGTATCCCAAAAAGCCTCATCGTAAAAGATGCGCGAAAAAGAGAAACTGAGTGAAGCCTATTGGGAAAATGTTCCAGGTTACGCTGCCTGGCGTAACCTGGCACATTCTTGCTGGCTACGCAAGAATCCTAAGAGGTTTAGAAAACAACTCATAAATAATCACTAGATATTGGAACAAGCAGGGATCAGCTCAGAGTCATAACAGATCTTCTGACTGGACGTTCGCCAGTTAAGGAACACCTGCATACAATGGGACTGTTTCATTAAGACTCAAGCTGCAGACTCAATAGCAGAGAACCTAACACAGTCAACTATATCTTGCATGATAACGAGGCATTAGATCGCAGGTGACAAACACTTTTTAGAGACTACCAAGTGACTGCAAAACATATGGTAGCCATCCACTGGAGCTATACCAGAATCCAGGAAAAAATCACTAGGTGCTGTTCACTCATATATCGCAGTACAATGAACAAAGTGGGCACAGCAAGGAGCAGATTCTGCGAAGATGCAGTGGAAACGACCGAATATAGTGTATATATCTTCAAGGTATTTGTTTGCCAAATTTAGAACACCAGTACACCAGATAACAAGCACTGCTTCAAAACAAATAATAAAATCATTCTATGGAATGCCAGGGATTTCCAAAAACAAAATAAAAAGCTTAACAGAAGAAAGAATGTTATTTGTCTGATACTTTAACTATCATCTACAACGATGTAACGATATAGACACTACCAAAGGGAAACAAGAGTCAGCTAAAAATATGTGAGCGCTCAATCAATATGAGCAGATCTATTGAATATTCAAATGACGCAAAAAGAAAAAAATAGAACATACATTGAACATAGTCCGGAACGAACACTATGACAAATAGAGCTACAATCATTAAAATTGAGAAAATCTTTAAAGTATATCATTATTATCTAAAGATCTATTGATTATTAAATCTAATTTAAATAATGTTTATAATTTTTCCGTTTATTTTATTCTGTAGTCATTAAATAGTTCACAGAAATTACTTAACTTCGATCAATTCATTTTAGATACCTATTAATGACATACACCATACCTACCACAAAATGAAATGTCCCACCATTTTTTAAATTTCGTTCAAATTAAACATACAATTGGTTAAAAACATTACACAAATCCAGTCTTTCATTTATACAGTCCTTAAATAATGATTCAGTCTAGCATAGCGTTGTCATTTGACATAATTTATTCATTTTATCTATAATATATACTAACAAACTCAAAAAGATTTGAAACAGGTTGCTTATATATCTCTAGATCCCCTTTTGATCAATAAATAAAGATTATCACTAAAATGACAACGACATACTAGACAGAAGTACCGAAGTAAGACATCCAAACGTTTGAGAAACAAAACAATAATGGTACATATAAAATTAAGAAACCTACTTACCCACATGAGCGACAGGTCATTGGTGAATCCGTGCAAATAGAACAAAGCATGCTATTCCTTACCTTTTTATACTACATGCTTATATAAACTACATAAAGCATGTCACTAAAAGTACTTGATTTGTATGTAAAAGTGTCAAAGAAATACAGCTATGATCAAAGTCTACAATCACATAAAAGTAATTAAAATTGTTTGAACAGTATTTCTATTTTCACTTTACTAAAAACTTAAAAAAAATCTATATATTTAGTTTGATTTATGAATATTTTAATTTACGATGAAAACAAAACAGTGTTGACATTATTAGGGTTCGCAATGGACTCGTATCTTCAATACGAAACCACTTTAGCCATAGTGGAGTACTTAAATCTATAGGAAGAGGGTCGACCAAGTAATATACAAACATATTTAATAACAGAGACATGTACAAGTTAAATTTGATAAGCACTTGGCAAAATTTAAAATTAAAAAGAGTGTTCAACATCAATAAAGATGGATCAATAGTCTTTAATGAGTTCTTAGCGACTAACGAGATTAACACATATCCGTACCATCACTTTTTTTATTTACTGACACTTAATAAACATAATAAGAGAAGCTCGTGAAAGAGCAAAAGAGAAAGAAAGAAACCGATACAATGTCCACAACAAAATGTATGTCTTTCGTAATATTGAAAAGGTGACTGTTTTTGATTTTGTGAATATGTGACGCATACAGACAGGGAAGTGAAATGGTTTATCGAAGCTATGTGCTTGAATAGAGTAAAGTTATAAACATCACATGTTTGTTAGTTTTCTTCATATAATTTTGTTCCAATTTCTGTTGCTTTTATTCATTTGTTTACTTTCTATTTATTTTACTATTTTAATTCTAAAAATAGTTGGCGCCCAACTGTCTATTTCTCGTATTCTACTCCAGTCTATTCTACGCCATGCACATATATAAAATGCCTATGATGTCTGGGCCCTACTCACAAATTGATACAAAATATTTGTCAGTTGGCAATTCTTGTGGCAATGTTTTTTCTGCATCTTTTGTCTACTTGAGCAGACGCTGTAGTTTCGAAATTCATATATATTATTTACATCTCTTCTGGGGTAAGAACATTTTAATATCCTTTCATATTTATAGTCGATAATTTTTATAACTTATGAATATTCTTTTTGACATTGTTTGTATATATAACTTCCAAGCTACATGTATTTTTCAATGCATTAAGCCTATATGCAGCTAGAATCTTTAATATAATTTAAGTAATTTGTTTCATAATTATTGTACTGTATTCATTTAATCCTTGCCATCTGCTTTTTTTATATGTATCTTAATCTTCTGGTAAGGAAATGTTTGAAATTTTATGCAGTTGCTGACACAAGGTTTCTCATTTTAGTTTTTTGGTCATAATACATTTTTCTTTTTCCCCTTTGTTGGGTGAAGCTATCATGTAAAACTTGCAATTCACTCATTCAACTACAACCCATCCAAACAGCATCTGAAGCCATCAACTACATGAAGCCATACGTATCAATTTCAAATTTTTGTAAAACTTTAGACAGGATAATAATAACTTCTTTGTTAATATTAAAATTTCTTTTATTTTTTTTTTATGAGCAATAAATATGATTACGTAATATCCTGTTTTACCTGTCCTTGCCAAACTCATTTTTCAGTTTTGTATTTAAGATAAGACGACCAACTTTCTTGGGGTAGTTAAATTATTACACATTGGCGCCCAACGTCGGCTTATTACCACCGTAAGTCACTCTTTGTCTTGGTTGAGCTTTTTTATCGTTACACCTTTTCCCCTTTCTCCGTCTTTTTTTTTAATGAAAGTTTTATTTAAAACCCATTTTAAAAGGTATATAATTAAAAAGATCCTTTCGACCTACATCACAGAACGTTTTCGGACTAAAAAGTTGTAGCATTTCAAATCGCCATGTATGTATTAAAACACCGAAAAATACTTTCAATCTTTTTGCGTCAGTGAGATTGATAATATAAACATTTTAAGTTTGTTTATATAACACAGATGCGTATTTCCTTGGTATTTCTTTTATCGTGAAGCCGCTTTAGGATATTTTGCGCGTCAAATAAACAGGAATATTTCCGTTTATGCTTTTGTTTATACCGGATTGGGCGAATGATGTCACTCTACGATAGATCGCCAAAGCGTTTGGTTTTATTGTTTGAGTCCGGATTATTCTTGAAATTCGTAATGTGTACCTATTCGTTATTCGTTTTTGTCATGAAAATACAGTGTAAAGTAATAGTAGCAGTTAAATGTGAAGTTTAAGTGAAAGTTGGGATTGAAATTCGGAAGAAATAGCTTGTGGGTGTAGTCTTCAAAAGCCGGCAAATTTTTTTGTGGAGAAGTGAATCTAATCAAATGCAATGTGACAATTTTAGAACAATTTGAGAGGTCCACATGGTTTCAAGCAGGAGCGTTTGAGAGGCCAAGCTTTGAATGCAGTTTTTTGTCATCCAGGATAATCCGAGGCCCGAATCCAGTGTCCAACTTCCAAGGAATTGTCATTTGGTGTTCCCTGGTCATTTCAGACCAATTTGCAGCTTGAGTGAGACACAGTTGTACGTTATTTTGTAGTGTTTTGGTCCAATTCTAATCCCAAAAACTTCTTGAAGGAAATACATCAGCCAGAGTGATAGAAGGTATAAGTTTACAGGAACACAGTTGTAGAATTATTTCCTTTAAAAAGATTTTCACACGTTTAATATTTTTTTTGGAAAGAAAAGCCTTTCTTTCCATCCAACAGGAAGATTCTTGTAAACGACGTCCTATTCAACAAAAATGTGACACAATAAATGTTAAGGGATTTTAACCAGATATTTAATGCCTTGATTCATGTACACCTGGTAATAATACACTGATGATGAACCTTTTAGTCCGAGAACGTTCTGTAATGTAACCCGAAAGGAACTTTTTAATTATATAGGTACATTTTATAAAGGATTTTTAAATAAAACTTTTGTGATTCATGGTATCGTGGTTCATAACTACAGGAATTTCATTTTCCTTGTGGTTTTTTTTATATTTCACAACTTTCTGTACCTCCTTTACCTGACTAAATATGTGTTCAATCCGGAGCATGTTTGTGTCATTTGTAAATTTACAAACTAGTTTTCTAACTCTGCTGTCTTTCTAGGTTGGAACTTTTTCAGATTATAATTTTCGGTTATCTTTTGTGAGCTTAGCTAATTGTGGTATTTCTTTCTTCTGTGTTATATGTGAAAATCTACAGGCACAATGGATGAGACATCCAGAGAAGTATAACCTTTTAAACCTCATTCAGGGCAAGATCGCTGGAAGAAGAGCTCAAAGCCCAAGACCTGGCTACGAAATCTCAGAGAGTAGTATCAAGAGACATCCGCTAATATTTTTCGAGTTGCCGTAAATAAGTTCTTATTGCCAATACGATCGCTTTTTTCGAGAATTGGACAGGGTACTAAAAGAACAAGAAGACAGGTACAATAAAAAGCGAAAAACCAAAAGAAAGCCAAAACAAAAAAAAACACTTTGAAATATTAGAGATAAGAGTTACCAAGGAACTTAGATTCCTTGTGGATTTTACCAAAGAAACCAATCATTTGCCAAGAGTTGGTTGATTTCCCTAAAATGGGTGTTTTGAAAGTGAGCATCATCATAATTATTTGCCCCTTTCAGTAAACCATCCTTATTTACACAAATTTCACATTTTATTTCTGAAAACGATTTCGAGAATGATGCGAGAAAAACTATTTCTTTCTGAAGTTTCGTTTCCATTTGAGATTGCGCCAGGCATATCAAGACGATGTGGAACCGATGTCTACAAGTTACTAACGCTACCGTACGGTCATTAATACTATCTAAATTGCTACATTCGCAAACGAAATATTATATCATTACAAAACATCCGCTGCGAAACTCTAAACTCTTTGATACTGCAATTTAGGTAAACATTGAAGAAAATCGAAATCTTTCTAAAAAAAAAACAAACTATTAATTTTATAGAATATTGTAGTCGTTACTCAAGCTGTATTTCTTTGATTTAGCCTAAAATCTAAACCCAAAACCATAACCGTAAAGATTATTCATACCTTTGTTACTATGAAATCAATATTGAACCGTTAGTTCCAAAATTTCAAATACTAATTATTGTGAAATAGAAGCCAAGTAAACCTTAATTTTAACAGAAAACTTCTGAAATTAAAATCAAGAACAGCTAAAAAATTATGTAACTTTATGTTTTATTTTAAACTATGATTTGGTAGTTGATTTAAATTATAACTTTGTTTAATTTCTATTTTCCATAGTAACAATGGTACGTTAACTTCAATGTCTTTGGAAGTGCTATACCTTCGTAATGGGACCCTGAGGTGTGCGTAGTGAAGATGCCGAAGAACCAGACGTGGGACTAGACGCCGACGTTTTGGGCTTGAACGCCGTCATAGTTTGCGAAACCCCGTCAGCTAAGATGAATTGCTCGCGCAGCTCTATATTTGTGCGTCCTTTGGCTGTTGCAAGTGTGTGAGAGAAACAGGATACGGAGAAGGTAGTAGGTGTGTGGATTCAAATGAGTGGAGCAGATGAATAGATGACGGTGGTGCGAAAATAATGTGTGTGTAGTTAAGAAAATGGTGAGTGTTAAAGATATGAATTAAGAGAAGAAACAGAAGTAAGTGTAAAATAGTGTATAGATATGAAAAAGAGAGATAGAGTGAAATTAGTGTAGAGAGTAGTTTATAGTTAGATTGTGTAAAGATGTTTAGAGTGATGAAAGAAGATAATGTTAGGTAGAGGATAAGGATAGTGTGGTAAAGGAGAAGAGAAAAAAAACAAAACAAAATAAGCAAAAACTCCAACTATTTAGATCTAATTTGTGCATTTTATGTGTAAGTAATATGTTTCAACCATTCTACCTCATGATTAAATCATTTTTTCAAGATTGTTATATTCTTTAAAAATATAAAACAGAATATTTTCGTTATAAGAAGTTATTATCTACTGTTACAGATATCGCTTTATTTCTATTCTATCTTTTTAGACGGCCATAAATTTCGCCATAGAGTGTGGATTGTATTTATTTTGTCTCTACCCCTCCCGTAGCCGTGAAATTTATCGTGGTGAAGAGAAACTTCATGCTTGGTCACGGTCACTAATAATGTGAGGTTAGTACAACCGATTGGGAGGTATGAACGGCTCAATTTTGGATAACAGGTGACAAAAAAGTCTTCTCCTGGTACAGTTCTGTCGGAAGTGACTGTCAAGTTGGACAAAATGGACCAACAATAAGCAAACAAAACCGCGATGAAGTTCAGCAAGGCCAAAAAAAGTTCAGCGAGCGGGCATTAGCGGCGCAACGAAGAAGTAATGCCTGGATGCAAAAGGTACCTGATAGTAGTCAATAATGCCTGTCCACAAACATAGATGGACAGATACAAAAAGATCTTTCAGGGCGCAATGTGTGAAAGATCGAAGAGGTCAAACGTATGTTACTACAGTATGTATAATCTGCCCTATCTTTAAGATTATTTTGTTCAAAGTATTCATCTAGGTACATCCTAAAATAAGATAAAAATAATGAATTGAGTATCTTGAAGAATTAAGATACCCTCTGAAGCACAGGAAGTCTTCCAGAAATCCACAAGTTTTTTTAAAACGAAATACAAGAATTGGATTTTTTTATGATATATTTGGATGAGTTTCAATTAGTTAAAAAAAAAGTAAATAACATTTTAAAATATATTCACCTTTCAAAGGTACATTATATGCAAAAATTACAATGAATTTTGCAAATGATATTGCTGTAAAAAAATCCAGAAGACAAAAAGATTAACACAGATAAGATAAAAACCAAATTAGAGAAGAGAATGTTAAAGTAGAAAAAACTTTCACATATCTAGACGGTCTGAGGCTATCTAAGACGAGCTCTAAACTAAGTAGGACTCCAGAAAGGACAGATTGGTTTGGGAACTTCCTATTCCCGATACGACACGTCCCAATGACTGTAAGCGACGTTCTATGTATAAGAGGCGTCCAATGGATATATAGGACAATAGAATAGGTGTGTAGGCACAATTATTAACTTTGACACAAGATTTTTTTCTTAACACACACACAAGCACGCACATAGAGAATATGTGTGCCTAAGTGATGCCTAAGAGAGCTCGCGAACTCAGGATCGTAGCCCTGGCACAATATGAGAACACTGCCGTGGCTGACAACAATACGTCCCAATGCATGGAAATAAAACAGAAAGAAATGGTCCAGAATAAGACTAAAAAATAAGTGACTCCCTTACAGATAAGAACAGATTAAAAGAATTGTCTGACGGAACTTGTCTCCCAATTTTCCTGTCTGACGAGTGAAATGATTCGGAAAAGTTAGAAGAAAACGCTTCAGAACCAAAAAAGTCGCAGAGTGAAACCGTCTGCGATACTCAAAGTTTGGAGAGAGTATCTACCATAATTTTTTTGGTCGATGGACACTCGTAACTGTATAGGCTTCATAAAATTAGGTGGCTGCTCATGTAGTATAGTGTATGATGATCAATTGTCAAGATTCCTAGACGGTAAAATTCAAGGCAGAAGATGAAAATGTGGACCACGAAAAAGATGGAAGATGGACGTCAAAACTTGGGAGACCATTGGTGTTGATCGCCGATATTAGCTATTATATTCTATACATAATCTCCCAACGTGAAACTCTCTGCTAAAATTACCTATTTAATGCCTGAAATTCTAGGCAATATCTGTTTATATAATTAAACTTTTATATATATTCCCTACAAAATTTTATAAAAAAAAATCATGATTCGTAAAAACAAAAAACGAAGTTTAGATAGTAATATATACTCTATTAATATTTACCAATTGTCAATAAAAAACATTTATTTTTTATTCGTTTATAGTGATAGGTTGAAAAATATTACTTAATGTGCTTAAAACCAAACAAGAATTGCAAAAAGGCATAAAATTATAAAATAATAGTCAAATGTAGAATTACTACGCCTACTTAAATACAGAAAATAATCAGAAATTAAAAAAACCAATGAAAAACATAAAAATTTTGATGGTGTTTAATAACCACAACCATGCTTTAAAAGAAAATAAGGTTAATTGCCACCAAAGTTTAATTTTTAGCTTTCCCATACCTTTAAGTATTATTGATTTGAAATCCCATAAACACCACTTCATAATAATAATTTATTTACAACGGTTTGTATCAATATCAACTTATATGTGATCGTGTAGGACTACGAGATGTATTAGAGCAGTATTTCCAGACAATAGTCTTATCAAAAACATAATTCACTTGTTCAGAGACATTTACTGGATAAATATTGCCAACAATAACGATTTATACCTGCGATTTAGACCAAGTCGTGCACAATGGATTAAAAATATTTCTAGAAGTGCCAACACCTGATACAACTTTTATTCTGTTGCAATACGTTATAGTTCTAACTCGTCTTTTTTCATTCCCTTAACTAAACAAGTTTTTATTGTCAAAACTAGAAGCAAGATACAATTTGCAAAGGTATAAAGCCATTCTAACACTGTAGTAGATAGCCTGCCGGCTTGGTATGTCACAGGAGGACCTAAGAGGCTTGGACATTTGCTAAGAGTAGTATTAGATCGCTGTATTCTTGTCTCCCAAGGCTTGTTAGTTTAGCAGCATCCTCCGATGGTTTAGAAGTTGTTACATTATCTTTTTCTTGGCTCATTCGACGTTTATTTTACCGTTTGTTGATTGTTCTAGCACGTTTTGGAAAGTTGATTCAAAATACGACTTGGGAAGATACAATACAATTGTGATTAATTCCAATTATATACGAGGTCTGGCAATGACAAAACGATATTAATGCCATTTTAAAACACAACCTGGGAGACCGAATGATTGATAGACAATTGTTGTTAAATCTCATTATAGAGTTCTGCTATGACAGAATGAGATTGATATTCTAAAACATTTTATTTTGTTTCATACATGTAACTCAGGATCACCTTTAATATACACCCGAAGTATATCTCTACAACAACATTCAATGCGTATCACCTACTGTTCGACACAGTGCTTGAAGTCTCCTTCGGTTTGCTCCTTCAAGAAGAATGTCGCATTATCTTTCGCAGCTTTAACGGACTCAAATATTCTTCCTTTGTAATGTCTGTAAGTCGCATGCCTGCAAGTGCAAGTCTGACAGGTACTGAAAAACCATTTAGTACTTTGTCTTGGTGAAGAATGAATGTTTTAGTTTCCACAATGCGTGTCGTTTTTTTTGGCTGTTCAAAACGAACATAAAGCTATTAAGACCATTAGTTTCACCTTTATAAACTCAGTAATGTTATACTTTCAAGCGTGACAACTGGGACACCATTCTGGTACACACCGTTGCCTGTTAAAATTGCAATATAACATTCTTACAGTTTCAATAACAAAAGCAAATAATACAATTCCAAGAAGTACAAAATCCCTAGCACAGCAATTAGATCTTTTCCCACTACATGTACATGTAAGAAGGATCGCTCTATATAGTGTCTGTGAGGGTTGAAACAACCCAATCCAGGAACGTGCTCCAAGACATTATAGCTGCAAAAAAGGATTTATAAATCTCACTCAATGTAATCAGAAACGAGTGTGAACACACAAAATTGGTCAAATCACAAAGATGTCCTTGCTTATTTGTGAATACAAAAACATGAAGGAGTAGGAATAGAGGTTAATGGTTGTAACACTAGACTACCAATATAACTCGAAAATACTCCTACAATATGTCAAGAGGAACTACTAGCAAGTACTCTTTTACGAACCAATCGTTGAAGATGTCTGCAGAGAAGAAAATTAACTTGCAACCTACTAGGAACATATTCCCTGCCAAAGGCAAACAAATAGATTATTCCAACCTTCTACTAGCCATCAGTACACTTTTTCTTCTTCTTCTTCTTCTTCCTCTTAACCTTCTATCGTCAATTTTTGGATACAGACCTTTCCTAACTCCTCCCTTCGATCTCTATCCTGGGCAACATACTTCCAATTTGATCCCTCTATTCTTTTTATGTCGTCTGTCCATCTCATCGCTGATCTTCCTCTTGGTAGTCCCCCTTTGTAAGAGAATCAATGTTGTATTGTGGCGTTCCAACGTTGGTCTTTTGGTCTAACAGTGTGACCTGCGAAGCTCCATTTGAGTTTGGCAATTTTTGTTGTGATATCCTCGACTTTTGTTTTTGATCTTTCCCAGTTATCCGTCTGGGGTCGTCTGTGTTTGGCATTTTTATTTGTTTTTTTCATATTCATTTTTGGACCAAGTATTGGTAGCTGTGTGTGAGTTCTTCGATGTTTAACTTGTTGCCAATTAACCTTTCGAGACTGGCTGAATGACGAAAGTCTATGCCACAAAAAAAAACGTTGATGTCATATTATTATGTTGACCAATTTGTAGTTTTGTAGACGTATTCTAGGCTGGAGATATTACGTCACCTCGTCTAACTCCTCTCTTAATGGATGGGATTTGTATTTTCCCAAGTTGTACTATCATAGATGTATTTTCATATATATTATGTATTAGTTGTCTGTATTATCTCGAATCTATTCTACAACTATTAATAGCTTGTTTTATAGCTCACAGCTCGATACTATCAAATACCTTTTCATCGTCATTAAAATACAGGTAGTTGGTACTCATTTGCCTTCTCTATCCTTACCTTCTTTATCATTAAGTGTTCTCATTGTCAGCAGATGGTAGGATATACTATATCCTTTGCGAAAGCCTGTTCAACCGGTTGGTAATTATCCATTTTGTAAGTCAACCGATTGTTAATAACTCTCATAACCAGTTTGTATACTTGACTGAGCAACGATATAGGTATGTTATACTTTAGATCCATTTGTCTCCTTTGTTCCAGTCTTTGGGGATTTTCCTATTATGGAGAAATCTATTATTACTGTCTTACTTGTTTTCAAGAGCTCGTCAATTATACCGCCGTATTTTTTATATGTATTAGCTTTTTTAAAGCTCTTTCTATTGCGAATCCGTGTATATTTCATATCAATACACTTAGAGTTTCAAAAAACTAGACTCAAAGTAATCACAGGTGTTCGTACTTAGATATCTTCTCTATACTATCGGAAAAGCGACATGCAAATTCTGCGAAAATGTAGAGAAACGGACGAATCTATTGGCTGTAACTGCAGGAACAACTGGTTCGTTCGCCAACGCTATAAATACGTGAAACAGTTTCAGTTAGCACCTGCTCAGATAACAAATGTATCTCCAACCAATCATGGCCAATCGACCTTATGCAATTTACAATATACAAGTTCAGCAATAGCACCAATATTTAACCGACATAAATTATCGATTATTTCAATTTTTTTTTAACAACAATTTTTAACGTTGAAGGGGGATCGTTGTGTACACATTTTCCAATACCTTCAACAGATTGAAACAGATTCAAACGTTGGTTAACAGTTCACCTTTATAATGGAGCTAGTAGTGATACATATTGGTATAACATAGATACAACTCCCTTTAAAATTATGGTGTTTGATGGGATAAATTTTAACAAAAAAATTGCATTACGTATGTAGAAAGCCATGCACACTATTTCCTTACCCAGAGGACACCAAGGCTCGTGCTGTTCGGGTATATCGGGATGTGGTATCGGTAAAACTAACGAAACTAAATGTTTTCAATGTTTCGTTCGATCGAAATAAATAACATTTAAGCCCAAAAATAACGTGAATGCCAAAATATCATAATAAAATTAAAATAACAATTTTTAGGGAGATTTCAATTAAGGATAAAAGGGAAGAACAAAAAAACCGAATTAGTAATTGTGTACATGGTGAATATTAAAAGCTGTTAGAAATCATATGTTCAGTAAGTAGATGTGTACAAAGCTTATACATATAACCTAAATATTTCATTTTACTAAAAATGTTTCATAATATAACAACTATCTATAGTCAAAAAAGACGTTTTAACTAGGTAGATGTCGAACAAATATTAAGCGCACTATTTCTTATTTACAATTAGTTTTTTCAATCTTTTGTGTAATGGAAATAATAAGAGATTGAAAAAACTAAGATCCTACAGAAATCAAAGAGCTTTCGAAAAACTCCATTCTGAAACCTCATAATTCCTTACAGAATCCTAGAATCTGCAAAAACACACATTATTCCTTATAGAGAATACTAACATACGAGTGTAAAATACTCATTTAAGAACAACTTTTCATGTAAAAAACTATTGAAAGTATAATATCTTGTGAATCAGACAAGAGAAGATTAATCAAGAGAGTCGCTGAGCTCGTTATCCATTGAATTGAAAACAAAATCATAAACAGGTAACATCAAACAATGTATTGTTACATTGGTGGGCTCAGTAGTTCAGCGGGTTGTCGGCCCTGACTTCGTTGTGAAGAATTTTTAACATTCATGAGCGCCAACCTAACTATAATTTCTGAAATTTTCATTTATATGAATTGATTTTTGTGTTGTTACTATGCGATAAAATAAAACCACTAACGACAGACCCAAAACGCAAGGATATATAAAATTATTAAAAAGCGGATCTTGGTATACACCAAGGAAACAAGAACAGAAGAAAACACAACAAGAATATTATTGGAAACACCCGAAATAAAACTAATGAATAAGTTACTGGAAATTAAAGAAGAAATAGGAAAATTTACGCCAAATAGGAAATATAAGATTCTCTCCGGGAACCGTGAGACATTTTGGTGGTGAAGCCACGGTTAGTGGAAATGAGCTCGACTAAGTGGAAGTTAAGAACGGCACAACTCCGTGTACCAAATGACATCCCGATTTCATTAGATTTCTCCCAGCAGGCGGGGCTCGGCCAGGAGTGAGCATCATTGTCTAATTTCTCAGGGACCAAAAACAAAAAAAAAAAAACGTAATAAAGCCCAGTAATGACAGAAAAAAGTCCAACGGGCGAGAATGAGCGCCAGATCTGTGGAATCAAGGCCATCTTATTGCCATCTTTAATCAAGATTTGCGACGCATGAACAGAAACTAGATACAAAGTCAACAAGATAGAGCGATATACAATTGTTCATGGGAGGCTTACTTCCAGCAATAGACAAATTCATGAGCTTAATGATGGAAAGAGTACATCAACCAAAAAGATACGCTAAAATCTTTCTCAAGCCACTATCATATGTGGGTCGTTCAGAAAGTAAAGCCTCCACCGCCGCAATTTCGTGTGCGCCAGTTACCTTTGTCTGTCGCATCAGTGTGAGCCAAGTCTCGTTAGTGTGTGGTCATGCGTCTTTGTTCAATAACATTTTGAAATGGCGACACCCATTGAAAATCCCGCCAAATGTGAAATACGCAGTGCGATTTTAAATGTAAGGGTTTAATACACGTAGAGTCTATGTCTAGGTGTAAAACAATAAATTCTAAAGCCTATTGCGAAACACTTCAAAGACGAAACAGAATAAACGACGTGGTATGTCAATGAAAGTCTTTCTGATTCGCGACAATGCTTTCGATTAACAACTGTCCCAGAAACTGAAGGAATTCTTTGCTGGAAAGGGGTTTGGAAACGAAGAAGAGCTCAAAGATGAAGTCATATCCTGGCTCAGGCATTTGTCGGTAGATGACTACAACAGCGGCATTGAAAAACTGATTCCACGATCCAATAAATGCCTTAACAACCACGCCAACTACATTGAAAAATAGTCTAAGGTACTGTGACTTTGTAAATAAAATTTTTTGCTGATATCTTTTGTTATTAACGATCTTTTCTTTCTGGAACAAGATCTAGGTCACAGCGTCGAACGACCTCTTTATCTACAACCTACAAGAAATCAAAGATAGAGCAAGGTAGGGAATAAATAACATTGAAACAAAAACCGAGAAAGAAGAATCAGAATAGACATAATGACAGCGTATCATTGTAAATTGAAGATATAATAGTAATAAGTAACAACTTAATCTTCTTTAAAGGCTGGAATGGATAATAGTCATTAACAAAGAATTATTTAAATATCGGGATTATTCAGATATATTATGGAATATTAAATATATGGACTCATAGTAAAATCCAAATATGTCAACAAAGATAGTCAACAAAAATGGAGGAGACAAAAAAGTTGATGAGAACAACAAAATACGGTTTTAAGAAGTATGATAGGTACAAAAAATGAGAGTAACCTCAATTCCAGAAGTCATGTCCATATAACGCATACAGAATGCATTGCAATATCGACAAAAACCTATATATACTGTTACTCATGTCCGGGCTACTCTTCCCTGCTGTCGCCATCTCTCGTGTATAATAGCTCTTTGTAAAGAGAATGCAGTCAACTTTACTTACTAACACGGTATTTAATACACAATACACACACTATACAAGACAAAAGAGTTACTACGCAAAAAATATCTTGATACATAGGATATACATATTTACAATAATGGACAAAAAAGTTCTTCGTGTTCCTGAATTGTCTTTGCAACCCTCTAGTTTACAGTAAAACAAACAATTTGTGATGTTACACGTAAAACTTTACAAACAACAAAAAAATATATAACATTCGTGTTTTTAAAATCGGGGGCGGTAAGAAAACTCCAATGACAAACATATTCCTCTGTCCTAATGTTTTTTTACAAAAAAATATTCATATTTTTATACTGTTATATATGTAAAAGCTTGTACACATCGAGTTTTACTTTACTTAAAATTTCTTAAGACGTTTATAAGCGACTAGAGCTATTTAGCCGCCTAGATTGGTACAGTAACTGATCACAGCTGGTATGTATATGAATGAATGATAATGAATTAGTCACATTGCTTGCATGTTTGTATTGTGCATAGTTTTCGTGTTGCCAACAGATCAAAACAATTTATAAAAGACTATTCTTATCATATATTGAACTAAGGAAGTTTAGATATTTCTTAAAGTTAGAAAGTTCATGACCTCTTAAACGCTATGACTTGTTTTAAAATCTGCTATGGACATACTATTACAGTAAAAAAATGGTAACGATAACTAAGTTACCGTTTTAAGATAAGAAGTTTGTGTCAATAATTTCTTTATTTTCCCAATTTATTTGGTATTATTCCCATATAAGATTCTAAGACATATTTCGTATAAACAATACGTAATGAAAATAAGATATTACCCAATACATGAGATAACAAATTTGTAGTATTTAGCAATGCCTGACATAGAAAGAGCACTGTAAGATAAGGGAAACAAACCCAAAGTTATTTAATAATTCGTATGGGAGTTTTAATTATATTGCTTACTTACGTTTCTGTTTGAAATTAGGCCAATCTCGCGAACGTGATATTAGTAGAATAATTATATTAAACATATTATTTTATTTCATGTATAAGCAGACCTTGAAGACCATAATATATTTAAAAGAGTTCAATCGCCCATTAATTCGGAACATTCTGCTGACAGTCGTTATGTGAGGTCGCAAACCGCGTCCTATCCCAATTGTAAACGCGTTAAAAGTTTGTATTAAAATTGAAAAGTAATATCTGTCTATTTTGGTGAAAATGATGATCTAAACCCCAGTTGGGCCAACTCCACAGCACAACTAAATCGTTAACGGATATATAGAAAGAATGCCACATAATATAAGGATTCCACAGCCATGCAGTCTTGCAGGGAAAAAATTAAAACTGGAAGACCAACAAATATTTGGTTGACTAACAAAATTACAATACAAAAAAATCTTCGATACAAGTGTAAATGCAAGAAAAGTTTTAAACTTTAGATGGTACCAAGAGAGAGTGAGTAACAAATTACTGACACATGACCGTTTCTTACGCGTATTTACAGTTTATTATAGGCGTATAGTTTATTATTTCCTACTATTATAGACTACAACAGCAGAACTAAATAAACTTATTATTTTAGGATAAAAGTCACGAAATAAATTATTTCTCATAAAAAATGGTTGAAATTTCTACTAAATGACTACAAATATTTCTAAAATAATAAAAAATAGATTATATAAGAAACAAATCCCAATTCGGATGAATTTTTCAAGGCTAATTGTTCTTCTTAATGGCTAAGACTAATATAGGATGTAATGGTAATACCAAACAATTTTTAATTTGGAATTTCCACCCCCTCACTAGCAAATAATCAGCTAAATATCACTGGGCCACGTAGCTAACCAAAGAACATTTCTAAAATGGTGCGATTAAATTTGTCTTATATATAAACGAAAAAATACTTAATGTATTTAAAATATTTGAATACAAAGACGTCCCAAAAGTATTGATGATATGATGGAAATAAGCTTATGTCTGAAGGAAAGGTTGGAACTGTGAAACAACCAAAACAATCCAAAGGAAGGTTTAGAAAATCTATCAATACAGATGAAAAACAGAAAAGAACAGAATTCGATCTAGTTTAATTACAATAATAATAATAAAAGGTCGAATGAAAGGGTGGTTAAGCACCCACTCATATTAAACTCAACCTACAATATTTTAATTTTAGTAGAAGTTGAGTAGAAAAGAATTTAAACCAAGAACAATGATGTGTAGAGGCAAAGAAGGAGATATAGTAACTCAACAGAGTGAAATACTACAAAGATGGACAGAATTCTTCAAAGAAAAGTTTGAAAAAAACGAAGATCCACTATATGATGGAATTATACTGGATCAAACGGATACCAGAGAAACAACCCCACCTTCAGTGGCTGAAATGCAAGAAGCAGTTACCAGACTGAAAAACAACAAGTCACCTGGATTAGACAATATTAGCGCAGAATTAATAAAGGAAGGTGGAGACTCCCTATTGAATGCGATACACGAACTAATAGTGAACATATGGAATAATAAACAACTGCTACAAGACTGGAATACCGGAGTAATTATTCCACTACATAAAAAGGGAGATCAGCTTCAATGTAAAAACTACCGGGCAATAACGCTACTGACTGTGGCATATAAAATACTGTCAAATATTGTGTATGACCGATTGAGACCATATGCGGAACAAATAGTTGGGGGATATCAATGTTGTTTCCGCAGGCAGAAGTCCACAATAGATCAGATCTTCGTCTTGAGGCAAATCTTGGAAAAGACTAGTGAATTTAATATAGACACACATCATCTTTTCATTGACTTTGAGAGTGCCTGTGATAGTATCCATCGAGAATTTCTGATTCATGCACTGAAAGAGTATAATTCCAACTCAACTCATTGATATCATAAAAGAAACACTTAAAGTACAAAGCAAAATTCGAATTCAAAACGAACTAACAGATACAATTCATGTGAGAACGGGCCTACGACAGGGAGATGCCCTATCCTGTATTCTATTCAACATCACATTAGAGAAAATAATTAGGGAGTCAAAAGTCAACACCAGAGGAACAATAATAACAAAAAGTGTACAAATATTGGCATTTGCAGATGATGTTGATATCATAGCCAGAAGCGAAAGAGAGATGATAGAAGCATTTAATGCGATAGAAAGAGCGGCACAAAACAGTGGCCTAAACATTAATGAAATAAAAACCAAATACACGAAGGCCAGTAAATCGACAGGCCAAAGAAACCTACAGAATCTGACAATAGGAGACTATAACATTGAAAGCGTGAAAAATTTTACATACCTAGGTTCACTAGTTACCGCAGATAACAATGTCAGTGAAGAAGTTAAGAGAAGAATACATATCGGTAATAAAACATATAATGGACTAATTAAACATCTAAGATCTAACAACATCACAAGAAAAACCAAATGCAAAATATACAAGACCCTGATAAAACCGGTCCTTGTATATGGATCAGAGACATGGACACTATCGAAAAGCGATGAAAACCTATTAGGCACATTTGAACGAAAAATCCTTAGACACATATATAAGGGGGTAAAGGAAAATGACATATGGCGCAGAAGATATAACTTTGAACTGTACACAGCATACAATGAACCCGAGATCATAACATCCATAAAGATCGGACGTCTGCGCTGGATGGGCCATGTTGAACGAATGTTGGAGACTGAAACACCAAAACGTATTATGAGGCAAACACCAGTAGGAAGAAGGTCAAAGGGAAGACCCAAACTTAGATACATGGAACAAGTGGAACAAGATCTGAAAACACTTAAGATTACCAACTGGAAAAACAAAGCAAGGAACAAAACAGAATGGCGGAAAATCCTAGAACAAGCCAGGACCCAGAAAGGATTGTCGAGCTACTGATGATGATGACAATATTCTAATTTTAGGTAAAATTTTGGGTTATGTGAAGGATTCCTAAAATAAAAAGGTGGGTTTGGAAAATTTCATAGGTATTCAATTGTGTGTATGACCCAGTGGGCAAAATAGGTCAGGATCAAAAATAGAATAAAAGGCCCCTCTGGTGAAGAAAAAGGGCTAGTTTAAATAGTGGTTTGCTCATGTTTTTGTCAGTGTTCTCACCCAGAAGATATGATGGCTGATGTTTTTGAGGAACACTTTGAGCAAATAACAGAGATAATTCCAATATATTTGTAATGGTTTTAGACAAAGATCTGTACCATTCAAGAAGATATGAAAAACTGCATTCTGCCTAGAAAAAATTACAAATAATTCACTGGCTTTCAGGGACAGCAATATTGTTTGAAAACGGTGAAAAGAGCTATTGGCAATTGTGCAAGTACACAAAAATCTTTACATCTTTAATAGAAAATAACAACGAATTTGTGCATTTTGAGAAAATGCCACCAGAAATGATTCAGAACCATATTAAAAAAAATGACAAAAACATATTCTAGTACTTCGACTTCCTCCGTCCCATTCTGCAATAAACCCTTTTGAACTGTATAGGAATTGCAATGTTAATGTTTGTAAAAACTTGTTAAAATATTTTCTTATTTGTAAGGCTTTTGTATACATAATTTTAGTTTTTAACTCTCTCCCAATATCAAAAAATAAAGTGTAGGTAAAATACAAACAGATTTAAGAAACATATGAAAAATTAAATCCGTAAACGCACGATGCACGATTGAAAAGACGTAATGAAATGTTAACCACTAGAATGCGTATATTTTACTAAATATCGTTACATAATATTTTTAATATAATATCTTATGGGCTGTTATTTTATACATTTCCCTATGTATTTTGTATTTGTGTACTGATTATAAATTTTGATCAAGCTATAGATATCTGAAGTCAAAGATCATGGCGCTATTAATCGTTGTAATACTATAAAAATTACTTCCTTCGTCCAATATATTTATAAAGTGACATAAGAGCGAGGTGTATGATATCTGCAAACTTAGCTACTATTTTTGCAATGAAAATGACATGAAATTATCAGTGTTCTAATGAATCGTAATGTATATGCTACATCTCACTCATAATCTGCAGCATTTACAGCAACAGCTAAAAGTTAGTGTTAATCGACAACTTATACAGGATGTATCACACAACAATCATTAACTTGTACCAAAAAAATTGTATAAACAATCTTGCCAAGTGTGTAACATCTTGTATTTTTTAGCTATTATGCACAAAATGTTTATAATACAACATAATTGAACTTTTATAAATATCCAATGTAACATGGAACGTATTAAAAAGCTGTAAAGTTATTATTTTTAAAGGACGCAGATTTGTTAATGCGAGTAATACATGAACTGTTGTTAATGATAAATATTATATTTTTGTTAAATTTGAAGCCAATATATATACATAAACGTGACAAGTGTTATAAGATTTAATGTTAAAATATCCCCTGTTAATAATTTATCGATTAATTTCTCGCATTTTTGATTTAATTTACATAATAACCTATATCATTGGTTTATGAAAACGATATAATTTGTCGGTATCTGCTACCAAATAATCTATAAATATAATAAAAATAGTAAAAACAGTGACGACAGCGCTGGATCAATAAAACATTGACGTAACTGACTTTTATTTACAAAATTATGAGAATGACACATTTGTTGGTATTACTGATAATGTATCCATCATCTAGTGGACTCTTTTGTAATAATTAAACTCATGATTTTATTACAACGCTATTTATAGAACGATTTCTTTTGAATTAAACACCATATTCAAAACCAGATTTTGTAGACAATGTCAGTTATGTCAATATGTTGGGCTGTAGTTTTCTTTATAACTATAATTTTTCTTATAGTCACTAAATCCACTATTTTAACCTTAAAATTAACTAAAATTATAACTAATTTTGAGGATATCTTACCTCTGCAAGGATCGTTCTTCAATAGGAACTCATCTAGAGCTACCCAACCACCTCCTACACGTACCATCACAGTACTTCGGAGAATACGGACTAAACGTAGTTTCTGACTTTCCCCAAACTAAAAAAACATTTGATTATACCAGTATTCCAATAGAAGATATCGAATAATGCTGTCGAACAATTTAATTTAGGTTTACAATACGGAGTGCTGACTATTCCTGTGTTGTAAAATTTAAATATAGTATTTAGGAAGTTACCCTTGACAGTATTAAACTCATTTTACATTGTTTTCCGCATTTACAAAGAGTGGGTTGGGGGACACTTGTTTTTTTCTTACATTTATTCATTACATACATTTCCAAATTCCGGAACATTCTACCCGCTTGTACATATCTTTTTGGAGTCATTTAGTATTCTCCAAAAAGTGCCTGTCCTTGTCTTGTCATGCTAATTATTATTATTTTGAGCTTTGTTTCCTGAGTACTTCAGTACTTCGGCCCTATTAGCGCATGTTTTTTCCAATATACATTTTACTGTGGCTTGACCGAAAATAATTTTCCAGTGCAGTGAGTTATGTTGGGTTAGAATCCAGGCTTTTTTTTGGTAGCGGACTTTTTAACACTCATCAGGCCGTCTCTGGACAGAAGTATTTTATAGCTTATTCCTTTTCTGTCTCTTTATCAGCTCTTTAATTGTCAGTATACCACTGTTATGTTCCGCTAGTTTAGTGATTATAGTTTCCTATGCTTCCGCTAGGAAAGATAGATGGCAGAAGAAGCATCGGAAAAAGACGAATTTCATGGCTCAAGAACCTGAGAGAATGGTTTGGATGCAGCTCAAAACAACTTTTTAGAGCTACTGCCTCAAAAATTAAAATAGCTATGATGATTGCCAACCTCCGTAGCGGAGATTGCACCTGAAGAAGAAGAAGTTCCGCTAGTATATCGGGTTATCCTAGTCTAGATCTCCTGAGAGCATCCATAGTCGCTTGACTATCTGTGCATGTATTGACCCGCTTGAATTCAAAAGTCTTAATGTCTCTTATCGACTGGGCTTGAAGATTAATATAGACAAGACGAAGGTAATGGTGGTTAGCAGAACACGAAATATGCAATTAAATATAAGAGTAAACAATAAGAACATCCAAAAGGTCCCCAAGTTCAGATATCTCGGTAGTTGGATAAATGAAGATCTAGTTCCAGACATAGATATAAGTAGCAGGATTGAGCAAGCCTGAACAGCATTTACTAATATGAGAACCTTGCTAAGCAACAGCAGCCTTAACTTAACGCTTCGATATCACTTTGTAAAATGTTTACTCCATACTGCTATATGGTGTAGAAACCTGGACCATAAAGGCCAATGTGATGAACCGATTGGAGGCCTTTGAAATGTGGATATTTAGAGGACTACTTAAAATTCACTGGACAGATCACACAACAAATGTCGAAGTATTAAATCGAATGGACAGAGAACGAGAATTGCTGCCAATAATAAAAAGAAGAAAAACTGCTTATCTGGGTAATATATTTCGAAATTCCAAGTACCAGTTCTTAAAGCTTATTATGGAAGGGAAGATAGAAGGAAAACGGGGCAGCGGAAAAAAGAAATACTCATGGCTTAAAAACATAAGGGATTGGACAAACCTCGATGCCCATGCACTCTTTAGAGCCACACAATACCGAGAGGAGTATGCCAGAATTGTCGCCAACAACCACTAATTGGATAGGGCACTATAAGAAGAAGAATGTCTCTTACACGATGCAAGATTGCATAAATTTATGTATGGAACACATAGGTATATTCTCCTATCTTATATTTCCACCATTACTGTGAATTCCTACACCTAATTCTTCTGCAGTTTTAGACCCTGCCTGTGACTAGGTTAGTGAAGGGCTAAACTGTGATTCTGCAATCACAGGTTTAACTGTGATCGTGATTTCTTATTCATTTTGATTTTTACCCGTGATTGTGATTTAACAGAGCAACGAAATAGTCGTATGCGCATGTTAAACTTTTCTTTTTTTATTTGGCACGGTGGCATTTTTAAAATACATCAGAACAAAAATTATTGAATATCGATACAAATACGACGAGTTACACAAACTCAATAAACTGAAATTCTAAATTTTTTTTTCCTTTCTTTTTCCCTTTTCATTTTCTTCAAATATTTGTTTACGTACTAATATTACACTAATCATATTTTTCCAGTGACGATATAATATTATCTTTGCCTTTGCATTCCGCATTAGAAAGAGACTTCACAATACCGCCGATGCGCCGACTACCTCTACCTGTTCCTTGTTATCCTGTTACACGTCTCTCATTTCACAACTTGCGACTGAGACTAGAACGTGATATATCACATTTTAGCGGTCAAGAACTGCAGACATAGAATAAGACCGAAATCACAGTCACAGTATATTTTGTTGTTATTCACAGGTCGTGATTGTTATTTCCTAATCATAGCTGTTAAATCACAGGGTAGTGATATTTAGCCCACCTCTAGATTACGTGTAATCCTGTAGCCTAGGTTATAATTTAGGCTCGTAGGCAGATGTCCACCTAAAAAGAAACTTTCGTCTCACACCTCCTGTATTTCAAGGGAAAGCAAGTCTTTGCATCTTTTTTGTGCTATTATGTGTTATTCTCAAGTGCAAAACACTAGCAAAGACGATGCAGTAATGAATGTTTTCCTCTCACTGATGGTGCGCTTCTGTCTTGTCTTGCCTTATCAATTTTCTCTTTTTGGTCATAACTCTATGAAAGGTTGTCACTCCATCTTTTGCGCGGTCCTCCGATACTTCTTCTGCCGATTGGTGCCTTATCTCTTGCTATTTTGACGACACGGGTCTCCTCCATTCTGCTTATGTGGCTATTGCGTCCTTCATCTATGACTAAATTTCGTTGTGCTATGATTTTGGAAATAAACACAAAAACCAACATTGTACTTTATAGTTTTATAGTCCTCTGGAATCTGTCAGTCGGTATGAATCGGTATTGAAATTTTCAGTCCGCCTGAGAAAGTTTCGCATTTCGTAGCGCCAAGATCCATATCTGATTTTGATCACATCGTTCTCGTCTATAGGATTAAAGTTGAATGAATGTTTTTAGACTTCGACATCATCTCTGAACTTTCATAAATTAGTTATTCAATGTAGTACTAAGCACCGGTACTTCTTTATAATAAAATCTGGTGATTCTCTTGTGCGATAGAATGTTTTGCATGAGTTTTTTTGCAGTGAACCAGCAATTTCTCTTCTGTTCAGTCCCACGATTATTTACACTATGTTTTGTTATTGCAATGTAGGTACTTTGAACACAAATACAGAAAATGTAGTAAATTATACCGTCTTTTTGGTTTAAAGATGGACTTACCGACATATTTGGCTAAGATGTTGTCAATTAAATTCGTCATATCTTAACAAACAGTAAGAAGCTTTACTTTCGGATTTTTTGAAAACGTCGGACAAAAATAATTCAAGATCAGGACCTATAAACTCAGAAAACAATGTAAAATTTTAATATTACTGCCGTGAAAACTTGCACCCGAGATGTTTTTCCACTAGTTTGCAACAGTTGTCATATTTTTATGGCATACTTAACAAAGAGAAGCATTATTAGCATCATCAGAAGGATGAGTTGAACTTAAAATTTTTCGCAAACGTTTATCGAAATATATATCAATAAAATGTTTTAAATATAAATATAGTTAAAAAGACTTACCCTGTATTTTCCCTCTCCTACTTGGAAAACTCTGAATTTCTGCCGGCAAGTACATAACATAACCAATCGCTTGACTTCGTCATGGATTTTTTGGGCGTCATTGTCAGGCGCTTTCTCCTCCCAATCAGGTCTAAGAGCTGCTATGAACTTCTTCCAATCGATCAGTCCTCGGTTGTTCTCGTCGAACATGTCAGCTACGTGTTTCATTTCAAGACGAGAGGTATCGAATTCTACAAAAACAAATTAGTTTAATTAGGTAGAGTCAAATTACATCTATGGATAAATACGGTTTATCAAAACTGATCCAAAAATAGTAGAATAAAACAGAATTCCTCAAGAATGTGGAGATCAAGCATACCTCTAATACCTCTCTTCCTAATACCTATCTTCAAAAAGGGAAACCAATCGAACCGGGAAAATTAGGGAGGAATTTATTCAACACAACACTAAAATTAACAAACCAAGTGATAACAAATAAACTGAATAAAATTATAACACTAGCAAAAGAACACCAAGGTTTCAGGTCGGGAAGATCATGCAACGACGCTATATTTATAATGAGGCAAGTGCAAGTGAAATCATTAGAATACAACAAACCGGCATACCTATGTTTCGTAGATATTAAGAAGGCATTTAACGTGTCAAATTAAATCCTCTATTGTTCAACCTGATTATGGATGAAATAATTAAAAAAGTAAGAACTAAAAAAGAAAGAAACCTTCACCCTGGCGAATGGAATGACCGACGTAGCTGGAAACTGGGAACCGGAAGGCGGAGAACTCGGGAAAAAAACCGGGATAATAAAATAAAAAAAACTAAAAAAGGATACCAAATGGGAGAAAAACAACGAATAATATGCTATGCAGACGAAGCAATGCTACTCTCTCAAAGTGAAAACGATTTACAACGTATGCTGCACCAATTTAGTATAACCGCCAGAAAATTTAATCAGACCAATAATGACATACGCGGCAGAAACACGACCTGACACAGACAGGACAAAAAGGATGTTAGAAACAGCAGAGATGAAAACACTTGCAACACACCAGCAAAAATTGATGGCAAGACACTATGGTACAGAGCTAGTACAGATATACGACGTAAATGCAAGGTGGAGAAAATCAAGAACTGGATAAGAAATAGAAGAGTAGAATGTAACGATCATATAAGCCGAATGACAACAAATAGAGTAGTAAAGACGACAAGACACGGTTCCCCACTAGGAAGACGATCAGTAGTAAGACCACGAAAACGATGGAACGACTGGAGGCACATTAAAAAACAGACAGAGTCATGTCTACATAAAAACAAGAAGAAGCAGAAGAAGAAGATACATATGGTTAGGGAATTTAGGAGAAATGGGAAAACGTTGTGGTTTTATACCGTCGGTCAATAAGTCGAAGGCATAACTAGTAAAACAAAATTTTTTTGCAAAAAATATTCTTTATTCATCAAGATGTTCTCCTTCAGCGGCGAAACTATCATTCCAACGCTTTCCAAAGTTTTCGATGTCGCTCTTGTAAAACAATTTATCTTTGCCTTCAAAAGAGACTTCAGTTTCGGTGATTACTTCCTCATTGGAGCGATATATCTGACCACCCAGCATTTTTTTTAGATCGGAAAAAAGGTGGTAGTCGCTGGGGGCCAGATCTGGACTATACGGTGGGTGCGGAAGAAATTCAAAGCCCAATTCATGTATTTTTGCCAACGCTTTCATTCAATTGTGACACGGTGCATTGTCTTGGTAAAACAACACTTTTTTCTTCAACAAATGAAGCGTTTTCTTTTGCGATTTCGGTCTTTAAACGCTCCAGTAAACCGATGTACTAGACGCTGTTGATTGTTTCTCCATATTTCAAATAGTCGATAAAAATAACTCCCTGTTGGTCTACAACTACAACCTTTCCGGCGGTTTATTTCGTCTTTGGTTGCTTTGGACGGTTTTCTCCCGATGCTCTCCACTTAGATGATTACCGATTTGGTTCTGGAGAGAAGTACTGATCCATGTTTCATACATTGTGAAATATCGATGTAAAAACTCCAACTTATTCCGATTAAGCATGTCCAAACAGCGCCGAGACTCATCAATTCGTTGTTGTGTTTCTCTGGTGTGATAAAACGCGGCACCCAATAGGTAAAACAGCTTTCTCATACCCAAACGTTGATGTCTAATAGTAAAAACGCTACTCTTTGATTACTTTGGAGCGTCAGCTATCACTTGCAACTTCACTGTGCGGTTTTCCACGACCATTTTCAGCGTTTTTTGGTCGGCATCATTGGTGTGGGTACGACCGCATTTGAATTCAGCAAATCATCGTTTAATGGTAATAATCGATTAATCAGAGTCCCGGTAGTTGCGTCATTTCAAGCACTGTAACTCGGTAAATAATAATCCGAACGACATGAAATTTTTACAGTATATTTTGAAGGTTGACACTACCGACTTGTCATGTGGATACTTCATTAGAGTCGCCATCTCATGGTTAGACCTGGAACTTATTGACCGACGTAATAAGTATCTGTTCCGGTACTATACAATATTGGAGGAATAACTGGAGATGTAGAGCAGGTTGATTAAAATTAAACGAAGCCAGCAGAGTGTTGCACGACAGAAAATTCTAGGGCAACTCAAACTCTAGAACATCGTTGTTAGACAGGCTAAGAAGTATAAGACCGTATACGGACAGTTAAAAAGAATGAAAAACAACAAATGCAATTGGCAGAAACGAGAACACCTAGACTGAGTTAAAGAGAAAAATGAATAAAATTAAAACTAACCATGAGGGGGTAGAAAGCAAATTAAAAAACAATAAATACATTTTGGAAAACCAATAGTTGAATCGAGATATATACATATAGCTAAATTTAATTAGGAAAGTTGGACTCCTATAGATATAAAAAAAGTATAAACAAAAAATTAAATTACTTACTGGTCTTAATAATTCCTTCAATAAAGTCATCTCTGGGAATCAATTCGTTGTTGTCCTTATCCATCTTCCTAAAGAGATCTGTCAGCCTGGACTTCTTGTAATTCATGAATTTCAAGAAGCGTTTTCTCCAATCGTCCCAAGAGAAGTTGTCGGCCTTTTCCTTTTCTTTCAGATAAGCCAGATGATCATACAATTCTCTTTGCCTTTCCCATGATAGCATCCATACGTGACGCCATTTATCGTATAAGAATTTGACTCTTGGAGACCGGAATTCTGGTTCGCTGTATTATATAGAAGAGCAGACGAGTTAAATAATAGATATATAATCATAATCTCATTGCGTTTAACAGGTAAAAATCAAAAAATTATCTTAAAAAAAAAGTTGACACAGCTGTGACTTAAATATGTGTCCTTTAATTAAGCCTGGACTTATGAACTTTATTCATCAGCCAGCTTTAAAAACCTACATGGAATGTGTAACTCTGTACTGACTCTAGCTCTACCCTGATTCAACAACTAATTTAAAAACGAATGGAAATCATGTAAAACCCACTGGGAAGTTGAGGATCTAAATACCTATAATAAAACATCACTTTACTTGAAGGTATTTTGCTATATTGTCATATATCATTGAAGTCTGTGGGTGAAGATGATTTGCGAAGATGTGATTAAATGAGTAAAATCAAGAAGAAAATAATGAACTGAGTAGAATTGTAGTATGATTAAAAAATAAAGCAAAAACTCCAAGACGACCACTTGTCAAGAGGTCATTCGAAATATTGATCAACAAAATATTAGAAAAAGTAATACGATCATGTCTCCAGTGTGAGCAAATTTAATAAATAACAAACACAAGAACAAGGGGAAAGGGAAACAAATTAGAGTACAACGGAAGCAGATGTTTAAAAATAAAATGAAGAGCAAACAAAGCACATTATCCAAATATTACCCTCCAAAACCGTACAGCGGAAATGAATTAGGATCTATAAAACCATCATTGATTGGAAGATCAAGTGAATAGAGCAAACAGAGCCGCAGGCTGCCTAAACGAAACAATATGGAGAAATAAAAATATCGGGAAAGAAACGAAAGGCAGAATTTACAAAACAGTCATCAGACCAATAATGACATACGCGGCAGAAACAATACCTGACACAGAGAGAACAAAAAGGATGTTAGAAACAGCAGAGATGAAAACACTTAGAAAAATTGATGGTAAGAGACTATGGGACAGAGCTAGAAGTACAGATATACGACATAGATGCAAGGTGGAGAACATCAAAAACTCGGTAAGAAATAGAAGAGTAGAATGGAACGATCATGTAAGCCGAATGCCAACAAATATAGTAGTAAAGACGGCAGGAGACGGTTCCCCAATAGGAAGACGATCAGTAGGAAGACCACGCAAAACGATGGAATGACAACTTACTGGAGGCACATTGAAAAACAGACACGAGTCATGTCTATATAAAAAGAAGAAGAAAACCATCATTAGAACTGAAACACTTAAGTGGCAAGTTAAACCTGAAACACTTAAGTGGCAAGTTAAACCTGATGACAATAAGAACTAGGAGACAAAGCAGCGCATGATTCCCAATATTAGAGGCATAAATTATAGGAGATCAAAGACAAATCTGGTCTGTAATGCCATTGGAAGAAGAATAACATCTAACACTAGGTAAAAGTCATAGAGGAATATAATAAAACATATCTAAAGCAGAAGATATCGTATAGAAAGAAAGTAATAACAAATCAAAAGTTTGTAGAAAAGATCACGACATAATATCAACCGAACAAGGATATATAATTTTGAGGGTACATTATCCACAAATAAAAATAAGACAAAAAATTACAGAAAAATTTTTCAACTACCTGACAAATCAAAAAGCGCCAAGTAGAACATGACTTTAATTATGTAGCCCATCAATAAAAAAGGACAAATTTGAAAATGATTTTTGAAAAGAATTTAACAAGAATATACACCAAAGGAACCTATTATTTCTTCAAAGGCAACAAAAATGAATAAAAGGCTTGAACAAGTTAAAGCATGAATTTGATCAAACAAATTATCCATACCAGTTCCATACAGTTTTTTCCTCTTATTAGTCGGTACCTAGTTCCACTTCATGATGTCAAAAGATCATATGGGTTGATATTTTCGATGTTCTTCCATTTCTCTCTACATTCTGTCCTAACACAGTACTACAAGTACTATGATAAAAATTCAGGCATGCTGCACCTTGTGACAATACTCTACAGTGTTCCAGACTGAAGTACTTTTATTAAGAGCCCTCACTAATAAAATATAGAAGGCGAAAAACCAAATCAAAATCGGTAAAAAACTGCAACGACCTTCTTAATAAACTGGCACCCTGGCACGAGACAATAAAGTATATTTGATAATGGTGCCGGAAAATGAAAAAATCCATCGGAACAAAGTAATAAACTCGCTGACAAAGCAAGGCTCTACAGCAGCGGTGCCCAAATTGTCGATCGAGATCGACCAGTCGATCGCTACAGCTTTTGAAGTCGATTGCGAAAGAATTCAAACTTAATCAGGCCATGGTTGAAATATTCCAGATTCTGCTCGAATGTCTGTTTGATATATAATATGCTGTGGCGACGGAGCATTATGCCAGTCTTTGTAAGTTGCGATAAGTAGAAGTTCTATGGAAAATAGCAATATTTAAAACGCAAAATGAGGACGTCGGAAAAAATTAAAACGTACCATTTTAAGAGTGATTGGAAGGAAGAACTTTTGTACGTTATGTTTGAGGATAAGTACGTTTGCCTCATTTCTCGATCTTCAGTGGCACTGCCTAAACATGCGAATTTAGAAAGGCATTATAAAACTACATAAAAAGTACGAAAATCATTTTTTGCCAAAGAGTGAGTTAAGAAGTAGAAAATTTCAAGATTTGTAAAGTAGTTTGAACGAAGAGCAATCCATCTTCTCTAGACCAGCGAAACAATCAGTAGCTGCACCAATCACGTCTTTTAAAATTTCCTACATAGTGAAGAAACACAAGAAACCTTTCGAAGATCAAACCGCAGTGGAAGAAGCAATTATTGAAGCGCCTAATGTAATATTTGATGACTTTTTGATGAGTTATGCCGTCTAACTGTTTGGAATACCAACTGAGAAGAGATACTATGGAATCTATATAGTTTTCTTTTCAGTTTGATGAGTCCACCGATATAATTGATACTGTCAATGAAATATTTTCATCCGGATGGTATTTCTTGATATGCCGGCTAAAGAAGAATTATTAAAAGTTCTAACTTTGAAATGAGAAACTCGCGAAGAAAATATTTACACAGATGTTGTAAATTTTGTAAATCAATATGAGATCCGATGACGATGACTTGCAACAAAAATGGATTTGTTTGATTGTGTCAAGAAAACGACGACTTCCCTTCATTTTCAAGTATTACAGATAATTTCATATATAGGTATTCTATCTTAATTCCAGAGCATCTAATAAAAAAATGTTGATCTTTTATATCCCAAAATAAATATCCATGTTTAAAACAAATAGCTCTTCAAGTAACAGGAATGTTAGGATTAACATACTTGAGCGAATATGCATTTTCAGAAATGATAATATCAGAATATCGCAATCGGCTAACGGACGAACATTTCACATCGTGCTTGCGGTTGGCCCTCAGTAATTAAGTACTGTCCTACGAAAAGTTTGTGGATGATATGCAGTGCCATGTATCAACATCAAAAGGAAATTGGTAATTTAAGAAAATTATTAGTTTCCAACTATTAGAACTAGGTGCTTGATTAGATGCCTTAATTATATTTTGTATTTATAAACATTTAAAATAAACGCATTTTCATAAATCTATCTATTTTAGAGTGGTCGGTAGTTGATCGTGTGTCGTCTAAATATATTGTGGTAGATCGCAGGCACTACAAGTCTGAGCACCCCTGCTCTACAGGAACCATCCAAGGTCCAGAACCATTCTACATCATAGAAGGACATCATTGACAGGAGCCTAGCCTAGTCTAATAAATCTTAGCAGACGAGAGCTGAAAACGGTCACAAAGATGGTGACTAGACACTGTAATAAGAGGAAATATGTCTACACGAGATAATACACTGGTGTTGGAAAAGCGAAGCACCATAAGGAAGTTGCTGGATTTTATCAAGACCACGGAACACCTTCCTGGAGTTTAATGAAAAGACACGGTCTAGTACAATGGTCTTACAACTAAGTTCCAGAGAGCCAGCACTGTATCTGCTGATGTGAAAATATAAAAGAAGAAAGATTCTTGAGTAGAAAGGTTTTTTATTAAATACATGGCCACCTTATGCCATCTGAAATCCAAATTAAATATAGTTGAACAAAAGGTAAACATTCGGAGAATTCTACTTGTTCGACAATTTACAAAGCAATGAGCCGATAAATGGACCGACATGGGGAATCTAACATTGCATTCCACATCGTATCGATTCATCTAAGTAGGAACCTTTTATGAACTGGCTTCTAATACTCAAAATACGAGTAAGAGCGACTGAAGAAAGTAGAAGCACTATATGTGAAATCAAAACTTAACTGTCTCTTCTAAGGTTATCTTTGGTTATCAAAAGGTACAAGTAGTTTAAAGGTCTTCTTTAAGAAGAAGTAAAGGCAGAATTTTCACAACGTTAATAAAATAACCAAAGTAATCATTAACAAAATAAAGATTTTAAATCTTTTACGAATTCGGTAATTAACATAACGAATAAAATATTTACCTATTAAACGCAATATTTGAAACTACATTATTGGTTAGGGGATGATATTATACAATATACATCACTTTTAACACATACGGTATTAAAAGTATAAAACAAGTGCATTATACTCTAATTAACGTGCTCGACGTGCAAAAGATGTTTCTACAAAATACTTACAAAAAGTACACATTTCCAAATTACTTAAATACGTGGGTACCGATATAATCAAATTTGTTTTGCTTTAAAATATTTTTTGTACAACAATTTTGCAATGATAAGATTTAAATGGGTGCCATCCAATGTTTTTTGAAGATTTTTAACGATTCCTTATGATTTTTAATGTTTTTCCCCATTTTGTGATTTTTTTTTTGTTAATAAACTTGTTATGGTGTTTTGTGATATTTAGAAACAGTGAAAAAATATATATAATAAAAGGATAACTTGTGGAATTTGTTAACTACTATATACTATTTTCTATTTTCTGTATGGAAATGTCCTTAGACAAGAAAAGAGACTCTCTTTCCTTGTCTAAGGAAATGCCAGTATCAATCTGAATATCAATGTCGATATCACAAGATCAATGCAAACGTCAATATCAATGTCCATTTCAATGTCAATGTACATATTCATACCCATGTCAATGACAATGCTAATGTCAATACCAATCTCAATATCACTGTCTTTACAAAATTATTTGGTACAAGTAAGTGGCCTCGAGTTGATTTAGAGCCAGACATTTTCGGGGTCACCACCAAATTGAGCTGGCGTATCACTATGACGTGGAAGCCATAGAACCAAAAAATGAAGAAGAACATTTAATGTCAACATCAGTGTAAATCGGCAATATAAACATTAAAAATATTGTGCATCCTAATAAGATAATAAAATAGAAGAATTTGATAATTAAGTAATTAAGATAGAATATGAAGATAATTAAATAAGACTCACAAAAAAATCATTCGGTGATTAATATTATTTATAAATATTTGACCAAAAACATTCGAAAAAAGTCGAACCTCACTATGATAACCAAATCAAAAGTGGGGAGATATATTTAAAAAGTAAAAGAGTAAAAGAGGGTTACTCGAATTAACTCTAATATTTATAATTATTAAACAAATAAAATGGTAGAAACGATTTCCCTAAATAATAATTCAATACTTATACATCAGGTGGCGTATATTTTTGAACATTTTAAATCGAAATTCTAATGTAGTAATAAATTATGCTGGTATACACATTCGGATTCAGTCAGTAATTATTAGGAGTATCGACTGAAAAAAAAAGTAGTAAAATTTATAGCTGGGGTCCGTTGTAACTCTGAATCTAATAATCTGAATACATAAAATTGATAGAAGCAACTGTAAAAATGCAATACATAAATCCACTAATATTTGGAACTGTCACAAAACCATAAACAACAAGTTAAGACGGCTTTTATGAAGATTTTGTCAGTTGCATAAGATAATTTGATATTTAATAAAGACAAAAAAATGATTTGAAGGTGTTAACTTAAAACTAAATAACGACACAGCAACCAGACGATTTCATCTTTATGTGTGTGTCTGCTATCTTAAACTGGAACTTTTATTTTGCTTTAAAGACTCTTTATAATAATGAAAATTTATAATTTTACTATATTTAACAAGTCATCCTTTTAATATATGTGTGCGTATATTATTTTATAAAACATTGATCAGAATTATTAAACACAAATTTAAATGTACAGTGTCGTATATTAGTATAGTGGTTAAAAAGGGTGAAAAATGAAAAAAACAGTATGTACCTTCCTGTTGGTGGAAACCTTGGACCGATGTGTGGTAAGTTGGGATCCGGGCTAAGAAGATCCCGTCCAGACAGGCTGACGCGACTGTCAAAAATAAAAGCAACATGCAACACACAACAAAACACACTTTTCTACCCTAAACGATTCTACAATAAAACCGTGCTGCTTCCTATAAATTACTAATAGAGTTTTCAAAGTAGTTTATCACTGTTTTAGAAAAAATGTAGCAATATATTTTAATTTTAAATTGTATAAAGATATTTTCTTCGTTGCAAATTTTTCATTTTCTATGCACTTTGGAAATGCATTTTTCTTATGCACAAAATGCAATTTTTATTTTACTATCATTGATTTTGTTCACAAACTTTCCTGAAACCGCCCGAATTGAATGCAAAAAGTTTCACAACGATTCATCTTGCTGTGGAAAATTGGTAGGTTTAGTGCTTCGTTTCCTCATCTATTTGAGTGGAATCAAGCAGCTATTATGAGTAATTGACTCACAATAAAGTCAGTCATATACATATAATAATATATATAATAGTTTTATGTTATTAGAACAAAGAAACAGAGAAAACATCGGAAGAATGAAACACAAATATAACAGTCATATTACTTAAACAAGACCATAAAAAAATAAACATACTTGTTAAATACTAGTCTGAAAAGTATAATTAAAATTTTACACACATGAAAAACTCGAAGGATAAACCTAGCAGATGAGCAACACGTTTTTCGTACGGGAATATTTTGTACTGAGGTATTCGTTAAAACTTTATTACTCAGAAAAACGCCAAGAGTACAATTGATCAGCATTTCTACAATTGATCGATTTGAAGAAAGCGCAATGGACATAGTAGTAAGACTAAGGTGTACTAGCTTATCTTTTGCACAAGAAGAAAATTCCTCTGGATATTATGAAAACAATTGCAAACATCTGCTGAAAGGAGAAGATGGAAATCAAGATAGAGACATAGTAGTAAGACTAAGGTGTAATAGCTTATCTTTTGTACAATAAGAAAATTCCTTTGGATATCATAAAATCAATTGCAAACATCTGCTGAAAGGAGAAACGAGAGGCCTCACGAGAGAGAAACAATGGAAAGAAGAGTGGAACGAACACATTAGTAGAATGGTAGAGGATTTGATAGTATGTATAGTATTTAAACAATTTAGAAGGCTAATATTGAAGAAGAAACAAGCTTTAAAGCCTACATACAAGAAGGAAGAAGAAGAAGAAGAAGAAGCAAACATCTGTTGAAAGGATTAGATAAAAATCAGGATAGACGGACAGTTTACGGAACATATAGACATAGGAAATGGAATAAGATTATTGAATAATCGGCTTGACTGATTCAAGTAAGACTTAAATGCTCCAGTACTCATTGCACCCTCGGCTATTCAATTTAATAATGGATGGAATCATCAAAAAAAGTTTACAAGAGAAGAAAATACGGAATGATCTGCAAATACTAGTCCACAGATTCGACAAAAGGGCAAACGAATTGCAGATAATGATCTCGACTCCAAAATGATGGTAAATCATAAGTAACCAAATAAACGTAAATTAGAGATTGATGGCGTTAATATTCAGCGAGTAATAAAGACCTAGGGATTACACTATCTATGACACTAAGAGAAGTAATAACCCAATATGGTGAAACCGTCTTAAGATAAAATCAAGAATTGATAAGGCCCCTATAAAACTAATAATGGCGTAGACATCAACACAAAGGTAATTGGAGACAAATCGACTGAGTGTAGACATCACAACATGTCTACACAGAACCAACAACATAAAATCAACTTCAAGAGTGTATAACATGATCAAACGAAACAATACAACAATTGCATCTCTCCTGCTCTATCATAAGATTATTCCTCTAAATTTGATTAAGTTTTCTATACTCAATACAGCAGTTTCTTTTTTTTTTAATTATTAAATTAAAGATTCATACTCATCATACCTAGACGAATCGCAAAAGGTCTATTTCATACCCACAAGCTACATATCTACCCGGATTGGAAGCTTTTTAAAGCTTCTAGCAAAAGCAATATTAAGCTTAAAAAACTGAAATATTCTATAAACATTGATTTATTTAGATATATTTTTAAATATTTGAATAGCAATAGCAGTAAATTTATATGGAAGCAGCAATTATACAATGCATATGGTTACTTTGTTTTTGTGAACTTATAAATATATTCTTTTTTCTCTCCGGATTAAAATCGTTGCAAGCAATTCATGATTGTGTTAGTCGCTAAAGTAAAATCTCGTAAAAGTAACCAATTTATTGGATTTTCAATGTAGAATCTTTTCTAGCCTACAACTAATGTATAGTGTGGAAAGTGCAAGTTTAAATAACTTTTTGAAATTATTTAAACTTATGCACTCATTTATGTTGTGACAAATCGAACCAAAGAATGCATACCAACTACTATATTATAACATAATTATTACAATTCTAGGATAAATTATGAAAAAATTGTTGTTAAAAATAAAAAATAAATCTTTTTTTTTAGATACGATTAACCAAACTCTCTTTTTAAGATGGAAACACTTCAGTTTATTATAATTCTGTTTAATATTTTACTAAGCTGTCAATAACATTCCACGTAACGATTTCTTGATGTTAAGGTTTTATGTTGGGATGGCAAACGTGTTGAGCGCGCATCTGTGTTACTTAACTCTTATGTTAGAGTATACGACGGATGGTAGCAAAAACAGGGAGATATTTGCTCTAAGCGATTTTTAAAGTTTCTTCAAGCAGTGGAAAACTGGAATGGATTTGACTGGGAGAAAAGGTTTGTAAATATTGGGGTGGCAAGATTGCAGGTTCCAGAGAGGGCGGTGTTGTTTTTTTTTTTGTATTTTTTAAGACTTGCTCTGGTTGGGTGTATGGATTTTCTTATCAGGAACGGTCCGTTGTATAATTCAATCCATAATGACAATTCAGAATACAGTAAACAAACAGACCTTTTCAAAATTATTAGTCTTTCGTTAACAACGCTTGGTGGGTAGCTGTGGCTATTATTCACCTAGAACAAGTATCATTGTGCAGTGAGATTTGAAACTACAGAAAATTAATATATCATAGTAAAGTAGATATCTTCTGAGATGGCAGAGCATTTTTGGACCTCGTGTTGGTGCCCGAATTATCCTCAAAACGTATTTATTGCCGAGTGATTCGATATGGAAAGTAATGACCTGGATGCCTAATCGAGAGCTGAGAAATATGTTCACTTTTCTGCAGAGTTTAACGAGGATTTTCCTCTTTGTTGACAGGATATTGTTCCCCTATTTTCGCTTAATCAGTAAGTGGAGGAGAGAGCGGTATTCAGTGATGGCTCTTATAAAAAAGATTAGTTGGTACGCAGGAGAGTTTATTTATTTGTATTTCCGAATTTTCGTTTAAGGTTCCCAAGAGTCTGCCTCGCTTTCCTCCCTAGGGTTTTTGTAATCTTAGTATATTAGTTAATTATATACAACAAATTATTGGAAGTCGAACCTTTCTTCGTAGAGTGTCACGCGGGGATCATTTGAGGTTATGTGAAGCGGACCACTGAATACTATGAACTGTAAAGCGGACCCCTGAATACTATGGACTGTATTTTGTTAGTGTTAAGTTAAACTATCCAGTGTGCATATCTTCCGAACAAATTAATTTGGCGTTGAGCGTGATTAAATGCCATTGGATTATGTAGACTCGTTCAGACTGTAGAATTGGGACCAGAATGGAACCTTGTAGGACCAAAATTACAAGGTCAAAGTCTTGTACAAAAATCACTAATATTTTTGAATCGTTTCGTGTCGAATTGAGATTTTTTGTTATTATTTTATCATATGTTTTTATGGAACATGTCAAATTAGTTCGTATGTGATTTTGTGAATTGTAACACTGTAGTTTCTTCTTCTTCTTCATGTGCCATCTCCTCTAAGAAGATTGGCAACCATCATGGCAAAGAAATTTTACGCTGTGCATTTGTCTCATTTTACAAAAAGGAATTCTGATATTTAGGTATAATTTGTAGGAGTCTTTTTACATGAGCTACCGTGCGTTCAATTTATTTGTGGAATTTACAGTTTTTTGCTGGTCATTAATTTGGCAATTTTATTTTATTACACAGGTAAATTAGGCCCATGCGCACTATGTAGGACAAATATGTTATATTAATTCTTCTTTCTTTCTAGAAGGGCAGTCAAAATACTTAGTTCGTTCCTATTTAAGGATGCCATTTCGTAAATACTCAATCGTTTGATAACCTTCTGGTAAATATAAAGAAATGCAACTGGGCACTGATACTCTTATGCAATACTCAAGGTTCATGGACATAATTTGGCCGGTAGTAAGTATCCACGGCAATATTGACCTCTACTCGAGGTTTCTGATTAGTAATTTGACTGTTGAGTATCGCCGGTGATGTTTGCCATTGCTCGAAATGCCCGGTCCATATTCTGTGAAATATTCTTGGGCAATATTGTCCACCGATTAAGTTTCTGATCCACAACTTGATCGTAATGTATACTACTATATCACTAATGTGATTCATAATCAACATAATCTTGATGTGCCTATCCCTGACAAATGTTGGCGATAATCATTTGAATATATTTCTCTTCCTGTCGAAAGTTATTGTGTAAAACGTTTCGGAAAATAAAACACTTCTGTGCTCTACTATTCAATTAGGCGCATTCAACGCTCAGCCACGCGAATTCGTAGCCACCTGGTGCGCGGACTGTCAGACGTCATAATATGTTTAAATGGCTGCTACAGCCTAACCTCGAAAGCCAGGCTCCCAGTACGCGGAAGTCTTATGTGCCAAATATATTATCTGCATTATTCCATTATTTCCGTACAAACAATAAGTGTAGCAGTATACAGTCTTGCGAGTTTTAGAGATGGCACATTCCAGTGAAAATTTTCTGCAAACTCTTTCTTTGATCTGAGCTCTGCCGATAGTAATCATTAATTTGCTAGTTTTTAATTAGACCAGAAACAAAGTAAATAGGCAAGGGCAATAATACATCCGTAATCATCGGAAGCCATGGAATGGAATCAGTTACAGGGTATTTGTTCAAAGAAGAAAAGAAACTGAAAATGCTCATAAAAATCGCGTCTAGCGAGGGAGCAAAAGGGGCATAGTGCAGAAAAGATGTAAGTAAATATATTGAAGTATAATATAAATAATTACACGGCGGGAAATTAGCTTCTCCTGGACACAAAGGATTGGGTGGCTTATTTAAAATAGAACATCCACGATTTCACGGCATTTTTCAATTTAGAGAGTTGGTTATTTGGTTTGGATTAGAGTATTGTACAAATTTAAGTCTAGTAGTTTGTACATATCCATAAATCTAAAAAAAAAAATTCGATAATTTTCCAAAAAAAATCTAGAAGTTCAACTTCTAAATGCGTACATTTCAATATAAATTGGTAATAAATGGATAAAAAATTATAAAAGAATTAATCCGAGTAAAAAATTAATTAAAATTTGTTTAAAATAAAATTTAAAAGTGAATGCATTCTTTGATAAATCTTAAAATCTAAAAGTATTTGCTTGTCCTAAATTGCTCCGCATTTTAAAGAAACTACGAGTACTTAGTAAATAATATTAAATTGTTTAAGACTGTAATAAAAACACAGATTTTAAATGTTTAGGTATAAGCATGCACGTAACTCTTTTAAAACCTTCTTATTTCAAAACTGAGTCACAAGGCGTTAAAGAATAAATTCATTCTACCAAAACTGTTCACTTTTTCTGCTCCTTTTGATTCTCATAATTACAATACAAAATTTTGGTAATTTTCGTTCATCCGATGAGATTTTGGGAACTGATATAAGCATGTTCTTAAACACTATAAATACAAAGTGACTTCAAAACTTGTGAAGTACTTGTTAGTTTGTTTTTCTTTCTTCTTGTTCTCTGTGTTTCCATACTGTAATAATATTCATTTAACTATGAGCGAGAGAATTCATCATATATATATATACAAGGATTTCCACAGTTTTCACTGTATTCCTTCACTCAACCGAGAATTCATCATTGACCTCTAAATGAGTAGTGTTTATCGAAAACAGTCTAAAGGTGGTACCAGTCAATAAATCATTTGATTTAGGACTATATCTACATTGTAAACTCATTGTAAAATCATGGTAAACACTGTATTAGTACCAAATCAACAAAAATAAAAAAACAATGGGACACTAAGAAGGATCGAAACTAAAAAATCATTTCTAAAAAAGAATGTCTAGCGGACTAAGGAACCATTACAAGTTCCCAAACCGGGACACTGATACTACCGAAAGTACTTTCGGTGAGATAATTATAAATAAGAAGAGAGCTGTAACTCCTCCAACAGAATGTGGTGGCGGAAGTTACAAAATTGCTTTATTAGGAGATAATGATTTCTACGAACTACCCAGACAGAACAGTACCAATAATGAAATGGGGTAAATTAAAGATGTCCTAAAAATTAAAGATAAAGCTCAATGTGCCCCTCGAACCATGTGGCGAAAAAGTCTCCTAAAGATCATAAATAATTTTCCTGAAGGAAACACGGACTGGAAAATTGTTAATATGCTGAAAAAAGTTCAAGCATGTGTACAAAAATCCAAATATGTGCTAGGTAGTCTCTAAGATCACAAGTGTGGGCCTAAAAGTGACATTAGCTTGTCTTGGCCAACTAAGACTCATCATAGTGGAGGTCAAATTAAATACTGGTTATCATAGAAGATTTAATTTTAAGCAAAATGTCATAATCCTGTATTCAACCGATGTAGGCTGGTAAATTAATTCTGTTTGTGCTCTATAATAAAGAAGTGTTATAAAAAAGTTACTTTAGTATGTATGTACAATAAATATAAGAGATAGGGTATTATGCAATTATGTTTATAAATATACCTAAACATTTAAAATTCTACTGGTTTCTTTAAAATAACAATGCAAATAAACACATAAATAAAAATTTACGTATCATATATATGTTCAATTCTTTGTTAGTTTGTTAATAGCTACATTCTTAGAATTATATAAGAATTTAAATTAGATTATTCCAAAAATACAACAAAATGCTAACCTTCCTCTTTGTAGGTCATTCCTCGAGCCTTTGAAGCTATAAAAAAACGAAAAATGCAAATGAAACAAAACGCACAAGCAGACAAAAGCTAAGAAAAACTAGTAAAGTTTAAAATATAAATGTTGATCTAGAGTTACAAAAAAGCGTCTAATAGCTAAGAAAATGTGTATTCATTACTTAATTTATTTTGGTCTTATAAAGTCGCCACAAAATTATTTATCTCCACAATAATAGAAGTCTCTTGCGGTATTATGTTTCTCTTGAGTATATTAACCAAATATCTGGTGGTTTCTCTGGTGTATATTAACCAAATATCGATTTAACTTCAGCTGTCGCCAATCCACTGCTGAATATAGTCCCTTCGGAAGTTTTTCAAGATATTGTGTCTTATGTGACTTGGGATAAGTTTTTCCCAACTATTTTCTGAATACCATGCACCCATATAGTGGTGGTCTTCCGACATTTCTTTTTTCTGCCACATAAGGTCTTTATTTTATCATCCATCTGACCACGTTTTACCCGGCTATGTGTTCGAGGTAAGAACAGAAATTTTTTCTGTTTGCAATGTCTGAATACCTTATTCTGTATATTAAGGTTATTTTTAACGTTACATTGATCTCCGAGTTTTTCTGCTACCTTCTTTTGTTAATAATTTCTAAATCATAAGTAGTTAGTGGTAATAGGCAGCTATCATAGACTTTTATTTTAAGGCTGATAGGCATTTACCAATCCTTAGATTGGTAAATTGAACCCTCTAAGCAACATTAGCACTTTGGTTTTCCTTACCTTGATAAAGTGTATGATCATATTCTTCAGAATATTGTTTAATATTTTTGTTTTGTTTACATTCATTTGCAGCCTTATCTTTTATGATATTTCATTTATTTCGCTTCTCATGGGTTTCAACTCCACAGCTTTAGAGCTGCAATGCTTATTATTGAATGGATCTCTTAAATTAACATAAATATGGCAGTAGGTCATGTTAAATAATTTGATTTAACAATTAGAAGTTTATAGACTATTCTCTTCTATTTTCCACTTAAAGAAAACTAATGTTGTAACAACGTGTAGTTATAGAGTTTCCACATGTTTCGTCGACACTGGGTCAAACTTCAAACCATTGGAATTTGTCAAATTTATTGTATCAATGACTTCTAATAATTAATGTAAGTAAATTCTTTTCAAATTTGTATCGTGTCTATATATGGCGTTTATCAACCTTTTTTACTGCGTTTAAAGTGTCTATTCTATATATTCTTTGTGTTAAAACATTGCAAATAAAATAAAAAGGTGTAAATAATTTTTAAGCATTATAAAGAGAAAGAAAATGCGAAACATACCTTTGCTTGCGACCAAGTGCGCCGTAGATGTCTTGCGTGGAATCATGAATGTCAAGCTGAGAACCACGACTGATTTGACAGGATGACAGATGACAGGATGAAGAGAACGAACACACAAAGAAAAAAAACAAAAACGTGTAAGAATGAAAATCATGCAACACAAAACAAATAAATGAAAGCAACAATTCAATAAATTTAGATTCATAACATTTGCTACATTCTGTTGATTTTAAATTTATTTAACTAGAATATTTGATACTGTGATGTTGAGTAATGACATTTTTATTTCCAAAATACCTACCTACCACAAATAAAACGAGTTACGGATTATAAATAAAAAATTCTATAAAACGAATTACAGAGATTAGTTTTTGAAGATAAAGACACACATTTTGTGGTTTACTTTCTGTTATCAACAATAGATGTCGCTGCGTAGCGTGACTAGTCTGCAAAGTATTTCAATTTTTTTATTTTTGGCCTTATTTTGATGATTTTTTTAGCACACTGTCTATAAATTTATAAATAAAAAAACATACAGAAGTTAAAACACTTCACCATTGTATTTAGGTATATAAAAAACATGTAGTTAAAACAAAAACCGGGTGTGTTAAAAACCGAGCAGGGAGACATGTACCTCCTCAAGTATTAAATTTTATGCAATGTTATCGACCTACAGTCACCATATAATTTAATTTTGGAAAGATGTAAACCCATATATGGATGTCATAGCCACAAATTCATTGTTAGCTTCAACTACATAAGGCACTGAAGATGATCTGATTAGATCGAAAACGTTATGCTACTGTATAAATTTTGACGAGACTTGTAAAAGTTTTAACTACATGTTTTTTATATACCTAAATACAATGGTGAAGTGTTTTAACTTCTGTATGTTTTTTTAAACGATGGTATACAGCCAACTACTATAGTCAGTCTTTTGATAAAATTTTATATTTGACTTATTTTACGGAGTTAATTAAAACGTGGTTTTATCATCCTAACTTTGAAACATCCTGTGGAATAATTTCAAATGGGCCCAAATTACAATTTTCCAGTGAACATTTACATTGGAATTTAGGACAATGGAGAAATGTTCTTTTTACGGATGAGTCAATATACTGTCTTCACTCGAATTGGAGAGAGATATTTGCGGAGTGCGCTTTCAGTCCCCGCGTTAGCCATGTAGGTTCGGTGATGGTATGGGCAGGAATATCCTGAGAGGCGCACACTGAATTGGTATTTATTGAGGGTTCGTTGACTGCACACCGGTATATTGAGGAAATTTTAGCGAATCACGTAGTACCCTTTTCTCAATATTTTGGCGCAAGATAATGTGCGAGCCCACTCTGCAATGTGTGTCATGCAATATTTAGAGGAAGTTGGTATTAATAAAATGAACTGGCCAGCGTGTTCACCAGATCTGACCCAATAGAGCACGTTTTTGACATGCTTGGTACAAATATTGGAGGTCACAAAGTCGCACCAGCCTCAATTAACGAACTTCGCTTGTCTCTAGAATAAGAATGGCAAAACATCCAGCAAGATGATATTCGCAACCTCATAGACAGCATGAGCCGAAGTGTACAGGCAGTAGTAGAGGCTAGGGGAGACAATACAAAGTATTGTTATTTTTTAGTAGTTTTTCTTTGTTATTCGCGTACTTGGGTTAAGTTGCATTTAAGTTGTTTTTTTTTATGTTCTGTTATTGTTATCATTGTTCATTAAAACCAAGATCATGTCGTTGCTTTTAATTATTATTTAAATACAGTGCTTCTGGGATGTCGATATGACATTCCTTCGGTATCATTCACCAAAGCCCCCATCTTCGTATTACAAATTAATACAAAAGATAATGGTAATAATAGGAAAAGTCGTAAATTGTGGGTGGCAAAGTCATTTCGCTCCAAAAAATGAACCAATCCATATTTTCACATGAAACAAAAAAACAAAATACTTAGAACACATGGTTGCAACCGAATTTATAAATTTATAAATTTATAAATTTTTACAGTGTGCTAAAAAAATCATCAAAATAGGGCTAAAAATAAAAAAAAAACTGAAATACTTTGAATTTGACCAAATTTTTTTCAGTTGCGTTTTTTTGTATTTGAATGTATATTAAATTTTCATAATTAAATGTATGATAGATATCGGTTAATCATTTAATAAGAAATGTTATGAATCTTATAAAAGGTTAGGTGTACTGTGTAAGTGTATATTGTTTTCATGACTTTATGTTTTGTTTTAAAGCAAAATATAGTGCTTTCTGTGCTATCAAACTAACAAATTCATGCTAAGATTTTAGATACTTCTACAGTATAATTCATTTTACAACTTTAAATATCTGAAATAGATATAAAATAAAAAAAAAACAAATTTGTTGTCTAACTAAAAAGAAACAACATGCAATAAAAAAATTGTAACAATCTAAACAACTTATCAAAATTAAGTTGTATTAATGAAATTTTGATATGAAATCACTATTAAACACAGAAATAAACTTACATCTGTCCTTTTCCTTTGACGAATTTCTTAGGATCTTTAACGCCAGCTACAGGCTTAACCTGTTTGGCTTTACAAACCCTATCGACTTCTGCTTGCCTCTTTTGCGTATTCTCCATAAATTCTTTGTGGTCCGCAATAAGCTGTTCTGTAGCTGGAATGTCCATAGGCAATTCTTCGCGCTTTAGAGCGATAAGAGTGTTTTCAAGTCCCATGAGCCATTGGATAAGTTCTTCCAAAGTGTCGTCCATATCTCTGAGCGACTGTAAGTGCTGTGACAGTTTCTGGTGACGCTGAAGGGCCCACTGTGATACTTCTTCCCATCTGGTTTGAATAACTTTAATCCAATTTTTGATAACGTTGATGGAATCTGAATGGGCCTTTGCAAGAATGCTGTGGGCTAATTCAAGAGTTTGATCTTTCTCGATTTCTTTTTCATTTAGTTGAGCTCTAAATTGATCCAACGCTTTCACTTGTTCGTAAGCAGTTGCTTCATCTTCGGGTTGGTTACCAACAAATCTCAATTTCATTTCGGCTTCGGACAACCAGTCGAGGATCATGTTAACGGATCTATGAAGTTTTTCGGCTTCTTTCAGTGCGTCTCTTAATTTATCTGCTCTGATTCTTGTTAAGTCCGTTACCGTTTCCCAAAGTTCAGTCAGTTCATTTAATTGGGCTCTAATCTGGATAGCATCAGTTTTGGACGCAGTTCTTTCTAACTCTTGACCATTTTTAATAACCGATTCCATTTGGTCGTTACGTTTTTCTAATTCTTTTTCAAACGCTTTGTGCGCATCTACTAAATGGTTAACAGTATCCAAATCACCATGAACAGGACTGTCTTTCGAAAGATCTTTTTCAGCTTTTTGTAGCCATTGGACTAAAGCTGCTATGGCGTCTTTGAACTGCCCTGAATATAAGAGAGCTTCTTCAAGTTTGCGTTGCCTGTCAACACTCTTATGACAAACTGAATTCCATTTGCTCTTCAGTTCTGAGAGCATATGTTTAAGAGTAGGTTCGTCAGGTTTGGGAGCTTTGTCTTTAAGCTGCTTACCAGTCTTCATTACATTATCATACGTGCCCTGTTTGCCAGATAGAGCTTTTTGTAGTTCTTGATGTTTAGCTAGACGTTGCTTAATCTTAGTAGGATCGTTGCTGATGGCTTCAGACTGAAGTTCATCTAGAGATTCTTCAGTTTCGTCTAACCAATTCATGAGGGAAGTCCAAGAGTCGTGGAACTCTTTGGCTTCTTTGTAACCCAAGTCAAGTGCTCTGGTTCTTTCAGTTGATTTGGAAGCTACTCGTTCCCATCTGTGCTGTACGCTGATAAGTAAATTTTTAATTAGTATAACATCTTGTTTTTGACTGAAATACTTGAGATGTGTTCCCTTTTTATCTAAGGCAAGCATTATTTCTCTATGAGCACTAACATCTTTTTGGAAAACTTTGTGTTCTTCTATTTGATTCTGAATAGTTTCCAAAACCCTAGAGACGGGCTTCACATTTTGAAGGTGTTTCTCTGCATTAGTTAGCCAATCAACGAATGCTTGTAGTGATTCGTGGAACTCTGTAGCTTCTTTAAGAGCAATTTCTAATTTAATCTTCTTATCGTTAGCTCTGGCAGTGACACTATCCCATCTTTGTTTTAATGTACGCAAATTCTGTTGTAAGTTAGAAGCAGGTGAAGCAGCTTTCTTCAAATATTCTTGACCTTGCGCTAACACTGTTTCAACTTTAGGTCTGTTATCTTCTATTTCGTTATATATTTCCATGAACCTTTCCAGTTGCTCTGATGCAGTTTCAGGTAACCCTCCAACCGGTTTACTGGCGGTGATGATTCCGTCGACATCTCCTAACCAAGACAGAAGATCTTGAATCTCTGCATTAAATCTCTGAGCATCTGTAAGCGCATCTTCAAGTTCCCTTTGCCTATCGGCTGCTTTCTGCATTAGAGAACGCCACTGAGTATTCAATGTATTGAGTTTTTCTTGGGTAACACTTGCTTCATCAGCTATAAATAATATAGGTTATACATAAAAATATATTCATTTCACAATTAGTACTTACATTCACCACTTTCAATTATTTGTCTACCGGCATCATTAAGAGTATCGACACTAGTTTGATGGGCTTGTATGTCATTAACCAAAACCTTCAATTTAGCCAATTCGATTTCCAATACTTGTGGATCTCCCGCAACGGGTTTTAACTCATCTAATGTAGCATCAGTCTTGGATATCCATACGAGGAGTTCGTTAAGAGCGTGTTGGAATTGACCCAAACGCAACAAGGCATTTTCAAGCTGCCTTTGCCTTTCAACGATTCCTCTAAGAAGATCATCCCACCTTCTGTTGACGGCTGAAAGTGGTTCTTTGATCGAGGCTGCTTGATCTGATGATGTACGTTCTGTGAGTTCTTGAGCTTGCCTATAGAAACAAATTGGAAACTTTAATATCTGACACGAATAAGTTATACATAAAAGCTGTCGAAAAGCATAAACAGTACAAAGCAAATTAAAAACAAAAATATTTAAAATACCAAGGACCAATAGTTACCAGCAATTTTAAAATGTTTTTTAAAGTAAGCATGATTTTAAATTAAGTTATTCTTTTGGTATCCGTACGTTATGTAGGGTGATTTTCTTGCGTGTTGAAAAATGCGTAGGGACCTTTCTTGCGTGTTGAAATCAGGTATGTATCACCGGGTTCCTCTGTATCTGTATCTTTCAATTTTGCCCGTTAAGTGACATTATATTTGTCGCCTCATATTAGTGTAGAATAATCGTTTAATGGTGTTTATTGTCCATCTTTGGGGGTATTACTTCTTCATAGGACCTCTTTATTTATGATACGAGCCCCTTCCCACATCAGTCGGCCCACCTATGGAATTTGCAGTTTATGTCGATTACCATAAACAAATTATACTCTGCAAGTTTTTAAGTCCCCATGTTAATTGATATGGCATTTTTATTAATATTCATTAAAACATTGCCCTTATGGTTTTTATGCCACTTATGTCAACATACGTTGATTTTTTCAAAATTACGTTAAATCCAGAGGTAGCTATGGAAAAATGACATCAAAACAATAATATTGTCAATTAATGTCAAATGTATTTTGTAGTATTGCAAAGCTTTTTGTCGTTTGTGGATTGTACACTGGGTCGATGTAAAGTTATCGATAAGAAAATATCAGAAGATACAAAACTAGGTTCGGTGGTCACAAAACCTAGAAATGTACGAAAAAGTAAAATAACCGAAGCAGATCGAAGGGCATTAAGACGCATTATAGTGAAAAATCGACGAGCAAATTATATGGAGTTAAGCGTTTTATGGAGTGACGTTATTGGAAGACACGTTTCTAGATCAACACGTCACCGAGAGGCCCACAAATTAGGATTTGGTACTCACAAAGTAAGTTTTATAGTTGGAAATATTAGTTCGAATTGTTTTTAATAAATTTCATTTTATTTTAGGCTAATGAAAAGCTACTTTAAAAATAACAACAAAAGAAAAATATCATCTCTGTCAACAATGAAACTCAACTTGCCAAAAGCAGATCATGACAATTGTGTCTTCTTTTAATTTCTAGAGTTTGATTTTCCTTTTCGTTTTTAATTGCATGTCCTAGATATATAAATTGTTCTACCTTTTCTATATTGATGTTATCTATCGTGATGTTTTCTAGGCTGTTGCTTAATATCTTTGTTTTGTCGTAATTCATTTTTAATCATATTTGATTCGATTTGTGATTTAAATCTTGTAGCATTGATTTTAGTTCATGGATTATCTGTGCTTATTAGTACTATGTCGTCTGCGAAACGCAAATGGTTAAGATATATAGTTGTGACGCAACAGTGGTTAAATTTCGAAACTTAAAAACACTTACTTTAAAAGCATGCTTCTTATTTATACCAAAGAACTGTTGATTTTCTCCGATATAGTAAAATTATACAAAAAATCGTATGAAACTATTAGTCATTTGCGGAATGAAACAGCAGTAATAAGCCCGCAAAGCTTCCTGAAGTTCAAGGAACATTAGATGAAAAAACATGCATTTTCATCTCTCGATTCAAAAAAAAATCATGCATTTAACTTTTTGAAAATGGATTAAACCAAACTTATTGCAAATATATATCCTATAAATATTTTGAGAACAGATTACATAATTATCAAATTTTGGTACTAAAAATCAGAACATCATAAAAGTGAAATCCAGTTATTTCGCTAAATTGGTAATGATCAGAAAAAGTTTCGACTTTTGAGATATGGAAAGATTACCTACAAAAGTGGGTTCGCGCTATCACCTGAGAAGAAAATGGACAATTTTTTTTAAATACAATCCACACAATATTGCTTATTTATCTGATTAATAGGTGTTGAGTAAATAATTAAAGTAAAAGAGGTAAAAATTTAATAAAAATAAGCCTATATAGATAGATAAAATAATTAAAGTGCTGAGCAGAAGGCGAAATCAAAAGTAACTTAAAATAGATTAGAAAACTGTTAGTAAAGCGAAAATGTTCAAGCATAAAGAAATCACTGTCAGACTGATAAAAGCAGAGTAGATATTCTAATGATATTAAGAGTTTATTTACACTGAAAACTTTATGCGGAAACAAAAAAAAAAATTTTAAAAAAAGAAAAAACTTTAGAAAATAACAAAATGTGGGAAACATTATTCAACAGAAAACAGAATATAATTATGCTTGCCAAATATAAGCCTGGAAAATGCTCCTAAAGAAAGAAGAGAAAGCTTATTTTTACAACCAACAAAAAAAATAATCAACTGGATTTCCTTAATTTATTTTTAAATACTTGCTGATAATAATTAAAATTTTGTAAAATTTCGATTCAATATTATAATAAATGTAGAGCTGGTTGAAAAAATGTTATATACATCATTCGCTGTTTCAAATTCATGATTGGGAGAGCTTTCCTAGCGTTTGTTAAACTTTTTTATTAAAACAATACCTACAAAACTATTACTAAATTACTATACATATATGACATCATTTTAAAGAGACCATGTCTCTATTGTCACCCAATATACTGCTAGAAACAAGGAAGAGTTATTCTTTTATTGAGAGATAATTCTCACAATTCAGTGGTATCCATTTTAAAGCGGCCTAAGAGAATTGCACCAACATTTTGGAACATACTGAGTTAGAAAAGAACTTTAAAATAAGGTATTAATTGTCATATACAAAATCCCATTTAAAACAATTTTACAAAATAGCTACCATCCGCCGTTTTGAATGTCACTAAAATACTGTAGCATTTTCTTTTTACCCTGTATATCATACAAATCTAAATAGTTCCTATCTTTTTTGCTATTTAAAATATAAGACTAAACAAACTCTTGAAGTTTGTTTATATTAAGTCAAGTGCCGCTTCCAAGACGTTTTAATTACTGCCTCGCTCTTCAATTCGTTTTTCTTCGTTTTGTAAAAATATTCGCGATATTCTGAATAAACATAGACCAACGATTGGCACATCTTTCTACTGCGCAGAGAATAAATAAATCACTTGAAGACGCGTACACATCTGGCAAACGCATGAGACCGAAGCCCTTCGACCGAATTTGTTCGATGTTTTCGAGGTTCGATGGAAAATTTGGTCTATGGAAAAGTGCATTGTATATTATTATTAGTGAGGTGGAGGCCGAAGCAGTAAAAGACCTCACCAAAAAACGACGAAAACGGCGGTGGTGAACAACATCATTGTTCAAAAGCAGAAGCCGGTATAGAGGGACAGACTTATTTATGATCTAAAAGCTGAATGGAATACGGGCTTTTTCAAAATTGTTGTAGAATGAAGTCTACTGATTTTAAATGGTTATTACTTAAATGAAATTGGTCCAAAAATCGCGAAAGAAGATACTCAGTTTAGAGAAAAGATACCGCCAACAGAAAGGTTAATGTTAACCCTACGATATTTAGCTACTGGTGACTTATATACAAGTTTCATGCACTGGATTCCATAAAACTTCCCGCTTTCGATATAAATCAATAATTTTAAAGAAAAAAAAAGAAAAATTAGTCCACTCGATTATTGCAAATTAGAAAATCAAAACAAAATCCCGACGATGTTCGGCGCTTTTACTCGGAAGCGTACCCACTAAACACAGCCAAACGAATTCGTTCTTCAATTTTCTTTGATGTACCGCCCCATGAGCGAACTCTAGCGAAGACAAACACATGCGTTTGCTTTCGTTTGTTGGGGCGTACATATTTATCGATGGCATTTGGTCGCAAGGCTTTGGCCACATGAGTTCGCCAAATGTACGCGCCTTAACAATCCCCTTAGCTAGAATCGTTGTAGGAGATATTTTAGATCGCATCACTTTTGGTTTGGGGTACGATTATATTAGATTTAGATTATGTGAGATAGTTAAGGCCATGCAACCTCACCACACTTCGACCTATAGAGATCTTTTGTGCATACCTTAATCTAGTTGAACTCTAGGATGCCTATACTAGGTTACTAGACTGATCTCTCCTAGGAATTTTAGTCGTTTACAGAACAGTGCTACGCAGTTGCATAGTATAAGTTGTGCCGTTTCTTCTTCATTGTCACAGAAACAACAGTTCTCACCGTCTGATTTGCCCATTTTTTAGATGATATCTCAGATGCGGAACTGACCATTTTGATATCTCTTTTATTCATTTCGAAAAGGCGGTTTGTAGCAGTAGGCGACACTTTTATGAGCCATTTTGCTTGCCTTTGTCCTGGTGTGTTAAACCAATGTAATCTTAGTTGACCGAGTTGTCAGGTCCGGAATTCCTTTCTGATTTGGCTTTTCGATAGTCCACAGAAGGGTTATGGACCCTGGCCTTCTTTTGCGAAGTTTTTTTGAGGAAGTCAACTTCCTCATTTTGTGCAATTCCCTTGTGACTTGGCACCCACATCAAAGTTACTTTGTTGCGTTTCACCAGCTTTTTGAGGGATTGTTTACAGTCACAAACCAACTTTCTACTGACAAGTAAATGAATGACTTTAGAGCCTTTAAGCGGATTGGCTATCAGACCAAATAAAGACTTGTGTCCTACAAGTGTCTCGGTTAAGACATTTTTGAGCACTTATGTCTATGTATTTCTGCCTGAAAGATAGTTGGGCGCCTGAAAGATTGAGTGAACTCCCACTCCTGCCCTTTCATCTGTCTTAGATCCATCTGTATATCATACGAGTGAACCTTCTTCCAGTTTCGGTTCAACTTCTTCACTCATTTGGTGGTTTTTTTTATGACCACTTCAATTTATCTGGCATGGCATCTGTCGGCCTGTCCTTAGAATAAAATATAATTTCTTTAAGATTTTTAAGTGCCCATCTATCTCCAGGTTTTATTGTTTGTATATGTCGCAGTTTTAAGGCAGTGATGGTTATTGCCTCCTTTCATACGCAGAACTGCAAGGGAGGAAGGTTAAGCATCGACTCTACTAGCTGCAGTGGGGCATGTTGACACTGCTTCTGTGATTACCAGATAAGCTAACAGCTGCTTGCAGCTTGGCGTTAGCTATTGTTTGTTGTAATTTTGGCCACCATATGAGTGATGCGTATGTGACCATGGGCCTAATAATGGTTTTATATGACCATGATCATTTTCGGTTTTAGACCCCTGTTCAATTTTTCACATTCGAAAAACTATGTTTTTTCTCTCTTAAAAATACTACGAATCCTCTTGACTTTTAAATCAGATACTATTTTATTGGGAGTAAGCCACAATTAAAGGTTAAAATAAGTTTATTGACGTTTCAATTCCCACTTCGGAAATCGTTCTTAAAATCGTATTTTGAGAACGATTTCCGAAGTGGAAATTGAAACGTCAATAAACTTATTTTAATCTTTAATTGTGGCTAAAGGAAGCCTATAAATACCGCGAGTGTGTGTAACAGACATATTGGTAAGACTTTTCGATAAACTTGAGTTGGCTATTATCTGTATAACCCAATACGAGTAGTAGATTCTGCTTTCTAGCTGAATCAATTGTATTAGTGAGGTTTTAATGCCCCTCTTTATTAGTGCTCTTTTTATGGATGTTTATGGATATGTACTTTGCCGGCGACGGCTGATGAATGTCTGATAATAACAGTTAGTTAAATATGCAGTAAAATGGACTGGAGTGAAGTGTGTGGCAGCTAAACAAAAATAAAATAAGAGAGTAGTAACCCTACAAAATGAAATCTTGATTATATAGTAACAATTTTTAAGACTAAATAAATTTCATGTATTTAACAGCGAATGAAGTATACCATAATGTACGATATCTTTAATGTTGATCAGCTATACAATTTGCTACATAAAACAATGAAAGATATTGAAGCACAAACAAATAAAGCATACAAAAACGTTTGCGTTATCACAACTGCATAGCATAGAATTTGAAATATTCTTGCCTTACGAGACTCCTGAAGTCCAAGGGTACAGAAAAATAGAAAATAAAATAGAATTAATACAAATATAGAATAACATATATACAAATTATGCACGATCCATAATGATTTTATTTTAGTAACCATATTATTTTGCGAAGATTTTTGAATCATATTGTCCCTCACTGATTGGTTGATCTCTTATCACATTTACAATCAAATTCAAAATTATTAAATATTATATTTCATGTAATGCATCTAACCAACTAAGCTAACGGTTAACATTCGTATATATCGCATTAAGTATAAACAGTAGCGTCGAGGTTTAATGTATAAGTACACCAAACAACAACATATAGCAGGAGCATGCGCATTCTGCGGCTACAAGTGTGATCAGCAGTGTCAAACTAGCTGTCAACGATGTCTGCACATATCGTTAGTCTTAAATCTATTATGCATATTATATTTTAATTTAAAACAACTCTTATTGACAATTATGATTACAAAAATAATTTCTGCGTAGTCAGGTGTTGGGAATAAAATATTTGTGCAATGGAATATCCATTTTCAAATGCATAATTTCCTCATTTTATCATCAAAAAATCATATTGGTCCTCATCATTTAGAGATTTTGTAAAAATAATATTGGATATCTTGAAATTCTATTCCTTGTCACACCTTATTTTTTCCTCGAACCATATTTGGATTCCAGTTTGAGTTTTTCAGCATTGTTCTTAACGCTATTAATTCTGCTAGTATGTCTTAAATCATTATGGTAATGCACAGGTTAAGAAAATAGAGTATAAGACCCACCGGTAGAAAATACATCAAAATATAACAAAAACATAATCTTTACCTGTTTAAAGCTTCAACTTTGACCATATGAGGATCAACCTCAGCTTTGAATTTCTTTAATTGATCGATTTGTTTTTTGACGGCATCAATATCTGTTCCGAGTGGACCTAGTTTTTCGAATTTGCCTTCAGCTTGGGTCAAGAATGCAAGAAGGTTCTAAAAAAAGGGGATTAAAAAAGTACTGTGATAAAAAATATAAGAAGATAAAACAACATAAATAAATAAATACATAAATAAATAAATATGTAATTAAAAAATAAATAAATCTATACACGTATATATAAAAACAACACTACATTCATATCACACAACAAACATTTTTTACTTAAAATCATCAGCATCTTCTCCTCATATATTTCCACACATCGATGTGCCAAAAAGTATATTCCCCATAAACACTCTCTTGGCTTAATTAAGCGACTAGTATGCCTACCGTTGACCACATTTCTTGTACCTTTATGTAAGTATACTTGCAATATATTCATAAAACCTATATATACTTAATGACTTAAGATGTAACAACTGAAATTTCTCATTTAGCGGTTAAGAAACCTTATCGGGGACCTGATGATGGCAGAAAACTGTAGTGCTTCAAACCCGTCGCATACGTTACTATTAAACTAATTTTGAGTATTTTCTTTCTGTTAACCAATTTAGAAATGTGACATGGAATTATGTAAATTAACTAACAATGAAACATAATCTGACACTCTCCAGATACTTTTTGTTTTGGCGAAATAGTATATCAATGCAAAGAGTGAAGAAGGTGTTATATAAAGGTGAATTATAAAGAATATTGCAAGTTGTGAAAACTCCACATGACAATAAAATTAAAGCAATATGTAAGGAATATCTGTGGTCAATGGACTTCGCCAAAAATATACATTCTAGCTATGCTAGAAAACTGGTGACATTATGTTAACAATTTTATGGCTCCATTGCACATTCCAGGTTAAAGAACATTCCATAGCATTCCAGATAAAGAACAAAACGAAAAACACCATAACAGAAATTCAAACATTACTAGATCTAAAGAGAGCAATTTAAATAAAAAATAGCCTTTGAATGACCTCTGGAAAGGAGGTAAGACCAAGTCGAGCCATATGTAAATAAACTCTGCACTGCGCTTTCGTACTAGAACTGCATCTCATCAGTAAAACACGTACTTACAGAAGAAAATACAGTCTTACTAGAAACATAAGGCAATCTAACACAAATACTAGTAAACTTAAATACCATAACTAACCATGCAGAATATTTGCCAAAAGGTTCACGGATAAGAAAAAAACTAAAAGCATAGAAAAATGCAACTCTAAGACACAAACGACTAAGTATGAAAAACTTTACCAGCACATAAGAGAATACAAAGATAACGATACAAGAAGAAAACACATGAAACTTATTTAATAAATATGTATTATTGTATTACCTGTAATGTTTCATGGAATTCCATAGCTTTTTCCATGGCATCAATAAGGTTTTCTTCACGTTTGGCATACAGAGCAGTGATATTATCCCAAGCATGATCCAAGTCTTCAATATGTTTCTTCACATCCGGTTTATCAGGTTCACCACACAATTTCATCAATTTCTCCCCAGAACTTCTTACTTTGTCAACGTTGGGTTTGGTCTGATCGATCTCCTGTCTGATCTCTTGTAACGCAACCTGTTGCTCTTGAATAGCCTTAGGTTCAACGGCCGGAGGTTCTTGGCATACTAGAGAATCTTCAAGGTCTTTAAGTGTTGCCATGATGGCATGTAATTCTTTCCAGAACTTCTTAGCTGCCTCCAAAGCATGATCCAGCGATTTCCCTCTGGTTTGTGTCGCTTTTTGTACGTCGTCCCATAAACTCTTCAATCTTTCTAATTTGGCCTTTATCTCCCTAATGGCTGGGTCAGCCCTATTTCCTGCCTTACTGATAACGTCATCAGCAGCGCGTTTGACAGCTGCATAAGCTTCTTTTCTTTTATCTAAATCGGCAACTAAATTATCATTGTCCTCAATTTGGTCTTTAATTTTAGGTACATGTGCAGATATAGGTTCTAAATGATTGACTTGATCTGCTGTGTTAGACAGAGCGCGGAGCATTCCTTCAAGTTTATCAGAAAATTTGGAGCTTTCCTGTAAAGCTTGTTCTAAAGCTTGTTGGCGTTCTCTGAGTTCTAGTTTAAGAGCGCCGTATCTAGCATTATCAGAATCAAGCAACTCCTGTACTTTACTACCATCATCTTCGTTACACAAGCTAATAAGAGCTTCTCCGGTTTTGTTTAGTTTATCGATGAGTGGTTTGTGTTCGTTTATGGATTGTAAGAACATTTCGTTACGATCTTGTTGTTGAGCTATTAGATCCGGTCTTAAAGCAGGCATTGTTAACATAGAAACTTGTTCTTCCATATCATTCAACCAAGATATAAGTACATTGTGTGTATCGTGGAAGTGTTCAGCTAGTGGCAATGCTTGTTCCAAAATTCCCAATCTATCAGAACTTAATCCAGACACAACATCCATAACTTCTCTTAAATCTTCCATCTTTTCTCTAATTAGGCTAGTGTCTTCACTTGGTGGACTTTCACGTAGAACTTTCTTAGCAGATGACAAGACATCTCGTACTCTACTCTTCTGGCTAGAGATATCATCGTTAAGCGCTTTATGTTCTTTAAGTTGAATTCTGATCAAATCGGGTTCTCCAGATGGTTTCTCTGCATCTCTTAGCTGTCCTTCCACTTCCCTAAACCATTCTAGGAGCTCATCTATGTCACCGGTAACTTCCAAAGCCCTTTGTTTTCCAAGTTGGATTCTCTCTGCTCTTCTTTGAATTTGTTCAGCGATTGCATCAAATCTTCTATTGTCTCTAGTAACAAGTCCCTCAATTGTAGATGCACCTTCTCCAGGACTAGCTTGGCATAACTGTGGGCCTAGTACATTAATAGTTTCTAGGACTGGTCTTAGTTCTTGTAAGTCTATTTCTAAACGTGCAATGTCACCTTCATGTGGTTCAGCCGATTGTAAAATGTTCTCAGCACCTTGCATCCAGTCAACTAAACGGTTGTGGTTGGTATGGAACTTCTGTACCAGTGGTAGCATTGTTTCGGCATGTTTCAAAAGATCTGCTGCCTTGGTTGTTAAATCATTGTATCTACGTTGCAAAGAGTCCAATTTATCTTTAAGTTCTAAGGCTTCATCAGAGGAAATGTGTCTCATTAATTCTACTCCCGCATCAACTGTACCATCAATATCATTTTGACGACTGGCAATATTTTCAGAGAGATCTGTTAGAGCGTCCATTTGTTCTAAAAGTTTGTCGTTGTGAACGGCAAGAACTTTATAGCGAGCTAATCGTTGTTCCATTTGATCCATCCATACAGCTAAATCTTGGTAAGTGAGGACAAGATGTCTAAGACCTTGTCTTGAAGCTGTTAAAAGTTGTCCAATGTGTTCACTGGCTTCCACCAAGTTTCCGTACCGATCTGTGACCTCTTGTAATTTATCAGCTAATCCAGAAGCTTCATCTTCTCCAACAAGAGACATCAAATTGGAAGCGATTTCTGTAAGTTCTTTAAAATCAACTTTCTTGCCAAGAATATCATTATGCAGAACATCATGTTCACGGATTCTTTGCTCTATCTTTTCTTCATCAGTAGGGACCAGTTCCATATCTTTGACTTTCTTTTCGGTACGATCTAACCAATCTTGTAGAGGTATAATTTTATCTTGGAATTCTTTAGCTACTCTCATAGCTTGTTCCAAATCCATGGTACGTTGTTGAGCTCCTTCCGTCAACGCATCGAAGCGAGCAATAAGATCTTTAAGCTGTTTTTCGATAGCTTTGCGTTCAGATGGTTCAGCTTCTTTTGCGATTTCGTTACCCATATTAAACAATGATGTCATGGAGTTCTGTCGGTCAAGAAGCATCTTTTTAAGGAATTTCTGCTCTTGCAATTGTGCTTTAACGACTTTGTAGTCGGCAGATGGTGGTTTTTGATTGGCTACCATCTCTTCAGTATCTGTTAACCATTTAGATAAACCGTCCAAAGCTTCTTGGAATTTACCAGATTGTAATAAACCAATGTCAAGTTTCCTTTCCCTGTCGTTAATCTTTTCTTTTAGATCATTCCATAAGGCATTCATTTTTTCTAAATCTTTTTCGAGAATAGCAGTGTTGACACCAGGTGAAGCAGATTGAATCAGGCCTTGTCCTAACCTATTAACTTCTTCAATATTCTTACCCAAAGGTTCAATTGTATTAGCTCTGAATTTCTTGAAATCTTTCTGTTGAGCTCTAATGCTATCGACTTCGGAACCTACTGGCTTAAGTTTACGCAATTCACCTGAGGCATCTTGAATATCGTCTAAAACACTTGCGTGGGATATATAGAAACCTTCCAGTTTCTTTAGTGTGTTTTCTAGATCTTTTTCTCTGCTATGAGCTCGGTCATCTAGTTTTCCTAATTGTTTCTTTAAAGTATCCAACTGTTGTCTCGTAAGTACAGTATCAGGAGCAAATCCACTATCCACCAATCGTTCACCAGAATTAATGGCATGCTTAAGATTGTCACTTGCTTTATTAACCTTCGTGAGGAATTTGTTAATATCATCTATTTGTCCTCTAACAACCTTAATTTCTCTACCAGGAGCTTTCATATCGTCTAGTTCTGTTTCTAAAGCAGATAAATCTTGAGATATTTCTTTCACTTCATCGTTGAACTGTGTTACAGCCGTAGCAGCTGATTGCAAATCTGAGCAACGGTCATCTAATTTACTACATAAATCATCTATTCGGTCACCTATGCCATCGACTTCATCTTTAAGATGATCAGCATCAATATGATGTTGTGATGCTTCATTGCACAAATCGTTAGCTTGTTGACGAACACCTTGTAATGGTTTTTTCAGCTTTATGGTTTCTTCTCGGAGTGCCTTAATACGGTCTAGGAGTTTAGGATCCTTAGCAGCACCTCCCAAAGCATCATGTGAAGTTAATTTATCTTCACATCGTTCCAAGCCATGTTGTAAATCTCGAACATTTTCACCGAAGTTTGCTAGCTTTCTGGCTTGATCTTCCAAAGCTTGTGTTTTAGCAATTAAGTCATTATTCAGCCTATCCCATCTATCCTTCAGATCACCCAATTCATTCTTAACATCGTCTTTGTCAATATCACAAGCTGCAAGGAATGTATCACCGAGTGATCTGGTATTTTCGTAATCTCCAGATTTCTTCCAAACTTCATTACGGAATGCTTGCAGTTCTTTTAATTGTTTTTCAATATGTTTCTTTTGGAATGACGAAGGTCTTAATGTATCCAATTTATCTTCAGCTTGTCTTAACCACGGAAGGAACGTTTCCAAAGCTTTATAATACTTGCGACAATGCTCTTTGCAAGTTTGAAGTCTAGTGTGCCTATCTACTGTTTCTTTACGTAGTTTCTCCCAGTTTTGATTAATTTTATCAAGATCTCTTTGAAGAGTTCTGTTATCACTCTTACTGTTTTTAGCCAGAATATCTCGTCCTTTATTCAATAGCATTATAACTTCGTGTTCTCTAGCTAATACATCCCTATATATTGGCTCATGGTGATTCAACTGTTGCTCTAATACATCTCTAATAGCAGATATAAGGAATCTTTCTGACAATGATCCTAATTCATCTGACAGCCATCCTAGTGTCTTCGCACATTGTTCTTCAAATTGTCTTCCATCTCGTAAAGATCCTTCAATTTCAGCTTTTTTGTGGTCCAGTTTCTTCTGTAAAGCGTTATACTGACGACCTACAGACGCCAACTTGGCTTGAATATCAGCTCGTGAAGCAGGATCACTTAATACATCACATAAGTGAGCACCGTTAGATTCAAGATCTGTTAGAAGTGGTCTTTGACCTTCCAATTGTCTTTCAAGATTTTCTACCTTACGCAATTGATCTTCGGGGTCTTTTTCAAGTGGAACTTCATCCAAATTATCAGAAATACCTTGTAAAGCATCTCTAAGACGAGTTAATTGTGCATCGAATTCTCTACTAGTGTCGGCTGCTGCTCCGAGTGAGTCGGCTCTTTCTTCAAGCTTGCTTAATAAATCAGCCCATTTTTGTTGAACTGCAGCTAATTTATTATTAACCTTTTGGTGTTCTGACGATTTTGGTTCGAGGTGATTTAGTACATTATCACCAACTTCAATAAGATGTTGTAGTTGTGGCTGTTGGGTTCTAAATTCCTCCCTTAGTACTTGCACTTGTTGAACTTGGGACTGAACCATTCTAGAATCACTAGATATTGGACCTAATACAGTTAACATACGTTCTTTAGCCGACAACCAAGAAGCTAAGGAATCATGAGTATCGAGGAAGTCTTTCATGTCTTCCATGAATTTAATTTTATTTTTCAGATGATCGTTTAGACTCTTCCAATGCGAAACAACATCCTCTAATTCTCCATTAAGATTGTCCGCACCAATAGCACTAGGCTTCCTCCTCAGAAGATCTTTAATTTGGGTTTTGGTAGAGTCCAACAGGGACTGTTTTTCGTACATTTCTTCGAGAATTTGTTTAAGTTGTTTGTTCAGTTTATCTGCTTCGTCTTTACTGCTAGGAACGACATCTTTGGGCAATTGTCTTTGAATTTTGTCGAGGAAAGTAGTAAGTGTTTTGAGGTTTTCTAGTTGTTTTTTAACCTCTTCGCGGACGGTGTCAATTTCGTTTTGCCTATCAGTGATTTTAACTCCAAGCAATGAGTACCTGTTATTGATTTCGGACAGTTGTTGTTGTATAATAGAAAGTTCTTCAAGATGGAAACCATCTTGGCTTGATCTTCTCGATGAAAAACCACTCGATCCACTAGGAGATAGTGGAGATAAACCTTTAGAAGGTGACGGAGAACGTCCATCAATGGGAGTACGTTTTCCAGGGCTATAACCTTTTCTTCTTGATGGTGATTCGGGTCTATCACCCCTTACTAGACTGTCATAAGCGCTACCAACATCGTTGATCTTATCAATAGTGCTTCCAAAATCTCTGTAATCCTTGGAGATTGGTTTGAGCTCTTCGTTTTGTTTCTTAAGAGTTTCTAAATGAACTGCAACAGCCTCTAATCTAGAAACTTTAGTTTCCATTTTACTCAACCAATCATTCACTTTCTGTCGTAAAGCTTCATAATTACTTTGTTGTTCTGCACGTAACTTGGAAAGCCGTGCTTTTTCTTCTAGAAGATTATCCATTTGCTTCCATTGATTTTCTAAAGCCTTGACGCGGTCTCTAACATTCGTAGTATCGGTTACATCTCGTTTATTGAGCAAATCTTTACCAATTTTAACGGTATCTTCATACATACTTCTGTTGTCTTCTCTATTGGCTACAAGTTTCTTCATTTGTTTGGAATATTCTTCCATAGGTAGTCTGTTCATGTCTTTAGATTCTATAATTTCTATGACGCTGTTGTACCATTCATCGAATTTAGTTGCTTGATTGTTAAACACGATTAAATCTTGGTTGATTCCTTCAAGGAATACTCCCCGCTGCTGTGCTCTATCAAATAATTTTTCAAATCTAACTTTAACATCATTCAGTTTGCCTTCAATTTTTTTAGCTACTCGCGCGTTGCTTGTTGACATTATCAGTTCGTTAGCAGACATGTAGACATTGTCAATCGAGGAAATATGAGTGTCAATATCGGATTGGAAAATACGATGCTCTCTAAGTTGTTCTTCAAGACGTTCCTTGATGAGGGACGCTGGTTTTTGAATATTTTTGAATTGGTTTTCGGCTTGGTTTAACCAATCGATAATTCCATCGAGAGCATCTTGTACTCCTTGAGATTGGACAAGAGCTGTGTCCAATTCTTGACAACGATTAGCAATAGCACTGCATAATTGATTGTATTTATTTTCAAGGCTTTTAACTGGCTCCTCCAATCGTGCCATTTCTGACGGGGAGATTTGGCCTTCGAGGGATCTTAACAAAGCACTGGTGGCCTAAAAATCGAAATATAAATTAAAATATGTAACGGCAACATATATAGATAGTATGTGATAGGGTAAAAAAAGCGACCATAAATTGTCATTAAAATTTTGTATATCAAACACATAATAATTGATCAATTGAAATCCATAATTTACTGCAAATAATTTATTCATCTGTTAAATTCAAAGATCCTATTACCAATGTAAATAAATAATTATACAGTGCGTGCCTGAAGTACGCCTCACCCCTGAAGTGTTTTCTGTACTATAAATTAATAAATCTTTGGACATCTGAACTAAGACCATGTCCGCCTGAGAGTGTGAGTCTTTGTTGTTCAGTATTCCATGCAAGACAGACTGGGTGACGAAGTTCTCATCCCCGAAACGGTGCATCCCAATGACTAATATAGAACATACAATAAATAACCATATAACCAAACAAGTACCCTAGGATCAACTGAAAATATGACTAAGAGCTGCAGCTATGTTATTAACTGTAGATTTTTTGAACTAACATGAATGGCTTCCAGAGAAAGAACAAATGCACCTGGGCATTATTTTTATGCGGTTTTAGTGATAATAAATACTTTACAATGGAGGACGGGTGCATTTTGTAAAACTATTTTAAATTGGAGCATATGACAGGTAATAATATTTGAAATCGCTTTTGTCACCCGGTATGTTCTTAGCTTGTTGTCCGATTTTGTCGCGACGGTTCAAAAAAATATAGTCTTACTGTAGCGATTTTCCCTAACATTGAAAATGTTAAACTGGTTGCATACCTAGTAATTAGTGTATTTGCGGGAAGCCGTAAACGATACCGAAAAAGAAGATTAAGTTTAGTTGACAGCTGGTTGTGTACGCGCAGATAAGAGAGCGATCACGTGATTTTCAGAAATAGTCACTTTCCAACAGGTGGTGAGGCAGGAAGGCGAGATAGACTATGTGGTGTAAAAAAATAAGTAGTAAATTGTGGTAGTTTCTTTGTTTCCCTCATGGAATTCGAGATGTTCTAGACATCCGTGGTTTACTCACGAAAATATTTACTATTGCCGATGTAGTACGTTTCGAGAGTGTTAGTAGTGGCTTAATAGTGAGAATAGCGATCTACCAGCGACCAGTTGTTTCTATTGCGAACCACGCTGTAAAGGTAACGTTGTTGTCACCGGTTCATTTTCGTTACCGTGGCGTTTGCCAAGCGACCCTTAATTGAATGTTGTTTTGCGACTAAACAGGTCAATTAATTTTTCCAATTTCAAACTTTCTGACAGAACTCGCTTTTTATTGACATATGTCAAAAGTAAAACGTCATCGACATTTTTCGTAATGACAATATATGGCATGTGATATATCATTTGAAAACTCTTGTGGGCTCAGTATCTTCCTAGAAACACGAAAATAACTTTTAATTCACTGTGAGCCAATTTAAAAATAATTTTCACACATGATCTACAAATTAAATACCATAAATATATAGTTTATAATCCTTTAAGCTTTTAGGAATATTTGTCTGCCTTTTCTCCCGATTATTTTTCTTAGTTTCAATATTTTATCAGTATACTCATCACCACTTTTGTTAGATTGGGTTTTATTACTTTGTTGATTATCAACATCAATAAGTCTAACTTCTCGTTCATATCAAAAGAATTTCTCATCAAATGTACATGACAGTATCATTTTTTCTTGTCCAATGTTCCACAATCGATATCCATTCGGTGCATATCCTAAAATGATGCATTTTAGGATATGCAACAAAATCATACATAAAGCAACATACTGAATAATACAAAAGCTACCAAATGATGTATCAGATGTCATATATGTACTGTCATTTAATAAAAATATCGATGACGTCATATTTTTGACAAATGTCAATAAACTAACAAATGAATCTCATCAGAATCTAGAAAATTGAAATAAAAAAAAATTGATCTATTCTAACGTTTTTTTAAAGCTAAAAATTATCAAATTACTATGGGTAGTCCATATTACGCTATTCAACAGCGGCCATTTTGAAACGGCGTAACAGAATCACACAAACATGTAGAAACATATTGGATGATAAGAGTTTTCATATGATGTATGATGCAATACTTGCCATATGATCCCGTTTAACATAATTTTACAAAATGGCACCCGTCCTCCATTTTTAATGATTATGGTCTAGTTTCTAGTTGAATTAACCAAAACCGTATTAGTTTAAATTTTGTAGTAAAAAAATACAGTAGAGGTGAGGGGAACTTAAGATACGTATTGTATACAATACTAATGAAAATGGAAAAATAATTATTCTTAGTTGCTTCCTGCCTAAACTATGCTTTCTATTTTTCTTACCTGTTTAGCGTTATCAATTAGCCTGCCGTTAACGACAAATTCATTATTAAGTGCTTTAGCTTTTTGAAGTTGTTCTTCAACAGTTTTGGGATCACCGCCAATTGGTTCATTAAGCAGCTTGTTAGCTCTAGGTTCAGCTTCTCTTAGCCATTCTTTAGCTTTGTCTAGTGCGTCGGAGTACTCTCTTTGACGACCACCTACTCCAGAAAGTCTATCGGAGAGATTATTAGCACGGTGCAGAAGGTCACGATATTGTTGGGTAACCAAAGAAACTTCGTTGCGTATTGGTGATTCTTGAGAGGAATACGGCTCGATGTGTGGCAGCCGTGATGGAAGAGATGTACGTAGATCGTTCAGAAGATGAAGATATTCCTAAAATAAACATTAAATTACTTTAGATCAAAAAATCAGTAGCGGCAATATGGTAATTAATAAATGAGTGTAGGTAGAATACTTCAAAATAATTGGTAAAATTTTATTCACTTACTTTGCCTTCATCAACAAACTTCTGTGCAGACATGGTAATAAACCTCAAGTCAGCTTGGTGAGCGATGACATCACTAACAAATTCTTTTGTGCTATCTGCACTAGAGTCCAAACGGTGCAAGTCACTCAAAGACCTTTCTTTATCTTCCAAAGTTCTTCTGGCCTTACTCAACCAATCGGAAAATACTGTAAGTTCACCTTTCAGTTTGGCTAATTCATCTCTAGCTGTCAAGAGTTTACGCAAGAGTTTGTCTGAGCGTTCAACGGCTTTGTCGTATCTAGTTTTTAGATTTCGCCCGCTCTTTTCTAGACCCATAACCTCACTCTTTGATAGAATATCGCCGGCTGTGACAACGAGTTGTCTAACTTGATCGAGACAGTGAGAAACTTGACCAGAATGTTGGTCCAAGTCGTCTTTGATCTGTTTCAAGGTATTAATTTGGTTCCTTAGTTCCTCCTCTACTTCATGAATTACATCTTGGGAAGCCAAGCGATCTTCAATGTCTCCTATCCAACGAAGCAATTTCGATAGAGATTCGTCGCATAGTTTGTATTTTTCTTCAATAGCTTGCTGCAAATTTGAATATTTTATTAGAATTAGTGCTATTAAGGGAAATCTTGACAAAATGGGAAAATGGAAGAAGGAAAAATTTTATTTAATGTCATAAAGATTTGTTGGGGTATGTTGAGTCTATGACTTATAGGTATGAAAAATTGATTCTATTTTTAAACCAAAAAATTAATAGTATTTATAATGTACCTACTAACATATATTACTCTTAAAACTTTCAGTTAAAAGAACGCAACTCACGTCCGTTACAAAAAAAAATGTGTAACATGTGTATAATGAAGAAATTTTTGGTAATTATAAAAACAAAACTGATTCAATCAATAAGTTGAGTGTAAAAAAGATAAAAAAATAGAAATTAATGAGTTACAGAAGGTCTAATGTAGTCTTAAAATAAAAGAATGTATGTAATCGTACATTTTATTCCTGGTTTACAGGCCGTGATCAGGAGCTGTCTTCTTGGCGGTTCGTCTGAAACGTTAACAGACATTACCTAAGGCGTTGGCTCCCTTCATCACTTTTAATAATGTCTTTTAAGGTCAGTAAAAAACAATTCCAGACTATGGTCTATAAACCCCGAATAGCATGTAAAATTACGAAACACTACTTGGTAAGAAAAGGCATGTTCATCATTGGCACGAAAATGAATCAACAGACTAATTTTTTGAGTGGTCAGTGTTTGAAGTTAGTACTATGCAAGCTGCTCAAGAAGTAGTGGAACGTTACTCGGAATCTTTCGTGTCGGAACAGTGCTTCGGAGGGCACGTACATGGCATGTACGTGGCATAAAAAAATTAACACTTTTTTAAGTCCCAAATATTATGAGAAAGTAAATGTATTTACGTTTCTTAGTGTATAAAACTTTTCATTTTGGGAATAGTAATCTAGCATCGTTATATAATTGATATTGGGATATGCTTTTAGTTCAATTAATATAATCTATTAGACTTTATAAAGCAAGTTATATAATATACTATAAATTTTTGGTTTATACAAATTATCAATATCAGGACAATTGAAAATATGAAATTTGAGATTTATGCTGGCAATTTTTGTACGATTTTTTTGATAATTAAAAAGTATAACCCATTTTTAAATTGTGTAAAAAGTACTTGTCATCACAAGGCATTAATAACAAACTAGTTGTTATGATAAACAGAAACAAAAAGTATCATAATGTAGATTATCTTGACCACATAAAAGAACTTGTTTATGAGAACAAATGATATGAACAAGTTATACGAATTGAGTACTTGAGTTACCGCGGTCACCAGCCTATACCTTTATTGAAAAAAAAAACATCCAAATCCCGACAAAAACTAGTCAATTATCATTATGGCAGTTTAAACCTTCGATTTTGTATAAATTTATACGATTTTCCAAAGTCCAAAGAACTCAAATTCTTCATATTTTTAAATTCTTTCGGAATTTTCGTTCTAGATTTTAATTTTAAATATTTTGCTTTTTTTGGAAAGATAGGAAAACACCATGAGCTGATAATTCCTACTTATAATTCATCAAACTGTTTAATGACGAAGGAATTAAATGGAAAATAAGAATAGTCAATTGTATTTATGAGGTATTTACTTACAAACTTTTCTTGAAAATTTTTTTACATTATTACTGAAAAAGATTATTGATATGCAAAAGATTGCACTAACTATCGCACTATTAGTCCGATAAGCTATTTGCTTAAACTCTTTCAAAAGATAATGCACCTCCGAATAACCAAAAATTGATGAGAAAACAGAGTAGGATCAGTATAAAAGATGTAAACGAGCTCATTTTATAGATTATACGGCCCTATAAAATAAAAAAAATTGGTGCTGGAAAAGTAATAACAAATTTAAAACGATTTGCCTTCAAAAAGTCTTTTTTTTTCCTAAGGGCTCTGGTTTTTACAGGTCAAAACCAAAAGTTTCAGTTGTCTCTCCACAATTCCAGATATGACGTATGACAGATGATATGACAAAGAAACATTAATGTTTGATGAAGTTGATTTTTTGCAATCTGATGACAGGATTTCCAAGCAGATCCGGGAAGCCCAACGTTTCAATAACTAACAACTGAATGACCTTGTTAGACCCGGACTTTTTTTTAGTCAAAATTGGAATAGTATAGGAAACCATTACAGAAAGGATGGAAGAACTATGTCTGTATTTTTTAATTTATTAATTCCCATACATTCTAAAAAAAGGTAGCTTAAGGCCTTCATTTTGAATGTGACAAATTTGAAATTGGTCATTAAAAGAATGCTTATGGTCTACAAGGTGAACTGCATACCTAGAATCTGTTTTTCTATCATAGAAAGCCCTTTTGTGTTCTGTTATCCGTTTCGACTAGTTTGACCGATGTAAGTTTTTGGGAAGTCGCCACATTTAAGCTTATATACACCACTGTGTAAGTGTTTTTTGTTTTGGCTCTTGTTCTTAATATATTTGCATAAGTTGTTGTTTGTTCTAAAAGCTGGTGTTATTCCTTTCTTTTTATGTGTTTGGCTGAACAACATTTGTTGTAAAATACGTAAAAATGTAAATAATGTAAAATAATATTTGTTGGTAAACTCTTACAAACTTGTTCATTATTATTAGTGTTAGTAATTTTTTCCCAATGTGTCTGAATGAAAATAAAATAAAATATACGCAAATAGAATATATCAATTTTATAATGTCTCTATTTATTTCTAAACTTCTAGAAATTTTCAATAATTCAAAAATATGTAACAAAACATTTTCAATTTCCATGCCAATTTAAAAATGGGTCAACGTACACCAAAAATCAAAATTATCCGATATAATCAAATCTTGATTTTTGGCTATAAGCAAAATGGGGAACATTGATATTGCAGCATTCAGCAGGTCCCTAAACCTAACACATGCATTCACAGCCACACACAAAAAACTTGTTAGTTAAATAACAAAAATAAAATGACGGATGTTACCTATGATGAAAAACCTGCGAAAAAAATTTAAAATATTTGTGAAATAAAACAACATTTAAAATTATATAAACACTTAAATTAATTCATGGTTATTTTAAAACAGAAGTTCCTGTTTAGGTGTATTAAGTGACTATTAACCAATATCCAAGAACAAATATTTAAAACAAATATTAATCTGTTGATCTAAACTATTAGGTAGCTTAACACTTACCGAGTTAAAAAATTAATAAAAAATTAACTTTGTTGATATGTTAAAAAAGTTATTTAAGTTAAGTGCATCAGTAAATTAAATAAACCGTAACAAATGGTAAATAACTGTCTACCTTTACTAATACAAAATTAAATATTGATGTAACAGTACATGAATATGATGTTGATTTTTAGCTCTAAAGTATTTTTGGAATTTCAACTATTTAGTTGATATTAACTATGTATAAGTATCGTATTTATTTTTACTGTAGTGTTATAAAGTCACATATGTAGTGACGAATGTGTTAACACAAAAATTAATTTTTATAGTACCATTTAATGGTTTGACTTCACCAAAGAGAGTGCACGATTTTAACGGCTGTAGGTTTCCACGTCGCGTCAGTGACTCATCTCATAAACTTAGAGGATCCTGACTAACATCAATAGTTTTGAAGGGCTAATAAAACCAAGGGAAATAATAAACCAGCATATCTATGTTTTGTAGACCTGACAAAGGCTTTCGATCGCATCTAAGTCGAAGACGTCTTACACCTACTGTATAAAAGAAACATACTAATCAATATTATACAAACCTTAAAATACTTCCATAATCGAATACAGGCAAAGATAAATGGAAAACTAACAGTGTATACCAGTACAAAGCAGAAATAATACAAACAGTACGTAAAGGTCATGGTTACAGAATGGGGAACAAAGAAATCCAAATATTACGAGGGTGGATTGATATAAAACGAGCCTTTGATAGAAAAAACAAGTTTTTTGGAATTAAATCGATTTATTTCTCAACATAGTCCCCTTTTAGCTCGATACACTTAGTAAGACGATGTTCCAATTATTTTATCCCATCCGAATACTACTTTTGCTCGAGCTCTTCAAAATAGGCCGAAGTTTCAGCGACGACTTCATCATTTGTTGCGAAACGGCGTCCTCCGAACCATTTTTTTTAGGTTTGAAAACAGGAAAAAATCGCTGGGGGCAAGATCCGGGGAATACGGTGGGTGTTCAACCAATTCATAGCCTAATTCGTGTAATTTTGCCATAGCGAAGGCCGATCGGTGAGCCGGTGCATTGTCTTGGTGAAAGAGCACTTTTTTGCGTTCTAAACCGGGGCGTTTTCGACGCAATTTGGCATCGAATCAATCCGATAATGCTGCGTAGTACTCACCATTGATTGTTTTTCCTTTACCCAAGTAGTTGATGTGGATGATGCCCTTCGCATCTCCCAGAAAACAGTCGCCATTCCTTTGCCGGCCGAATGTGCACTCTTTGCCTTCTTCGGCGGCCCTTCGCCGCGTTTGCCCAACTGTTTCGACTGTTCTTTGGTTTCCGGTGTGTAATAATGCACCCAGGTTTCATCACGGTGATAAATCGGCGAAAAAAATCCTTCGAATCGCGCCGTATCATTGCCAAAAGCGTCTCCAGTGGTCACACGTTTTTGCATTTGATCGATTGTCAGCAAACGCGGCACCCATTGCGCGGATAGCTTTTTCATGTCCAAATGATGGTGAATGATGTTGTGTACGCATTCGTAGGAAATGTTTAGGACCTCTATTAACCCGCGGAGCTTAATTCGACGATCTGCAATAATCATGGCATGGACTTTGTTGATCATTTCCGGCGTGGTGACTTCATTTGGCCTCCCGGGACGCTCATCATCAAAAACACTCGTTCGACCACGAACAAATTCAGCTTTCCAAAATTTTACTGTCGCTAACGAAGGTGCAACCTCACCATAAACTTCGTCCAGGTCGGATTTGATTTGCACATTCGTTTTACCCTTTTTGTGGAGGAACTTAATCACCGAACGATACTCGACTTTTTCCATTTCTCCGAAAACACAAAATTTGCTTGCTTTTGACGGCTGTAAAAACCAAACTAATTGTTTTTAAAACTTAAAGTTTTGACAGACGTCATGTCATGAATGGCAAATGTCAACACCTAACCCAATTCGGTATCAAGTAGCGCCATCTATCAAAGGCTAGTTTAATATCAATCTATCCTCGTACGTTATGCAGACGACGCCATTAATCGCCGAGACAAAAACCAAATGTATGACAACATCTAAATACCCACTATGATGTAAAATCGAAATTGATGGGAAAATAATACGACAACAAAGCTTAGAAGCAAGTAAAGATCTCTTAATGACACAATCTAGAAGAAGAAACACCTGAGACAAGATACAAAAACAATAATCTCTAAAGCAGCAATTAGACTTATATTAACATACACGGCGGAGACAAGACCTGACACATCTAAAAAGTGACGACTACTAGAAACAACAGAGATGAAAATACTTCGACGAATATCAGAGAAAAGTCTGTTGGATAGGGAAAAAAGCGAAAACATAAGAAGATCATGCAATAGTACGAATAGCACGAGAAAAGTCACCAAATGGACAAAGAAGTATTGACAGACCAAAAAAAAGATGGTGCGATAATTTAAACAATTTAGGAGGCTAATATTGAAGAAGAAACGGGCTTTTACATTTTACATTTTAAATGAAATTTAATTGTAAAATAATATTAATTAATTAATTAATAATATCTTAAAAATTAAAAAAAACTTGTGTTATTCTGTATTTTCTGTATTTTTAATGAATGTGTTTGTTGAAATTTCAAAAATACTAAGTAAGTATAACGAACACAAAAAAGCCAATCCAGTATGTTATACGATGTGCAAAATGGCAGTCAATATGCCGTTTAAATGCGCTATGCTGTATGAAGGAGGGGCCACCACACAAAAATGAAAAGCTCCTGTCGACTCGAAGCTGTAAAAAAATTACGATATTGTCAGTTGATTTTATTAGTAAAAAAATTAACCTCACAGAAAAAAATTAAAAACTTCATTTCTTTTTAGTTTAATTAATACTGTTAGAGAATTAAATCTTTGTTTATTTTGGCAAATTAAAATAAAATACAAATTGTAGAAAGTGTAAAAATATCTTATTACATGTTCTTTTTCCAGAGTTAACTCAAAATTCACTCACTTTATCACAATGAAACGTATTACCAGGACTAGCGTTAATGGAAATATAAAATAAATAAAGATAACAAAAAATCTTTTGAGGATTGAAAGTCCACTATGCTTCACACTATATTTGATAATTCCCAAATGAAAAAATGGTAAGAATTTAGGAAAGGTTTAGCAATTACAGTAACAGCGAGCTATCCATGATGTATGGAGAAGCTGAATTGAAGACCAGTCTTTGCTGGATCTACAGCGTTAAAAAGATTTTCTCAGGAGACGAACAGTGACTGAAGATCGATCCCCTTGAAAACAGATATTTGGTCAGGCTCAGGATCACCAAGGGCTACATCGCCACGGAACTGTTATAGTAGTAGTAGTAGTTTTATATCCATAAACCAGACAATATCTATCTACAAAATCAGACATAAATTATGTATATAATTTGAAAGCTAGCGATCGATTTTTTTGCATAAAAAAACGCCTCTATTCAGTCAAAATATTGATTTACTCTTTATTGAATCTAATGATAGTCAAGCTGCACTGATGGCTCTGAGGTCTACAAGTTATGGGACGGTAACAGCTTGAAACTACAGACAGTCTCTGAAGCAACTCGTAGGGCGCAACCAAATTACTTTGCTGTGTGTGCAGCACACATAACCATCCTAATAGTTGACGATAGTAAAGTAATAGAAATCATGTTAAGAAAACTGACCAACGAAGCTAGAAATGAGTGAATGACAAATACAGTAAAAGGTAATACAATAATAACAAAAATGTTAATAGAATATATTTTAAAAAACACTGTAGAAAGTGATATTAAAACAAGAAAAAGCAGCTGAATAGAAAATAGAAACTGTTTCGCCAGTGCTTTATATACGGTACAAAAATAAAGCAATATATTGACATGCTCACAAAATGACAGCCATGTGAAGATAGATGGATTAATTTGAACACTCAATCATAATTTTATTTAAGAACAAAAATTACGTTTTTAAACAGGGCAGTTTACTAATATTATGGGACACTATATGAGAACTTCTTCATAGTGTTGTTTAAGAACAAAATCGACGTACATATTTATTTTTTACACGAGACGTTTGGTAATAGCGATGACAATATTTTTTCTGAATAACTAACGTAATTATGAAGATATTTTGGTATCTAATAGAGACTCTAGGAAATCGACTAAGAAATTACATTTCATTGAATTTTCAGACATAAGGGCTGAATGTGATTATAAAAGAATTTATTTTTTATTTTTTGCAAGACGGAATCAGTGTATCTGCTCATTGTATCAAACTAGGCATTCGTTGCTTAAAAAATCAATATACTCTCACATTATTACTATCAACGTACGGTAAATTATATTGTAAATTGCTAAAAATCAGAAGAAAATTCCAGCTAAATATTTTATAGAGACACGAAATATACTACGGTTTACATGTATTTAATAATATTCAAATCTCAGACGAAAAGGTAACGATTATTGCGAAAAGTTTGAAGAAAGAAAAATATTGATTAGAAATATATACAGAGTTGGCCACTATACCCTTATATTTGGCAACATTCACTGGATTTTGTGATAATGCCAGAACAGGTCGATTTTTATTCCAAACGATACATCTCCTAACGATATAGATATCTGTCATTTGTCAATCCCCTTCCTTCCAGAACTACAAACCTTTAATTTTAAATAAGGAATATACCATATATGGCACATTATTAGGCAGGTATTTTGCTGGAGAATTTAGGCATCCATGAGTTTTATCCATATTTACTCTATTCTTGTGAAAAAGTATCGACTAATTGAAAGTGTTCACATCAAAACTTACATTAAAACGAAATATACAATATTAATAGGAAACTTTGTAACCGTTTCAAAAAAAAGTTTCAAATTATTTCTCAAAGTTTCAAAAATTTATTATTATGATTTCTAGTAAATATTCAAATTAATGTTGCTCGCGCCATCTATTATCTGAGTGCGGAAGCACCTAAATTACCTTCAAAATAGTTTCGACTTTGGCCCCTAAAACGAGGGTTACCGAGCGCTGCTAACCTTCGCGTTATTTATCTTTCCTTTCTCTCATTGAACGTCCAGTATACAGGAAGAAATCTCGTTTGAGTGTTCTCTTGACGAGGTAAGCCGAAAATTTCCTTTATTCTTTTATATTTCAAATAAATATTTATTTTAGACCCCTACCGGGAGCACTAATAGTTGCCAGAACTGTGTTTATTGGCCCGAGGTTATCTAAATAGCTATGGATTTATGGTATGTGTTCTGAAACCAGAATGTAAAGTTGGTCGCCATTACAAGATATGAAGAATTACTGTTATTTGTTATAAGTGCCTTTTATGGAATATCCCGTTTGCTTAGCCGCCCAATCCTATATATTTTTACGGTGGATATATGTTTCTGCTGCCAATAGATTCAACGTTACGAAATCCCAGCTTGAGTACCTAGTTGATAAAAATTATATCCCTTCTACAAGCCATACAACCATTTGGATATTTCAGGTTGTTCCAATTTTATATTTTTTTTATTGAACAGTGAATATTATCTATGAACTAAATAGTAATGTGATTTATTATTGGTTTTTTAATTATATAAATATCTACATATAATATATAAAAATCTTCTATATAATACTTTTTTTCATTTAATTTTTCTATGTGAACGGATTTTGAAATTTGGAATAAAGCATGATTTTATTTTTATATAAGTAATTCTCATTTGTAATTTAGTGTTTTCTGAGCTGGTTTCCTTACGAGGGTAAACTATTAAGGGATGGTGCTAAATTCATTTTAATTTTAAAGATAATACAAACAGATTGTATATGATTTTTGAAAGAACCACACCCAACCTCTTCCCGACACGAGGAAAAGGGCGTAGAATTTTTATGTACGTAAATAGTTTGTTTACGTTAACGTTTCAACTTTTCTGACGTGACGGACAATTGTCATTAAAACTAGCAAAAAATAGGCGTGGCAGGTGAGTTAATACGAAAGATAAATCATGGAGGCCTGAATTCTCCAACGAAATAACTGTCTAATAATGTGCCACACATGGTTTATTTCCTATTTAATAGGTAATGGAATGAACCGGGTTGACAAATGACAGATGTCGATATCGTTAAAAGACAAAGAAGTCGTACTTGTCAAAATTTTTAAGCCTTTGCCGCCATTTGCATTGAGTATAGATGGTTTATTTGTTTATTTATTATTTTTTTGTTTATTTGTCTTAGGATAGAAGGTTTATTTATTTATTTATTTGTCTTCTTTTGTTTCTTTTACACAAAATTAAATATAATATTTTTTCTACTTTGTTGATTTGTTGTTTAATACAATATTCTTCTTCTTCTTCAGATGCAAATCCACTAATGGATGTTAGCGATCACGAATTTTCCATTAATTCTCTATTTCTTGCAATATGTATCAGAGATTGTATGTCGTTAATCCCTGTCCATTGTCTTATGTTTCGGAGCCAGGACATTTTCTTGCGTCCCATTCCTCTCTTGCCTTCAATTTTACCCTCGATTATAAGTTGGAGGAACTGGTATTTTTCATTTCGCATGATGTGACCTAGATACGCCGTTTTCCTTTTCTTGATGGTTTCGAAAAGTTGGCGTTCTTGGTTTATTCTTTTAAGGACATCTATATTTGTGATTTTCGCTGTCCATGGTATTTTTAGGATACGGCGATAGAGCCACATTTCGAAAGCTTCTAATCTGTTTATATCCCTCGTTTTGAGTGTCCAGCCCTCTACGCCATATAGCAGCACTGACCACAAATAGCACTTAGTAAACCTTACTCTCAGTTGAAGATCGAATTCTGAACAAGTCAGTACCTTCTTGAATTTTACGAAAGCTTGTCGAGCTTGCTCAATGCGACATTTTACTTCCCTGTCCGATGCCCAGTTTTCAAAAAGCCACGATCTCAGGTATTTAAATTTACTCACTCTTTTAATGGACTTAGTATTCAGTGTTATGGTGGAGTTTTCAAGTGCATCCAAGTTTCTGGAGATGATCATAAATTTGGTTTTTTTGGTATTAATCTCTAATCCCATTCGCTTACTGTATTCTCCGATTATAGTGACAAGTTGTTGAAGATCGACTATGTTGTCACAAATTAAGACACCATCATCAGCATATCGTATGTTGTTGATCAATACTCCATTCACTTTGATTCCCATCTTTGCATCCTCCAAAGACTCTTGAAATATGGCTTCCGAATAAATGTTAAATAAAAGAGGGGAAAGCACACATCCCTGTCGAACGCCCCTTCTTATATGTATGGGTTTTGATATAGAATTGTCTATTTTTAACTGTGCCGTTTGATGCCAGTACAAGTTTTCATGTAATTTAATACAATATAAGTTAGTACAATAATCTCTACGAGAAAAAACGATAATTTTAACAACGGCGCACGATTTTCTGACTGCGGTGACCTGGCAACGCTGACTTTCCTCAATGAAAATGGCGAAATAGGCTTCACTTAATCTGTACCATTTATTTGCACGAAGAACTGGTCACGTTGACATTACTACTACATTGTTTTTGGGACGAATTTTGAGTTAACCTATAGGTAATCGACTAATAAAATATTTAAGTCCTTTCTAGAATTATATTAATAATAAATATAAATTTGGGATATGATGAATTAACGAACGAACTAAGATGAATGAATGATCAATGATTTTGGCCAATCAAAAAGCATCTCATGCAGAGCTTATGATCTAAATCTAGCAAAAAAATTTAAAAGCTTGCAAGAACTATTCATACGAAATATGAACTGTATTAAAAATTGAATACTTACCCTTTCTTCAGCAGGTAGTATCCACCCCTTCTCCAACGCTTTTGAGAAATCTATATGTTTATTTTCGACTTTATCGAATATTTTACCCTCGACTGGATCGACTAATTTGGTTGCTATGGATAATATAAGTGGCAAGAAGGCACCGGTTTCAGAATCTTTAACAACGGTACTACTTGGATCGACCAAATTTTCTGATAAAGCTTCATCGAGTGTAAGCTTTTTCCTATCTATAATGTTGGTAGTGACAAATGGATCGTTAAAGTGACCTGTGGTCGGGTTATAAATGCCGTACGTAATACATTCGATTAAACTGAAACTTCTATTAGTAGTTATAAGTAAGCCGGTATCTAGAGCAGTTTGTAGTGGGAATAGTTTTGAGGTACTAGTATCTAGAACACTTCCTTTTTCAGCTTCAATGAGGCCCTTTCTAAAACCTTCTGGAAGTTTGATTAATTTCTTTTTATTTGAGTCTTTAATAAGAGCGGTGTCGGGGTCAATAAAACCTAGACTAATAGAGTCTTTCAATGTTAGAACTTCGTTGGATTGCGGATCGGTAAATTTACCGGTATTAACGTCTAACAGGTTAGTTTCAATAGCTTTAATAAACGAAAGAGGTTCTTTTAAATATATAACAATGCTTTTGTCATACATACAACACAGGGATCTAACTTTTCCAGTAGCTGGATCAAAAACTACAATTTTGTTAACGTTAAGTTGCTTTTCATCGATAGCCTCTCCAACAGGTTTAAATTTACCTGTTTGTAAGTCTTTTATTACAGCCACACTGGGATCTACAAGTTCAAACCTAAGGGCGTCTTCTAGAGAACATTCCCTAGTTTGTTTTGGAGTTGCTTGAGACTCCGTTATTGATTTTTGTGAAAACTCCTCTACCAAAGGTCTTTCCAACGTTATCAACAAACCTTTCTTAAAGGCTTCGTCCAAGTTGTAAGTCTTTTTAGATTTAGAATCAAGAACTCTGCCCTTTTCAACATCTATGTTGTGATCTTGAATACCCGCTATCAAAGATTTGACTCTATTGTTTGCTAAATCTCGTAGACCTGTAGTAGTTGGATCAATAAAACCTATAGATACAGCTTGAGAAAGATCGTAATATTCACCGTTGACTGGATCAGCGAATTTTCCAGATTCTGGTCTGTACAAAAAGTTTTTAATAGCTTCTTCCAAACTTAATGGCGTATGAGCAGTAACTATCAGCCCCTTATTCTTCGCGTCTACTAGATCAATGGTATTTCCGTGTGGGAAAATATACGTAGCCAACTCATCATTAATAATATTGCTTTCGATGGCTTCTGGTAGCTGAACATATTTGTTTAATTTACTGTTTTTAATAAGTGAAGTTACAGGATTAATAAGTTCATTTTCACAAGCTTCCTTTAAGTTATATTTGCGACCTGTAGCCGGATGAACAAAGACTTTTTCTTCTGGAATATAGAGTTCCATTTCTAAAGCTTCATACAAACCAAAGTTGGCCGTTTCAATGTCTATTATTAAACCAGAATTCAAAGCTTCAGACAGTTTGATAGGTTTGCCGGTACGGGGTTCTCTGAATGTACCGTTGCGCTTATCAATTATTCCCAACCGACACGTATCTGTAAGGTTAAGCAGTTTGCCAGAATTTTTGTCTAAGTGACACAAAAGCAATGGATTAATGTTGAAGTTGCGAATCGCTTCATGTAAAGTAATTCGTCTGTCCGTGTTAGGATCCAGTATTTTACCTGTGTTTTCGTCGTAAAGACCTTGATGGATAGCTCTTTGCAAGGAAACAGCAGCTTTATTATCAACTAAAATTCCCAAGGAGAAAGCTTTCTGTAACGTTACTTCGTAAGGCTCACCCTTAGAAAAGTCTTTTACCATACCGGTGGTTCCATCTACGTAGTTGTTGTGTATAGCGTCAATAAGAGGAATCTTTCTCCAAATTCCTATGCGAGTATCTTTAACACTAACAGATTCAGCGTCTATTAAATTGATTTCAATGGCTTCTATTAAAGGTATATATTGCCCAGTTTGAGGATCTAGGAATAACTGTGACTCTTCGTCACAAATTCCTTTAGCAATGGCTTCGCTCAGTGGTACTGGTGGTCGTACCTCTACCAACAAACCTCTTTCGAACGCCTCGCTAAAATCAACAGGTTCATTGTAACTCATCAAAATACCTTCATTGGTATCAATGACGCCGTCAATCATGGCTTGTTCAAATGTAACGATTTCTTCGTCGATTGTTACCAATGTACTAGATATATCTACATAGCCTCTATTAATAGCGCTAGAAGCCTTCAGTCTTTCTTTATTTTTAGGATTGATGAACTTACCAGTATTCGGATCATAGAAACCTTTGAAGACAGCTTCGGGAAGAGTTATTTGACTCTTGTAAGGTACTATTAAACCACTATCGTAAGCTTCATAAAGATTTGCATCAGTGTTAGTTAAAGGATTTAGTGCTGTACCCTTTACAGGATCTATAATTTTTAAGTTAATAGCATCATTTAGAGTGATAATATCTCCAGATCTGGGTTCTTTAATCGTTAGAACATTGGGGTTAACAATACCTCCGTCTATAGCTTCGACAAGTGTTACCTTTGCGTTGTTTATAGTGAACTGTCCGGTCTTGGGGTCATAAACTTTTTGGGCTAAAGTTTCTTGAAGAGACCATGGCAAAACCGTGCTTAATATGTAGCCTTTTAGGTAAGCTTGATCTAAAGGTAAGAGAGGGCTTGTAAGGATGCCTTTCTCAACATCTAGTAGATTTGACTGGATCGCTTCTTTTATCTCAACTATACGGCCACGTTTGTCGTCTTTAATTCTAGTAGTTACTGGATCTATTAATTTGTATTCAATTGCTTTTTGGAGTGTAATTTCATCACCAGTTATGGGATTTAAGATTAGTCCTGTTCGGGATGAATAATAGTTTTGAATGATAGCTTGCAGTAAATTAAATACAACAGGTTTTGTACGAATCAAGTTAGACTCCAAAGCTTGATCTAAAGGAACTAGCTGTCCAGTTTGTGTGTTCTTAATTTTACCTTCAATTGAATCTACTAAATTATTCTTCAACGCTTCATCGAGAGGTATGAAAGTATTACTTTTGACATCTTTAATTTCACTTATTTTGTCGTCGATTATTTGGCGATCGACTGCATCAGCTATTGATAATGGTAATTTAGTTAATGGGTCGTTAACTTTACACGTGTGTAAGTCGAACATTCCTTTATGTATAACAGCTTGTAATGAAATAGGTCGTGGAATAGCTAATACATAGCCCTTAACAAATGCTTCAGGAAACCGCATGGTACTCTGTGTAGCGGTGTTGATAACTAAGCCCCTTTGAGGATCGACGATAGATTTGTCTACAGCTTCATAGTAAGGAACAAGTTGCATCGTTCTTGGATCTCGTATTGTAACTGATTTACCATCAACAATATTGGAGGTAATAGCTTTTATCAAAGGCAATTCTTTGTCATCTAATTTGACAGTTACGTTAACAGGATCGAATTTTTCGGTTTCTACAATTTCTTGTAATGTAAGAGGTTGGTATTTTTCTTTAGGTTTATCGTTAACGTGTATGATCCATCTCAGTTTAACTGCTTCGAAGAATGGTACTTTCTTGCCTGTCTTAGGATCAACCATGTATCCCTTTTGTCTGTCTATCAGTCTTCTATTTAAAGCTTCTTCAAGGGGAATGTATATGGGAGGTTTCTTGGTTGAGTCTTTGACCAAAATTGTGTTGGGGTCAAATATACCTAAACCATATATTAATTCTTCAAAGGTAATATACGCCCCTGTTTGTGGATTTGTGAAGGTACGAGTTCTGATATCGAAATATCCTAATTCAGCCATCATCTGAGGCGTTAAATGTTTTGATATGACCAAAATAGCAATCTTAGAATCATCGACTAACACAACTTTGTGATTTGAGATGATCTGAACGTTATTTAGAGGACTTATTTTGTTTTCATTTAACCCATCTTGTACTGTATAAGGTAATTCTTCATTGTTGTAAATAACTCTACAAATTTTAGGTTCAATTTTATGTTGCGAAATGGCGTCTCCTATTGGAAGTATGACAGATTGTTGAGGCATGTCAATGATTACAGTAACTTCTTCTTTAGTAGTGTCTTTGGTATGTGGCAAATCAATTTGAACTGGTTTAAGATTCTTTTGTGAATAAATCTCTTCCGCTTGTTTTTCTGCTTTTTTCTTGTCAGCATATTCCTTGACTGCTTTTACAGCAGCAGCACCAGCTAATACAGGTGCTACAACGGGCATGGCTAATCCACCTAAAACAGCTATTAAGCCCTTCTTTGTAGCTTCTTTGAAGTCTATAGATTTGCCAGTTTTTTCGTCTTTAACGTTTCCTGTTTTGGGATCTAAAAGTCCTTTTTCGACAGCTTGTTCAACTGTAATAGGTTTATTGGAAGTCACATCATATACTATTGCATTAGGGTCTATAATTTCTTTTTCTAAAGCTTCCTTAAATGTTAATTCCTTGGTTTTATCATCGGGATCACGGAAAGTATTGGTCTCTTTATCATATATTGTTTCATAAGCTTCTGCAATGGTCAACTCTGTTGTTTTATGAGTTTCAATCAGTTCTTTTGTACCTTCAGGAGCTGCTAGAAGTTTACCTTCTTGTAAAGCTTTTTCTATTGACAATTTTTCACCCGAACTAGGATCCAAATAAATTCCTGCATTCATATCAACCAAACCTTTATTTAAAGCATCTGAAAAGCTCATTTTTATGTCCTTTACAATTGTTCTGTTCTGAGTTTCGTTGACATCTTTAACAATACCTTGTTGAAGAGCTTCTTCCATAGTAATAACTGAACCAGTTTCTATATTTTGAATTTCATTTTTACTCAGCATTGCATATCCTGATAGTAACTCGATAGTTTTAGTAGTTACAGTGTGAATAGTGTTAACAGTTTCGGTTAAAGTAGTTACAGGTGTGGAATGACTGAATGATACTACGTGAAGGGGTTCTTTTAAAACTAGCAACCCTTTTTCTACAGCTTCGGAAATGGGATAAATATCTCCCGTTTTTGGATCTTTAAAAGTGGAATTCTTTGAATCTATTAGGTTTGATTCTAAGGCATTTTCTATCTTTACAGAATCGGGACTAGTGGGAAAAGGTAATGTCATAATAAAATTGTCTTCAATTGCTTCAGCTAATGGAATGGATTCGTTAGTTAGAGGGTGGATAATTTCTTTCTTGTCAGTATCCACAAGACCTCTTTTCACAGCTACTGGGAATGTCATACCAGCGGGAGGTAACTCAACTGGTCCGGCAGGTATTTCAACATCAAATATGTTGTCTTTCACAGCTTCTTGTAAGTCTTTAGTACCGGAATTTGTCTCAACAGTGGATTTTTCGTCATCTACTACACCTATTTCTAAAGCTTTACCTAAAGTGACTTTATCGCCAGATTTTTCTACTAAAGTACTCAAAGGATCAACAATATCACAGACAATTGCTTCACTAATACTTAAATGAGCACCAGTTTCTGGATGGACAATTTTATGACTACTGGGATCTAATAGTCCCTGTTTCACAAGTTCGGGAATTGATAGGCTACGATTTAAAGGCACTAAGAGTTCATTCGTACCATCTGGATCTAATATACCACGGTCAATGGCTTCGTATATAGTAAGTAAATCACCTCGCTGGGGATCTACGATTTTACCTTGCTCTCCGTCTAAGTTTTGGGCTTCTAAAGCTTCTTGTAAGGTAAGAGGCTCTCCGCTAGAAGATACAAACACACTTTTTTGATCCAAAATCTGAGCTGTTTCTGGATCAATAATGCCTGCACTAACAGCGTCTTTAGGTTTCACGATCTTCTTCCTTAGTTTTTGTAAAACAACTTTCTTAGCCTCACGTTCGGGGCTAAGTGACTGTGCCCTGCCAATTTTAACTTTATAGCTAGGCTCTATCGTTATACGAGCACGAGTTTTATCTGCTTCAGAAGGTCCATCTTGTTCGTATAAGCTAATAGTGGCAGTACTTAATGTCTTTATTTTGGAAGGCTCAATTTGAGCAATTCCCTGAGTAGGCAAATAATCTGAAACTACTTGCTGTGTTGCGTTAGTTTGTTCTTCTAATTTTTCTAGTGTAGGTTGGTCTATTATACCTTTTTCAAGGGCTACCTCAGCAGGAATTTGTTCGCCAGTCTTGGGATCGGTAACGAAAAGATGTTTAACTATTTTTATGGTTGCTTTGGTAGCAACTACTGGAGCACCTACGACAGCCAACAGACCTAATTGAGCAGCTTGTTTCAACGTTATCTTGTTACCAGAATTATCGATAACAGTGCCTTGTTTTAAGTCCACAATGTTTTGCTCAACTGCTTGGCTAACCGGAATAATTTGATTTGTTTTTGGATCTTTTATGGTAATTTTCTCGAGAGGAATTTTATTTTCAGTTAAAGCAGTGGCTATATCTGACGATTGATTATTATCTAAAAATGTGACATCGTGTGATGATGGATCATATATTACGTTCGGTTCTATCCTTACTACTTTGATTGTTGTTACTGTTTTGTCCGGTTGATCCAAGTCCATTACTTCTTCAAATGTAATAAGACCTTTCTCTATAGCTTCTTGCATATTTATTTTTCCCTCAGAAGAAATATAATGACCTGTTGAATCTATAATTTTCTTCTCCAGAGCTTTATTAACTGGTAGTTTATTTTTACTGACTGGATCTACAACAGTTAGTGAATTTGGATTAATAAGTTTAAGGTTAACACATTCCTCGAAACTAACTTGACGATCTGTACCTTGAATGAGGAACAAACCGTGCGCAGGATCATATAGATTTTGATTTATCGCCCGAGAAAGTGTCAAACCCTCAGAAGGCAAGGCGTAAATATGTTTTTCAAACGATTTCTTTTCGTTCGTAATAAAGTCAGTTGTAACACACTTATCATTAAAGGTTTTAGTTGGTGTACTTACTGTAGGAGTCTTGATTACTTGACCTGTAACTATCTTTTCTGAATTTTCAGAGTCGGGGGCTAGTTTTCCTTCGCTGATAGCTTGTACTATTGGAATAACCTCGTGTGTCTGAGGATCTGTGTAAGTCTGTTGTTCGTTATTAATCAAACCCAACCTCAAAGCTTCGGTGTATGTAATGATTTCTTGTGTAACATCTTGACTAGTTACAGTAACGTATCGTTGAACTAGAGTACGTGTGACTCTGGTGGAGACGTTCAAATTTAAAAGACTATTTAATAATGCAGCACCTTCTGGTGTTATAAAATGCTGAGCTATAGCATCATTTAAAAATAAGACTTTACCAGTTGAAGGTTCCAGCAAGTTGCCTGTTTTGGGTTCGATGTAACCACGGAAAACAGCCTCTAGAAGGGTTAACTCTTGTTGATTTTCTACAATACCTATTGGACGAATAAGGTTTTCATAAACCTCTGGTTTCACTTCTCCTGATTGGACTGCGTCCGAAAATGGAAGAAGTTTTCCATTTTTCTTGTTGACCAGTAAACTTCCGTTAGATTTTTTGCTAATATAACCTTTAGTATTCGCTGCATTGAAGCTAATGTGGTCAGTTTTATCAGGCGGTTGGAAGCCATCTACATCAAAGATGGACTTTTTGACTACAGATATTATATAGCCTCGACTTACAGCTTCCTGAATTGGTAAGACTTCATTGGTAACGGAGTTTCTAAATCTGCTGTCGTGTAAGATAATTCCTTCTTTCAATGCTTCACTTAGAGTAACGTATTCATTTGTTCTGAGATCTAAAATAGTTTTAAGAGAATCTAAATCTAATACGCCACGATTTGCCGCCTCTAATAGAGTTAACTTTGTATGATGCGTAGGGGACGATATTAAACCGTCTGCGTCCATTAGATTGTCATCTATAATTTCTTTTAAAGATTTTGGCTTTACTATTAATTGTCGCCTTTTGGCTTCAAGGAAAGAAATTTTTTCGTGACCTAGAATATATTTTCCCAATTTAGGATTTACTAAATTACTATCTAAAGCTTGTAATATGGTAATTTTGTTGTCTGTTTTAGGATCGACGATTTCCCTTACGTCACTTTCTACTACGTTACATTTAACAGCGGCATCAATTTGATATTTATTACCCGAGTTCCTATCCACAACCCAACCAGTTCTTTCATCTACTAGTCCCTGTGTAATTGCGTCGGATAAAGTAATTGCACCGGTTTGTAATTTAACTTCCGTGTGTTCTAGAAGGTAACCTCTTTTATAAGCTTCTTTAATATCTATTCTTTCCCCACTTTCGAGAGTGTACGTGCCCGAATTGACGTCAACCCTACCGTCATCTATAGCTTGGTTTATTGTTGTAGAATGAGTTACCTTTATACGTTTTTCGGACGGGTCTAGAAAACCGTGCTCTGCTTCGTAAATTTCACGTTGAATGGCTTCTAAAAGCGTCAGATCTCTTCCGTTCTCCGCTATTCCGCACGGTCCCTGCAGTCTTTCGGCTATTGTAGAATCTACTTTGCCTAAATTTTGTGCTTCATTAATGGACACCTGCGTACCATCGGTGGATATCACTACTTTACCGGTTCTAACATCTAATATTCGCTCTGCTATAGCTTCTTTGATAGTCAATCGCTCTCCAGTGTACGGATTTAAAATACCTTCTATATCATTTATGTCATCAGTACTAATACCCTCATGCACCCTGTGTATTCGTTTCAACGATTTTATCTCGTTGAAGTGCATGGTGGTTACCCACGGTTCAGGTTCTTGGATAATGTGCGTAAACGTAGTATGTTTATCGGGGGGTCTACCATTTGTAATATTATCAGATTCATCTATTCGTCTTATACTTCTTTGATCGTCTGGGGATTTTGGAGAAGTTCCATTTCCATTTTCTGTTTTTGATGTTTGAATGTACCTATGGAATACAATATACCATACAATTGTTGTATGACTACAACAAAATAAATAATAACACACCACCTTAGGGTAATTCCAGCAATAATCGACACAAGTCGGTGGGGTCACCCTCTCCGATTTGGCTGAAATTTTACACACATGTTGTACTAGACAAAAAAACATGATTGTCACATTTTCAGACCTTAATATTCAAAATGGCGGCCGTGGTGCGCTATTGAAGTTTCACGCTTTTTATCAATTTTTTTTCGTGTTTCGCCGATTTTTTTAGTACAGCAAGCTAAATATGCTTAAACAAATATCCACTATATGTTTTCCAATGTAAAATTTTCCGCTGAACACGATCCCGGTGTCAGAATTGCCCTATGACGTCATGTAAAGCCACAAAATGCGAAACAAAGCGCTTTTTTTGAAAAATTCATGTCTCAAAAACACTCTCTTTAATTTTTTTCAAATTTTTACAAAAGACGTCTTAATACAAGTACTTTCGAATAAAAGTTGTCTCAGAAATCCTTTTTATATGTTTGAAGCCGCTGCGCCCTATAAAAGTCCAAAATACGCGAGTTTCCCGCCTTTTTTAGCGCTTTTCCTTCGTTTTTCAGCTTCCAAATAACTTTTAGAGGTTTTTTGACAAATGACTATTTTGAATTTATTTACCACCGATTTTACCGTTTTATAGGGGGCGACACAATATTAAACGCAGAATTGCGCGCCGTAATCAATACATTTGTTTACTAGAAATCAAACCGAATATTTATGCGTGGCAAGCTATAAATGTACAACTGACAGTTCCTTATATGCGAACATAAAAATCACCTTCAAGTAAAATAAGGCAGGACAAAATGTAACTTTGGTCTCTTTATAAAACAGAAAAATGACAAATAAAGTATTATTATATAATACTATAATATAAGTAATATTATATCACAATTATAACAGCTTTGGTGATTTATTTAATTATGATAATATATATATATATATATATATATATATATATATATATATATATATATATATATATATATATAAGCATAATATAAACTATATATATATATATATATATATATATATATATATATATATATATATATATATATATATATACGCACACACACACACCCTTGTGTATATATAGACGAACAAATTTAATATTATAATGGGTATAATAATAAAATCCTAGCGCAAAAAATGTATTGATTACAGCGCCCAATTCTGCGTTTAATATTGTGTCGCCCACTATAACACGGTAAAATCGGTGGTAAATAAATTCAAAATAGTCATTTTTTGTGTAAAATTTTCCGTAGAATTCGAATTCGTTGTCAGAAAACCTCTGAAAGTTATTTGGAAACTGAAAAACGAAGGAAAAGAGCTAAAAAAAGCGGGAAAATCGCGTTTTTTTGGACTATTATAGGCCGCAGCGGCTTCAAACATATAAAAAGGATTTCTGAGACAACTTTTATTCGAAAGTACTTGTGTTAAAGCGTCTTTTGTGAAAATTTGAAAAAAATTAAAGAGGGCGTTTTTGAGATATGAATTTTTCAAAAAAAGTGCTTTGTTTCGCATTTTGTGGCTTTAAATGACGTCAAAGTATACTTAGCTCGCTGTACTAAAAAATCGGGGAAATACGAAAAAAAGGTGATAAAAAGCGTGAAACTTCAATACCGCACCGCGGCCGCCATTTAGAATATTAAGGTCTGAAAATTTGACAATCATGTTTTTTGTCTAGTACAACCTGTGTGTAAAATTTCAGCCAAATTGGAGAGGGCGACCCCACCGACTTGTATCGATTATTGCTGGAATTACCCCTTATTCTTTTGGTCTTTAAACCTAGGTCTACTAAGTAATAAAACATGTGAAACAAATTATGAAATAGTTAACCAGGAAAACAATTACTGCTTTATATAATGATATTGTAACATTTGTTTTCTATCCTGTATAAGGTTTCAATTCGCGTCTTACAAATATTTGAAAGAGTTTTTTTAAACATTCGAATTGCATCTAAAAAATTTTTAACGAGAAGGCATACTTTAAATGTTTATTTACACAGCCCAAATTGCCTTGAGTAAATCGCATCCTTCTTTTTAAATCGTTTTCTATGTAAATATCATAAGTTCCCATTTAAGTACTTAGTAATTCGCTTTTTAGAATTTCAAATCAGAGAACATACTCTAAATGTTTATTTACCCAACCAATTTGTCTCGGGTAGAACGCAATCGCTTTCTATCTTTTTAATTCGTTTTTCTCTGTTTCGACAATAGTAATTTTAAAACAATAATACTTTTCGGAGACACTAGACACTTGACACGATCTGGGCAGCGAGAAGAGTGGTTGAGTCCTCACACCTTCGCTGCGGTTACGAAAAATTAAATTATCTTGTATGCTTACCAGTTGTAATTGACTGGTAATGTATCATTATGTATTTAAATACACCAGTCGCAATAGACTGGTAATTCTTAAGAAATGTGAGTGCGATCTATCTGTCAATTTTTAAAGATTTATGTGTAGTAATAGTTGTATACATACAAGGAATATACAAACTTGCTGGAAACTGTATAAGTACCAGGCTATTCCGTCTATTCAGGCTATTCAGTATATGTTTTCTCGGAACTGATTTTATATTCGTCATTATCTGAATTAGTTCAGAATTCAGAAGGAGCATAATTAGAATCACAGTCCGAATGGTTGCTAAATGGTTCTTCCTCTGATTCGCTCAAAGTAATTATAATTGTTTCTTGGTGCCAATCAAAATTCTGATTGGGGTCTACACAACTACCACTTGTAGTTGCATTCTGCAACGCCAAATTTACTAATTTAACAATTCTACTACTTACTTTACTCAACTCTTATACAAATATTTTAAACACTATTATGGCTCGACCGAGATAACTAAACCAAACTGGTAATTACAAATGATATTAATCACCAGATGAATTCATCTGGGAATTTTACAATGGAAAATAAATAACTTGTATGCGTTACCAGTCGAATACAACTGGTACTAAATTATCCCTATATTAGATAGATCTTTTTCAAACAATAATATAGTCTAATTCAGTAAATTTGTACTGTAAAGTGATACAGTAGGAAAGTTTTGGGGAAGTTCTGATTTTTTCATTCCATATGTGTTTTGGGGTGCTAAATCTGAATCTGAGGTTTGCGGACAAAATTTCGTGACGCAACATTTAAAAAACCAGAAGAAATCGGTTTTTTTTTTGCTTTTTTCCGGTTTTTTGCTTAAAACTCGAAAACTGTTAACTTTTAGTAAATGGTCTGTTTACAGAAATTAAAGTACTTAAAGTTCTGTACAAATGCCACTATTTTGGTTATTGTACAGACGAACCGTTCGGTCTCAAGTGCAAGTTGAAAATTGGCAATTTGTACCGGTGTGACTGCAAAACCCACTTTTTAGATTTGTATTGAAAGGTTTTCAGTTAATTTCCCCTAGTATTTCCCCAGTAAGTTAATTAAAATAAAGTGTGAGTGGTTGTGATACTACTTCTGCATTGTTTAATCAAGGGAAACTGAAATTTCTTAAAGTCCTGCAGAAGAACAAAGATTTGCAATCGGTAATTGAAGCTTTTAAAGACCCTAATTCAAGTCAAGATGAGATTGCCACAGCAGAAAACATGTTTCTCACGGCTCTATATGGAAAAAAAGAGACAAAACTAAACGATTTAAGATATAAACAATACGTATCTTCATCATTCAAAAATAAGACCAACATTTCCTCATTGCCCCCAACCGAAGCTGCTGCACGAGAACATTCACTGAGAGTTTACTATCAGGTGCAGCAGTGGTTATCCGGTCAAGCCACACCTAACGAGCAACAAAAAGACCCAAGTGAGTGGGGATGGCAAAAAACTAGTTGTGGTCTTGTGTCAGTACCAACTACTTTGGACCCTGCACCAAACTCAATACTCCGGTACATATCATGTAAATGTAAAAAGGGCTGTCAACGCAAATGTGGATGCAGGAAGGCGGGACTCCATTGTTCCCCAATATGCGCATCATGCGAAGGACTGTGTAACAATGTTGAGTCCCCAGAAGACAGCTCTGACATAGACGTAGAAGAAACTGAAGAAAGAGAGAGAGGTATGTTGGATCTGACAAGTTATTTTGTAGTCATTCATCTCTCCTTGATATATGATATGTGTCTCTCCTCTTTTTATTGACGATGGAGCAATCAGACCCTGAGCCAGGACTCGATGCCATCGAAGAACCTCAGTACGATGCGGAAGGTATGTTTAATCTCACAATCTATTTTGCAATCTTCATCTCTTCTTGATAAATGACTTAACTTTAACCTTTTATTTTCCAGAACAAGCAGAACCAGGACTCATCGTTATCGAAGAACCTCAGCCAGGGCCTTCCAAAAGACAACGGCTCATATAAATTTTGCATATTATAATTTATAATCATAATAATATATGATCATAAGTAACGAGATTTTAAGTTTTATTTTGTTACGAGTTCTACCTACCTACTGAATTTGCATAATTTTTGCCTTTTTTCTTTTTAATTACTTGTGTGGAAAACCAGGTGACATTTATCAAATGACAGCATCCATAAAAATTAAATATTGAAATGTAAAAAGTGGGTTTTGCATAAACTGCTAAAAATTTACAATTTTCAACTCGCACTGAAATCGAACGATTCGTCTGAAAAAAAAAACTAAATACTGGTATTTGTAGAAAATTTCAAGTACTTTAATTTCTGTAAACAGACCATTTACCAAAAGTTGATAGTTTTCGAGTTTTAAGCAAAAAACTCGAAAAAAGAAAAAAAAACCGGTTTATTCTGTTTTTTTTTTTAATGCTGCGTCACGAAATTTTGTCCGCAAACCCCAGATTCGGATTAAGCACCCCAAAAAACATATGGAATGAAAAAATCAGAACTAATCCAAAACTCTCCTAGCAAAAATACAATTTAACTGAACTATACCTATAATGTTAGTTTTTACCAACGCGTTTCGTTTGTACGTTACTCGCCAGATGGAAATACATGTATTTATTTTTAGCCGTAATTTCTGCCAACGTAGTTACCAGTCTTTTTCAACTGGTGGCGCAGCGAAGGTGTTAAAGTTTTACATTTTAAGAAAATTCGACATAACTCAGAACACTCTGTAGGGAAGTCTTATGAAACTATTATACCTTATTTTTTGCAGACAATTGGAAAATGCAATAAAATAAGGGTGTTCCATAAGAAAAAATATAACTTTGAAACGCCGCTCTTTATTGCGACACCCTGTATATTTCAGAACAATTTTAAAATGTAGCCTTTATCAACCTACATACTATACATTTAAAATTTTTTCAAAATCTTTTACAGTTTCGCTGTAATCTTCCGTCTCGTTAGTGGTGACTCACCCTGTATTTATCATTGATCTGGTTTACTCATATTTTTTTAATTTGTTTCACATGCCCGCCAAAAACACAATTTCAATTTGATATTAATACATAAATCAAAAACTTACTGTTTACTGTAGTGAGTAGTTGTAGTATAGGTAGATGTGTGTTCACTGGCACTGCTCATGTGGAATTCAGTCCTAAACGTTCTAAACGGTTGTGGTTGCATTTGCTCCACCAGTCTCTGCAAATAAGAAAAAAAAAATATTATAAATTACAAACTTACATAGATTGTTGGACTTCTAGTCCAAGTAACGAAAATTTATGGGCTGCACTAAAAGAAGATTGTAGTACAGTAATCTACTAACTTATTTTCCATGTACAACTTTGCCTTTATTGCCAATTCATTAAATTTCTTTCGTCCCATTTGCAAATATTAATAACTCTAATATTTTTAAAATATGAATTTAAATTACTTTTTACTGTGATAGCCGCAATAAATGTTTAATTATTATTGCTTATTGCTATGCTTTGTTAACCGTAGATATAATATAATTAATATGCGGAATACGTTTTGCATATGGAGCAATAAATTTTTAAAACCTTGTATTTGGAAATAACTCGGTATGTATTTTTCTAACAAAAACCTTGACTTTTTGAACAGCTGCAGTCAGCCACAACCAAGGTTTTTGGTAATATAATATTTAAATAGTAGCTTCATAGTATTTAAACGCAAGAGGAATAAAGATGACAAATTTAGATATAAAATGTGACAACGTTGTTACGACACTTTTTTGCCTATAGACTTACCAGCTGCACAATTGCAATAATTTAAGGGACGAATAAGACTACGAACTACGACTATTGAAGAAGTAGACGATGTTTTAAATATAATTAAAACAGGAGATTCTTGGTTAAAAAACATTCGTGAATGGACTCAGATATCAAATTCAGGACAATTATTCAATATGGCAGAAGATCGAGAAGCCTACGCAATGGTGATCGCTAACGTCGGATAACTCTAATATGGCAAGTGAAGAAGAAGAAAACAGGAGAGGCCTGCGGTAATGAACCAGAAATGCGGCTGGTAGAAGTAGAAAAAAGGTAGCTGGTGAAATTATGATCTTAGTCATTGAAAACTGAACACAGTCCAGTGGAAATGAGAAAACAAGAAGGGAGACATGATATCGTTTATCTGCGGTGGTCTATTTAATAGTCTATACAATGATAATGGAATAAAGACACGATAGTTGATACTAAATAAAGAAGTTGCGTTTAGGTAGGGAAAATATACGAATGATAATATGCACATGATAAAAAACATTTACTGCCCAGAGAGAAGAATGAAGGGCACATAAGAATTTTATAGGAATTTTTCAATAATTTTAAGTTTATGCAACTTATTCTATTGTAAATAAACTCCCACAATGCAGAAATACTTTTAGGTACTGCCATTGGGTGCCAACAGGTCATTTAAGGGCAATAAGTTCGCAAAATTGATATCAGAATGAACGTGTTGTTTGTACGTTGTTTTTCTTGGAATATGGCTGTTCTGTTTTTCAAAAATCTTTCATTAGTGTATAGTTGCTCAAAAAGTGAACTCGTGCAATTTTAAATTTAAAACTATAGCTGAGAGATAGCAACTTGTTACTTTGATTGATAACGAAATTAGTCAAAGAGAAGTGGCCAGACAGCACGGAGTCGTTGTATGGTCCAATAACATACCAACAATTCGTAGAGACTGGATCTCACGAACGACAACCAGAATCAGGCTCGACCAGAATCACGACGTGACGGCCAGAGAAGACAGTTCCTTACAACGCACTTGTTTGCAAAATCGTTTCTTTACCAAAGTAATCCAAAACCGTTCTCGAAATGCTCACGGGTGGACATAAAGCACTTCTACAGAGAAAAGAAGGTTGAGGGAATTTGGTCTAAGTGCTCGCTGCCCAGCAACAGAATGTTTATTAACAGCAGCACATTGACAACGCCTTTGACGCATTGACTTTGCTAGAGACCACAAGCATTGACCGATAGAAGATCAGAAAAATGTGTTGTTTGGTGATGAGTCGAGGATGGTTCTCTATGGCTCAGAAGATTATCAAAACGTACAAAAGAGGTAGTGAACGATATACTGCTTATGCTTGACGAGCAAGTGTTACTTTTGGAGGAGGCTCTGTGGTGTTTTGACAGGCATTTTATTCGAAGGCCGTACTGATCTCGTGTTTATTAATAGAGGAGCGTTGAATGTTCACCGAAACGTTAACGAAATTCTAGACAAGCTTGCAATGCCTTTGCTGGATATGTGGGTGAACTTTATCTTCATGCAAGACAACGCGCAGCCACACGTAGCCAGCATGGTAACGCAATACCTGGAAACCGTCGGTATGCCAAAAATGAATTAGCCGGCTCAAAGCCCAGATTTGAACCCGATTGAGCATGTCTGGGAACAATTAAAACGAAGAGTAAGAAACATAATACCTGCTACAATAAGTTGTGAGCAGCTTCGATTGGCGCTCATGGAAGAATGGGAAGCTTTTCCTCAAGACAACATCCAGAATTTGATCAATTCAATGCCAAGTCGAATGAGGAGTGTAATTCAAAATAGAGGTGGTAATACAGAATATTAAAAATCACTTGTAATTTTTATAAAGGAAGCAGAAAAAAGTTACAATGTTAATTTTTAAAATTTTCCATTAAAATCATCATTTTTGGAAAAAAAATTTTTTAACATGTGTTATTTAAGAAACAGTTGCATATTGCTTTATAAAATATTCTTAAACATTACAAAAACATCCAATGACAATCAATTTCTTGTAGGGTTCTTAAAAATTAAAAAATGTCAAAAATTTTCTTTTTAATGGGGCATGCATTGATCTTCTGATGGTCTCATTCCATGATCTGTGTTTTTTTTTCAGGTTGCGCTTGTTTATAGTATATATTTTGAGCTATTTAACAATTTCAGTGTTTCTAATTAAGTCAATGTACGATATACGGATTATTTATTCTAATGTCTAAATTTCGAAGAATTTTTCGAGTGAATTTGGTATCAAATTTGTTTTTGTCAATTTTATCAAATGATCATAAATATTATGAAAAAAAAATTTTTTAAATAATGAATAAAAGTTTGACTTTAAATCATGTGTTTGTAGTGAATGATTCATATCGTACTGTATTATTTAAAAACTAACATTTTTAAGGAAGGTATAATTCGAATTAGGACTCATTAAGAAATACCTGGCAAACATTCAAATGATTCCAATTATAAATACCAAATTGTTGATGCTATTAACCAACAATAACAGCGTTAAAAGTGATTTGTGAAACTTAAAAAAAAACTTCCTGATTGCAGCAGTTAAGATTAATATCTATTTTGGTTTAGTAATATTTATTTTTATCGGTTATATTTGTATCTATGAACTAAAGAATGTTTAAAGTATTTTTTGTGATGATAACAAAAATTATATGATTCCGTTAGTAGTAGTAAGACACATGATATAATATACAGTGATGAGAGTCTTAAGAATTGGCCAAAATAACGCAAAAGATAGAAAACATAATACGTTGTGAAATAAAAAGAGATAAAACTAGTAGAGGTTGGACTATCGATAGTTTCCCACCTTTAGACGTTAGTTTATGAGCTTAGTTCTTAGTTGACTCCAGTCATATAATAGGTATGACATTGAATAGGAATTGAATGAATAGAAATGTAAGTAAAACAGTTTAATGAGTAGTAATTTTTTAATACAAAATTAAATGATTGATCAAGAATAATTTCTACTATGACTTGAGACGTCGCATACACTCTTGCCAATACAGAATTATCGAAGCTTGGTGGTTAAGTGATGAAGATATCTTACTTTCACGCGGGCGCCCAGGGTTCGAACTCCACATGAGACTTTTTTTGAAATATTATGTAATATTGAACAAGTATGCAATATTGCAAAAAATATTACATACTTAATTTTAATAGAAGCTTTCTGCAGGATTTAAATTCATATTTTTTGAGTAAATTGAGTAATAAAAATTCTTCGAAATTCTCCATAGTCTTGGAACTTCTTAGTCAAGGAACTCTTGAACGCTGGTCTTTATATACCTACTGTATTTCCTACTGGAAGATTGAATGTCGTATTAAAAATCATTGATAAATAGAAATTTAGCTCTAGCCAACACTTTAAACGTTTTTCACTCTGTATTTCTTTTCTCAATCTTCACTCATCCATTCCTCTTCCAATTATTTTCACATTTTTGTGTTTAGTTTATTATAGATCTCTTCTAGAGTCCTTCTACACTTATGTTGGTTTCTTTAGGATACTAAATGACAAATGTACATATATTTATGCATCCGAGGACTGTCGCACTGAACAACCGGTACGTTGCCATTTTTGAGCTACTCTTTAAAACATTTTCGCTACTGAAGTTTTCGGTATTGCTTGGAACTTGCTTGTGGACATACAGGTTAGTGCCGTTTTCTCTCTGGAAACTATCTGTTTTACACTAATCAGACTGCAGCCAATTTACATTTTGTACAACCTCTTCAACTCCTCTTTCAGCTAATTATGTTGCTCGGTCGACACTCTTGAACCTTATTTTTCATAATTTTCCAGGAGTCCTCGATAGGATTAAGGTCGGGCGAGTTACATGGCTATTCCAATGTGTTGATATTGTGATCATTCAAGAACTTTGAGACTGTCTTGGCCTTGTGAGCAGGGGCACCATCGTGTATAAAGAAGTTACATTCGTGAATTTCTCACAAGTTCAATAAATGTTGTTCTAGAATAGTCACGTAGTTCCTTTCCCTCATTGTAACATTCTTTGGCAAGAAATACAACCCTTTTTCTTCTTGCAGTGCCTATCCGTTTCGAATGTTGGCGACCATCAACCATGGCAATCTGTATTTTGCAAACTGCTGCTCTACAAAGATTTTATGGTTGTTGTGTTCAACCATGTACGTAAATTTTTCTGCCAGGAAATCCTTCGCCTTCCTGGTCCTCGTTTTCCTTCTACTTTTCCGTGTTCCATATCTTTCGCTGTTTTTATTGTGGTTAAAAACTCTTTTCCTTTTTCTTTTTACAACCCTGCCCTTCCTTTATTTCCATTAAACGCACCCCATACCATTACACTTTCAGGATGTTTGACAGTTTAATTGTGAACTTTGGATCGTACCTTGACGCGGTGTGTGGACGACGAACAAATTTGGAGCTTCCTGTTACTAACCTGAATGTACTTTCGTCACTGAACATGACTTTTTTCCATTGTTCAGGTGTCCAATGCTGATACCTTTTACAAAAATCTAATTTTTTTTCTTCATTGCTTTTGTAAGCAAGGACTTCTTTGCAGCACATCTTCTTACATGCAGAAACTGTCCTCATCGATGTACCCTCGAAGATTTGTGGCTCGCCAACAAAGATGGAACCGACTTAGCCCGATACTGGGCCGAAATTTTATGAATGACATGTCCGGACACGATAAAGTAAAGTAAGTAAGCACGTCGACTTGGGAATGCTAGATCGTTCTGAAGCCGGTAACGAATCGTTCTAATTGAAACGTTCTGAAGGAGATCAGGATGTTTATTTTTGAGTTATGTGGCAGTTATGGAAGGGTTCAACATTACTTCACGCCTGATGATGGTGCCAGTCCTAGATGATGTTTTTATAGGAGCTGCAGAACCAGGTTTTCTTTCCGGAACAGTCCCTGAAGGCAACGACGCACCCGACCGTTTTAATTTATAAATTGCCTCTCCTGAAACACCAATATCACGTGCTACGGTAATTACAGAGTCCCCTTTCTCAAGTAACGTTAAAGCACGAACTTTCTCCTGTTGTGTGAGTTTCTTTCGACCCATATTTTTTACTTCAATTTAGAATTTAGCGATCCCAAACTTTACTGCGTAAATAAAAAGAAGTTTAACACCGACTATTCGCACAAAGCCAAAGCCAACTGTGTGCAGTATAAACATGCGGAATAAACTAAAAAACTAAGGGTCAGCGGTCAGTAAACTACAGACATCCGCCGTCGTAAGCCCCTCGCTCCTCAAATGCTAAACAAGCGCAGACATAACGCATGCAATTTTTCTTCGAATTTAGTGATTTATTTGGTAATGTAAAGATTTTTTTGCCAGCACTGTATATTGTTTTATTATATATTTTTTATTTAATTTGTGTTATGAGAACAATTTCCGAAGTGAAAATATAAGTGTAATCGACAAAATAAACGTATTTTAAACTAAAATTGTGGTTTATTCCCAATAAAAATAGTAAATAATAACTACTATATAGAATTGCTATATATAAACTCTCCGGCGACACCTAAGAGACATTTTATTTGACCCTGGTATATTCATGGCTCGTGTATTAGGGCAACATAGAACATTCTAGCAACATCAGTAAATTCTACAGAAGCTTTTAGATTCATTGAGACCTGTTTGGGAGAGACAGACAGAGACAAAGTCCACGAACTTGGCCGCTTCTCTGCTCTGTTCCGCTACATTTTATGCGTGCCATATCTTTTTGTCTAAATGTTTATTTTATTCACAGGAGTTGAAATAAGTTTTTAGTATTTTTACTTATTCATGATACTGGCATCTACAATTTTAAATCTATTAATCATTTGAACATGAAACCAACAAAAATTTACTCACATTCGTATGATCTCATAAAAAGCAATGATTAACTCATACATTTACTCAAAAAGCTGTCAAACATAATCGCTTTCATTGTTTCATTGTTACCAAACACTTAAACTTGCAAATATTAAAAACAATATAACATTACCAAAAATTATTCTGTGCGAAAAGTTTCTTTGGTAATCCGTAGGAATTAGTAAACTAATGTATTCCTAATCCTGATAAATTAATCATGACCAGTCAACACATTCGGGTCAATGTCTTAGTTACATGACATTGTAGATTAGTTTCTACATAGCCTTGTCATTAACATTTCAATTTGATTACCATATTTCAAGAAAAATACGTTACAACCACCGTTAACTTATTACTTATTCCAGTGTTTCTTTTTATCCAACCAATACCTTTTAGGTCTGCGTCTATTTTCTTTTCACAGATCGTTTCTATCAGGTATTTTCCACCTAAGTTTTATTTTCATATATAAATATATATACAAGCTATACGCTCCCGCACAAGCGGAAGCTGTTGTCACTTGAAGATCCTTTTTGTGTGGGGGACCATCCCATTCTGAGTTTGGTTTTACAGTTTCTGGTGTGACTTCGCTGTTTCCACTACTTTTCTCCATTCTTCTCTCTCTTATAGTCCTTATATACCTAATACTAATACTCTTTAAGTCTTCTTCCACTTGTTGTCTCCATCTCAGTTTAGGTCTGCCTCCGGTTCTTTTACCTAGTGGTATCCATTCCGTTATAGCTCCTAACGGATTGTTCTTCTCTCTTCTCATTATGTGTCCATACCATCTAATTCTTTGTGCTTTTATTGCTCGAACTATGTTCTCTTGACCCATTTCGTGATTCATCCATTGCCTTGCACCCTCTTAATTTTCCCTCTTTGGTCCCAGTATTTTTCTGAGAATCTTCCTCTCAAAAACTTTCATTTGCTCTTCTTCACTTGCTGTTAATGTAAATGTTTCTGCAGCATATACCAACTACTATTGGTCTTATAATCGTTTTGTAGATTTTCATTTTTGTTTCGGATTATCTTCTTATCTCTAAACATTTTTTTATTTCTATAAAACGCTGTATTTCCCGCTTAAATTCTTCTTTTCATATCTACACTTTCATCTCTTCTGTTGACTAGTATTCCCAAATATTTGAATGTTTCTGTCATTTGTTCTGTCTGAACAGTTCTGTCATTTGTTGCTTCTTTTTCTTGCTTAAGTTCATGTATTTTGTTTTATTTTCATTTATTTCCAGTCCTCTCAGCTTGGCTTCGTTCTCTATTTCTTGGAAGGTTTTCTTTAATGCCCTTTTATCTGTTGCTACTATGGTTATATCATCCGCATATCCTGTTATTTGTGCTGTATTCTTGTTTATAGTTCCTGCGATGACAACTTTTTTATTATCTTATCTAGTGATATAATAAATAGTACCGTTGAGAGCGCATCTCCTTGTCTTACTCCATTTTTTATTTTTATTATTTCTGTTCTTTCTCTTCCGGGGTCTATTATTGCTTGGGAATCTCACACTGACATTTCTATTATTCTTATAATTTTATTTCGTATATTTGTAAGTCTTGGATCATTTTTCTTCTGTTTAGTTTGTCAAACGTTTACAAAAGTATATGTGTTTTTCTGTCGTGCCCGTTTGTTTTCACTTTTACTTGTTTTAGCGTTTGTATAGCTTCTATCGTGGATCTTCCTTTTCTGAAACCGTACTGGTAATCTATCCTTTGTTCTGTATATATTGTTAGTCTGTCTCTAATTATACCAGTCATTACTTTATATGTTACATTCAGTAAATTAATTTCTCGGTAGTTTTTGCATATCCTATGGTCTCCTTGTTTTGGGATTGTCTTATAATTCCCTTCTTCCATTCTTCGGGCAATATTTCTTTGCTCCATATATTCTGTATTAGTTCGTAAATCTTTCTGTATAGTGCCTCCCCACCGTACTTTATAAGTTCTGCACATATTCCGTCTTTTCCCGCTGTTAGGCCAATTCTTTTTCTTCATCTTGTTCCGTGTTCGTTATTGTTTCTCTATCTTCTTCTTTATCCGTTTCTTGATATATTTCTTCGAAATACTTCTGTCATTTTTCTGCTTCTATAGCTATATTGGCTGTCCGTTTCCGCTTACCTAGTTTTAAGTATTGGTACAATGGTTTTGAATTGTGTCTTTTATTTTCTATTTCTATCTTGTTCATAATTTCTTCTACTTATTGATTTTTTTTTCGATTTAAATAGTTTCTTTGTCTTGTGCCTTTGATCTTTGTATTTTTCTCGTTACTCTTCTTTGCTCGTGCTTAACCATTTCCATCATCTTTTATTCTTTTCGTCCACTGCTAATTTGCACTCATCGTCAAACCAATTATTTCTACTTTTATTTTGCATTTTGCCAACCACTTTCTCTGCTGCATTATTTATTCCTTGTTTGATTTTTTTCCCACTGTTCCTCCATTTGTTGTTCTTTAAACTGCATCTCTGTATTTACTTCTTGTACAAATCTTCTTCTTACTTCTTTCTCTTTCAATTTATCTACGTCCCATTTTCTCTGTGCTTTTCACCTTTCATTCTTCGTTGTTTTTACTTTAAATTTTGTAATCACTAGAATATGGTCCGAATTCACTTATTTCCATAGGAATTCTTTTAATTCCTATTGTGTTCCTGGTAGTGTTTTTAAAAGCTACGGTATGACATAATATATAAGACTATATATTATAATAATTCATTATATGTATCAGTATATATATTTGAAAATTAAAACTATTTATGCAAATTATAATCGGATAAAACTTCTTTAAATTCCTTTCTTTTTTTTTAATAAAACTCGAACATTACATTATCATTTACTTGTGCTCAATATCGCGATGATGTTATAAGCTATTTATAAAATTATTTAAAATCTTACAACTAGCGATAAGATAAGAAATATTACTTCATTGTTTATTTACCGCTGTTTTATATTTGTAGAAACATTTCGATTCTGCATTTTTTTAATATGCACCACAAATGATTAATAAGCCAAATGGTTTAGTTTTTTACTCGACACAACTGTATAGACAAGTTTGACAGTTGTCATGTATAGAATGTGTAGTATGAGATATTATAAAAGGACTATCATCTAGGGATTCATCAATTTTTCAGAGGAAATATTTTTAAAGAAACAATCAAAAAAATGTACCCCAGAAAAAAAAAATAAAGTCCAGTATTATAACCCGAGATATCTAATTTTGTTCCGATCGCTCTAATTTGAAACTGTGTTGGATTTTTTAAGAGCGCGGCTGGCATTTTAATCGGTTACCCTCACTCCATTTAAACGAAGAAACATCTAAGCGATCACGATCGCGATGGCGTCCACGATGGCTATCTCGGTTTCTGTAGAATTTCAATAGTATAAAGAATACAATTGGAAATATAGTTTATAAAATGTGCGATTTACAAGAAGAAGCATTGCAAAAATTTAACAAAAGGTATGCGTAGGCGTTCTATTTTTTCCATTTATAAATGCAGCAGAAAAACAAGAGATGTTAGGGTATATCACATTACCCTGAGGCGCACGCAACAAGGAAAATTTCATAAATTGTATCCAGAACTTCGCAGAGATGAGAACCGTTTCTATACATATTTTAGAACGAATTTTGAAAGTTTTGATGAAATTTTAGATCAGACAAATAATTACCAAACAACAAAGAAATTTGTGGGAATCAGTTGATGCTACAGAACGATATTATTTTTAATACGACACCTACGAGATAAACCAACAATGGGAAACATTAAAAACTGCCTCCTCGTTTCTTGCAAAGGGATAGTAAAAGAACCAATAAGAAAGAGAGACAACTGGATGACCGACGAAATACTCAGCAGGATGGACCAAAGAAGACAAGCCAAGAACAAACACAGCCACAGTTACAAAATCATTAACAATGAAATCAGAAAAATGATAACTTCATTTTGATCTTTCAAATGATCTTCAGAACAAATACGACTTATTCAACCTACATAACAAGGTTAAAGAAATGGCAGGGCTGCAAAAAAAGAAACCACAACACAACTCTTTTAGATAAAAATGAAAATACTATGATAATTACTGACGAAAAGCTAAAACGATGGAATTCCTCTTCGACGACGAAAGAGGAAACCTACAAGACATATCTTTCGAGAACAGAGAAACAAGTATAGAAATTACAAAGAAAGAAATATAGTATGCACTAAAGAACACCAGAAACGGAAAAAGCCCGGGGCCAGATCAACTACCTATTGATATCTTTAAAATAATAGAAAGCTCTTTAATAGACAATAAATGGTTGACCTCAACATTTATTGTCTCCCAAAAAAGAAAAATGCTAGCGAATGCACCGACCACCACACCATAAGCCTGATGTCTCACACACTTAAAATGTTTTTAAAGATCATCCATAACCGCATTTACCAAATACTTGATATGGATATTGATGAAACCCAATTTGTATTTCGTAGAGGCGTAGGTAGCCGTGAAGCTCTCTTTGCATTCAACCTACTAATCCAGAGATGCTTGGATGTGAAATAAGATATGTACGTCTGTTTCATAGATTACGACAAGGCTTTCGATTAAGTCCGCCACAAAGAGCTAATGGACGTCCTCAAAGCAAAACAATTACAATACAATGACCTTCGAATTGTAACAAATCCATATTATAAACAGCAGGCACACATAAGCATTAATGAATACACATCAAAAGAGGTCGAAATTAAAAAAAGAGTGCGACAGGGGTGTGTATTATCACCACTACCATTCAAAGCATACTCTGCAGAAATTATGAAAAGAGCTCTTGAGGGAGAAACAGCAGGAATAAAGGTCAATGGAACACCAATTAACAACATTAGATATGTGGACGATACTATTATAATAGCAGAAGACCTCCAAAAGCTAATGAAAAAGTTAGTTGAGTATGGAGAAGAATATGGATTATCAATAAATATCAAGAAAACTAAATTTATGATGATATCAAAAACCCAAAATAATGATGAAAGCATGACAATTAACGGTAAAACTTTAGAACAAGTTGAAAACTACAATTATCTTGGCACAATAATTAATCACACAAACGATTACTCCAAAGAAATCAACGTTCGAATAGAGAAAGCACGAACAAACTTCAATAAAATGAGAAAGGTTCTTTGTGCAAGAGAACTGAAATTAGACTTGATATGCTGGCAAGGTGTTATATTTTCTCGACTCTGCTTTACGGGATAGAAGCATGGACACTTAACTCGTCGACTACTAAAAAGTTGGAATCATTTGAACTGTGGGTGTGTAGAAGAATCCTGAAGATATCATGGACCGAGCATGTAACAAACAACGAAGTCATGAGAAGAGTCAACAAAAGAATGGAAATATTGGAAACCATCAAGACACGAAAGCTGTAATATCTGGGGCATGTTATGCGTAATGAAAGATACAACATACTTCAATTAATTATACAAGGGAACATCTTGAGAGAATGGTACGGACGCACATCAATCGAACTATTCAGAGCGGCAGCATCTAAGATCAGAATAGCCATGATGATTGCCAACCTCCGTCGCGGAGATGGCACATAAAGAAGAAGAATACGTTCTTGTAATCTAAGTGGGACAAGTCGAACAATATATCATATTTTTTACAATTTCAATAAGTTTCGATATTCATTTTTATTTACATCGACGGGACCGGCCATAAATGTAAACTGGTGCGTTCTGAAAACTAAACTAATTATATCGCCGCGATTGTCATGATAACGCTGCACAAATTATTTTGATCCCCAGTAGATCGCGACCAGTATGTGCTCGCAGAGTTGCCAGATTGGGGTATTTCCCCCCATTTTTGGGGTAATTTGAAAGTCATCATCATCATAAGTGGCTCGACAATCCGTTGTGGATCTTGGCCTGCTCACAAAGAAGTCGCCACTCCTGTCGATTCTTGGCAACTTCCCTCCATCTTCTAACCCCTAGAATCTGTAGGTCTTCTATTTGAAATTTGAAATTTTAAAGTGTCTGGGGGAATTTTTGTAAGCTGAAATGGCTAGGGGATTTTTTGGGGGAAAATTGTGGAATATTTTAGGGTGTGATGGTCAATTAAATTTGCGAATGTACATAGAACTGCATATTATTCTGTTCTCATATAATCGAAGATGATGGGATCTATAAATTATTTCAGCGCCCTGTGTTGATATTTTTTTTGTTCCTATACCACGTTGAAGCCTATGAAAGATCGAGCAGCTCCGTATGGATGTCGTATTTTGGGCTGTGTTAGGGAAATTTCAACTCTTAATGTTATGGAATTTTTAAATATTAGTGACATCACATCAGTTTTTATAAATCGTGAAGTAACATTGTTGTCATTGTTTTAGTATGAAAAATTATTCTAATTCATTGCTTTGGTATAAATAGTATAAAAAATTATAGTACAGTGTGTTCCAGTCTACATTCTTGTCAAATTTTTAAATTATGTGACAAAATTTTAAGTTGGGGGGATTTGAGCTTAAATTTGGGGGAATTTTAGTTTCTGAGTGGGGGATTTAGAAAATCGCATCTGGCAACTCGTGCTGGTTCACTTATTTGTTACAGACGAGTCGGATAGCGGTCGCCATCGCACTGTTGCATAATAATTTTTTTGCTAAAAATTTTGTTAAAAACTTTAAAATGCAATCATTTTCTCTTGACAACATGCACTTTTGCTGTAAGTAAAATAGGACTTTTATTTAATGGAACTATTTCAACTAAGATTGTGCAAAAATTTGGAATGAGAATGACTAACCAGTGTTCCCATACTACCCGGACTATCTTCTTCTTAAAGTGCCTATCCGTTCCGGATGTTGGCGATCATCACGGCTATCTTTACTTTATTTATTGCAGCGCGGAACAGTTCAGTGGTAGTCGTGTTATACCACTTTCGCAAATTTTGAAGCCAGGAAATGCGTCTTCTTCCCGGTCCTCTCTTAGCATTTACCTTCCCTTGGAGAATCAGCTGGAGAAGGCCGTAACGTTCTTGATTTCTCATTACATGTCCTAGATATTACAACTTTTTAGTTTTGACGGTCATGAGAATTTCACATTCTTTTCCCATTCTACGCAGGACCTCCACATTAGTAACTCTGTTAACCCAGGATATACGTAAGATGCGCCCGGACTATAATATATGTATTACACATCCATAAACAACGTTATTTTCAATAAAAAAAAAACTACTTTAGAAAGCAGACAAATAAACAGTATTCAATCTAAAACACATAAAACGTACAAAATTGCTACCAAATGACTGTTATAACTTCCAACAGATAATCAGTAATAAACCTCATAACCTTATCGATTTTATTCACAATATAAATAGAACGAAGATAATCAGAATGATATGGTATGTGTTGATATTGACTAAATCTACTAAAAATTTAATAACCTAATACAACACTTATCTACTGAATGTCATTACCGTGATAATAGAAACTAGGTCAGTAACAATATTATAGTTCCTTTATATTATATGGGTAGCAGTTGAACGCTTTTAACGTTAGATATTATTTTTATTGCCTATTAAAATAGTATTTGTAAAATAGTTTTCGAGACCATTCAAAGTTAAATTGTATATAAAATAAAAAAGTTGTAAAGCCTGAAACCGTTATAAACGTCACACGTTTGTTATTTTTCTAAAAATAATTATTTTATTCCAATTCCTGTTCATTTGATTTATTTATTATCTGTTTTGTTTTACTATGTTTTTTAATAGTTGGCGCTAAAATTTTCTTTTATCTAAATACATTATATTTAGTCATTGTTCTTTCCGTTTAAATTTTCATTTATTTCAGTTCAATTCTTCTTGGTCCCCGTAAGTAGTATCATCATCATTCAATCTTCGCTTATCCACTGCTGGACATAGATCTCCCTCATAATTTTCCATCTATTTCGATCTTGTGCCTCTTGCATCCAATTCCTATGACAACGTTTTAGATCGTCAGTCCAACGTGTTGGTGGACGACCTCTGCTTCGGTAGGCATCGTCTCTTGGTCTCCATTCCAGTATCCGCTTTGTCCACCTATTATCTGTCATTCGAGCCACGTGACCTGCCCAGTTCCATTTCAGTGTTGCTACTCTCTCTACTGCATCAGCCACTCCTGTCTTTGTCGTAGCTGGCGATTTGGGATCTTGTCTCGTAGTGAAACGCCCAACATAGCACGCTCCATCGCCCTTTGACACACACGGATCTTTTGAACTGTTCTCCTTATCATGGTCAACGTTTCCGCACCGTAAGTTAACACTGGCAAAACACACTGATTAAACGTTTTTCTTTTAAGGCATATTGGTATATCAGACGATTTGAAAATATGGTTCAGCTTGCCGAAGGCTGCCCAAGTCAGTCTTATACGACGGAGAAGCTCAACGGTTTGGTTATCTTTTCCTATGCGAATCTCATGACCTAGGTATTTATAGGCCATTTCCTGGTCTATGGATCTTGTTTCTACGCATATATCTTCGCTGACTACAAGATTTGTCATCATTTGGGTTTTAGATATATTTATTTTCAATCCCCCTTCTAGCGAGGAAAGGTAGAGCCGATTTAAAAGTTCTTTGGCCTCATCTATCCTATCAGCTATTAGTACAATATCATCTGCAAACCTTAGATGGCTAAGCTTTTCTCCGTTTATGTTTATGCCCTTGTCGGTCAGTTTTGCCCTTTTACATATATATTCCAAAAACGTAGTGAACAGTTTCGGCGATATGGTGTCCCCCTGGTGTACTCCACGTTATATCGGGAATTTCTGGGTTTGACGATCACCCACTCTAACACTGGCTGTTGCGTTTTGGTATATGTGTTTAATTATATTTATATACCGATAGTCAATTCGGCATTCTGTCAAGGCTTCCAACATTTTTTGTTGATTTACGGTGTCGAATGCCTTATGGTCATATAGTCAGGCCATGGAGTGGGGTGTCAACTTTGGAAAAATGGCGTGCACCCTATTCTTCATGCTATGGCATGCTGGACGAGCCATACAGTCTGTAGTCAATACCCCGAGGTATGAGCGGGAACACAAAGTGAATAAATACTCATACGCTTATGAAACGCACCTGGCGGATCATAAGGGCCTTCACATTTTACTCTTTTTCAACTTGTCTTGAGTGAAATGTCTTTAATCTTTCCTATCAGCCTCTCTTGGCTAACTCTTGTTTCTTCCGACCCCGAATGGCGTAAGTAGTATACTAACTTTCATTTGGTTTCAACTATTACTTGTTTGTTTGTTGGTAAATCCGAATTACGATTGTCAGTTATCGCTTCAAAATAATAGAAGTAGCGGACATGTCTTATATTTAAACAAGAATTTTAGTTTTAGGTCACAATCCCATTTTACTGTTAATTCTACTTCTTGGGGTTAGTTTTAATATGTTACAAATATTCATTGTTCTATATTCTCAGTTAATAATCTTATTTTAATATTTTTTATCATATTATACATAACTTCTACAGGGTGTTTCAAAAAAAGGTAACACATATATAATACAAAACAATTTTTTTACGATTTTGCCGAAACTATTGGCAACATTGTAATGAAATGTTATACAAATATGTTTTGGAAGCTGATACATCCCATGACATTCTGACATTTCCCTTCTAAACTTAATGCCGTATGTCTTCTAAAGCACTTCCATAAGTGGTTCCATCTACCCTAACGTATTTAACTACTTTACAGTTTTGTCGGGTCACGGTGTCAGGCACCGATATTGACCTCATTGTGTTATAAAATCTTGTACATGTTATAGTTACAACCTATTGCCTTATTTGGTCTCTAAATTTGCTACCATATATGGTTTTCAACTCCTCCATGGCTGGATAACATCTAGCTCTAGCCGTTGGCTGTTATAATCGGTCGTACCGTAGCCAATTGGCTACGTGTAACTACATTTTCCATTTGCAGCTACATTCGTGTAACCTTCTGGCTAAGGTTTTGGTATTAACGACTACTTTGATAGCCGGGACCGACGGCTTTACGTGCCCTACAAAGAACGGTGGCGGCTCAGTTAAATTAGAAATTAAAAAATTTCCGAGTCGTCTTGGTACGCCATTACCTAGTCACTGACCCCGTTCAACTGCTAGCTTACTTGTGATAGTTTTCAGTGTCATATACTGCTAGGGAACAAATAATGTTATCTTGGACTAAAGGAGCAGCTAGAAAGTAAAAATTAAACTAAAAAAGAAACTAACAATATATTGGTCGCTCATACTACCAATGCTGACATATGGGCCAGAAAGATGGACCATCTCCAAAAAAGACGCAAAACGCCCACTCATCTTCGAAAAGAAGATATTAAAAACAATATTGGGCACAATCTGTGAGAATGGTATTTGGATAAGCCGATATAATTTCGAGCTGTACAAGAAGTATAAAGAAATAGTAAATGGGCATCAGTAGGTAACAGAAGTAGGAGTAGACGAAGACTAACACGGGGGGATAGTGTGACTCTGAACGAAGACGCAAAGAAGATCGGCGCAGCAAGCTGGCAACGGTTTGCAATGAACATAATCAACTGGGGAAGGTTCTGGTCATCGCCAACCGTTGCCAGTTTGCTGGGAAGGTAGAGGCTCAATTAGGGCTGTAGTGTCACTGATGTTATCAGGTATACCTTTAGCTTTCGCGTAAAAATATATTTTATAATAAACATTCAACAAGAATAATCCAGTAAACGATAACAAAGGGCGGATATGAAACTTTTATATTAAATGTGTAAATACAAACGGCAAATTTTTCTGATGTTTATGTTTTTATTGAAAGGATATTGGAAATTCAATACAACCAAATTTATAATTTAGTTAACCACAGCCTAAAATATGGTATATGGAAAATTTTTCTTTAAGTTTAAACACATTTTAATGGTTGAAAAAAAAAATAAAATTTTCAGTGATCTATAAACGGGACGTCGGCCCACAATGGGTGAAGATTCCCCTAATTACTTCAGAATGTTTCTATCGCCTTTTTTTACTTTGTTCTCTTTCAATCTGCTTGGTATTTGTATTTGTTCCTGTTGCCACACAATCTGAATCAATTTGTGATCGCCTTAAGTAAAAATGGGCCACATTCTTTTATAATCTGGGCGGAATATCGCTATCGCCTCATCTTTCGTTGTTTTTTTTTAGTTTATAAACATTTAAAACATAATAGATCTTATGATTTTGTTTACTTTGGCTCAGTTATAAATCTTCAAAGTGTTGACACATACTTCACTGTTTTCATTTATTTCTCCAACCCGTTCCCCTTTTTTATTGCTACAGTCTGACATTCTTGCGAATTTATATACAATCCCTTAACATTATTTATCATGAAACCAATTTTTTGCTTTATTACATATTGTTTACTGGCTTTTAAATGATCTGTATAAGGAATTATAAGAAGTTCGATTATATTTAACTGGTTTTGCGTAATCCGATATGATGTCTAATAGTAGATTTAAAATAAGTATTTAAAAAATTAAGTAAATCTTTTTAGTTTATTCCAATATTTATTTTAAATTTGTGTCATATTATTTTTTATAAATTAAAAAGGATAAAAACTAAATACATTACAAACCAAACGTAAAAATGAACAAAAATAATCAAAAACTGCATTTCGATACCCTAATGCTGATAGGTCGTAACCCAATTTTATAAAATTTTACAAGAGGCACAAAAAACTGTATAGCATAATTATAAAAGATTGCTTGTGTAATGTTTTCTTAAATAAATAATTATGTAATGGCTACTAAGTGAGTTTATTGTAAAAATATAAATTTGTTTAATTTTGATCAGGGTACTAAGGGATACGACATATTGTAACCAACGTCATGGCGACTTACGAGTATATAGAACTCTTAGAAAATGTAGTAAGTTATTATAACTCAAGGTGTTCTCATAAAAGTGTGGTTTACGTCATTTTAAATCATAATCCTTATTTTTTTATTTTTATTAATTTCAAATAAAAACAGATACAAATGTGTGTTTACTTTAAATAAAATGTAGCAAACTAAGCGAATACCATTTAAACAACGTTACAGTTAACATTTTTAGGAATAATTAAAATAAAATAACTAAATAATAAGTTTAAATCTTGGCTTTTTTTTTGATTTTTGTTATTGTCTTTGGTGATTAAGTCTTCGTGAGGCAGCGTATCATAGAAGTAGTGCACATCTGCAGGTAATACAGACTTTAGATCTTGAAGGTCCTTCAATTTTTTTGTGGTTATTTTTAATCTATTCGATTAAACGTTCGAAAAGGTTCGAACGTCGAAACGACGAAAGGAGTTCATATTTTTGATCATGGGCCACTTTGTATAATATATCCCCATTTGGTAGGTATTTTAAGCCTCTAAGATCTGTTACCTTCAAATCTCCTTTTGATTTACCTGGACGAATTGAGCTGTAGCGAAAGTTTTTAGAGTCAGTGTAGTTTAGAAAAAAAGTGTGGGTGAGATAGGATACTTCCAAAGGTGCAGGATTCTTCCTGGCTTCTGATATTACCGAAATATATTCTGAGGGTAGGAATATTTGCCGATTTTTTAGTCTTCGTTCAATTAGACTGTGGGTAGAGTAACACTCCATCTGAGTGTGGCCTCTTTCTAGAAATTTTTGCTCAATCTCGACTTCATACTTGGACGCTAAAACCGATAAACCATTCGCAAGGACGAAATTCCTATTCTGATAACCACAGCCGTCCGAGAATATTATAACATTTTTCTTTTCAAAGGTCAAATATTGTTCTAGATGTTTTATTAAACACGTAGTGAATACAGATGAATCAAGGTCTGCCTCAGTCTCATTCCAAACGAAATTCCTGCTGCGATGGTTTTCCAAGTTATATATTGTAAAGTTATGTACTTGTAGCTTTGTTTTATAGTACAAAGAACTAGCCTGTAACACTGGCCACAATTTGACTGCCTGCACATCAACGACAAAACAGTAAATTTCTTTATGGATGGCTCTGGTTTTATCGGTTTCTTTTTCGACGCGTGCTAGGTCTTTTGCTCTAATGTGGGATGCGTATTGTTCATCTGTAACCTGTTTCATCTTGTAAGATGAACATATATCACATTGGTCCTTGCGTGGTTTAAACAAGGCTAAATTCATTTCGTCAAATTCTGTAGAGAATTTACAATTTGATAATGGTACCTCCCTGTCTTTACATTGTTCTTTATAAAGATTATATACTTCAGTTTTCGATTTGAAATTATGTTCCAGGTATAACTTTCCAGTAGACTTGCGGCAATAGTGGCTCTCTATTTTATTCAGGCTGTTCAGAAACTCTCGTAAATTCTGTACTCGCAAAATGTCCTCTTTTGCTTTTGGTGTAGACTCTCTTTTTTCTTTGATCCTTGTTTGCATCATGTCACAACTTTCTAGAAATCCATCTTTTTGTGCCGCACTTACCCAGTTCTGTACCATCTTTTCTCCTACTCCTAGTGTGTTAAGAAACATCAATTTGCAGACTTGTAATTTATCGCCTTTTACTGTCAGAAAGTATTCGTAGGTACCACTTCGCCTGGAAGGTCCATCTACATAACATCTTTTTTTCTCCTTGTATGTAACCATATGAGCGAAGAAAATCCTTTTTTGTTCTCAGGACATTTCCCAAAATTTTAAAAATATTTCTTTTCTTAAGTTTTCTGATACTGTTTGGCAAAAGCGAGTCGGCACGGTAGCGCAAAACTTCGAGACACAGGCTGGCTTCATTTTACGTTCAGGGCGTAGAATATCATGTTTCACAATGTTTGGTAGCCTTCTATAACCAGTATATTCCCTTCCTAACATTCTTGACTGTTTTGGACTTGTTAGAAATCGCGGGAATGGCCACCTTACTATTTTATTTAGGTTACAAAAATTTAACAGCATATAGGGATGCACGGTTGGTTGCTTTTGACACAAAAATATGAATTTTCAATTTTTTGTGGGTTACGATCTGTCAGCATTAGGCTATCGATTTGTAAATTACGGATTACTGATTCACATGAACGTGTCATTCCAAATAATTCTCTTTATTCCAACTTCTGTTATCTGTTGACACATGGAAACCATACTCATTCAAAAAGCTCGACATAAAAGAAAAAAAATATTTAAGCAAATTAGATTCATTGTCCGCTTACGTGACTTTTTTATATAAATAATATCCCATTTTTTCCAAAACTATAATATTCAAATTCTGTAAATAGTGATTCTTGACCACGCAGTCATTTTCTATAAATAGCAACGACATAATCGTCAAAAAACACGTTTGTTGTTCTCTTAATTGTATTGTTTAATCTATAATAGCAGCTATCTACTCCTCGCACTAATTAAGAAGAATGGTTTAATTTAACGAAAAATTTACAGGACACACAAATGTTGCGAAATATATAAGCGATAATTTTTCAGTTTGATTAACCTTTTAAGCGTTGTAAACACCAAACACTATCTAAATTAGACCTTGGTGACTGGTTCTAAAGGACAAATTTATTTAACTTTATGAGATATGATCCAATAGCTCTTTCATTATAACGATTTCAACTGTCTATGAACCTAGGACACTTTTTGTTTATAGTTTTAACTAAAGACTAAGTGGACAACAATTTGTTAGGATTTCAAATCTGAATGAAGATAACGGCAAAAAATATTTCGTTAAAATATTTTACCCACAACACTCACAAACAATCAAAATAAGTATATATATAGATAAAATTAAAACAAAAATATAAAATAATTTTCCATAGATACGAGGGTCATTCGTAAAAAATGGTTCCCTATGCCGCTGAGAAAGAATGCGACGTACTAGAAGAAATCTGACAACACTGCCATATGCATCAACTTTTCCTCTCCCTCACCCACCCCTAAAGACTCGCTGAATTGTTTACTTGTTTAGTACCGGCCTAGGCAGTGATGCCACTCCTCACAATTTATCGTGAGATCTCACGAATTAAAGACAAAATATCAGATCTCAAGATTCTCTCTCGTCTTATATCTTACGATTTTTAAAATTTTTAGGACGTTGCTAAATCTCAAGATGAATACTAGGTACGTAATAAAATGTATGGAAGAAAATCGGCATTTTTAAGTGCTTTTAGATCGTCACCTTGAAATATTCATAAATCCAAGTGAGCTACTCCAATTAACTCAATTAATATACACAATAATATAAACAAAGCTTAAAATGTTCTTTATTGCTTTGAAAGTCTCAATATCGTTTCATAAACAACTGAAGTTTATTTATATTTTACCATCTTTAATAAATATCAATAGACAGAATTTTGTGTTAGTTAAACGATCAACAGACCTAGTAAAAGCATATTGAATTTTAAGATTATGAAGTTTCATATAATAAGGATTGTATTTCATCCTCAACAACTTTTAAATCCAACAAGCTGTTTTTGAATAACCACTTAACCACTACAGTAACAGTTATTATAATATAAAAGTGAATACGCAATTACGACGTTTCAATTTTATCATTTAAAAATCCCATTCCCTTCAGAATTCAACTGTAGCGAAATTTCATAACTTTGAACGATTTATTTCTCCCGATTTAACGATTTCTCTTCATGTGGCAACTGTGGCATCACTGCGAGCACTAGCGGCCTTATATAGATTTCACCTATAGACATTCATCGTCAGGTAATCGAAGTTTATGGTAAAAAATGAGTATCTGTTCAACATGTTCGCAAATGTAGAGAATTCAGTGAAGGCCCAACGTAAATTCACGATAAAGATCGGAACGGAATTCAGTTTCAGGCGAAATTGTCAAAAGAGTTAAACGAATATTACTTGAAGATCAGAGGTTTACCATTAAATTAAACTAACACTTTGGTGTCTTACGCTTCAGTACCAATGATGAAGTCAAGGAAGAGGTTACTGGATTCCTCAAACGATTGGCGGTAGAATTCTATAACATGGGGATAGAAAAATTAGAGCATCGTCTGCAAAATTTTTGGACAGAAACGGCGATTATGTAGAATACTAACGTAAGTTTTAAAATGATGTACAACGCTAAGAACAAAAATAAGGTTGGGAACTTCATTTTACGAGTGGCCCTCGTATCTAAAACTTGCAACAAAAAGTGTGCTTTTGTCGATGATGGATGACAAATAAACAGAACAACAAAAACGAATTTCATCGAATATTTCATAAGCTTGCTTAGATTTTGGTAAATTTGTGGCAGTCTTTTGTAAATGCCTTTGGTTTTGCGTTTATGCCTGCAGATGACGCAGATTTTTTCTTTTTGACTGACGATTTTTAGATGCTGATTTCTGTTTAAATTTTTGTCTTTGCTGCAGCTTTTTTAACCTTCGTCACTTTCTGTACGGATTTCGTCTTTTCGCCAGCGGCTGAACATTTGAGCGGCGGTAGTTTTTTCGGCTTAGTTGTTTCTCCAGTTTCTTCTTTTTTCTCTTAAAATAGGCTTTGCACATCTAGAGGGCGGCTTTGCAAATCCAGAGGACGACGATAACTTGAAAGATTCTGCACCAACGATCCAGTAGATTTTACTTTTAAATGTTTTTTGATGAATGTTACAACTTTTTCCGAATCTTCTTTGTAATTCGCCGCCTATATTTCTTGATAGCTTGAAGAGAAGAACCCCCTCTCTTCTTAAGACCTTTTATAGCATTTTTGACCATTTCAGTCGGTCAGATAGCCAAGCGGGCTGGGCGGCCGGTTCTCATTCGCTTCACTGCGAGTGGTTCAGTGGATGTGAGTTCGATCCCCAGCTCGGTGTACAGAAAACAAAAAGGCTAACGCAGCAGTTTAAAATTCTAAATGAATCTGCGGCTTAGACTAGAATATGCTGGTGTCTGATCGGCCTATGGTGGAGCAGTACTGCAAGAGATAAGGGCTTGTGGCTCGGTGATACTTCTCCATAGATCCCTACCGGAAGGGTGTACCGCCTAAATACCGGTGTATATATATACCATTTCAGACGTTGACGGATGGGAAGGTTTTGCCCGTGGATTTTTTGCCTTCTCTTATTTTTGTGTAGTGAATGATTGGAAGCGGCTCATGATTGATTTTCTGCATTTGCCATATTTTTAAAGATTTGTATTGTAGCGGATTGTAGCGAATCACTGAATGAGGAGTGACAGTTAACTAATAAATCCGTAATGTTGCGTAACTAATAATATCATTTAAAACGTAACTTGTACTCCAATGTATCCACCTTACCTTTCTTATGAGGAGATTGTTCTCAATTAAATTCCTTAATGAAATTTCGAATAACATCAGGTGTAAAAGCTTGACATTATGTTTTTATTACTCTGTCAAGATTACGAAACGGCTTCATAATGTAAGCTTATTGTTTTAAGCAGCCCCAAAAAAAAGTCCAGAGGAATAAGATCTGGAGACCTGGGGGGCCAAAGAAAGTCCATTACTTTACCGTTAAAAGCGTGTAGGACAAAATCGCGAACATTTCTTTTACAATCACATGTTAACCCATCATGTTGGTGCCATATTTCTTGCCTTCCAATTAATGATAGGTTATCACGAATATCGGACAATTGATTATTTAAAAATTTAGATGCGCACAATAGACCTATAAGTTATATTCATTATAGCCAACATTGAACAAAAAGATGAACGTAGTATTTGAGAAGCTGTAGATAGAAACAGACATGTAGAAAATATGAATACATGGAATGACCCACAACGAATCCCAACAGCACAAGAACAAGAACTAGTATTGAGAAATTATTAGAACAGTTCGATTCGATATCCAAGAGGTGATTCCATACACCAACTATTTTTAGGAGCTAAAGTTAACATATGATTGACGTCGCCGGCATTGAATATGAAGAAGATCTAGTTCATCGGGAAAGTGGTTAAAAATCGATAACAAAATTTTCCCGAACAGACAAGACAAACTGAAGTTAATACAAATCTGTTAAAATAGAACTAAGCATTACCAAATTCGATTTTCTCCTCAAATATGCCCAATGATCAATTATTATCAAATTTCACAACTCGGCATTGGGTTAGTTAAAAAAACTCCCATCCTCCATTAACGTTTTCAACCAATGCACTGGCCACGACCACCTCTATTAAAAGTCCTTTGACTAGTTGCATTTTATAGTTTTTTGTACCTTTTCCTACCAATACTAATCACCTCTGTATTTCACAGGGTTGATTGTTGTTATTATAGCTACATTATATTGATTTCATAACTCAGGTATTTGTGTGACCTCTCGTATAATATCGCAACCAACGCATTTAATCAAAGATTGTCACAAAAAAACTTAAGCTGTGTATTTTTATTTATATAGTATTTTAGAAAACCACGTAATTTCAAAAGCTACATTATGCTTTTTTTTCACACTTTCCAATTAAACCCAATTGAGAATAAGGCTACTTTGAAAATTTCACTAGTTAATCAGTTTTTATTACCCATTTGCCAGTGTTTATATAAAGTGTAATGAATTTTACTATTCTAAATAGTTAGTTATATCAGTGACGTAATTTCTGAAACATCACAAATGCATGTATTTTGTTCAATTTTTTCTCATTGCCGTATCCAATAAGGATTTTTTATTAAGTGAGTTCTTTTATATATGGAAATGAAATCTATAAACTTGAGAAACTTAAAAATATTCCAAATGAACAAAAAACCTACAGAAAACGGTCGACGAAATATCCATTTTAAATAGTCTATGGAAATATAAATCCAATAACAATTGACGGTAAATAAATTAAGATGTTAAGATAAGGGAGTTTTATGAGGTACTCGATCGAAAGCTTTTTCGAAATCAACAAAACATAAAGGTATCATTTTGTTGGTCCAACCATTTTTGTGTAAGTATTTAAAGACAGAACATAGCTTCTACAAGACAAAAATAATGGGTTGATAATCTCCCACATTAAACGAAAAACTAAAACAACTGCAACCTCTTACAGCTTGTATATTTATTAGGGCAACATTATAGGTTAGACCTTCTTCCCTACAAACCGTCTGTTGAGTTTTCCATATGGATATATGTATAAGTATTTTCGTTGGTAAAATCATTAACATTTTTATGGACATAAAATCAAGGCTGTTATGTAAAATACTAATAAGCGGAAATATAAATTAGATAATATTATTCGTAACAAAAACATACCCAAGGCACATTTCGCAATTCATGGTTAAAATCATACGGATCAGTCATCGTAAAAAAACACTTTCAACACAAACTCAAAAAAATTGGTCAATTCCTTGCTTCGATCAGCTGAGCGAGCGACAAAACCGGCGACCAAACCTTAATCGATACCTAAAAAACTACACGAAATAAACCGGCCCCTATATCAATCAATGTATATTCGCTAAAATCACTTGCTGTAGTATGTATTACGATTAAAGAACTAAAAAACACAATATGTCAAAAAACCGCAATCCGGCCGCGATGACGTAAATAGAGTATAACTCGCCGGCACCGCATGCTATGATGTACTGATTGAACGGAGTGACGGAGCGAGATGCGACGTCGACGGAGCAATCAAGCGCATTGGAGAGAGAGAACGACAGTTTTTTTTTACGAATATTGACGGGTCTACAAAAATGAGAGGATTTCCTAACCTTCGTAATCTTTTGCTTATTGTTGACAATGGTATTTTTAGATTTGATGTGATGATTCGGTTAGAAATACTTGGAAATTCGTTAAAAAATTTTTATTAACAGTGACAGATTTTATATTCTTACACAGCTTGCGTAGAGTAATTATATGGAAATACATCTAAAAAGGCGGTGTTTATGTTCAATTATCTTCTCTAGAAAATTCTCTAGAAGAGGAAAATATTTAAAAAATTGACTTTATTTATTACTTTAAATTATTTTACATAAACATTCCTTCACTCTAGAGCAGCTTCCCAGCGCAAGAACAGTGCTCTGATTCATACGATAAATTTGTACAAATCGTAAAACAAATATCACGAAAATAAATTCCTATAAAAAAAAGAGGTTGCCGAACCGAATACATAGCGGAGCTAAATGAAGAATCTAAACCCCTACTTAAAAGATACGAGCAGCTATATGAAGACGATGCCTTTTCGTAAGCAACAATACAGGCCGGGGAGGAAGTGCTACATGTGACAAGTGGCGCAAGCTGGTCATGAGTCTAGACATGAAACAAAACAGCAGACGCGGTTGTAAATTATTTCGGAATCTTGGCAACAATTCCGCTGCCCCGGCACCCAATCTGACAAAAGTCACACCCGATCAGATAGCCCATCGTCTCCTGACGAATGGTAAGACGACATCAACGATGAACAGAGTGAGAGTACAACGAAATATCGACGAAAAAGAGGATGTTCTAGGTACCTCGTTTTGTCTGGAGAAGATGAGAGGTGCAATCCACCAAATAAAAGATAATAAAGCGACTGGCCTAGACGATATAGGATGAGAGAGACCTGTACAAAAGAAGACCTATTTTTAGCGAATGACAGTGCCATCTATGTGGCCAACCACTGGAAATACAAAATTTAAAGCTGTTGGTGTTCCGGACACGGAAAGTAGGTAAGTACTCTAGAGCAAAATATTCAATTAATATAATTGCCTTCATTACACAAACCTACTCATATGTCTTCTAAGTGTTAAATTACATGGAAGATTCAATAATAAGTTTGTGTTGTTATTCTATGATGCTGAAACCTCAAATTTTAAGAGCTATAGTCGTAAAAATGAATTTTTCATAAGAAATTCATTTGTTTGACTAAATTTAGAGGGTATCAAATCTGGTGAATAGAGAGAACGCCAGATTGAATATCTGGCGAATAGAGAGATGTTGGAATAATAAAGCTCTTCGAAAGTTCAGATAAAAGATCTCTCCTTTACATTTTTAATAAAATTTATTAAACTAGCAACATAGCAACGGATTGCCTTTTATCAACTTATGTGTTATGTGACGATACCTAAAAAAGCAAATGCGAAAAGATTAGTGACTACCGAACCATCAGCATGATGAGCCATGTTTTAAAAATATTTGTTTCGACTTTTGCACTCAATGATGTAACAAAAAATATAAAAACAACTTAGTGATACGCAGTTTGGGTTCCGCAATAATCTTGAAACGAGAGAAGCACTATTTATTATTCAAGTTATGGTACAGAGATGCAGAGATGTCGATGTGTCGATCACATTTATATGTGTTTTATTGACTTTGAGAAGGCCTTTGATCAAGTTGTGAAAACACTAGGATTGGCCAGGATAATTCTGAAGAGTTGCACATACGAAGAGGAGCAACACAGGGCTTATACGGTATCAAAATTAATGGCATCAATATTGATAATTTGAGGTACAGTACGCGGATAATTAATTGCTTGGTCCTTTTACAAACAGTGAAATAAAATATTGTCTTTGAAACAACAAAAAACGTTAACCCTAACCTTTTCAACCTATGCAATCGTCTTCGCTTTCTATAAATTATATTAGTAAAACATATCGATGAACTTATGATAAAGACCTATGAGCATTTATGTATGTGTTATGAATAGAAAAATATACACAATAAATAAATATAAAATAAATATAAAAATGTAATAAGAAGGGAATCAAAATTGGAGACAAAGTCATAATTGGAATAGTAATATCTGGTGTAATGAAATAGTATGTATGTACCTACATAATTTTTTGCGCGTTGATAACATAGAACACGTGAATAGATCCACGTTCTTAGGAATGGACCTGGTGGCAAATAATGCAGAAGAACTCGAAATAAAGAGACGCCTTATAATGGGCCAATAAAACCTGTTTCCTAATGGGCCATATATTCAAATAAAAAAAAAGACCGGGAAACAAAACTCCGAGTAAATACAGGATCCGACAGTAAAACAGGAAGATTTGAGGTCTGGCTTGCAACATACGATGAGGTGGTGGAGAAGAAACTCACCGGCTGTCAGGACCTGCATGGCTTACTACTAAGTTTACAATTAAATATGTTTTACATACTATCAAAATAGCTAGAGTTTAGTGCAAACGCTTCGTGACTTTCGACGGCAAGTAAAAATACCGCGTAACCAATCTGTTCCGTCAGATAACACGATTAAAAAGTGGGTAAGAAATATCGAGCAAACTGGATTGACATCTAAAATAAGAGGTGGTAGTGCCAAAACAGTTCGAACCCCTGTTAATATCGAACGTGTTGGACAAGCAATCTTGAGAAATCCGCGGCGATCGACTATCCGTCACGCCACACGCCAAATTAAGTGAGTTGTTCAAGCTCCTAATCCGGATTGAACAACGATTTTCAACAACGAATTAGATTGTAAGGATATGCTTGCCAAACTGGAAGAAAATGATGACCAATTTAAAAACTTGTGAATGAGTGATGAGACTGGACAGTGGAAAACACTAGTTTGCTTCATGTAAGATCTCTTCATGCTCAGAAAGTGACAGTATGGTGTACGTTTTAGGCAAATGGAATTATCGGTCTATATGCTTTTTGAGAATTGGATTAAAAATTGCGTTACCGTTAATTCTGAGCATTACATTGCAATGACTCATAGCTTCCTCGTACCACAACTTGACCGCTTTCTAAACAATGAAAACACACCTTTTTAACAGGACGAGGCAACAAGCCACATTCAGAGAATTTCAATGAATGCTTTTAATGGTTTGATTCCACGGCGTATTGTTTCTTAAAACGGGAATGTCAGTTAGCCTCCTCGGTTTCCCGACCTAACTGTCTGCGACTTCTTTTGTGGGGATATGTAAGGTCAAAAGTTTTTGAAAGTGTGTCAATACCAGCCAATATGCTACAAAGTGTTGTGAAAACTTCCGGGCGCGACTCCAACAATGCATAAATAACAACGGAAATCATTTGCAGGATTTGATGTTTAAAAATTAATTTTTATTACATTGGAATTAAAATGAGTATTCTCTTACTTTGTATTAATGTATTAAAAGGTATTAAAAAAATTCTTTAACAATAAAATTATTTACTAAATCTTTTCGTTTCATTGGCAGGACCGTTAAAATAATAATCAGGTCCATAATTAGTTATAAGTGTCAAATATGGGGCATAATACACAAATTTGTCTATGCATTAGAGTCCAGGCCCAACTTGGGCAGTAGTGCTATTGAATGGATGATTGCTTGCAAATAATGAAACTATTTTGCCAGCCTTGTTGGCGAGATAGTTTTCGAAAATAAGCAGTGCAATTTTCTATTCCAAAGAGTCAGTGATATCAGATGGTAAACTTTATATCACAATTTTGGTGGATGAACCTAGCGCTCCGCCAATTATTGAGAGACATGAGACAAGATAAATGTAAGATAAAAACCGGATAACGTAGGAACAATATTGAAATATTGAACAATATTGATTAAAAGGCATAAAGAAAGACAAGGACCAATTTAAACATTACTGGTCATGAGCAATTAAATGAGGGGCATCCAATATTATAATTTTTCTAACAAAAAATAACAAACCTGAAATCGGTCTACCAGGAGTACTTTACAAAATATTCTGAAAATAAGATTTATATCGTTTTAATGTGTTAATTCAACAGAAATTCTGCTTGGATACACGTTTGCGCTTTCCTTCCGGGTGCCGTGGACACCATTTAACTCAGTCGTGTTAGGTTTCATTATAGTTTCATCACAGCTTCTCGTGAGACAAGAACGGACCACAAAAAAAGTAGTTTGTCATCCGTGAGCTGTAGGACTAGATCCTATTATGGGCTATACTTCCGAAGATAAAGAGAAACTACGGAAAAGTAGTCCGAAAATGGCGATGAAGCTCAGCAAAGACCTCAAAAAGTCTAGTAAGCTAGTGTGAGCGTCACAGCAAAAAAAATGTTAAAATACCATTGAAGCAAGGCTCAAGACCCAAACGAGACTCAACCTTTTCAGCTAAGACCGATCAGTACCCAATAACTCAATATAATACATACTGACACTAGTCGCCTTATAGTCACCATTTTGACTGGTCTCTTGTGTTTCACGAACGGTGATTATCTGTGATTTATGAGTGTAAAATAATCAATGTTATGTCAAAGCACTTTCTGGATATATGTACCTATCTACGTTAAACACAAAGAATTTTTGCTACTAATGGCCTTCTTTGTATACAAACTGATTTTAATTAAAGTATAGCTAATGCTAAGATCAGATAAAGTCGCAAGAAAAACGAAATGCCAAATATATAAAACCCTAATAAGACCGGTACTCACATACGGCTCAGAAACCTGGACACTCACTAAAAGAGAGGAAACGTTGTTAGCCACCTTCGGAAGAAAAATCTTGCGACACATATATAAGGGCACAAAAGAAAACGGAATATGGCGAAGAAGATACAACTCTGAACTATACAAAATATACCAGGATCCGGATATTATAACATTCATTAAAATAGGACGGCTGCGTTGGATAGGACATGTAGAAAGAATGGAAGAAGGCGAAATACCAAACAAAATATTCAAACAGATGCCAGTAGGAAAAAGAACAAGAGGAAGACCGAAGCTGAGATACTTAGAACAAATAGAACATGATATAACAACCTTAAAAATAAAAAACTGGAGAAAAAAAGCACGAAACAGATCAGAATGGAGAAGAATCCTGGAGCAGGCCAAGACCCAAAAAGGGTTGTCGAGCCAGTGATGATGATAATAGCTAATGTTATAGAATTAAATTTATATCTGTTATATTTTAATAATTACTAATCTACGTTAAATCATCTCTAAAATATAGAATATTTGTAATATCTATATCAAATACTTGTATATTTGTACACACTTGACAAATCCTTAATGCAGCTTTCAGTTTTATTCAAGTGTTTAGGCTGTTGGTATAGATTTTAAAGATATGTAATATATTTTGATAACGTCTGACAATAAGTGCTCTTAAGTTTATAATATTATATTAAAAAGATAGTGAGGATTAACAGCAATCGCCAACACATGATAACAATGATATCAACAATATAAATTACGATCTCAGACACGTAGTCCACAATGTAAATCCATTTTTATGTTATCCAGATCGCTTATGCTGAAGACACCATTATAGAAAGTCTTAATAAGAGCATTAAGAGAGCCCGAAGCGAGAAGTAATATTATGAGTAAACTAGAATAAAACTAAATTATATTATGTTCCTAGCTTCAAAAAGGTAGCAAAGTTTACACCATAGGATCCCCAGTAAGAGAAAATTAACGCAAACATCTTAGACTCAGCTAAAGAAGCTGTGGGAAAGAAAGATAAATAAAAGCAAACCTCTCCCAAAACGAAAAACAAAACGACGCCGACGGTTACAAGAGATTAAGAAATCAAAACATATCCTTTTAAGAAGAATTAAAAACGAACACTAAAGAATTGGATCATGATTTTTATGGTTTACAAAAAGAAATATGGTGCTTTATAAGAGGCCAAAGAGTGAAGATGAATAAATTAATAGACCCGAAACATATCGAAAAGGATGCATGGATTGACTATCTAAAGAAGTTATGTATATACAGAGGAACAACACATTTACATAAGCAAGCATGAAGTATAAAAAACACTTGAAAAACTGAACAACAGAAAAGCTGCAGATAAAGATCGGATATCAAATAAACTGATAATATTAATTAACAAAATTTTCAGACACAGTAAAATGACAGAAGAATGCAGGACAAGCGAGCTAATCCCATTATTTAAAAATTGCAATAAGGCACAACCAGAAAACTAAAGAGGTAACAATTTGTACATTCCTTGCTTCCAAAGACTAGATTATGCTTGCACTTTCTTAAAGGAATATGTATATTGTGTATTTTACTGAATGACATGTTGAACATTAATGATGCATTAGATCTCTTGTCTACCTGCGTTTTTCAACTGAATTTAATAGTGTGGAATCTTACCAAGAATTTCTTAAAAAGTTTTTTTGGCTTAGCAATAAATCGTTGTTTTCTTTCACTTAAAGATCCGTAAATCGCTCTTTCTCTAACACCAGTCATTCTGCACCACAAAGTCACTATATATTTAACAATTGTTGAAGGTTCTTGATGAATAAGTGAGTCATGAAAATTTAAAATAATAGTTTTTTTTCTCAGTGAATACGCGAATTTTTCAAGTTTAGTTGGAGCAAATCGAAAAGTAGATGCCATTTTAACACATGAACGGGTACAGATAAACTGACAATACTCCTTAATGCTTTTACCCACCGTTGTCATAAATTTAGTTTATAATTCATTTTAATTTGAAAATAAGTTGTCCTAATGACAGTATTAATAGATTTCCTTTAAACGCAAGTAATTATCTATAGAGAGACAGGGTCAGAAATTGGACAAGTAGTTTTTCTTTATTATAATATTATATTATAATCGCTTTCAATGGGCAATTGATTATTGCCTATAATGTGTCATTAATTAGTAGAATAAGGCCAGAAAAAAAGTTTTAAACAAGTATTTCAATAAGTTTTAACCTGTTTTTACCTGCTATATAAAGATCTGCATTGTAATGAGCTGACAATTGCAACCGACTGGATTATACAAAAAATTAACAGGAGCCAATAGTCAGAAATATAGAAAACACTTTTTAAAACATACATGGTGTGCACCTAAATATAATTCAAATAATTTGGCCGTTCTGGCGACGGAAGCTGTAACGTTCAGACGCTTCCAGCGCAAGCCGCTGGAAGTCAGCCGCTGTTATTTTACTAACGGCGAAATTGCACGTTTGAAAGAATTGAACATGCTCAATATATATTATTCACTTGTAGCGTTGTCAATGTGTGAACACAGTGTCGAGGAAGTGCGTATTTGGACGATACATAACTACCTAAGTACCTACTACAAACCTACAACCTATAAACAAATAAACTGAATGAAATTATAATTCTAACAGAAGAACAACAAGGTTTTAGGTCGGGAAGATTATGCACCGACGCTATATTTATAATGAGGCAAGTGCAAGAGAAATCATTAGAATACAACAAACCGGCATATCTGTATTTCGTGGACCTTAAGAAGGCATTTTACCAGGTTAAATTAAAGAACGTTATCCACTTATTGTACGCAAGAGAGATACTTCTAGGAATAATCAAAACGATCGAAAATATCTACCAAAACAACACAATAAAAGTAAAAGTAGAAGAATAACTAACCGAACCTATTGAAGCTGGCAACGGGGTGAGACAGGGAGAATCCCTAAGTCCTCTACGGTTCAACCTGATTATGGATGAAATAATAAAAAAAGGAAAAAACTAAAAAATGATACCAAATGGGAGAAAACAACTTAAAATAATCTGCTATGCAGACAATGCAATACTACTCTCTCAAAGTGAAGATGATTTACAACGTATGCTGCACAAATTTAATATAACCGCCACAAAATTTAATACAAAATTAATTTCCCCCAAAAAAAAAACAAAATGCATGGTTATAACAGCAAATTTACAAATATGTAAATTGGAGCTGGAAGGTCAGATAATAGAACGAGTGATTGAGTTTAAATATTTAGGCCTCACATTATCTAGCTACGGAAAGCTCGAAACTGAAGTGGAAGATCAAGTGAATAGAGCAAACAGAGCCGCAGGTTGCCTGAATGAAACAATATGGAGAAATAAAAACATCGGGAAAAAATGAAAGGCAGAATTTACAAAACAGTCATCACACCAATAATGACATACGCGGCAAAAACACGACCTGACACAGAGAGGACAAAAAGGATAGAAACAGCAGAGATGAAAACACTTAGAAAAATTGAGGGTAAGAGACTATGGCACAGAGCTAGAAGTACAGATATACGACGAAGATGCAAGGTGAAGAACATCAAGAACTGGGTAAGAAATAGAAGAGTAGAATGGAACGATCATATAAGCCGAATGACATAGAGTGGTAAAGGCAGCAAGAGATGGTTCCCCAATAGGAAGACGATCAGTAGGAAGACCACGAAAACGACAACTTACTAAAGACACATTAAAAAACAAAGAGAGTCATGTCTACATAAGAAAAAGAAGGAATTATAAAGCGGAGGGTTATAAAAACCGAGATTGAAGTTTTGAACGTTATTGGTATAACCAAAGAAGACATAAAATTGAAAATTAAAAGTATCCATACTCGGTAATTCTTTTATTAAATGATAACATATTAATGCGTGTAGTGTGCTAAGGAGTTAGCACACGACTTCGTTCGACGACGTCTTCCGAAGAATATGTGTTAAGCAGTTCTCTTTCCAGATAACGTGTAAATAGCATTGATTTCATTTCTGATCCATTCAACCAAGAGATTCAATTCGGTTGAACCGTAGAATTGGATGAACTCAGTGGTGATTTGGGTATGCGTGGTACGCTATAATGAGTTTTAATTTTTTAGAGTTTTTAATTAAAAATTTCGATTGATCTAAAAAATGGATTTACAATGGAATAATGAAACAGTTTGGTACTAAACGAGAATATTTATAGAAGTATTTATGTAAACATTAGGGTTAAATTCGTCGAAACATGAAATCAAATGTCGAGACAAATGCGTTCAGAAGTTTTTGACTGCTGGATCTAAACCGATGGTTAAAACCACTAAGCTTTATGCTTAAAGTCGTCGTGCTGAGGTCGTCGTGAACGCACCCCATGACACAGAAGTGGGAAAGCAAGAAAAAACCAAATATGAAGATACTGAAAAACTTAAACGGTTAAGGACCAAAAATAAATAAAAATGGAGGTAAAATACAAGAACAAAAATCACACTTGGAAGACGCAGTGATAAGAATAGAAAAGTATCGTGATAATCAAAGTTTTATGGTTTGTTTTTCAGTCTTATGTATATAAATCTTAGATTAATAGAACAAAATATTTGTACCTTTTTTCAAGACTTATATACCGACGATTATATCATTGACCTAAGTAGAAATAAACGTGATTTGGTAATAAGCACGTAAATTCATAGATAAATTTAAAAATCTGTGTCCATTTGTAAGTATTAGTAATAAGTTTAGTCGTCACCTGTATTTTACATAAAATACCTGCCAAGAATAATAATAAGAACTAATTTGTAAACCGGCCAGACAAAACCTGAATGCTGATAAACTGGCAATGTCTACGTTAGAAGCAGGAACACGTGTTTCAGGTCAAGATATGATATATCATTTTTTTATAAATAAACTTAATCAAACAACCTTTAAAATAATCTCATAACGTCTGTTTCAAACGTGGACAAATTTAAGTCCACGTCAAAACAAAAGATAGGTATACTATCTCAATTATTGTCTTTACTCAAATACGAGTCCTAACAACTATACTGATGGCCAAAAAATGCAACATCTTGGACAAATATTTTTTAAATATTTATTTATGGCACTATAATATTACATTATAATATTCTTTTTATTTGATAACGTAATGAACAAATTTACAACTTCATTTTCGTCAAAAAATTAATAATGAATGGTTTCTTTTTGATTTTCTATACACTCAGTTACCCTATGAAAACACCGGAAATTACCACAAATGAAGAACTTAATATAAATGTACAGGAAGTTCGGAAAATACTTAAAAATCTGAAGAGCAGAAAAGCAGCAGGTAAAGATGGAATACCAAACAAATTACTGAAATATTGTGGAGCAGCAATGACAGAATAATTAGTAACGTTAATTAATAAAATTATAAAACACACTAAAATACCGGAAGAATGTAGAACGAGCAATTTAATTCTACTATTCAAAAAAGGAGATAAAAAACAGCCAGAAAACTAAAGAGGTATAAACTTACGCTAAAATTTACAACTAAAATTTTACAAATTCTAATAAATCAGAGGATAAGTTTAGCAGCTGAACAACAGGGTTTTCGTAGTGGAAGATCTTGTACAGATACAATATTCATTATAAAGCAAATTACTAAAAAATCACTAGAGTATAATAGACCAGCATTTCTGTATCTAATTGACCCCAAGAAAGCGCTTGACAGATTAAGACTCAAAGATGTACCCCATCTTCTGTATAATAGGGAAATTCCCCTAAACATTATAAAAACTATCGAAAATATCTACCAAAACAACAAAATGGTCAGAATAGATGGACAACTTAGAGAACCTATAGAAATAGGCAACGGAATAAGACAAGAGGATTCATTGAGCCCGATGCTCTTCAATTTGATCAATGATGAAATCATAAAATGCGTTATAACAAAGTAAGATGATACAGTAGTATGGAAAACAAAGAAATAAAAATACTCTGTTACGCAGAGGAAGCAATATTGATAGCCCAAGATAAAATAGTCTGCAAAGAAATCATCTCAGAAAACTAAAACAATAGTAGTCAGCAAAAAACCAACTAGATGTAAAATAGAAATTGATAGCATCAGTATTGAACAAGTAATGGAAATCAAATACCTGGGAATTACACTGTCTAGCTATGGAGACCTGGACAAAGAAGTGAGAGATCAAGACAAAAAGCAAATAAACTTTAATCAAATAAAAGGCAGATATCGAGCACAGTTTTTATTAAATCTTGCACAAGTACTTTCACTCCTAGAGCATCTTCAGCAGCATTTCGTCAAATTAGGCTATCCAACAATATGGTGAATGTCATAAACATTAACTGATACATTTACACAATACGAGACAAAGGACAAACAGTTCAAAAATTATTATAAATTTGCAGAAGCTACATATTGGGTGACAGCAGAAGAGATAATAATTTTTATCATTCTCATGTTAGTTATGTTAGTCTCAGAGTTAATCTCATATAAAAACAATATTTAACTTAACATAACAAAAAAAAAACAATTTCAAAACCTCTTTAAACAATTAATTTTGTGGTTTAATCCAATCTAAATCAAACTATATCAGTGTAAAATATGTCATAAGAAAATAGAGTAGGAAACAATTTTAAACAACTGGATTCTTAATATTGTCGTGTGTCTTAGTATTGTCGATAATGATTTCGTGAATTAACTACAATAAAAACAAATAAAAATAGCACACAATAGTAAAATTAAGAAAGTAATAGGAAATCACTTGACTACGTTTGTTTATTGCCAATTAATAATAATAATAATTAAAATCATGAACATTTAAATGAGCCTAAGAAACTAGATCCGCTTCAAAGTTTTCATAAAATGTATCTCATCTCAACGGTCAGTTGTTTTTATATTATTCCATATATTCATGCATATAATTTTAGGAATGTAAAAATTCTTTTATATATTATGATATACCTCGTTCTTGGAAATGAATACGTTATTACTCGGTAATGGTGTTAAGTAGCAAAGTGAAATACCACGTATGTGACACCATCATTCTATAAGTAGGCTATTACAGGTACGGTATCTTTTTTTCGGGAACTATGTTGTAATATCCATTTTTAATTTCATTTTCAAAGCTTCTGCAGGATGGATAACATTTTGTAATAAAATTTCTTTTATCACACTACAGTTTTTACTCCTGGAGCCACCCAGGTGGTTGAGTATGTACTTATGTCCCCTTACCTTAACGTTTTTTTATGTTTTTTGGTGCGAAGAATCGACTTTTCGAGGGTATCAGGTTAAAAACCCGTCAGAGAATTTGTTGTTAACAATTTAATTGTCTAAATGATTGTATCTCCTAAACTTTAAGACATATTTAATTTTACCAAAATGAAAATTGTTCCTTGTTAAAAAATGAACAAAATGCCGTTTAATAAACATTGATCCGATCATTGGAACCGGAGTTATAGCAAATTTAGTAAAAACAATTGCCAAGTAAACATTCAATGGGGCTTTTCCAAATATAACTCAGCTTTCATATTTGCATCAAAACCCTCTCATTTTAAAGGTAATTATTCCAGCTTTAAAAGAAACTCTGCAAAATTACTTTATCTTTATAAATAAACAAGTCATAACAAATAAACATTAAAAATTTGACTAAAAAGTTGCGAATTAATTTGTTTATAAGATATTTAAACAAAATAAAGCTATAAACTTTAAAAATGTGCTAATGGAAGTTACAGAACAACTCAGAAGTAATATTTTAAGCTTTGCTAGATATTTCTATATTAATTTTTGTCCAAGATATGGACCTTTTAATTTTAATAACGCGCCCCGAGTTGCATGGTCTCAGAGTCTCAAAAATCAATACATACGTAAAATCCACGTAGATTCAGAGGTGCATAATAATATTTTTCACCTAAGAAGACCGCTTTGCAATTAAATGCTGGTAACTTTATTACTAGCGGACCAGATAAGCGGCGATATATTTTACACTACCTTTATGAATAACATTTTACTGCTCTGTTGTTTCAATCAGCACTGCTCAACAAGTTATCGTTTATTGGTTTTAATATTTTATTGTAATAGTACGACAGCGGAATATTTATTTAAACAGTGAATTTATTACATGTTAAGTTTTTTAAATTTCTCCTGACGTATCGTATAATGTAGGTTTACCCAATAATCAAAGTTATGCATTTACAAGAACAATTATTTGAAAAATAAGGAGTAAATACCATGTGTCATCATAATTGTAATCTCAGGAAAAAAGACAGTTAAGATTTTATACACACTTAAAAAATTTGTTTAGTAATGTATTTCTTAAATTCACACAATCATTGAAAAATGATTCATGCTGTTTAAAATATCGTTTTGTTAACGACACTGTCATCGACAAAGTAGATCAAATTCAAACGTCATCATATTTCTCTTCTGTTTATCGTTAAAAATTAATTAATGGTCGTGGGTTGTATTTTTGTGTTTTAATAATTTAACAAAATACATAATCAGCATAAACCTTATTTAAAACATGCGAACGGTTTTTGCAATCACAATCAATACAGTGTTTATGCTTGTTTAGCATTGGCTGTTAAATAATTTGTGTTTGTTTCGTGTGTTGTACAACCCTCGTCCTTTTTAGGGTGTAGAAGTTGTATATAAGTACCTATTTTATAGTAGTGTAGTCAAGCGGTACTTTAAAGCAAAATGAGCAATTTGGAAGAAAATAAAATACAGTCAAAACGTAGAGTGTTATCTCCAGAAGAACGGCGTTTAGTTCTAAAAGTCGAAAGTTATTTCAATTTGGAAAAAAATATTATGGGTCCATTGACATCTGTTATGGCAGTTCAGAAACGCACATGCGATGCTTGCGGTATCTCAGAGAGGACATTCCGAAGAATTAATAATATGAGTGAGGATGAAATAAATAAAGTAAGCAAGAGAAATCGTCGACATCCAAAAACTTTAGATTTGCACTAGTCAATTAAACTTGCAATTAAAAATATATAATTATGTATAAAGCCAAAAAACATGTAACAGTTAGTGCTGTGTTGCAAAAAATAAAAGACAAGGAACTGTGTGATATTAGTTTAACAAGTTTGTGGAGAGTGTTGAAACAAATAGGTTTTCGATATAAAAAGACAAATGATAGACAAGTATTGTGTGAACTTTCTAATGTTGTTTCAAAACGGTGGCATTTTTTAAGAAAATACATGGACAATAAAATGTCTGATAGTCCGAGGCAAGTTGTATTTTTATATGAAACTTGGATTTTCGCTAAAGGAAATATGTCCAAATCATCTTGGCAAGATGGCACCACGAAATGTTATTCTTCTAGTCGTTCCGGTAATGGTAAACGCTACATTATACTTCATGCTGAAAATGATGAGGGTTTTATTCCTGACGCTAGTTTAATTTTTTCGTCTACAAAGAATACAGATGATTACCATGAAAATATTAATGCAAATATTTTTGAAGAATGGTTTGAAGAAAATTTTTTTAAAAAATTGGAGCGACCATCCATAATAGTCTTGGATAATGCATCCTACCACTCAAGAGTAGAAGAGAGATTTCCTTCAAGCAGCTGGACAAAAGAAGAAATAAAGTTGTGGTTGACAGAAAAGAAAATTTATCACAGTGACATATTTTTAAAAGTCGATTTACTTCAAAGGTGCGGAGAGCTAAAAATTCAAAAGAACTTTGTTACTGACCAAATGGCTCTTTTCAAACCGAGCGAGTTATAGATGAGGTCCGGCCTCTAATTATTCGGATAGACAATTCAGATAGTGGCGATTCTGATAGTGAAATACCAGACAGTGAATAGGACAAATCGTTTGCTAAAAAGAGGAAACAAAAAAGTGTTTCGGGAATTCAATTCGGACTTTGTGGTGTGTTTTAGTTCAACGATAAAGTACCTTCGGTCTAATTACTGGAATTCATACTCTCAATAGCTTTGGTATTAATTACTGGACTACACGTGTTTAAACATTTTGTTTTGCTAAAAACTCAGAAGTGATTTCGTACCAATTTGTTTCAAGGTTATATTTAAGACAGTGTCTGCAGAAAGTAAAGACTTGGATGTATTTTATTCAAATTTGGACATACCAGCAACTTGGCAAGTATTTTCCAATTTTACTGCATGCAAAACCATTCGTATAATTTTCACTCTACGCAAAATAAAGACTTATAGAGACCTTGATGAACATTTGATGTCGACAAATAATTTCAAGTATTCGAAATATTCCGTCCCACTTCTTTTAACCGCCCTGTATATACATATTATATTTATTTTATTTGCCATTGATACAGTAAAATCCAATATTATTACTGAACATAAAATACAGGAAATTAAATATTTTTACTTTTCAAGCGATCGGAATTAAATATTAACGCCCCACTGTTTGAGGCCCACTGATTATATCTTAGTTGCATATCGGCCATCATAGGGTAAAAGGAGTTTATTACTTTATCATTATAAATAAAAAAAAGTTATAGTAGTTTTTTAGTTAAAATTGTTAAAATAGCTAAAATCTTAGTTAAAATTGAGCCGTAAACGTTGACAGTTCGGTTAATGCAAGTTGTAGAAGAATTGAAACGAACAATTTAAGCTTTGGTAAAGGTTTCTACGTTAATTTTTTGCCAAGATATTAAAAACTTATTTACGCGCGCGGTTTACACGCCCCAGCATTCACAGCGAGCTGATCGTGCGCCTCAGAGCGCGTTATTTAATAAGTGCATATCTTGGTCGAAAATTAACATATAAACATTTATCAAAGCGTTAAATGTTCGTTTTGAGTTGTTCTATAATTTCCATTAGCCAGATTTTTAAAGTTTATAGCTTAATTTTGTTTAAATCTCTTATAAACAAATTAATTCGCAACTTTTATGTTAATTGTTATAACTTTTTTTATTAATAAAGATAAAGTAAGTTTCTTTTAAAGCTGGGATAATTACCTTTAAAATGAGGAGGTTTTTAGTTAATGTAATAAAAGGTAATCGCAAGCGTAAAAGCTTAGTTATACTTGGAAAAGCCCCATCGAATGCCAATTTTGCAACTGTTTTTCACAAAATTTGTTATAACTCTGGTTCTAGCAATCAGATCAAAGTTTACCAAACACCATTTTGTTTATTTTTTCAAAAGGAACAATTTTCATTTACGTAAAATGAAATATCTCTAATAGTTTAAGAGATTCAATCATTTAAACAATTAAATTTGTTAATAACAAATTATCTGACGGCTTTTTAGTCTGGTACCCTCTAAAAATCAAATCTACACACCAAAAAACTTAAAAAAACGTCAATATACCGAGGAGATATAAAAGTGCATACTCACCCCTGGCTTCTAGACTATTTTAAGTATTAAATTTTTGTTTTATCTATTTGCTTATTTTAATTAATATTCAACACAGAATTAAAGAATTTCTGACGTAATAAGAAAAATAGAGCAAAAATTATATAAAACCGGGAGTGATAAGCAACTTTATTAATTAAAAAATAATTTTATAATGATAGCAAAATAAATATCCTTTTAGGTTACCAGATTCAAAGACGTTATAAATAAATACGGCGTTCCAAAATTATGCAACATTAATATTGGCAAAATAATTTAAATTTAGCGCTCTTGTCAAACAAAAAGGTTATTTAGATTATTAGGTATCTATTTTCTAAAACAATTCTCGGGTAAAATATTTCTCCTCGTCTTTACTTTGAATCTGTGAATAAACAACTATTGAGGGTGGCAGGTGACAGTATCATTCTTAAGGCTTGTCCACACTTGGATATACATACAGTCAAACGATTTATGTATTTATAGACACGTGTTTGAGAGACCAAATCCAGAACACTGATCTTCCATTTGCAGTAGAAGACACGAGACAATTGTTAAATAATGTTGGCCAAAATGAGGCCTAAAATATGAAAAGAGAACTCCTTCCTCCATTACGATAACGCGCAATCTGTCAAAGACTAATTATCAAAAAAACACCTAGATTTAGCATCTTTACCTGTTCTTTCTGACACTCAGATTTTTTTGTTTTTTGTTGGTGTTTAGATCAAAACTTGTTTAATTTGTTTGAATTCTATTTTATGCCTTATTAGCGATAACGTTTTTTTCTTGTTTGAACCTGTTTACATGTTCTGTGCGAACAACACGTTTACAAATACCTACGTTTTGTTATTAATGTGAAATAGTGGCTTGTTTAAGTTTATTGTGGTACTGTACCTGATTATAAGTTCGACTGTAGGTTTTTGTATTGTCTCCTGTTTAAAACTTTAAAAAAATTATGACACCAGAAGAAGTAGCACAATCTGTTGCTTTGCAGGACGATGGGCAGAGCATTCGTTACATCGCAAATGCTTTAGCAATTTCTCGAAGTACAGTGTTTGATGCAATATAAAGATTTCGGGAAACAGGATAATACACCAGGAGGCCAGGTCAAGGTAGACGAAGAACCACAAGTCAAGTTGAAGATTGCTTTCTTAGATTACAAGCGTTACACGATCGTACATTATCAGCAGCAGTACTTGTTCAACGATTAAATGGTGTCCATAGAAACACAGTTTCTGTTTATACCGTTCAAAGACGCTTAAATGAATATGGATTAAGGTCCAGAATATCTGTCATGGGACCTCTATTAACAGCAGATCATCGGAGGCAACGTTTACACTTCCCTCGCGAATATCTTAATTGGAGTGTAGACGATTGGAGTGCTGTGCTTTTCACCAAATCAAGATTCAACAGATACTCATCAGATGGGCGGTCTAGGATATGATGAAGAGCCGGTAAACGTTATCAGCAATGTTGTTTTAATCCAAAAGTTCAATTTGGTAGAGGTGGTATAATGGTGTGGGCAGGCATTTCTCTAGAGGCTCATACCGAACTTGTTACAATTTAAGGGGGCAATTTGAACGCCCAACGGTCTATTGAGCAATGTTTGGAAGATCATTTAGTGCTATTTTGTCTGATGCAAGATAATGCCCGTCCGCACATCGCAAGAATAACACGGGATTACTAGGATGAAGTTGGGATTGGTTTATTACCATGGCCCCCAAGGAGTGCGGACTTAAATCCAATAGAGCATGCATGGGATATTCTGGGACGACGTATTCAACGTAACCATGGTGAGTTTGAAACCATGAATGATTTGGAGCAAGCAGTTCGTGACGAATGGGAGCAAATCTCTCAAGCAGACCTTGCTGCCTTATCGTTTTTCATAAAAAATGTTTATATTTAAAAAAAAATTTTGTTTCTTTGCAGATTTTTAAAAACTTTTTTAAACGCCAGTTTTTAGGAAAAATCTGAGTGTCCGGTTAATTTTGCACCCCAATGTATTTGTTCTTATGTATACGTATAAATCTTTGTTAGATGTTGAATTAAGGCCTCTATATTGCCCCATTGAGTATAAATATTTCAATACACGATCTTTTACGATAGTCCATTTGTATACATTTTACCAATATGCTGAGTTGATCTGACAAATGGAATCTGATCCCATAAACAGTGTTTCTTTATGCTAGAAGTCTGTTTCCGGGAGTGGAATAAAAAAAGCTTGTTATTAGGATAGATTTACTCCAACCCAAGTCATTTCTTCTAAATAGGCTACAAATAGTAATAATCATCCTGTTATATAGAAACACCTCTTAAATATAAATCGAAGTGCAGATATATAATTTACATTTGAAACCGACAAACCACAAATAATAATAAATTGTTTTACAGGAATCACCTACTCATATTTTCCATAAATGGAGGCACTAAAATAGAAAATCTTATTTCAAGGCCTACACCGTTAGAATAGCTATATTATTGAAGAGGTATGAATGTGTCTGCAAACTTCCTACACTTCGTTAAAGTTTCCTTCGTTTACTGTGAAATCCATAGTCGTATCATACAAGGAATAGAATATAATAAAAGTGGATAATATAAAATTTCTATTATTATGGAAGAAAGTAAAAAAAAATCAAAATAGTAATAAAACCATAGAAAATAAAATTTTATTAGCACATATTGAGAACAGACAAGAAACGCATTTCAACCATAATCAAAGATTGGACAGCAGCTGATAAAATAACATGAGGTAGGGCTGAAGACTAACAGGAGGACCAAAACATACGAAAAAGAAAAACAAAAACAACTGTTTATTCACCTTTATGACTGTATTATAATACAATATTTTTTGTTGCTGAGAAGCATTTCAAAAGATATACCTAAAACTATTTTAAATATTAAATTATATTATTGTAAATTATTAAATACACCGAACACATCTTAAAAATTCGAATAAATATTTTTATTTATTACCTAACGAAAGAAGGCCAAAACTAACTGCCTTAAAAGGTGTATGGAACAATACAACGTTAGAATACCATTCACTACACGAATTAACCAAAAAAGTCCACAAATATTACATTTACTCTAAGAAGAGGTATATGTCCACAAGTTAACCTCGATGGACATTCTTTACTCCAAAAGAATGACGTAAAATATCTAGGTATTCATCTGGACAAACGATTAACATGGACCAAACATATATGGACGAAAAGACTACAACTAGGAATTTTATACAGAAAACTACTGGATGCTGGGAAAACATTCACACCTATCGATCGAAAACAAGCTGCTGATATACAAAGTTATAATAAAACCCATTTGGTCATATGGTTCGCAGCTCTGGGGATCAGCTAGCAAATCTAATGTTATGAAAATACAAAGATTTCAATATAAAACTCTAAGAACAATCGCTAATGCCCCTTGGTATATCCAGAATAAAGCCTTACATAAAGATTTCTTCTTCTTCTTCTTCCTACTTTATAAATAGGCTTAATGCCTGTTTTACTTCGGTTTTATGCCTCAATTGACGTTGTTTGACCATCTTTTCCTCGGTCGTCCCAATGATATTCTTCCATTTGGCGATTTGTCTCTTGCTATTCGTACTATTCTATTTTCTGTCATTCTTTCGATGTGTTGATTCCATTCCACTTTTCTTCTTTTGGTCCACGCGTTTATTTCCTCTATACCACATCTCGCTCGTATTTCCTCACTTCTTACTCTGTCTCTTCGAGTTTGGTTTGTTATTTTTCGTAAGACTTTCATTTCTGTTGTTTCCAGTAGTCTTTGTGTTTTCGCCGTATCTGCTCTTGTTTCCGCTGTGTACGTCATTATCGGTCTTATTGTTGATTTATATATCCTGGTTTTCGTTTCCGTTGTGAGGTATTTGTTTCTCCAGATTGTGTTACTCCGTCTGCATTGCCCACTAGGTGGATCGAGTAGCTTGGTGGGTGATGTTGCCGGTCCCAAGCCCGGATAAAGGAGGAGGGTTGTAGGGTTAGGTTAGCAGCCTGCCATATATAAAAATTAAAAAAAACCTCAAAGAACCGGTGACGAGCCTCGGACTAGGATAGAAAAAAAACATAGAGATTTGCAGATATTAACAGTCTCTGAAGAGCGTAAAAGAATTTTGGTTGTGCGTGCATCCTAACAGCCTGACATACAAACTTCTCCACAACCAACAAGCGAAGAGGTTGAAGCAGTATGATCCCTTGGACCTACCAAACCGTTCCTACAGTAAAGGAAGCTGCGCCTTCAACAGCGCTCAGCCATTGTGATCTGTGCCGTTTTTAGTATTAGTGTTCGCGTATCTGTGTATGTGCGCATCCCACCGGTAAGCTAATATTTGTGTTATAATGCTTTGGTCACTGGACCTCACATCTCTTTGACATTGTAAAGACAAACAATTTTACTTATTGTTTTTTATTGTTGAAACAGATTGTAAAAAAATCTTAGATGTTAATAAAAAAAAGAGCTTGGAATGAGTGACAAATCACGGAAGAGTGGTGTCTTCTTCTTCTTCTTTAAGTTCCATATTCTATCGAAGGTTGGAAATCATCATGACTATGCGGACTCTGTTGACTGCCGCTCTAAAAAGTTCTGCACTACTACATTCAAACCAAGACCATAATACTATAAATTTTATTATTACATCTGAAATTTTACATCCAAGCTACAACCAGAACTACTTTGAATTTAATAATCAAATAAATACAAATAACAGTGCAGGACTTATAAAGGGTAATCCTCTAAGCCCATTGCTATATGTTTATGGATAATCTAGAAACAAAGATTTCAAAACATCCCTTATAAACAGTTTTTGTATTGATGGAAATACGTAGACGATTCACTCCATATTCATATTGAATTTACAATAGAAACAGAACAGAAACAATCCATAAGTTTTCTAGATATAAAAATTATTAGACTTAAAAACAAACATGAGTTCCCCGTACTTCATAAACCTACTAATACTTGACACGACTATACACAATTCATCATCCCATACTACACAACATAAATTGACGGCCTATCATAGCAGGTTACATAGATTAATAGAAACTAACATGTCAAAAAGCAACTTCGAGATAGAATTGAATATCATTAATCAAATAGCAGTCAAACAATGGGTACAACACACAAAAAATAAACAATATTTTAAAATAAAAACTACATAAGAAAGCTCTGAAATTAGTATTTCCTCCACCAAAACCCAGTACCTTCTGCTCGATTACATATACAGGCAAGATATGAACAAAAATAGCCAAGCACATAATAAAGAAAGAAATAACACCAGCTTCCAGAACAAACAACAACTGAAGCAACAAGAGTCAACAGAAAAAGCACTTACACAGTAGTGTATATAAACTTAAATGTGGCGACTGTCCAAAAACTTACACCGGTCAAACTGGTAGAACTTTTAACAAACGTACAGCAGAACACAAAAGGGCTTTCAATAATAGAAAGACAGATTCTATATACGCACTTCACATTCTAGATCTCAATCTTCTTTTAATGGTCAATTTCCAATTCTTCACATTCAAAATAAAGGCCTTATGCTATCTTTAGACATTACCAGACGAATGGAAGGCATGGAGAGGTTGGTGGTTGAAGGCAAGGTAGATGGTAAAAGAACACGAGGAAGATCGCCACTCCAATGGTCAGACCAAATAAAGTGCGCTACCGCGCCCAGGAGAGGGAAGAAGGGATAGCAACCATTCGTCAAATACCATAACGTCACCACATCCTTACGAAGGATAAAGGATAGAGGAGGAGGAAGATATCTTTATTAGAATCTATGGCAATAAACAAATTAAAAAATACAGACATAATTCTTAATGACCCACTCGAGACAAACAGTTCTCCCCTCCTCGACTTATTCCGTTGAAGACTATAAAGTGTAGACGAATAGTAAAAATACATCAATTCAGAAAGGCTGCCGAAACAGCTGTAGTAAAAAATAAATTGTAGTTTTGTGGAAGTGTGGAACACAAAATTTTCAGTGTTTTATCTTAGATAAAATGAATTTCCATTAAGTAACGGTCGAATCCATAACTTAGGCAAAAAATCTATTGAATAATGAGAATGTTGGTAAAATTGATGCGTTAAATTGGCAACGGTTATCAATAAATGATGAAGAAGACTGTAGGGCTGTAGCTGTATGATTATTTTATGAGATCGCTTTTGTTAAATACGGCAAAATATCAAAAAATTAAGAAAAAACTCTACCTGTGGAACCCGTAAACTGGTATGGAATACCAGCTCTACTATATTTATACATGCTGAAGAGGGTGTTCTGATTGTCTTACGACCATAGAACAGAATTGGATATTTGATCGCCGGCGTGAAGCTTTGAAGAATCTATACTTGTACGATATTTAGAAGTAAAATCAACTGCAGTATGTATTAAACAAACATAGTCTATTTCAATAAAATAAAGTTAGAATATTAGCTTCTTTGTCTACGCCTATGTCGCCGTTCGCAATCCACCTACGTGTCGGACAAGTTTCAAAGACGCCATATTTCTTGTCTCCTAGACAGTATGATGCATTGCAGAATAGCACGTAAAATATGAAAGTATCGTTTAAAATCAAACTAGGGCTAGCCATTTGTTTTCGACGTACCATTGTTTATTGTCATGGAAATAGCTTTCTGTCTAAGCATCTGCTTGGTGTTGGTGGTTGGTGATTTTTTATCTTGTGGTATGTCAGACATAACAAGCCACGCTTTCAGTACAATATGCAAAACAGTCATAACTACAAATAAAACATTGACACGTATTGTTTTCAAGTTATGTATAGTAAAAATTTTTAACATAGGTATATAAAGTATAGTCATGGCAGCGTTCTGAAGTTTAAATACATATTTTATTTAATTATTTTTATATGATATGTACATGTTAAACTAAAGGCACAAGGCTATTTTCTCTGCAAAATTTCAAATAGAGGACTGAAAAGTATTATAAAAATAAATAAATAAATTCAAATTATATTTTTCTTCTTCTAACTCTATTATCTTTTTCTTTCTACGGTCTTCGAACTCTTTTGCCATTCCACCGATATACCTATTTTGTTTTTTGTTTTCCTGTTTTGCGAGATATGCCATTATATTTTACCTGTATTATTCACTCGTATTAACTTTTTCTATATATATATATATATATATATATATATATATATATATATATATATATATATATATATATATATTATAAATTAATCCTGTTTTATTTCTTCAGAAATTTAGTGTAAATATTTCTCACGAAATATTAGCTTTTTCGCCAATATTTAACATGCTATGCTAACATTCTAAAGCTATGAATTTTACTTGACCCACATCATAAGCGTTTGATCCTATTACAAAAGATTATTCGAAAGTCGAATTGATTTAATATTCAATTATGCATTTAAACTATTTAGAAACTGTCTAGCGAGTATTACCCATAGGCTATTTTCGTTAAGTATACAAAATACAAAACAAGGGAAGTTTATTTTTAAAAGTTATGTCACCTGTTTAGAACCATGAGGTAATTTATTCTGAATAGAAAAAAAATACGAGTTGTAGCGCTGCCGTTGGCATAACATGAATTCATTAATAAATAACCATATTTATTGACAAAAAATGGATTCAAGGTTGACTTAATAACATTGAGATTCACATGGTTGTGTAATGTAGATTATATTAATTAGTGAAATGGTGATTAATGGGTACGACAAAACATTTGGTCAACAATGTAGTTCATGATTTCTGCCTGATGAAAATTTATTTTGTATTGTCCGAAAAATGTTTTCTTGCATCTTTATTTTATAAATAAACCTTATTTTTTACATACGGGATTTTAGGGAAGCGGGTAGCTATCGTACTAAAAACTGAATGGTCGCACGTCACGCGGCCGCTAACGATACTCTTGGGACACTGGGCGAAGTCTCATTGAATATCAGCCTTGTTCCTCTACGCGGGGCTCTACAGGAATCGACCAACGGTCCTCAGCTACTCGTTTGAATAAATATAAATACTCACCAACATACAAAGCAAGCACGATATTTAAGTACCAAAAACCTGACCATTGTAAACCAACCCTAATCAAAGTGCGTCAAAAATATACACCTCAACACTCTCTACCGAGTAAAGACTCGAAGAAGTGGAGGAAGAACTCGCAAAAGTGAATTGGGATATTGTGGGTATCAGTGAAGTAATAAAAAATGGAGAGGGTCTTATCACACTCTCATCAGGCCATTTATGGTACTACAAAGAAGAAGAATAGAAGAATCGACGTTCGGAGGCGTCGGTTTCTTTATTCACAAAAGAATTGCTAACATAATTGTGTAATAATCTACAGATAATTCCGAGTTCCAACCTCGAAAAGTTTATAATACCCATGTTCGTCCGTCTAAAGATCTGGTCTACTGGCAAGGATCGATCCCACCGTAAACCGATAATCTCAACGGAAATAAGGGCTCGTGCGACAATCGTAGCGAACTACGACTACCTAGTAAAGTCACATTGTTTTGAGCCTTTCGACTCTCGGAACTCCAAGAGATATCGTTGCCACCTTTGACTAAAAAGGATACGGCCTTAGAGGCGTTCAGGCATAATTCCATGGATGGTAGCTTCGAACAACCATTACTCGCTCGAGTAGGTGCGTCAACCAAATGTCCAAACCTGCGATTCCTCGAAGAGCTGACATTGAAGGATCAAAAAGCGACGTCGCTATGGACGCTTGGCCGCCACAAGCCAGTTATCCATGTGGTAACTTTTCTGACACCTCTTGCTGAAAACTCGCCAAAAAGATCGATAGGCCGTGCTTTCTAAGTTCCTATGCATACTGAACATCAGGATCAAGCCAGCTTTTGCTCTTTTGCTCTACGCGAGGTTTATGTCTTCGCTGATCTGGCCTTAGGACACCTGCGTTATTCTTTGACAGATGTACCGCCCCAGTCAAACTCCCCGCCTAGCAGTGTCCTCGAATCGAATCAGGATGGAGGTAAGTTAAAGCTCAAAAGGAAGCACACGAACGCTAGCCGGGTATCCGAAAGGCAAGCATTATCGGAACCATGAAACCGACGAACGGCACAACAAGAATATCATGATAGTCGCCGCCTCGTGAGCGAACGACGCACGCATTTCGCCTTACCGAGTAAGTAAAGAAACGATGATAATTTTATCAATAAACCAAGTCTAAAGAAGGGTAGTCTACTTAAACATCAAAATAAGTGTAAGATATATCCTAAAGATCGTTCAAGTGTACGTCCCTACTACAGGATATCCAGACGAAGAAGTCCAAATATTTCACAGTCAAATATCCTGTGCAATCAAGGAAAATCCTGGCCACTTCTTATTAATAGGTAGCGATTTCAACGCCAAAATAGGCACTAAGGAAGAATCCTCTGAAATAATATTGGGAAATTTTGGAAACGAAGGCAGAAATGATAGAGGTTAACTTTCCTTTTGGAAAACAATCTATCTCTATCAAATGAACAGCTTTTTTAAAAAGAAAAACCACAGAAGAGCCCTGATGGAAACAAAATGAACGAAATCGACTATTTCGTAACAAACAAAAAAGAATTAAAATCATGAATGTGTTGCTTGTGTGAGTCCATTTCAAAAGGTAAAAGAAATAATAAGTTAGACTTACTCACAATCAATTTAATTTAACTAATCGGACAACTATTGTCCGATTAGTTAAATTAAATTGATTGTGAGTAAGTCTAACTTATTATTTCTTTTACCTTTTAAAAAAGAATTATTTAAGGACGTAAATGTGTTAAGCCAGTGCAGTAAAGAGTAGCGTCAGTCGAGCTCTTACACGATGGGCTGACGACTTAAGAAGACAAAATAAAAACTGGATGAGAGTGGCGCAATATAGACGGGATTAGAAACACAAGGAAGATGCCTAAGAGGCTGGATGATGACGACATATAGGATTTAACTTGATAAAAAACTTATAAAAGTTCAGTTACTTGCAGAATTTATATTCTGGATGATTCATTGGTATGAATAGTTAGAATAAGTATGAATATCGGTTGAATAGCCTTTAGGAATGTCTATAAAGTAATTTTTCTAACCGAATAAACTAACTTATATCGCTTTAATATTAAAAGAAAATAATTTAAATAGGTATATATTCGACTCAAACTGATCAATAAAGATGTAATAACCATAACCGCCAACAAAAATAATATAATAAAAAAATCACTTACCAGTGTAACTATATCCCCTTTGCACTTGTCAGCAATCTGCCTCAGCCGGTCATACAAGAAGTCCACCAAGTACTGGTACCTCTCATTGAACTCGTCCAGCTCTTTGGCCACGAGATCGGCTCCGGAAGGCTGCCTGCTGTTCCAGACCGCAGCATTGGCATCGAGAGAAGGCTGGTACTCGAGCAGAGCTTCGCGGAACTTCTGCGCCCCTTTGCTCCATATCTGGTGTTAGGGTTAGAGAGGTTATGTTAGGTTAGGTTAGTCAAGTCAGTGCTATGGTGATATAAATAGGGTGAATATATAGTTATGTGTGACGAATTGTAAGCGAGTGATGTTTTTTTGGGTTTTGTATTTATAGAAACGTGTGTGTGAGAGAAAAAGACTAATCGGAGGTAAATGAAGTTGTTCTTGGTAATAAAAACTCATAATGTACAAAATGTTTTCATGTTTCTTATATACATACACTATAAGTAGCGATTTTAATTTATGATATTGTATGGTATTTGTATAGATATCAGTGTATCATATTGTATTATCGAATACCATTACATTAGGTTCACATTTCTTAATTGCGCATGATCAGGTTTTTTTAGTTCACTTCTCTACAGAAAAACAAATATTTGTTCTATTTACGAATTAATTATTTATCATTTTTTATATTTTTTTAGAGTGATCTACAGTATCATTGGCTAATGGGTTTGGGGTAACTTAGCAAAGTGAGTGAAAGAGTGAGAAAAAGCTCTGACTAGATGAAGTGAGTGATAAAGCGACTTACAAGATTATTAAAAGTTTGCCTTTTCTGTTCTTATGAGTTGTTATAATACAGGAGGGAAAACGTAGTTTAAGTCAGCATCTTAAATTTAGTTTCAGAAGTTTTCTATGACTATGATAAACTTGGTCCTCTTGAATGACCGATTAGAACTTGATAAAAGTTGGTCCAATCTGAAGCATTACTAAAAAAGTGGAAAGCTAAGGGAAGCCAATGTGATTAATAAATATGGGTATTGCAAATATATCTGAGAGAGCCAGGGCATGTAATGCGGATGGAAAAAACTTGCTCAACTAGAAAAACGTTCCTTGATAGACCTATTGTTCAAAGAAAACTAGGAAGATCCAGAACAAGGTTCCTTGATAACATCGAGGAAGATGTGAGACAATGGGAATACGTGCTTGGCGAAGGATGGCGATGGATAGGAGAGACTGGAGAGAAATTCTTGAGGAGGCTAGGTCCCACACAGGGTTGTAGCCAGAATGATGACGATGGTTGCAAATATGGAATATGACAAAATTATATGGTCGCCTGAATGCATATTCAGAGAAGCTTCTTGGCGAATATGAAAGTGGTTTTAAGCCTGGTCGATCAACAACAGACCAGATCTTTGTGCTAAGGCAAATACTGGAAAAAACCAATGAATTCAATATCGACACATACCATCTTTTCGTAGATTTTAAATCGGCCTATGATAGTGTCCTAAGAAATAAATTGTATGAAGCCATGGATGAATTCCACATCCCGATAAATTGATAAGATTGGTTAAGGCTACAATGCGTAAAGTTGTTTGCAAAGTCGAAATACAGGGCGAATAATCACAGGCATTTGAAACGCATTTTGGGCTGCGACAGGGAGATGCGCTGGCGTGTCTCCTTTTTGGAGACACGCCAACATTTTTAATAAACCATCCTAAATTTTGGTATATGCAGATGATGTTGACCTAGTTGCCCGCACAACACGCAAGCTAGAAGAAATGTATACCACCTTGTCAAACGCTTCAAAAAACATAGGCCTGCAAGTAAATGAGGAGAAAACTAAGATAATGGCATCAACACCCAACAATAGAGCCAGAAACATGGGCCACCAATTCACGGCTGATAATTGTACCTTTGAGGTGGTGGACAAATTCATATACTTAGGCTCCCTGAAAACCAAGGAGAACGTCATGACGGAAGAAATCAAACGAAGAATAATCCTAGCAAACAAATGCTATCTTGGACTGAGTAGACATATGAGAAGCAGAAACTTAAGCCAAAAAACAAAAATAACCATACACAAAACCCTTATACAATCAGTTCGGAGACATGTACCATTTCCAAGGCAGATGAAAACCTCCTGCTTATATTTGAACGAAGGATCCTGAGAAGAATATTCGGTGGCATCTGTGAAAATGGTGTTTGGAGAAGGAGGTACAACTAGTATCCTTTATAAAAATAGGAAGACTAAGATGGGCAGGACATCTGACAAGATCACAGCAGAACAACCCTCCTAGAAGAATCGTTATGTTACAACCTGTGAGAAGTAGAAGTAGGGGTAGGCCAAAACTCAGATGGAGGGATGGTGTAGATGAGGATGGTAGAAAAATAGGCGCATCAAACTGGCAACAGTTGGCAATGGATAGAACTGACTGGCGTAATAGACTTGGGAAGGTCGAGGCTCTTTTATAGGGCTGTAACACCAATGATGATGATGACTATGACAAAATGGAGATTATTAATATTAAGTAGGTACATACTAGTAACAGTTCTCTAAACTTTTATTAAAGATAACGTGGTTATCGAACAACTGAAACGTATCCACTAGATCGGTTTATTAGGCGTAACATATTTTACCACATGTTAATTTTATTTGGTGGTAATTTATCTAGATAAGAGTTTATGGTAAATATATACTTGAGATTTTATTATGACTGGAGTTAATTTTAAAACATACGATGGCACGGGATATAAAGAGCACTAAAAAGTTTTTTATAAGATTAAACATCAAAGATTTTGGACTGGATAATTCAAGAGGTTTAACAATAATATCTGATAGATCACGGAAATAGCTATGATATTTAAAACGTAAAACGATTAATAAAACAACTGTGGACGACATGTGTGTGTAGTAAAGTTTAGACATCTGTAAGTCTGCAAATGGACTATCTAAGCTCTGACGTCATATTGGGCGGGAAACCAATATTTCCAACTTCTTATGGGGCAAATACACACAGATTAGAAATGTTTGGAAAGATTTTTAAGATCCCCGTCCATTGTGACGTCAGACTTAGGTAGTCCATTGTGTAGCAAACACATCAATAGAATTTAACAAGTTGACTTGTTAAATTCTATTGGTGTGTCAATAGAATTTAACAGACAGCTGTCAAATTTATATTCTTTCCTATCGCCAATTACAAACAACATTTATAGGTTACAGATCATTTTCACAATTATTTCAGATATTTTTTTTGAAATCGGTTTTCCGATTGGAAATATAAATGCCAAAAACAAATAATATAGATAATGCCAGTAATATCAAGTGTAATAAAGGTTTAAAAGACAAAATCTTTTAGCGAAAGCCGCTATCGCTTTATTAAATTAATAAAGGTTTAGTTATATGTTATATACGATACTTGAACGGCTGTACTTTTTAATTTACACATTACACATACACATTCTATATTGCAAATTTTAAGAGAAGATTCTAAATTCTTTAAAGCTAATTTTTAGAAAAAGCCCTCCACTGACCCAAGATTTATAGTGCTAAAGTGCATATTTATATACATTAATTGAGTGAAGTGTTGTGTGGAAGGGTTAGGTCTTGTTAAAATAAATTTTTTATATATATTTCGTCTTGTCATCTATAAACTAAATAGTCTATTTAAAAATACACTTTCTCTGTTAAATATGTAGATTTCTTTAAAATGGTTATTTTTAAGTCTGATCTAACTATGTATAATCAATTATATCCCCAATATTGCAGGAACTATGGAATTTTAACGCCAAGAAATAGAATAACAGGAAGAGCTTCATTGCAAGCTAATGAGTAGAGTCATGCTCATCTTGCAATTATTCCCCTTAGAGAATCAATTCAAAGTCGATGGGAAATATATGAAAGTAAAAAAATATTAAAATCTGAAAAATTAATAAAAGATTTGTTTATAAAAGTTGATACCACTTTTTGAGATGGGGGACCTACATATTCGTGTTTAGTGAAAAATTTGACATAAAATAGAATAGTTTTCAACTATCCACTCTTCCATACATACAGCTACCGGACTATGTGGGCAAAAAATCTTTAAGGGTATAAAATCGACATTTTTTGACCTGTGGCACACCCATAATAATTGTGGCATTGTATAAATACACAATAATTAAAAATATTTTTCATTATATTTAGATATAGATACCTAATATTAGGATTATGACAAAAGTAGACGGAACGAGTCTGTTGCGAGTAGCATGCGCATACAGGACTATATCTGCGGCGGCCTTGTGGACTATCACGGATTGTGTTCCTCTGCATGTGTTAGCAGTAGAAAAGAGACATCTCTATGAGAGAAGAGAGCATTTGACAACAGCTATAAAAAAAAGAAGAAAGGGAAAGATCAATGGAAAGATGGCAAGAAGAGGGGAACAACAAGGTAGATGTTGCCCAGTGGACCAAGATGCTGATCCCGAGCCTAAGGGACTTGGTGGATTGTCTGTTTTAGAGCGTATCTTCATAGGTTCAGAAAGACAGATACAGATAAATGCCTATACTGCGAATATTCCGACATTGTTACTCACACAATGCTGGAGTGTAATAGAAGTACAGTGGAGAGAAACAGAATGTATAAAGAAATAGGTATGAACCCTGTGACTGTAAGAGAGAAGATCGTGAAGATGACGGGAAGTACATCATTAAAAAGGAAGAAGAAGAAAGAAACACCAACCAGGCCAACGACAGAGATAAGATCTAATTACTATTTTAATGGAAATAAGCCGCAATTGAAGGTTAAAATTAGTTTATTGACGTTTGAATCTTTGATCTTTGATCTTGCACTGATAACTTGTTTATACTCCAACAATTAATAGAAAAAAGAATAGCGGTGGGTACCGAAGTACATCTAGCCTTCATCGACCTAGAAAAGGCGTATGCTACAGTTCAAAGACTTAATTGTGGCAAGCTTTACAACATTAGTCCATACCTTTTAGGAATAATCACAGAAGTATACAAGGATAACACTGCTTACCTAAAAATCGGAAATAGACTATCAGAGCCAATAAAAGTAACTAAAGGACTAAAACAAGGATGCAGTATGTCACCCTTACTGTTTAATTTATATATTGAGGCAGTCCTCCAAAATTGGAAAAACCACTGCCAGGGAATGGGGATCCCCATAGGAAATGACGTACTGTTCTCCCTGAATTTTGCGGATGACCAAGTCGTCCTAGCTCAAGATTCTTATGATCTAGAATTTATGATAAAGCGTCTATACAGAGAATATGTAAAATGGGGGTTATAAGTCAGCATGAAGAAAACAGAATATTTAGTTGGCTTGGGAGAAACCGAAATTAAACACCGAATTAATCAATGACGTAAAATTGTAGGATGTCTGAACTCCTTATGGTGGGATCGCAACATTTCCAAAAGGAACAAAAAAACAATAGGGCAAACCACGGTTGAATCAGTTCTTTGTTATGGCTCTGAAGTATGGACAATTAATGCAGACCTGTAGAGAAGATTGTTGGCAGTTGAAATGGATTATTTAAGAAGAAGTGCTAGAGCATCAAGGCAGGAAAGGAAGACCAACGAATCTATAAGAAATAACATGAATACTACAGAAACGGTCATTGACAGAATAGAAAGAAGAGGTTCAAAATGGTTTGGACACCTATTGAGAATGCCTGACGAACGATGGTCCCAAAATCTTCACAAATGGAAGCCCCCTGGAAGAAGAAAAAGAGGTAGAACTCGACGCTCATGGAATGAAGGAATTAAGAGCGATGGAATCGAGAAGTTTGGAGGAGGAGCATGACTTGGACCGGCAGGATTTGCGGAGGAGAACGGGAATACGGCGATAGCCATCTCCAAACTGTATTATATTTACAAGTTGGATTAATGTCAAACGTCAATAAACTTATTTTAACCTTCAATTGTGGCTTATTCCCATTAAAATACTTTACTTTAAAATGCCACAAGAAAATAGCTTCAGAACAATAGATAAGATCTAGATAAGAGAAGGGAGTGTTCCAAAAATGTCGTCAGCCTTACAGCGGCCACCCCACTTTCTGAGTACGGTACGTGCGACAGTCAAATGCGCACAAGTAAGAGAGGGTGGTTTTAGTTGGTGGGCAGGATAATAGATACCTGAATCTTTGACACTGCTATCTTTAGTACTTTAAATTAAACTAAAACCCAAATTTTAGGAACTCAAAATGGAGATAGCATAAAAAAATTTCAAAACCCCCCTCAGACAAATTGAATTGAATGAAAGATCAAAAAATATTACAGAAACTATTAAAGCAGAAGAACAAGGTTTTATTATAGGAGAAATTATCGAAAAAATACAGTTGCTAGTTCTCTGATAAGAAATCTTCATGAAGTAAAAATAGTCAAATGTAAATATTCGTCGAAAGACAGCTAACAAATGAAAATCTACTTTAATTATAACACCATGGACAGTTAATTAGAGATAAAAATAAAGAAGTCAGGTCAGATTTAAATATCACTTTTTAAAGAAACATTTATGAAATAACCACCACATAAATTATATAAAATCTTCAAATTTAGTTGATAATCTTCACAAATTTGCAAAATTATCTGCATAACCGTAGATACGTATGTACATTTGAAAAAAATATTTACCAAATTAAAACTTAAACAAAGATTCCATAATCTAAACTTCAATAACCCCGTACGATTAAGTCTTTTTGATGTATTTATTTATAACCAAAAATATCTAATTTATCAAATTAAAAAGTATAAAACAATTTTATTACAACAAATATTTATTGCATTTTGATAATTATGTTTGATAGTTGTTCAATCGACACCATTTAAATTCGGAGAAGTACAAGAGAACTGATCTCTTAATTAACTTTTATTATAACACTTCATAAATTATTAATTAGATAAATGTTAAGTGATATGAACAAAAAGCAATAAAATTAACTTTCTGACAAATACTTTATAAAAAGAAACGATTAATCAAATCAATACAGAAATTGTAGTAATGTGTATAACTGTATTATGTTGAAAGATTTTCACTGTGGGAATCAGCGTACCACTAATCCATCGATCAACTCGATTCACTGATTCAAAGTTGCAGATTCACTCTGAGTTTTATACTAGTATATTAGGAAAGTTTCTTGCTGCAGTATGGCTCGAACCATGCACCATATAATTTTTCTTCTTTGCGGAGGTTGGCAATTATCATAACTTCTGAATAACTGTCACTCAGACTAATCAAAAATCTCCACTACGCGTTGGTGTTAATACCGTTCCTAAAGAATACGCGCATATCTCTCTGCTCGAACTGTCCGTGTCAAAGTGACTGACAAACTATTCATTCTCTTCATTCCTCAAGCAGGAGTTCCAAAGGGCTCAATACTAGCGCCTATACTTTATACAGTTTACAAGAGCGGCCTAACTCTCCCCAACAACAGATCCGAAAACAATCTTCTATGTGCTGGCGCACGGCCCTATTCTGAGCAGGACTTCCCTACCAGTATGGAAGGAAACGATTTGTATTCGACAAGGTTCAAGCACACCTCGATTCCATCGTCAGGTGTTGCAACAAATGGAAAATAACCTTCAATCCAATAAAAACTCAACTTATTCTATTTAGAAATCCCAACTCCATCAAACAACTCGGGGAAGACAACCAGATAATGGATAAAGACTTGAATTCAGAACATCATTGTCTCAATAAAAGAGATGACGGCATACGGTTACCTTGGATTTGGAGACCTCTTAAAGAAAATATCGTCCGTTCCACCCGACAATCAAAATCCTACTGTCAAAAATGTTCGTGCCAATCCCCGCGCCAATCACCATGCTAACCCCCACACAAACCACGTCACTATTAACGGTATAAATTAACCGTTAAGGACTTGAAAACACTTCAAATATCTTTAAGCGACTACATAATTTTTGTCCGATTCCTAGTAGGCACTATAGTAAGTGCCTTTCTGTCTTCGAGTTTGTATTCAAGCTACTGCGCTGATTAGCAACAACTGATACTACGAAACTGATATAGTGGGACGAGAATTCAAATTTTTAGATACAAATGCAGAACATTAACAATTAAGCTTAATAATTGTTTACTCCACATTTATATTTTGTATCCGTTACCAGGATACAAAACTTACTTATTTGAAAGTTCTGTGATATTATTACTATCCTAGGTAAAAAAAATTATCACGTCTTATTTTTGATTATAAATAAATACTTTCACGTTTATATATATGTATACTTTTATATTCCGAATATTACTGATGGTGAATGTTTTTGTAGTATCTTTGATTTTAAGATTGTTTAAACAGCAAAATTGCAATCTTAGAGAACAAAAGAGAAAACTCTAAATCTTGTGTACGCTTGTGACAGGAGATCAAATTTAACAAGTCCTCACGGAAAATGATAAAAGCATAGTGCGTACATTGAATTAAAAGGAAGCAAACTCAAACTAAACAATACCTAAAAGATTAAAATGAGCTTAACCAAAAGTTTACCAGAAACAATACAATATTAAAAAGAGTTTGACAATTCTTGAGTCTTGAAATAAAAGGATAGCACTGAAGATTTCATTTGCGTTTCCAATTTGAGTTTAATGATGCTAGGATAGTTCATTGATTATCTTTACAATCTGGGAATGTTGCAAAGTGTCTGAGGCAATGGGAAAGAACATTTATGAGAATGGGTGTGGATCAGTGTATGGCGCAATCGGAATGGATGCATTTCAAATATCATTGGGAGTATCTCGTAGAGATAAAATTGGGAATGATGATATAAACCGCCGATGGTTCTCTGGTAACAAATATAGAAAGCAGATCACTAATATGATACTGGCATTTAGAAAAAATTTGAAGACACAAGGCTACCAAAGAAATATCGACATGATACCGACAAAGCAAGATCCAACCATATACTATTTCTTTAGTGGTGAAGACTCCTAAAGAAATAATAAAGAAAGTCTACGCTACGTGAGAAAGTTTAAAAGAGCCTTATCCCACAAGAGAAATATGAGAAAAATGTTGTAAGCTGTACCTTGTGTCCAAAAATACACAAGTTAGGAGATCCACTTACGGACAGAGTTAGTGCTTTTAACTTTGTAGAGTATCAAAAGTCCGATACGTTACATTTTGTCCAAATTTCGTTATTTTATAAAATTTTAAAACATCCCGCCCAAAATCTACCAGTACTGAACAATGAAGCATTCGTACCTATTGTATACCGGTGTCCTAATATTAATTATTCATAAGCTAGATCACTAAGCACGGTACACAAAAATGGCGCCCAACATGGGCGCTATTTTTGTGTGCCATTCCTAGTGGTCCAGATCATGAAGAATTAATCTTAGGAAACCGGTACAACTTTGTCCTTCAAAAAAGAAAATCATTTCATTACAAAAATCAGAAGTTTAGAGTATATTTTGTGGAACTTGTGATCAAAAATATATAGGACAAACTAATGAAGAAATCTCCGCCAACTAAAACGAAGAATCAATTTTCATCAGCCTTATTCACACACAAACATACCACAAGGTACAAACTAGAACTCAGTTGTTATAATAAACTTGTAGATATCTCCTTTAATTATGTTGTATCTAATTTAATAAATATTCTATCTAAAAATCAAAGACACTACAATAAAACATTCACCATTTATAATTTGAAATGAAAGAACATGAGTTTGAATTTATGTCAAATTGAGCAGCAGTAATATGAACTATTACCACTGGCCAATATTATTAATGAAGCATTTTCTTATAAAATATCTATATTTTAGCCTACAGATGATCGTGTTTCCTAAATCAAGTTAGTCAATTTTAATTTTTTGAGGAAATACTGTAAAGCACCATCAATATTTGCTAAAATTAAAGAATAATATTAAAATAAAGTGTGTCTATTAATAAAAATGTAACCTCTTAAACTTATGTAATGGTATTATTTTCTCAAAAAATAAAAATTACCTAACCAATACACAATGCTGGATAAGAAGTGTTTCGATTCTAATGTAATATTGTGTATAACTTCTTTTCCAGTATTGCGACTTTAAAAAAATTTATTCCCGTTAATCACAAATTTATACAAATCGATTAATCGACCAACTACTTGAATGTTTTCTAACATTTACTTATAGATAAACAGAAAAGCGATATTAATTAAATATTATTTTACAAGTAAAGAATTTAATGCTAATATAGATACTATTTGGCTGTTGTTAGAAAATCAATCCACATTTAAAAATGACGTTAAACACAAATAAGCTTCGTTCCAATTAAGCTGGAATAGATTTTGCCCAAATTTTTAGAAAATTTCCTATTTAAAAACATTTATCAACAAGTCTGCCCCACCACTAAGTATCTTTTGAACCGTAAAACTTAGAATAATACATATTTGGCTAACTAAACCAAACCACTTTCATATCTGTATTAAAAATGCCAAACTGGCGCCATTTTGTAAGTTCATTTTAAATATAGCAATTTTATCATATAGCAAGTAATACATTATTTGAAATCTCCTGTGTTACTTGCGATTTTCTATAGTTTTGTGCAAATAAGTAGCACAGTTTCAAAATGGTAATTGTTCAATGTTCAATGATACCCGTAAAAAGATATTGATTTGTTTACCCCTAATAATTTATTAGGCTTCAGCTTTTATAGAAAATGCTCGAACAGGCAAATTTCTTTTTACACAAATTTCCCGTCTACTGATTGATACTTATATTTATTTATTTGAAAGAAAATTGTCCCTCATGTCAAATTTTGAAATGTGGGAAATTAAAAAAATAAATTGACTTGTCCGGGCGTTTTCTCTAAACGCTGAGGATCAATAAATTATTAGCATTAATCCATATGTTTTCATTGTAGACATTTAACTTTGAACAATGGCTATTTTGAAATGACAAAACAGAATGGGATAAAAATCACTTAGAGTGATTAAAACAAGTGCTTTCAAATGGTGCATTACTTGCCATATGATCCAATTAAAATTACGTCACTAAAACAATATAATTATGAAGAGTTAGTTCAGTAGCTTTAAAATCTATTAATACAAGTTGTATGGTTTATAAAATAGATGGGGTTTGGGAGACTTTACACGGCCACTGTATAAAAAATGCACAACAAATTTGTTCCATTTTGTGATTTAAATTTTATTCTAAGTCGCGAATTATCAGTCACGTTTTGAGGTTTACCAATGATTTTACCGTAGTATATTGCGTCTTCGATTGAAGAATACAATAACTTGTATAAACAGTGAATTAAAATTTCAATTACAGTATATATAGCGAAATATTTTCTCAACATTTTGTTTCTGAATTCTTCTTCGTAATGACATTGTTACAAGAGCTACGTAATTTTATTTACAAAGGTGCTAATAAAAGTTTTGTAAATTTTTCATCAATAAATCTGAACAAAATAAAGTTCATTTGAAGGTGAAATTACTAATCCAACTAAAATGGTAAGTGTGGATAATAAAATGGAGATGTAGAGTTAGAGCAGAATGACGTCAAAGGAAATAGTGATAGAACAGAAATCTTGATGGAGTGGCATCATCGCTATAACACAAGAGAACTCAGACTAGGATATCTTGAACATGATCTACATTAATATGTGAAAGAAAATATCGCTGAAACAGATCATTATTACTCAGCTAGAACAACAAAACGAGAGAGGTGTCTAACTCTCGCGACTTCACCCCACGAGACACTCTACTCTAAGGAACATATATTTATCAAACGCAGCATAATCATTATTCAAGGTCAAGATGTGTGTCAAATGACAAAAGAGAAGGAAAAAGGAGGGGAAAAAACAGTTCGGTCACTAACCTAAAAAACTTCATGTTTAATTGTCTGAATAGAAAGTCTGGATAAGAAAGAAGATATCTGGATAACTTCAAAATCGACATTTTAATTAAAATCCGTTAGCTAAGATTGATAACTCTGAAAAAACAAGAATTTTTGGGATCAAAATTGAGCTCTGGAAAATATTGGAATTTTTCAGAAAATATTTAGGTTATTTATAAAATTGTTGGCAAATTTCTAGATCATTATTTTTTGTGAATTTGTTTCTGTTATTTGGAATGGCGAGTTTAGATTTGCTATTTTCTCTCCGGCACATCCTCAAAATTCGGAAAAACCCATTTTTTGTGTTTACTCCCTGTTTTTAGAAAAATAACCTCCACTGCAAGTCAATAAATAAATATTTTCGATATATTTTTTCGTTATTTCTAATGGCGCGATCAGGTTTGCCATTTTCAGACCAGAACATGCTCAAAATACGACTAACCCTCTTTTTTGACATTTTTCCATGTTTTTAGCACATAACCTTAATTTTATGTGAACGAGAACGGTTTTTTACCTATTTTTTCCGTTTTTTTTTCTAATAGCAGGGTTATGTTGGCCATTTTCAGACCGATCAAAAAAGCGGGTTGTCGTATTTTGAGCATGTTCTGGTTTAACAATAGCAAATCTGATTCCGCTTTTAGAAATAACGAAAAAATATAGCAAAAACCGTTATTTGCTGATAGCAGCTGAGTTTATGTGCTAAAACATGAGGAAAACCCAAAAAACGCTTTTTTTTTTTTTAATTTTGAGGATGTGCCGGAGAGAAAATGATAAATCTAAGCACGCCATTTAAAATATCGAAAGAAATACACGAAAAATAATTATTTTAAGTTTGCTAAAAATTACCTAAATAACCTAAAAATTCTTTGACAAAATCGAATATTTTTCCTGAGCTTAATTTTGATCCAAAAAATCTGAAAAAAAAAAATTGAGTGTTTTGGACATTTGGATCGATCAGGAAATTGTTTTTTTCGAAAGAACACATTTTTTGCGATATAAGACCACTAGGCCCACCTAGGGAGCTAAAACATTGGCTAAAAATTTTTCTAAAGTACTTTAGAGTACATTTTCCCAAATAAGAATCCAGCCGAGTGAAGATTTTACCATCTTTACGCTATAGCCTTTAAACGCTTTTTATTACTCTTTAGGTTAGTGACTTATCTTGATATTGTTTTCCGATTGTCTGAGGCTCACTAGCATTGAAAGAATATATACAGAGATTTGTCAAATGTTTCAATGTATTTAAATTAAGTAATTAAGAGGTGGCTCGATTGTGGTGCGGTAGCTACTGCGTTAATATATTTTTTTATAGTTACTTTAAATAAGAAAATTACAGAAATTTTGAAATCACTGATATTGTATTTTGACATATGTTTATGATTAATCCTAATTTTGACAGAAATGAGACTGAAGTATCTTGTATGCTTAGACTTGTCAAAAAATTGTATTTTTTGGAAACTTAAAGGAGTTCATGCTACTTGAACCTGAGCTCAAGAATTAGATCAGACTTGGTAAGTTACTATTCGGTAGAGGACAAACCCTAGTGACGCTGATGTACGAGTGAAGGAAAATTTCTTGATTAGGTACATTAATTGTTAATTTTCTGAATTAATTATCAAACTCTTGTCTCAACTGTTTAAATAAGAAGTCTTATTAGAGAATTAAATGAGTATGCTGTACTATTTAATTTGTAAACATTTGCAAATAAACTTATGTAACTCATATAATAACGAAGATACGAAGAAATTGTTACGGACAGATACAGAATGATATAAAATAATTTAAATTACTGTATCATATCGTTGTCAAATAATCCAGACAAGAGTGGAAAATACTACACTCAAATCATCTTAATTATATCAGCAATTTAAAAAAAATGGAACAAAATTTTGTTTGGATTGCACTTTTTTCAGTGACTTAAAATATCCTAATTAGTGATTCGGAAATATTTTGCAGTTATATACGAAAGCCAATGTAAAATACAGCCAATAGAAGTAAAAAAAGACTATATAAAAATCCTCATGGTTTAAAAACAGGGACAGTAGTCTGTCCAACCATATATCAAAAAAATATTATTCAACATTGTATAATTCCAAGACTTTAGATAACCTAAGAAAGGCATAAAAGAAGACCATAATTTTCTATAGTTAGTCATGATTAATTATGGATTGATTACCAATTAAAGTATCTAAATTAGATTAATCTCACTATCATTATACAAGAAGCGGAACAAAAAATATTCAAAATTAATACTACCTCAGATAACGCAAATCCTAATTTTGAGTTAATATTCTGTAAATGAAAGGTACTACCACCACCTAAAAAACTAAACAAAATTCTACAAATTCCTTAATCGTTTTAGTAAGTTTTAACTTTTAGTAGTTGTTACCACCAAAAAACTGATACTGAAAAGAAATCGATAAGTTGTACCTTGAAAAAAATTAAAATTAATTACGAGAAATAACCCTATAGATAACAATAGATATTTACAACAAATCCATTCAGACAAACCACTCATACACGTGAAAACTAAATAACCTAAGACTAGAGTAGTGGATGGGTGAGTTTTTGTAAAGTTTACCTTGCCCTCTCTTATGAAGCGTCCTCCATTTACGTTGACTTGCTCGATCTTGGGAGCTCTCTCGACTACGCTGTTGAGAAGATTCTGAAAAAAATAAGTAAAAATTAGAGACAGTCACTAATAATTGAAATTTTACTGTTCCAGGCGGTATCTGTTCTAAAACACCCTTACTGAGTATCGTTTAGTATCGTTTGTATTTCAATATCAGTTGTGTTTACGTCCATGTTTTACTAGTCTAAAAATGTCATCTGGCGGTAAAAAGATTTTGTCTTTAGCTTAAACAGCTGATACAAACAAAACAAAAACTGTAGAATGTAACGAATCAAGTACTTCCGTTGAAAATAAAAAATATAAAAAGATAACCCAAATATTGTAAATGCGCGCCAAAGTCAAACTGATTCAAGAGACCATGTGCTTGCAGAGTTGCCAAATAGTGACAGTGAAAATGAACGGGATGATCCTTTTGATCCGGACGATTCTGTAATGGACAAAAACTATGTTCTCTAATATCATGAGACGAGACAGGTTCCTATTACTGATGCGTTGCGTTTATTTTTGTAATAAAAAGCAGTGTAATAAAGATGATCGGCTCTAGAAGTTAGGTGAAGTTTTAAAAGTATTGAACAAAAATTTTCAAGCTGCATTAACTCTAGGACGGATTTTGGTAGTCGATGAAAGTATAGTACCTTATCAAGGAAGACTGCAAATAAAGCAATATCTGCCAAATAAAACACAATCGTATGGAATTAAATTATATAAGTTATGTACAGTGGATGGACATACTAGCAACAATCGATTATCGTGGTAAAAACACGACTAGTAATGCAAATACTTCTCAGAGTGAGCAGACAGTGTATGATAATACACTATCGGCTCTCTCCGGTAATAGCTGGAAACTAGGCTTTGAATTTTTGCTTGGAACAGCTATTGTAAATGCCTGGATTGTTTATAACAAGATTAATTGTTCCACAAAATTATCTATAATGAAATTTAGAAGAAGGTTGGCACGGATGTTCCTTGTTGCACACGAAGACACCACTACTCCCAAAAGTGTTCTACATATTTTTGTTAACCGTCAGGAACTGGAAAGAAAAGGAGAAGACAATGCCAAGGATGCTATAATAAATTAAGAGAAACAGATTCAACCAAACAGGCAAAGTAATTACATATTATGTAGTTTACATATTTTTTTGTTTTCAAATATCATTTTCTTCAGTCTTCTGTCATTTGATCTTTTAATCTAACGCTGTAAAAAAATAGTAGGCTGTCTTGGCACTTTAAAACATTCTTATTAGGAAACCTGATCAAAAAACGGATATCAATGGTAAGTTTTTAAATGTTTTTACTTTTAATAACTGATTTTAAAACTCGTATCATTTATATTAAAGAACTGTAAAAATATAAAAACTAGTTACGTCATGACCGGTCCCCGACGGTCGGTAACGCATCGTGTTCGCGCCAAGCTACCGGTAAGGCACAGTTCCGTGATTTAGATATTTTGGGAACGCAGTCAACCTGTTAAATTTTTTGTAAGGACAAAGAAGTTTTAAAATTGAGCAATATAAATAATAAATAATAATAAATTGAGCAGAGACTGTATATTGAGTACAAGTAGAAATCATATAAAACAGAGAGCACTTCTAATTTTAAAAACTTACTCTGGTGGCATCTAAATGCTCCTTAGCTCGATCTTTGATAGGTTGCAGAGTTTCTAACTTTCCATACTGCTCATTCAGCCAATCATCCTCGACCACTTTAGCTTCGCCGTAATTCTTTAATAAATCGTAAGCTTGCTTGCAACCTCTGAGCCTATCGGCGAGCTGCGCGCAGACGTTACTCCAACGGTTGTTCAATTTCTGGATTTCCTTATCCAACCGGTCGACATCGGCGTGAGGACCGCGTTGGTTTGGTCTCGACTTTTCTGTTAATCGTCTGGTGTTGTCGAAATCGTCGTTGAGTTGGTCCATGGCGATTTGTTGCTGACCGACAGCGGATTCTAAAACAAGTTAAAATAATTATTATCGAGTCTTCATTATTTTTAACTAAATATAAAATTGTTTTATAAGGCACTGGAAGACGTTCAACTATTTGATTGCGCGAAAGGAAAGTATTGGGGTACAATAATATAAATGTAAACAAAAAATAACCAATACTTCAGGTGCTTTGCCATCTGCAAGATTTACGTCACAGTTTTAAAACAACTGCACAAGCGTTAAATACTTTAACATCTTACGAAAAAAAATCAAAGATGATATCCAATATTCGTTTCAGAGGCCATATGATGACAAAATTATTGATGAAAATAGCAGATAAGAAGATACTATTAAATGGATATAACTTAAAGACAATAATATTGCAAACAATAGGAGTTCAGGGTGAGGTGTGATGAACATAAGCATGACACGCATTTCAAAAATCCTGTCATCAGAATAGGCCATGAATGTTATCAAAATACCCATCATAGTGAGATCATTCGACAGGTAGTAAGAAAATTGGATTATTAAAATATACAGGACTTTGGATCCGATCCCAATTATTCATATTATTATAAAAATATCTTACCTAGTTTTAATAAATCATCATGAACATCCTCCAATCCCTTTTTGGTGTTGGGAAGTTCGTCGAATAATGCCAACTTCTTCTCAAATTCGGAAATAACCTGGGTGGCATCATCCATTCCATTTAGAACTATCTCGATACATTTCAATCTTTCAATGTAAATGTTGCTAGTGTTCCAAATGTACTTCCATTTGTCCAAAACTTTTTCTAAATCTTTCTTGTGTTGTGGGGTCTTCAGAGTAATGGATCTGAAGGTATCTTTGACTTGTTCTATTTCTGGTTCCAGATTTTGGAGTCTCGATTCGAATTCTTTGTGTTCTAAAACTAGGTGCTGCAGAGTGTCAATGTCTCTCGGAAGTGGTGATAATACTCGTTGATTTATGATGCGCTCTGCTTCATCTAAGGCCAGTTGAAGGTTGGAAATCTGAGTGTTGAATATTCTTGCTTGGTTTTTGCTTTCCTCTACAATAAAAAGTTATATTAGTATTTAAAGTAATTAAAATATGTATTAATAAATAAGTTATAAACGTTGTGGACCATTATTAAAGTAGGAAAAGTATTAGATAATGTAGATAAGGCAACCAGAAATCATCTCCTAGTTACTTTCCACACAAAGAAAATTACATAAATGGCAAGTGCCTATTTTTACTGTTCTTGATACTAAGGTTACTAATTACTCGTACTGATATTTACAACTATTTACATTTTTAACTTCTTGTATGAACCAGCTAATTTTATATTTCCTACATAAGCCACACTTCGAGTCGGATATTTTTTTGCGTCATTTTAATTTAAGAACGTAGGCGCAAAATTTCGGGCCAATGCTTTTTAAATGCATTCATTTTTTTCGAATCCTGAAAAAACTAACAAATATTTTTGAAAAATTTAAACGCAAAATGAAAGATTACATTATTACCGAGGGCCAAAAGTCCCTTAGAATAAACAAAATAGTTTTTTTGAATGAGGTAGTTGAAATTCAAAATCACACTAAATTTTCTCTTTTTTTTTCACCCCTGTAACATATTAAAATAAACATTATAGAAGTTTTCAGGGACTTTCGGCCCTCGGTAATAATGTATTCTTTCATTGTGCGTTTAAATTTTTCAAAAATATTTATTAGTTTTCTCAGGATCCAAAAAAAAAGAATGCATTTAAAAAGCATTGGCCCGAAATTTTGCGCCTACGCTTTTAATATAATATATGAATTAAAAACTGGTCCTTCGAATTGTCTCGTCAAGTATTTCTACATTCTATAGTATTAACTTCTTTACAGTAGTAGACATTTCTTTAAAAAACATAAAACAAAAATTGGATTATACAAATTTATCAAATGATAATTAATTAACAGAAAAAAATGTAAAAATGTCAAAGATGATGCAGTAAACATTCGATAAAACAGATATTTTGATAAACTGCAGGACACAGAAAAATTCAGTTAAATTCATAAAGATTTAGAAAAAGAAGTGAATTCATTAGAAGTGAAGAATTCGTAAGAAGTGAATACGGTTCGTGCAGAAAAAATTAAGCCGAATGAATAAAACAGTGGAGTAATGTGTATTACTACTGACATTTACTACAGCTACCGAATATAATTCAAAAGAGATTACTTACCTTCTGCTCTAGCACGCTTCTCGAACTCATCAAACAACCTGTTAACTTCATCCATTTCTCTTCTCAACCTTCTTAACTGAGGATCAGATGGATCTCCTTCGGCCATAAGTTTATCTGCATCTTCGTTAAGAGCCTTTCTGATGGCGTTTCTTTGTTCGGCGCCAATGGCAATGAATTGTGGTAAATCCCAGCCTTTCACAACTTTGATGGTAGCGAAGATCATATTTTGTCTCATCCTAAGAAGAGGTAAGATAATTTTAAGTAAATAATAAAACTAGGCAAATAAAACTAGGTTTATGGGGCAGTTTGACATAGGTTTTTAAAATGCCAATTTTAGCAGCATACGGCAGATAACAGTAACACTTAGCAATAACTAGAACGCTTCAGATATGTCACTAAAAGAATTCCGAGATTCCGATCGCTCCGTCGGTCGAAGAAGTTTGGTAAGAAGAGGCGAAAATACATTATTTCATGCACCTCACCATAAATGGGATAGGAGGAATATAATAAAAGCGGAAACATATTGTAATTTACAATAATTATTAAACCAAAAAGCTAAATTATAATTTACGATTTCTCTTTTACACAATAAGTATAAAAAATTTACAGTTAAACTACAGTATTTGCTATTAACATACCTAAGTTGCTTCTTTTGCCATAAAGACAAAGACCGATCATACTGTCGTCGCAGACGATCAGCAGCATCCAAAGCGTCTTTATCTGGTGGTGGAAGGACGAAGCAAACTCCAGGAACTTGACACTCGATTCCTTTAGAATTGTGAACACGCCATTTGGTACGTCCAGAGTTATCCGTCAATGTACATTCCTTATTCTTTTCAATTACAAACTAAAAAATATTTAATTAAAATAAATTAATCGATGTAATATTTATATGTGCTAATATCCAAAGCAAAAGAATACAAAGGTAAAGATACTTACAGTGTTCTGTTTGTAGTTGCAGATAGCAGTTACTGTCATAGGTCTGGTGACGGGCTGTCTACGTTGTTTTAAAGGCACTATATCTTGGGCACGGGCAGTCAAGGCTTGCACCTGATCACCGAAATTGTTGAGTTCGTCCCTGAGGTTTTGCATACCCTGTAGAAGTTTTTCGCCAACGTCGAGACTGAAGTCGCCTTGGCTAAATTCGGTATTCATGATTTCGTCTTTTCTAAAATACAAAACAAAGAATTAAATATCAAAAGCAGTTAATGAAACAAGAGTCAACTAGTCTCATTTAATACCTATTTTAGACTATTATGTTCAAGAATGTTTTCACATAAGCTGCTTTTTCAGCTAATCTCTCTGTCACATACAGTATTCAAAAGGTAAGTGAGTTTTTCTGACGTAATGACAATTTATGAATTATGCCAATTGATTTTTATATTATTTACAACAAATATATCTTTATTTTATCGTTTGCTATTTTAATTAATTACCCAGCTATTTCAATACTTCCTACTTTAAACACTCAAAACCAAAGCAATTCATAAGATCATAATTATAACATATTTAATTTTGTTACTTACTCTTTAAGCCACTCTTCGGTAGCTTGGACATCCTTGAAGAATGCTTGATAATTTCTGGTGTTTAGCAGATGTGTTTCCAAACAATGTGTTAGTTGTAACAGCCAAGCCCATTGGGCGTTCATGGCGGCCATGTGGGCTTCGATAGCTTTAGTAGCCGGGTGATTTTGTAGAACTAAGCATTCACCTCTTTCTAGGACGGAATTGAATTGGATTTCTCGTTTTTCTAAGTCGCTCATAAGATTCTAGAAAATAAAAAATACATATTTATAAGTAGGTTTCTTCCCTTTTTCCAAATGAACATTATTATTAGACAAAACATAAACAAATGCGCTGTAGGAATTTAATATAATTAAAATAATTTTAAACGAAATAAAAAATTTCGATATTGTGGCTATCCGTGTTTTTCTTTTTTTGCTACTGTCAACAAAAAGTTGAGTATTAAAGTCGTATATTTTTATTTAATACTAACACAGTTTCGGTTCACTTGTTTTAAATAGTCATTTTTATTAATTAGTTATAAACTATGCCTCGAAGACGTTTAGATATTGTCCAAATGCAATAGATAAATGAAGGGTTAACGCAACGTGAAGTTGCTCAACGTTTAGGTTTTTCACAAAGTGTTGTAAATAGAGCTTGGATTCGTTATGTCACAAATGGTGAAGCCTGATATATTCATGATGTAGGGCGACAATGAAGTACCAACCCTATTGATGACCGATATATGCGAATTATTGCTAGATGGATCCCAACATATACTACTTCTCGCATTAACAGAAAATTTCGTAACGCCACTGGAAGAATAATTCACACCAAACCGTTGGAAAGAGATTACATGTGACTGGCTTAAGAGCAAGAAGACGTTCATCTCATCCATTACTAACCAGGGAACATCGCAGATTGAGAAGACAATGGGCCGAAGAACACCACAACTGGCCAATCAACGAATGGATAAACTGTTTATTTAATGGGTCTAGATTTCGTATAAACAATTCCGATAGTCGTATTTTGGCTTGGAGGGAACGAGAAGAGAGATATAATGAACATTAAGCCTACAACTGCTTTCGGCGGAGGCTCCATTCCCGTTTGGGTTAGTATTTGTTTTGATGACCGCACTGACTTAGTGGTTCTGAAAAATGCTACGATGACGGCTCAGATATATAGAGGTATGGTTGTAGAACCAACTATTGTACCATCTGCTGGTCCAATCGAAGAAATTTTTGTCCTTATTGACGACAATGCCTTTCCCCATCGGGCAAGAATTGTGAAAGAAAGATTACAGCATACGGTATTGGCAGAATGGAGTGGCCAGCCCGGTCACTAGATATTAACTGCATAGAACATGTCTGGGCTATAACACGATAACTAAATGTGTTAGATAATGCTGTGAATACGCTTCAACAATTAAGTGAAGCTGTGAAATACACATAGACAACTTTGGATCAAAATTGTTTGAATGCTTTAACTGAGAGTATCCCTAATAGGGTAAGAAGTTTAATTCGTTCACGAGGGGGTCCAACAAACGATTAGAATTTTTTATTTAAATTTTGTACGCCAATTATCTCGTTATTTTTATTTTGTAGAATACAATTTTATGTTATTTCATTTCAATAAATTAATTTCCTTGTTAAAATATTTTATTTTTGCTTTTGATTATTTATATTTCAAGAAATATATATATTTTCTAACTATAACCAACGAAAAATAGTACGTCAAAAAACTTTTAAAATATTTATGATATTTATCATGTGTTTTCATCAGTCAAAATTAAATGAGCGCACCAATCCGTTACGCTGTTATCGAACCAAATTCGTTTTCTTTTATTTTTACTATATATCCTTAATTCTATTACCTCATCTCCATTTCCAAAGTTAAGCTGCTTAAAAAACAAAATAAAAATCAATCAAAAGTATAGATCTTTTATAAACTCGAAATCGTATTATAATGGGTGTTACAAAATATGTTAGTATAACACGCTTTAGTTAAAACGCTTATATAGCGTTAAAGCGTTATATAAGCTTCCAAGAAAAATCGAGAGAAATCCATGATCATCTTTTTGATGACAGATTCATTGACCAAGGGATCGTCAAATATCTGTAAAAGAGATTAGGAGGCGAGTGGCACCTCGCCTATGTAGACAAGGATGAGGAGATGGCAAATTGTATAATTTTACCAACACTCAAATCCCAAACCAACAATCCCAAATCATGTAATGACTATAGATTGATAAGCCTAATGTGCCACCCTTTAAAGATTCTCTTGAAAATTGTTCAAAACCGAATTTATAAGAAATGTGAGGAGCAGATACATGAAACTCAGTTTGGCTTCAGAGGAGGCATGGGTACAAGAGAGGCATTATTTGCGTTGACGGTACTCTTGCAGAAATGTCGGGAATATAACAAGAGTGCATATGTATGCTTCATAGACTTTAGGAAGGCCTTTGACCGAGTGCAGCATATGAAGTTAATAGATGAATTAAAAAACATCCATTCAGACAAAAAAGACATTGAGTTTATTAAGGCTATATACTGGAACCAGAAAGCAGTAGTAAAGGTGAACGATATAGAAACAAATAATATACCGATTGCGAGGGGGGTTAGGCAAGGATGCGTCTTGTCTCCGACGCTTTTCAACGTGTACTCACAGGTCATATTCAGAAAAGCCTTATGGGAAAGAAAAGGGGGAATAAGAATTGGTGGAGAAATCATAAACACCATGAGATTTCCAGATGACACGGTAATTATGGCTGAGAGTATAGAAGAACTACAAACTTTACTAGATGCAATAAATAGTGAATGCATTCAAATGGGACTTGACATCAACACAGATAAGACCAAATTTATGATAATATCAAGGAGTCCAATAAATAATGAACAACTAACTCTTGGTGGACAGCAAATAGAGAGAGTGACAAAATATAAATATCTGGGAGCTTACATCAACACAGAATTAGATCCAGACCAAGAGATCAGGGTACGAATAGAAATGGCAAGGGCAGCGTTTTTAAAATTCAAACAATTATTGTTCTGTGACAAAAATCTGAATATTGCGCTGAGACTGAGGTTTGTTGAATGTTACGCCTGGTCGCAACTATTGTACGGAGTAGAAACATGGACACTAAAAGCGCAAATAATTAAAAAGATTGAAGCCTTTGAACTTTGGATATAATGGAGAATGTTGAGAATCCCATGGACTGCCAGGGTCACCAATGAGGAAGTGCTGAGAAGGATGGGTCGAGACAAAAAATTGTTGAGAACGATAAAAGTACGCAAGACTGCATACCTTGGACACATACTAAGAAATAATAAATATAGTCTTCTGCAGGTCATTATGCAGGGTAGAGTCGATGGCAAAAAGGGAATAGGTAGAAAGAGGAAGTCATGGCTGCGAAATATTCGAGACTGGACAAACATGACTGTAGACGAATTATTCCAAGTTGCAAAAGACAGAGAAGCTTTTAAAAATGTGGTCGCCAACCTCCGTTAATGGGGACGGCATAGCACGAAGAAGACCAACACTCACATATGCCTAAGCCGCATGGGGACAACATGCACATCCAATACAAAGATAATAAAAATAGTCCAGAACCATATCATCAGAACAAAAGAAAAATCTGAGAACAACGGATGAAAAAGCACACGTGATTTTCAATTATCTCAGGAACCATCCGAGTAGACTATTAAGATTGTTGACAGACTATGACGAAAAAAAGAGGACAGCACATAGGCGGCCTAGACAGCAACTGTCTCTTGTGAGTGTCTCGCATTGAGACGCCATTCAAACTAAAAAAAAATCGATATTTTTATCACGATTTGTTTTATTTAAGTTTAATGATATAAAGCGCATAGCCAAAAGCCAAAATGCTAATACTTAAGTATTTCCAAAGACATTCTAAGAACTTTTTTTAAATTTTCAAATGTATAAACAAAGGAAAGGACAATAAATAAAAAAATGCTTACCTCAAAATATTTTTCTACACCTCTAACATCTAATTTAGTATCACTCCAATCTCTGGTAACTTCAATTTCTTCTTTTTCGTTTAACCAACTCAGCTCATTTGTAGCACTTTGGATAAAGTCGAGTAAGGTCTCCAAATCTGTCATTCTAAAATTATATTATAGTCAATGTAATATCAGTTTTTTTGTATAATCTAGAAATACTCGAGAATTATCATACATATTAATTTATTATTTATGCATTTCTATTTTTTATTTCATTCGTTAAAAACCAAATGCAATCAAACAAATATAACTAGATGAAATTATAAAAAGTAACCCCATAAAACTACCAATGGGATTGAGAACATGAGATACTATCTCGACCAAACTATTCACCCTTGCATTCGAAGAATTTTTTAAGAAACTAGAATGATACACAGAGGGTATAAACATCGAAGGAACATACTTAAACTACATCAGATTGGTTAATAATACAGCCTTATTTGCAAATATCTCTATCAAGAATCAAACAAGCAAGGAAAACATTCATGAGCATGAAAACATTTTTTACAAGATCAGACCTTAGTCTGCAGATTAGAATCCGAATGATCAGATGTTACGTTTTTTCTGTCTTACTGTATGGCTGTGACACTTGGACAATGGACTCTGAAATAGAAAAAAGAATAGATGCCTTTGAGATGTATATATACAGACGAATATTGAGAATTCCATGGGTACAAAGAGTTACTAATGTTGAGGTACTTCGTCGCATGTGTAAACAAAAAGAATTACTAAGAATAATCAAAGAAAGGAAAATGCAATACTTGGGTCATGTGTTGAGAGGCGAAAGATATGAATTACTTCAAGTTATACTGGAAGGAAAAGTACAGGGCAAAAGATCAGTAGGAAGACACCAGAACTCTTGGCTGAAAGACCTGAGGAGATGGTTCGACCGCTCATATGCAGAAATCTTTCGCGCAGCAGTTTCCAAAACTACAATTGCCATTTGGATCGCCAACCTTCGAAATAAGACGGCGCCATGAGAAGAAGAGCAAATATCCAAGAATTGAAATAAATGTTACAACAAATAATGGAATATCCGGAAAAAAATGCTGAAATAAAAAGAATTATCATGGACAGCTTTCGCTAAGTTGGCGTACCTTCTGAAAAACAGCACCATTCCCATAAACTTAAAAAGGAAAGTACACAACACTTGTATACTGTAGGTTTGTACCTACGTATTAAGGACCATGTCCCTTAGCAAGAAGTCTATTAAAACACTAGAAGAAAAATCGAAGGAAATATGCTCGGAGTGTCATCGAGAGACAAGATCAACAACCAAATAAGACGAGAATAAGGGAGGTGGTAAAAATGAAATGATGATAAGCTGGTTACATAGCGATGATATCAAATGGTTATGAAGAATCCTTGGACAGACATCAAGAGAGATAAAAAGAAGCACATGTAAACATTCATATATTCAAAACGTTGTTTAAAGGAACGTTTTTTTCTTTCCTATTATTTAAATCTGTTTTACTACCACTAAAAACTATAATCGCCAAGCATATACTAAATATTTCCATACCTGCTTGTACTAAATGACAATAATTCGGCATAGATCTTTTGCAGCTGGCCTAAGAGTTGATTATACAAAACAAGTTCTTCGCCTTGGAAGTATTGGCGAGCTGTTACACAAGCTTCCACCTTGGAATGGAATTGGTCGATCTGCTTGTGTTCCCTTTGATGAAGGTCTCGTTCTGTAGAAACTGAGGCCAAATCATTTCCATAGTCTGCCTTCTTAAGTTGTTTCTACAAAATGAACATAAAAACATAAAATTAACAATTTGTTTGAGGTATTAAGTTAATTTTTTTTTAAAATAAATCACAGCTAATAGTAAAAACAACAATAATTCCAAAAAAGACACTGATTGTTAACTTGTTGATTGAGTAATTGACTAATTGTATTGCATAAAGAAAGAAACACGCGTTATTTTTGATTTTGGTAGATCATGTAATAAAGTGGGATGGACCCCGATTTAGGGCGAAGTCTTTTAATAGTTGTACCTTAGTTGACATGTTAGTAATCGCAATGTGTAATTCATTCAAGCGCACTTATTTTGAGATATCAATAAATTCTATTTTCCACTCTACTACAATCGACGAAATTATACATTGGTCCTTTGAGCCGGATGTATAATTTCTCCACAGTGTATAATTTCGGTGACTTTTACTCGTCCTTCTCGATCGACGATGAAAGAATAATACGCAGTCGATTTTAGTAGCGTGGAAAAAATAATTTATTGGTAGCTCAAATCAGTACACTTGCAATACGATACCCTTTTTTAAATTTATTGTTATGAAAGCAACACCTTCTTAAGCGAATTTCAGTAGGTTATGATATAACTTAATTTTAATATATCTCTTAAGCTAATTAAGCTAATATGAAGTTGCATTAATTAGATTTGCAACTGAACACTATTTTTTTTTTCTAGAAAGTCCAGTGTGTGTCTTTTTCCGTTTTATTTGTAGATAAATTTGATAACAAATATCACAACCTATGAGTACATCTCATTCTATACAAATGGTAAATCACGTCCACATATAGGATTAACTACTTAAATGACATACATTCAAAACTTACCATTTTATTTTTGCACCATTCGATATGTTCCTGTAGAGTTCTAAAATGTGGATTAGTGTCTACGTTTCGGGTTTCCTGTACAGTACGAATATGTTTGGTTACGGTTCTTTCTTCAACCGGGAAACTCAAATTTGCGAGAGGACCGACGATTTTATTGTGTAGCAAATGTCTCATATTTACCCATCTCTCGTGTAATTTATTCACTCGTTTGTCTAAATCACTAGCTTGAGGATACCTGTAAAATATATTGGTTTAAGCAATATAGAAACTAAAGGTTAAAAACTTAAAAAGTGCTTTTACGATGGAGAATTCAAATGACGAACCAAAACAAAAGTAGTACAAAATCGTACAAGAGTAGATAACACCTATATAAGGTGTTATATTTATACCAGATACATAACACCTTGATTAAATAAGCTGATTGATTGAACTGTGTAGTGATTGTTTACTCGTAATAAGATGTATAGTTGAACGAAGCTCATTCAAGACATTGATCATACTCTACTTCCTTCGGTGAGTGAAACAATTTCCACTGATACGGCAATGATACAACATAAAACATATCACTGATGTTAATTTTGACATTATTTAATAAACTTGACATGTTGTGGCATGCTAATTTTTTCTATTACTGACCTGTATTTTCAATACTACGTCTAAAGAGATTATTAACTTTTATCGCTTCGAACGCGTATAAGTGTTTAAAAGACCCTTGTACTTAAAAGACGTTTTTTCGCAATAAATTGTTTGGGGCCATAATATTCCATAAACGAATACGTTTTCTTTTAAATCACTCCATTCAAGTATTAATTATACATAATCCCTCTTAAAATTTTATTGGTTTTTAGTTAAGTGTTCTTAAGTGTATTATTTTCTCATGAGAACAAATATTTTGATCCAAGCTACACATCCCCTTCCCAAAAATTAATTATCTTAGGACTAATTTATGAAAAGCCTTTATCCAATTTTTAGTTCTCAGTTGCCATTGGCGCCCATTTTGTTTTACAGTTTAGCTGTATTTAGTGTCTTTCAAACTTTGACAATGTTTCGCTCAAATATCAGCTGCCCCAGAAGAATAATGAGATGATGATATCGCAATTGCCTCCATCCTCCTCTTTCTTACACCAAGCCTTACCTGCCGCTGATCTTATGTCATCTATCCATTTCTTTTAAAAGACTCCCTGGGCTTCATTTCGTCTTTTTTCGTATTCACTCAAGGATGCTCTATGTCCATCTGTTATCGTATCTAGTTATGAGGCCGGCCATTGCCTTTTCATTTCTACCACCTCCTCCACGATGCCCGGATTTTGTTATAAAATAAAATAACATAAAGTAAACTACACTTCCATAAATAACCCGGCAGTGCATAATATAACCCAAGTTCTGCATAATTTTCTAGACTTAACCATAGATATATAACATCTAGACAGCACGGTGCCATCTAAAAACATTCTTTTAGTGCGACAGGGAAAAAAGATACGAGTAGTACTTGCATCTCTTTCTAATGGCCGGGGTTTATTGACCACGTGACCTTCTCATTACCAAAAAATCTCCAGTGGGAAGGTCACGTGATCGATAAACTCTGCAAGGACTGCTCGCATCTTTTTTCTCTGTCGAACTAGAAGAACAGGTTTAGATTGAAGCGCTCAGTTTATGTATTATATGGACTTATGGACCTATCCTAACCAAATCTAACCTAATATTAGCAAAAATTTCTATAAATGTCAGTAAAATTCTGTATAAACTAGTTTTCTACACCTTTTCAAAGATTACAAACCAATGGAAATAATGTATGGACACAGCAAGGTAAGAGACGACTGTACTGTAAAAGGTTCTGATAGCTCCTACTGATGGAAGATGGGTAAAAATGAAAAATATTTATTATTACCGATATAAAAAATAACTTACCTTCCGTTCCTCAATGTATTGACGTCGGTTTTTAGTGATTGTATGTTCTGTTCAATAGTAGCTAAGTCTTGGTCTATTTGATCTGCAATTTTCTTAGCTTCCAAGGGATGAATTCGTTCAATTCTTCTCGATTCGTTTTCGATTGCTCGTTCGATTGTGTCTAGATTCGAATCAGTTTGCTTGATTTCTCTAAAAATGATAAAGAACATTAATTATTTATGAAAATTTATTATTGAATGCTAAACAAATAATATTTTACTGATTTATTGTTTGGCTCATATCAGGATTATCGCAGTAACCGTGAACACCTTTTGCATTATGGTCGTTAGATTGCCGATTAAAATGACGTTATGTAGCTGACATTTGTAGTCTGGGAGAAAGTTATATATGTATGTACATAAATAGATATGTCTAATTTTGTACTTTGTGGTTTAGATTTTCTTTCGATCTTTTCAATGGAACATAAATCTTCCTATACTGTTATGATACAATTATACGGGAGTTTCCGTAATTATTATATTTTAACATCGTACATTGTACTTTCTGTAGCTTTTCAGGAAGCATATGAGTTGATCTAAAGGTTAATACTGTGGGAAGTTTTCAATTTGTCGAACACGTTTCAAAATTTTACTTTTTAACGATCCAAAAAAACTAATATTTTTTTAAAACCAAAAATTTAGAAAACCGAAGGGATAAGCTTGCTCCGTGCGAAACAGCAGGTCAATTCATTTCTGACCGCAGAGAGAAAATGAATTGTGCTGTGTTTTCCCGAAATGTCATCAGGTGAGTCGTAATAATTTTTCTATATTCTATCGGTTTTAATCTAAATAAGGCACCAACAGTTTCCTCTTTCACTTCATTACAGAATACGGAAAAAGACATATTTTATACATTCGCACATTTAATAGAGCTTTGAAAATATTCAGTTTTATCGTCTAATAATAATCTATGAAGCGCATGTTGTATATTATTTGACGATAATTAGAATATTCCTTTGTTAAATGTCGTTTTAGAAATATCAGACATTGTCAATGAGGTATGTTTCGTTCCCACTGGCTCTGGTCCTGGCGATAATTATTTGTTATTTTTCTGTAGTTTTTACGTGTACATACTTTTCTTGAGATCATATCTCAAATGACTGCATAGTCAAACCTGTTTCTAGCGTTAAAAAGTTGACGTACCTGTGAACCTTTTCGGCCAACCTCTGTAACTTTTCTAACCTCTTGATCTCCTCCGCGATTCTTCTATCTCGAATTTGGTAGGCTTCCATCAAACGCTGCCAACTCCTCTCGATATTATCAATGTGCAGCTCAGGTTCAACTTCAACCTCTCCAACGCTCCTACAAAAAATAAAGATCATTAACAATATGAATCGATAAGTATATAAAAAATGGACAAAGAATTTATGAAAGTCGAGGGAATTTCGAAACTTCATTAACGAGGGCCATATTTAGAAAGCTTAAGGGAGCTAATCCAGGTCAATAGATTTAAGTACCTGAGATGTTGGATCGATAGCAGCCTAAATCCTGATCTAGAAATAAGATCGAGAATAGAACAGGCCAGAAAATCTTTCGAAAAAATAAAAAAAATGCTTTGTGATTCTCGAATAAAACTCGAAATTCGACTACGTTTATCAAAATGCTACGTCTGGTCGACTCTTCTATATGCAGTTGAAACGTGGACCCTTAAAACATCAACCGTAAATAAATTGGAGGCCTTTGAAATGTGGATCTACCGGAGAATACTCAAAATTTCATGGACATCGCATACCTCAAACGAAGAAGTGCTGCATAGAATAGGCAAGGAAATAGAACTTTTTAACACAGTAAAAGTTAGAAAAACATCATACCTAGGCCACATACTGAGAAATAATAAGTACCAATATGCCCAACTTATAGTGAAAGGAAAAATCGAGGGAAAGAGAGGCCTAGGAAGGAAAAGACTATCGTGGCTCAGAAACATCCGACAATGGACAGGGCTAAATTTTGAACAGCTAATAAGAACAGCTGAAGATAGAGAAGAGTTTAAAATTGTAGTAGCCAACCTCCATTGAGGAGAGGGCACTTTAAGAAGAAGAAGGGAGCTAAGGGTCTTAAGTAACTTATGAGAGTAGGAGACGTAACATACTGACGCTATGAAACATATTTACGAAACTTGAGGCCTAAAGAGACTTAAGATATGTAATGTAACTTGAGGAATAAAAGACGTAAAGTAGGTCAAGACTTAAGAAACGTAAAGTAACTTAAGACCTACGCGTTTTAAAACTTTAAGGGGCTCTAATATTTAAGCAATACTCCGGATTGGAAAGTTGAGAGTGTTATGATCGCCATGATACACAAGCTAAAAATAAGATATGCTCTTATATATACATACCAGTACGAGGAATAGTACCAAAGTATTTAATCAAAATAAAAATTTGCCTACCTGAAGTATTTCTCCAATTCTTTAAACAACTGCGCGCAGTAGTTCTTATCTCTTTGTCGTGGTGGTATTTCATCTGTTCTAAACTTCGACGATTCTGCGGCTAATTTTTTCATTTCTATTAAGGTTGGAGGGAAGGAATGGTCTTGCATCAACGAATACTTTTCTCTGATCCACATATGGAGAGAAGAAGCGATTTCTCTGTATTCCTGAACTCTCTGTTGAGCTGCCGAGTCGTACAGCGGGTGGATTGGTGGAGGCTCTGGGAAGACTTCGTGCAAGGAGGAGATGTAGGTGATAAGCGATTTTTCGTCTGGGTTTGGAGTATCGACATCTAAAAACACACAAAAAATTATTAGTAGAAAACTTTAAGGTGTCAACCACAAAAACGTGTGTACTGATTTTGACCCAGTTATTATCTACGCAGGTATCGGGTCATCTATCAATTGTTATCCAGGTTTTACTTCAATATTAACAATAAATTTGCATTACTAATACTTTTATAATTACGACAAGTTACAATTTTTGTTAACACTGAATACAGTGTGTTACCAAACAAGTTTCAAAGAAGGAAATATCGTAGGGATAGTTTGCTTAAAAGAGAGGAAGAAGTGGCTGGAAATGTAAACTTTATTGAATTGTCTGATTAATACTACAGCCAGGCTCTCACAGAACGTGGAAAGGCACTCTTCGCTGGTTCACGTCGGCAAAGGGAAATAGAAAATAGATATTAGTGAAAAGAAAAGAGAACACGGTTGGCACCCCATGTTAATGTGAAATTATTAAAATAAATATTTACTTTTCGATAACTATCATAATGGAGCGTTTTCCATCAAGATCGAATATTTAGTGTAGTCTGTAGGTTTTGTTTGTTTTAATTTGTAAACTAGTGTTGGCAGTAAAAATTTAAGTAAATTGGGAACACAACTTCGTTAGACCACTCCATAGAAAAATTAGCACTACACTTACCGTACCAGACCCTAACCGCATCGGAAAGGTAAGTACGTGCTATACATCAGCTTCCAACTTCCTTTGAACGGTTTTGATCTACCGATAAACGACGGGAGAGCTCGCGCTCACCACAAATAGACAGTTGTCCCTATCCCTGGGATGGTAAACCACAAATATTGAGGGTAGAAATGGTATTCCAAGTTGCGTTGGTTCCCGTTTTAAATTTTGTCTTTTTATTATGTATTTTTTATGTCTCTTCGCTGATAAGAACGCCGCTCCGCGTTCTGTCAGTTCCCGGTTTTATTAAATTTTCTAATTAAATAATAAACACAATTTACCTCCCAACAGTTATCTAAGAAAGATACACAAAAGATGACACATATAAAAGCATTCATTGAAATTGTTTTAATCGCATTATAAATATGTATTTTTTAAGTGATAGACGATGTCAAAAACGTAAGTTTTCACACATTAACGTAACATTACGAACGTGAGATGGCAAAATTTATATTAAAAAGCCAAAAATGCACTTAACAGAATTTTGTAAACGACATTTTTATTTAGAAGAAATATGGCGTATCAATTTATAGCAGATAAAGTGAATGTATGTATTACGTCAGTCAATAATTCTTTACTCAACAAACTAATCTCCTGTAGCGACGATGCAAGCATACTAATGCTTTTCCAATTTGTCGATGCCGCTCTTGTAAAAAAGATTTACTTTTGCGTCAAAATAGGCTTTCGGCGATTACTTCCTCATTGGAACGATATCTCTTGCCACGGATTCAAAGCCCAATCATGCTATTTTACCATCGTGTTCATCGATTTGTGGCACGGTGCATTGTCTTGGTGAAACAACAATTTTTTCTTCAACAAATGAGGCATTTCTTTGTAATTTCTGTCTTCGGTTGCTATTGATTTTTTCTCCATAATTCAAATAATCAATGAAAAGAATTCCTTGAGGGTCCCAAAATACAGAAGCCATAACTTTTCCCGCGATTTGTTGTTTGGTCGCTCTGGACAGCTTTCTCCGGATGCTGTCGATTCAGATAACTGCCCATTTGATTCCAGAGTGAAGTAGATCTATATAGCTTTCTCATAACCAAACGTTCATGTCGAATAGTCAAAACGCTACTGTTTAATAACTTTGGAATGTCAGCTACCTCTTGCTTCACTTTGCGGTTTTCCATAATATTTTTTCGCGTTTTTTCGATTGTTTTTCGGAAAAAACTGCATCATTGGTCTTAAAGAGCGCTCATTATTACCGGTACGACCTCTTATGAGTACAGTAAACCATCGATTAATGATTGTAATCGATGAAGCAGAGTCCCGGTAACACTTTTGAGTCATGGCTCAGTTTGGACGGTATTTTTTCGTCAAATAAGTGATAAATCAACATACGAACTCGCTTTGAATCCATTGTTTATAAAGATCACAAAAGTAGCGTCACTTCAAGCACTGTAACTCGGATTTAAGTTTCTAGAAGAGGTAACTTTACATCCTCAAACACAAGGAACATGCTAGGGTAAGAAAATCGCTATGAAAATCAACAATAGGTGCAAAACTATGAAGGATGAAAGAAAACAATTGAATACAATATAACAGAAAACGTAAATAACGAAAAGCTCTATTAATGCTTATCCATAGGTCATTCTGAATTCCGTATGAAGCTATAATTTTCAATTATGTGGATATTCTAAAGGTGACCTTACCAATATCGCAATTATTAAAATATTTCAAAATAAAATACCCAATAAATAAATTTATGATGACCATTCTATCATCATGTAAACGACGAAATGACCCAATTTTTTATTATTAGCACATAATGAGAAGACCGAAGTGAATTGAGCTCTCAGAATTGTTACAATGTTAGTCCTTAGTGACTAAAACCTTGTCATTATCAGAGTTGTTACAATACTAGTACTAGTGACTAAAAACTGGGAGCGGTACGATAAAGAGGTAGAAGTTTTAGAAAAAATGAAAAGTTTATAGTGCCTTGAACAACTGTAATATACTATTATTATTTAAGGCAAAGTTCCTACAAACAATTTTCAAAAAATCGAATTTTTTTTTTCAAAAATTGCTAGAAAATACTCTTAGAATTAGTCCCGAAGGCACGCGCGATATTCAAATAAGTAATGAAGAGCCTTGTTGTTCTATGAATCGTGGACAGGAGTCTGTTCATTGATCTGTTTTTGAAAACAACGCATCGTCTTTAGGTAATGAGTTTTTAGTCATCGCAGTCACAGGGATCGTCTTTATATTTCTTCAAACTACTTTTCTTCTTGTCAGTTTTATCGGATTTTGGTGTACATTTGCTACTTTTTAAACGTTTACCAACCTTGTATCTGTACAAAGATTTTCTTTCTTTATCCTTAAATAATATAGATTTTGTCCTTAAGATTCATTTGGAATTGCGTCACTATAAACTTGCCAAAACAGGACATCGTGGTATAGACATCCATTGGGAGATGTTATATAAATTTGCCTTTTAAGGTTTGCACCGTGAGAATTCTTCATCCTTAGTTGAATTAGTTATGCTGGTAGCATCCTTGTGTAAATATTAACAAAAATGTCCAATTTATTCAAAGTGTCTTCAGCTTACTCAGGAGACAGAGAAAACAGGTAAGATTTCCCATTTTTTATATTGGCAAAGTTTGGGCAATTAGATTTATAGTTTCCTTGTGGATTAAAATCAATTTCACATACATAGAGGGGAGTATTATCCAAAAACTGGTATGTTACACATCTTTCAAAATTTTTAACTTGTTTTGCACAAATTTTGGGCAATGAGATATAGTTTTGTCGTGGATTAAAATCAGTTTCACATACATCGAGGGGAGCTTTATCCAAAATAGGCTTTTCTCGAAACCACGTTTTTTGCAACTAAGTGTCCCTCGTATTTCGAAACTATTGCAGTTATCAACAAAAACCAAACGGCACTGTTTAGATGTCTCTCTATGGTCGGCACTACAACCAAAAATATTCATCGTTATTTAAAAAAAGTTATAAAAAAGGTTAAAAAAATACAAAAGTCCGCCGTTTTGTTTTTTTTTTTTTTCGGTGAAAATGTTTCATTGTAGTACCGACCATAGCCAATTCGCGACAGAATACGAAACCATTTTGTTTTTTGCTTTCAAATGATTCGTTTTCAAGAAATAAGCTCATCAACAAATTGGACGAGTTTAAAAAGCCATTTTCAAAGCCGCCATTTTGAAAAAAAAAAAACTTTTTTCAAGTAGATGTATAAACATCAATTATTATATTGTACTTTATAATAGAAGAATACAATTAGAAATAAAACTTATTTTGTGTAAATTCAAAAATTATAATTATTTTACCGCAATGGGAGAATAATTTCTGAATTACCTTAGTGAAAAAATGTATAATTTATCACACTTTTTCCTGATTTCGTTAATGATCGTTTTCACGAATAATATATGCTTAAATTATTCCGCATTTACCGTATCGCAAATGTCAATGTATTGTAATGTAGATAGAATACTGGTAAATATATTTTGAACACATATAATTAGTGTAGAAATTAACATTTTCTAGCTTTTACTAATGTTAATAATCATTGATAACTTTTTTACCTAAACATTAATTTATAACTTTTTACCTAAACATTAATTTATAACTTTTTTACCTAAACATTAATTTTTTTAGCGAGACAAAACAAAAGACGATTTACAGATATGATATCGGACAAGTAGAAAAAAGCCGTAAAATATCTTTCGAATGTTAACGATAACTGGTTCACATGCATCCATTCTCTTTTCTTCCACGAAGGAAATTATTTCGTCTTTAAGATTCCAAACGCGATCAAAAACTCGTATCTGCACTTAGCCATTTTACTTAGTCTAGTAAATTACATCAGAATATTCAGACTGCAATGAATCAAGAAACTTTTGAATTTATTTATGATTGAGAGCTCGAGAACGAATGCTAATTAACAAGCTTAATAACAACATCAAGCACATCTTTCACGTTTAGAGCAGATTTATACAGGGCTTCTTGTGCAAGACACAATGAAGAAATACTACTTCAATCCCAAGAAATGATTCCTTAAACATGTCTAGGAAACCAGATTTTGGCCCTGTCATATTTGGTGCTCCATCAGTAGTAATGCTACAAATATTGCTCAGAGGTACTTTCAAAGATGTCCTTAACTCTTCACATTATTCAGAATACTGCATTACGAATATGCCTTGGAGCTTTCAGATCCAGTCCCGCCGAAAGCCTTCGCTGTGAAATAGGGGAACTCCCCCTTTCGCTTCGCAGGCAAGAACTTCTTCTGACATACTTTGCTAGAGTGTCTTCAAATTAAAACAACCCTATATATAAGCTAATTTACAAATCCTATAATTGTGAGAATAACAGTAAATACCAGACATCACCCCAAATTTTACTTCCCCTTTCACGACCTGTTGATTTTTAAATAACAGATACTCATATACTGCCATCAACTCCTCCTTTGATTAATAACATACCAAAAATTACTCTTTCGCTTAATAATTATCACAAAAATGAAACCAACAGCCAAATGTAGAGGCAATATTTCCTAGAGCTGGTCAACACAAACTCATATGACGAGATTCTCTACACAGATGAATCTAAAACTGAGACAGGTGTCGGATATTCTGTAACAACTTCAAATAGTATCATTCAGAAGTCCTGCCTTCCATCATTCACCTCTATCCATACAGGAGAGCTGTACGCCATCGTATAAGTATTAAAATTCTTATTAACCAAACTCTGCAATATGTACAGATTTGATGTCATCGATCGACTCGATTAAAAATATGTATTTCGAACATCCATTAGTTCATGCCATACATGAAGCAACAAATTGTCTCCCTTCTTCTAAAAAAACAACATTAATCTGGATTCCTTCACACGTTGGCATTTTAGGTAATGAGACTGCTGATACTGCTGCAAAAGAAGCAATTAGAACCAAATCAGACATCAAATCTGTTCAACTAGCATCAGATCTAAAACCACTTTTCAGGTCCCAAATCAAAAAGTCCTGGCAAAACCAATGGATGAATTCATCGTCGAAATTACACAAAATACAACCTACCATCGAAACCTATCAGCTACCTAACTTAAGTAGAAGAGACAAATTAATCTTTCGCAGACTAAGGATTGGTTACACACGGCTGACACATGGACACCTGATGGCTTCAGAGAAATCACCTGTTTGTGAAAAGTGTAGTGAATCATTAACCGTTCAACATATTTTTACACAGTGTGTCAAATATGAGCAAGAACAAAAAAAATACTCTATGCAAGGTCTTACAAATGTGATCCTCAACCAATTAGAACTTGTTCAGAATATATTAGATTTCCTTCGAGAAACGAACTTGTATTATAAAATTTAGTGTTTTTTTACTTTCTCCTTTCTTTCTCTCCATTTTTATTGATTGTGGTAGAGTATTGCATGTGAGTTTCGTAATAAAGTCTGTATATCTGGTTGGGGATCTTCCTCAACTTCCTTTCCGGTAGACCATGTCTTCTCTTGTGAGTATTTTCGAACTAATTCTTCTACGAACGTGGCTGAATAACTTGAATATACTGAGACTTAATATACCCGGGTAAAATACTAGATCTATCAAGTGTTGGTGGATAACTTATGTATAGCAGATGCGCTGAAGTACCGACGACATTATTAATAGTTGTTAATGCAAGATGTACAATAAGTCAATAATTGGCTGCAGAACGACCGGTGAAGAAGAAGAAAAAATGGCTTAAATGGACGCCCACAAAGATCGAGATCCCTAAAAATCATCATATCATCATAATATTAGGAGAGTTACAGGTTGTCTATAATTTCTTACATGCCACAGGCGAAAATTAGCTTGATCGTAGCTATGGTTAGACAATTACTTCTGTTTGGAACTAAATAACCCTTGTATATTGACGTAAATGCCTTGTTCTTCAAAGGACTACAATGTTCTTCAAAGGAGATACAAATCACTTTTTTTCTTATTTTACATAATATTCCTATAACACAAAAAACTTACCTTCGGGATCCAACAATCTTGTTACTCCATATTCTCTTTCGGCAATGAAGAATGCAGTCTCCATTCTTTCTCTTGGCCTTTGCTGCCTAGCCTTTCCAAAATCGATCAAATCCGGTCTGTTTCTGTGTATGATCGACGAGAAGGCCAAACCGTCTCGCCATGACTTCGTGAAATCGGTCACGTTGACACCTGGGTAGCGGTGGGTGGTTCGCTTCGCCCATCTGAGGAGGTAGTCCTTGGCTGAAACGTTGGGTTCCTGACCAACGACTATATCCGAAATCTGCAAAGAAAATAAAAAGTTAATAAAATTTAATTTTATAGTAAATGGGGAATTTACACTAGCACAAACTAGTGGAGGGACGCGAGCTCTGGGTGTAACTGCAACACCTTACAAAAAACAGTTAGAAATTCAACAAACTCCAAAAACAAGTAAACATATAAACAATAAACAGCAACAAGGAAATTAAGAAAAAGGAAAACGAAAACAAGAAGAAAAGCAGCGGAGGAAAATTTAAAAAATACAAACTATAAATGTGACACTGGCAACGAAAATAGTTGCCTTTTTGTGGGAAAACTACAAGGAAGACTGGTAGATGCGGAACATGTAATAGATGAGTAGGTACATGAAGTTTTTGACAATATAATTGATGTTAACTCTTATTACTGCGATAACTGTCAAAATATTAAGTGTTGTTTAATGTAATATAGAATTATTACAATTTTATTTTACAAGTCTAACGTTTTCTCTCATTTTATCAAATTTTATGATAAAAACAGTAAAATCCAAATTATAGATACGAAAAAAAATCTATATAAAAGGCGAAAGTAAAAATTAGACACAAGTTTTTAATGAAAATTATTATTTTTTAATAAGAGAAGTAGATGAGTCAAAAAATTAATATCTTGTTATGGAACACATCGTAATTTCTTCTTAAGGGGTCCAAATTACATGGCTTTACCTGATTATGAATACACAACTTGAAGTATTTTATTTTACAATAATTCATAAAATTATAATATATTTTATAGTTTTTACAACAACAATAAGACATTTCATACAGAGACATCACACGATTAATTTTTATATATAATGTAACAATAAAACACTGAAAACTTTGTTTTCAAAACTTCCACAAATTTTTATTTTAAATTCTTATCACTACAGCTGTTTCGGCTGATTGTCTTTCTCAAGTGATCTGTTTTTGGCATGGGTTTACACTTTATAGTCTCTAATGAAATAAGTTGAGGAGGGGAGAACTGTTTGTCTCAAGCTGGTCATTCAGAATTATATCTGTGTTTTTTAATTTGTTGATTTCCATAGATTCTAACAAAGATAGCTTAAGGCCTTTATTTTGAATGTGTAGAATTTTAAAATCGTCATCAAAAGAATGATTATGATCTAGAAGGTGAAGTGCGTATGTAGAATCTGTTTTTCTACTATTGAAAGCCCTTTTATGTTCTGCTATTCGTTTATTAAAATTTCTACCTGTTTGACCAATGTAAGTTTTTGGGCAGTCGCCACATTTAAGTTTGTACACACCACTGTGTAAGTGTTTTTTATGTTGGCTCTTATTGTTTTTAATATATTTGCCTAGGTTGTTATTTGTTCTGAAAGCTGGTGTTATTCCTTTCTTTTTTATGTGTTTGGCTATTTTTGTTGATATTTTGCCTGTATATGTAATGGAGCAGAAGGTACTGGGTTTTTTCTCTGGTGGTGGAAATACTAAGTTCAGGGCTTTCTTATGTAGTAACACCAGCTTTCAGAACAAATAACAACCTAGGCAAATATATTAAAAACAATAAGAGCCAACATAAAAAACACTTACACAGTGGTGTGTACAAACTTAAATGTGGCGACTGCCCAAAAACTTACATTGGTCAAACAGGTAGAAATTTTAATAAACGAATAGCAGAACATAAAAGGGCTTTCAATAGTAGAAAAACAGAGTCTACATACGCACTTCACCTTCTAGATCATAATCATTCTTTTGATGACGAATTTAAAATTCTACACATTCAAAATAAAGGCCTTAAGCTATCTTTGTTAGAATCTATGGAAATCAACAAATTAAAAAACACAGATATAATTCTGAATGACCAGCTTGAGACAAACAGTTCTCCCCTCCTCAACTTATTTCATTAGAGACTATAAAGTGTAAACCCATGCCAAAAACAGATCACTTGAGAAAGGCAATCAGCCGAAACAGCTGTAGTGATAAGAATTTAAAATAAAAATTTGTGGAAGTTTTGAAAACAAAGTTTTCAGTGTTTTATTGTTACATAAAATGAATTTCCATCAAGTAACGGTCGAATCCATCAATTATTTTATATATAAGTTTATATACTACATACATATGTATTATGAGAAACCAAAGAGTTGAAATTTGATGAGTAAGTATATTTTAATAATTGTATAAATAATAAATTTTGTGCACCGATGTACAATATTTCCACATTATTCAAAGTTTCGTGTCCGAGTAATATCTTGTCCTTAAGTGACAGTTTTCTCGGTGACCACAATCGATAAAATGTATGTAGGACAGAAATGCGTCTCTACTTGTTTATACACAATTTACATTGTCTCCACGCATTGACATTGGCACACTTCGTAGCTCATTCATTTCATTTCAGGGTTAAAGGTAGAGTAGACCCTCCTTAATAGGTAACTTGACTCTCGATTTTTTTGTATATTTACAACTTTTTTATGGCAGGTATGTTTGGAACATCTGGTAGCTGGATTCCAAGAATAAATCTGGTTATTGTAACGTAATTAATAAATGTTCAATTTTTTCAAGCTGTGTGGAGATTCCAAATAAGAAAGTTTTTAATTGGGTATTGTCTTTTAAGTGACAAATGTATGTGTTTGATGTTAGCGCGTTTAATTTGCTGTGATTGCAAACACAAACACCTGTATACTAAATAACAATTAATTGTGCAACGTTCTATTGTATACGTCAAAAAATATATGGGCATAAAACTTTTACACAACTCAAATACGTATTATATGAGATGCACAGTGAGGTGGTGGAGAAAAAATTCAAACTACTAGTTTGATTTGTAAAATTTTTCCATAATTTATTACTGATATATGAACTACAAAGTTTTTTATTGAAATCTGGAATGAAGGGTTGGATAAAAAAAAATGATCCACCATTTTGAATCATTCAAAATGGTGGATTAGCAAAATTTTGCTGAAAAACAGCGTGGTGTAAGCATAATCGCCGATCCCATAACGCACGGCATAGGAAACTAAATACGAACCTCCGATTGGTCTTAATTTAATTATCATTTACGAGTCACCCTAACCTGAAAATTTTACGTTTTGTTTTGTTTATTTTCTATTTATATTGAAATATAGTGCGTCTAGAAAGTATCCGGAATTTTATATTTTTCCTAATTTTAATAGATTTCCTTTTTGTAACATTTTAAGACAAAACTAATGCATCAAGTAGGTTGTGTCGATAATAGGTTATGGACAAAATCGCATGACAACACCATCTGCCAAATATTGTTGTTAGTAAACAGACTTAAGATTTGTGAAATAATGTCGCAAGTAAAAAAAAAGAAAAGTGGTGGAATATTTGTATAGAAAGGGTGTCCGAAACGTTAAAAAATTAGTGCATTTGACTGAACTCGGAAAAAGTGCAGTGTATGAGACAATAAAGAGGATAAAAAATGGCATAGATATGAGACATAGACCAGTTTCTCGTAGACCGCGTAAGATTCGCGGAAACAATTTAAATGCTTTAGTGGCTTTAGGACGTCAAAATCCGCGCCTAGGGTTTCGAAAATTAGCGAACAGATTTGGAAATTAACGAAGAATAAAAGTGTGCCCAGAAAATGTCCGCATGTCACTGAAAAAGCAAGGCTACATATCAAGCAATCCAAAAAAATCCCTACAATGACACCTCTGCAAAGGCAACGAAGAATAGATTTTTGTCAACGTTTTCGAGAAGATAATTTTAATAATGTCTTTATATCTTGATGACAGTTGTTTCCAGCTTGGTGCAAGTCCTATCAAGAGAAAATGTTACCGTTCAAATTTCCAAATTTCCCACTAAAATAATGGTTTGGGAGCAATATCTTAGCGTGGTGCTACACCTCTCTGTATAGTTAATGGTACTGTTGATAGTGCGAAATATTGTGGCATCCTAAATGGTTTTCTTCTTGAAACGTTTTATATCCAGAGGGGTGGCGTTTTCAGCAAGATAATGCAAGATGCCATACTTCTGCTTATACTTAAGCTTGCATGCAAGAACACGAATTGGCAACAATTCTGTGGCCAGCAGCATCTCCACATCTTAGCCCCATTGAAAACATATGGGGACTGATGAAGATTGAAGTGGAACGAGCAGCGCCATGAGATAAAGAAGGTTTGATTCGGTCAGTTTTACAGGCCTGGAACACCATTACCGAAAATTATGGCCTTGACCTAGTTTCGGGAGTACCTGGACGTTTAGTTAAGTGTTTAGATTTAAATGGAGGTTGTATAAGTAAATGAAATGAAATATTTGTTGAAATTTTATATTTCAAGTGATAGAAATATATACCGTAAAATTGTAATTCTGCTTTCTTTTTTCCGGATACTAGACGGACTATAGTATTCAGAATTTTAAAAACCTCTGCACTAAATAGAACATTGGCTTTTAATCTTACACAATTAGAGAATGTTATCATAACTCATTATGAATTGTACTTGAAACAAAGAGAAACAGATTTTAGCAGTGGAAGATATTCTAGATCTCTCCTTACAAAATGCTTCGATTTAAAAGTAGGAATGACTTTTCTGTAATTTGATATATAACCAGACATATATAATTTTGAAATGATGAAAGATCTGGACGTAGAAGCTGGAAAGATAGGCCTTAATATGAATTACAGCAAGACCAAAATCATAACAAATACAGATGAAGACATCACAATGAGGATCGGACAAGATGAAACAGAACAAGTTCAGGATTATATATATATATATATATATATATATATATATATATATATATATATATATATATATATATACATCTGGGTCAAACTATAAATTTTAACAAAGAAAACCAAACAGCAGGGATAAAAAGACGAGTTAGACTGGTATGGGCGGCATTTGGCAAACTAAGCTACATTCTTAAAAACAAAAGATATCCACAGCATCTTAAGACCAAAGTATACAATCAATGCGTACTCCCTGTACTCACGTATGGGTCCCAAACGTGGACATTTACAAAAGCAAACATGGACAAAATCATAAAAACCCAAAGAGCAATGGAAAGAAAAATGTTGCACATAAGACTAATGGATAAAAAGAGAAACGAGTGGATAAGAGAGAAAACAAAAGTGAGGGATGTTAGATAAAAAGTTGCAAAATTGAAATGGAGATTTGCAGGACACAATATAAGACAAAAAGAAGACTGATGGAACAAAATTCTTATAAGTTGGAGACCGTGGGATTATAAACGAAGCAGAGAAAGGCCCCAAATGAGATGGGCAGATGATATCAAGAAGCACGTGGGCTCTAGGTGGATGACTATAGCGACAGACAGAGAAGAATGGAAAAGGATTGGGGAGACCTATGTAAGATGTACCGAAAGGCTAATTAGATAGATAGATAGACATATATAAAATTAAAAGTTTACAGGAAGAGCAAACAGTAGATATCATTAGAGGAGTATGTATCTGTATCCAAACGTTTATCTGTCGTAATATTCTCTCTTGAAAATAATATAAAAACTGCATAGAATTTGGTGTGTATAATTACCAAGAGGGATACGCTATATATAGCTTATGGTATTCGGCCACCACCAGAATGATTTTGATAATTGGAAAAGAGTTTAGACAGCAACATGCAAACACTTCCAGAAATATATGGACACAAAAATATATGTATCTCTTGCGGAAGACCATGGAAACGATGCTGATTCTGAAGAATCTAAAACTCTTTCTGACAAAGAATTAACCGAGTTAGAAGCTCGTAGACTAAAAAAAAATTGAATGTTATTCAATGCGGCTAGTTTTGCAAACCCCGAGACAGGTTTGGTTTCTGCTTTCCACACTTTTGGAAGTTACACGGGAGTAGAGCAAAAAAATGTTACAGTGAAAGTTACAGTTAACTTGATATGTACTAAATCCCGCAAGTCTCATCAAATAAAAATTGAAGTATAACCAACTGCTATTGGACGTCGAAAGTATAGTTTGCCAGGAAAACTAAAAGTAAGTGTTGGTCGACCAGCAGGATCTCGACTTGCCATAAAGGCTTTACGGCTACACAACTATACCACTTTCGGACATATACCCTCTAGGAAAAGACAGGCTCCTCATATTTTGGAAAGTTGTGTATATGGTAATAAATCATTGGGTATGATACAACTAGCAAAAATGTAACTCAAATATAAATTTTCACTACACCTAAATAAAAACAATATTTAAATTGAGTTTTATTTTTTCGCTAGTTAGTATCAATATAGAATTAAATTCTTTTAATTTTTAAACGGGGTGCTTAATATATTCCTTTTATTTGCAGTGTAGCACTGTTAGTACTGTAGGCATCAGACTTGGGATTTGAGCAATTCTATGCTCCTTTTTTTATCAAACTAAAGATGCAAAAATCTAAAAATTTCCCAGCCCTCTTCAGTTTTGCTAACCGGGCGATTTTTTTTTTTGTTCTTGGTGTTGGTTTCACTTTTTTTCTAACTTTCAAAAAAACTTTAAAAATTTATATAGTTTTCCAGTCAAATCCAGTGGTTAAGATACCTATAGTTTTCCAAATTTAATATTTTTCGGTATAACAGAATGTATAAACTAAAAAAAAATTATTACACATTACACATGATTAGTCTCGAGTTAGTAATAGACAGTTTGTTAAACAATGATCATAGTATTCCCCTCAAACTGCCCCGTTTATCAAAAAATATCGTATTTGGAAAAAGTCTACCCCATACCACTGAATTCTACGTAAAAAACTGTATAACAAGAGGATTTTAAACAAATTTCCATTATAAATCTAGAAACGACTTACTGTGGCGTAGCCTAATTGTATTTGACGCCAAATCATAATTTCCCCTTGTTATCTTTATCACCAATTCCAGGGCAGTATTTACTTGCCCTTTCTGTATGTAGTGGGATCGGCGAACATGCGTGCTGTAACGTTACGTTACTGTTTGGGTTTTGTCTTAATAATTTCCTTAAATATTAATTTACTCTTTACGCCAGTTTGGTAGGCAATCCACAATTAAACTGAGCCACAGATTGAATGCAGGTTATTTTAAATGTTAATTTTATTTTTCATTAACTCAAAAATAAAGCTGATTATTACTGCCTTTTCTTTTGAAAAAAGTAAAATAGAATTCTAAGACTTCAATAAAAGGTAACCATAAATTACTAAACAAACATTATACAGGATGATGTTTGAGTATTATTCAAAACAACTTGTACCTTCTGAAATTCCGGAAATAGGCAAAAAGGTTCTACTATTTAAAATAACACGAGCATAATATTTATAAATTAAATAGAGTATTTTGTAAGTTACATTTTTTCTTAAATCTGTGGTTCAATTTGCCAAATTTTTAATTCATAGTCAAATTTGATTTTTAATTAAAAATTAAGTAATCGCGTAGAGAAAAAAATAAATCTCCAAAGAGAAATGGTTACAAGAAAAATGTCAAGAGATAGAAGAGCTAGAACGAAGACACGATAGTTTTAATATGCATAAAGAATCAAGGAGTTTACTTATACTTACAAGAAAAACAGTTTGGTAGGTTAATAGACGAGAACAACAAACTTATTGTAGATAAAGAAGAACAGTTGCAGACTCGGGCAAATTACATAAAAGATTTGTTTACGGATTATCGTCATATTTCTACGAACACTCTTGATCTGAATAGACCAAAAATATTGAAAAGTGAGGTGATAAAAGCTATAGATCAAACGAAAGATGGGAAAGCAACAGGATGCGATGAAATACCCGTCAAATTTTTAAAAGTTTTTATTTAACGAGAACAACCTGAATGTAGTATTGGAACTGTTTAATAAGATATACGATACTGATCAAATTCCATCGGACTGGTTGAAATCTACATTTGTGCCTCTTCCCAAGAAATCGAATTCTAAGACGTGTAGTGAATATCGCCTTATAAGTTTAATGAGTCACACCCTTAAAGTATTCTTGCGTATTATCCATTCCAGAATACGAGCAAAATTAGAACACAGCATAAGTAAAACACAGTTCGGTTTTAGATGCGGTTTTGGAACTCGAGAGCCGCTCTTTGCAATACAAGTCTTGATTCAAAAATGTCTGGATCAACAGAAAGATGTTTACGCCTGTTTTATTGACTATGAGAAAGCATTCGATACTATCAAACATGACAAACTCATAGAACTATTACATCTTACAGGACTTGACACTAAGGACATCCAGATTATAAAAAATCTATATTGGAATCAAACAGTCCACATGAAGAATGGACATATGGTGAGTGAAAACGTAACCATTTCGAGAGGGGTTAGACAGGGCTGTATTCTTTCGCCACTGCTTTTCAACCTGTACATGGAACAAATATTTCTAGAGGCACTGGAAGAGTACAACGAGGGCATCAAGATTAATGGCGTACCAATAAGTAATTTTCGATATGCAGATGATACTGTTATACTGGCCGATAACATCGAAGATTTACAGATGATGCTACATAGAGTTAATACAACTGGCAACCAATTTGGACTGAAGATCAATAGAAAGAAAACTAAATTTATGGTGAGCAGTAAAAAGAACATTCAACATATCGACCTGAATATTGAAGCCGAACGTATTGACAGAGTACACCGATTTAAATATCTGGGATATACAGTAAATGATGTGCGACCCAGATGTAGAGATTAAGATCCGAATTGAAATAGCAAGATCCAAATTCATCAAAATGAGAAAGCTCTTAAGCAACCGCCACCTAAGCGTTAACCTCCGATGGCGCGCCACGAAATGCTCTCTACGCTACTTTACTGAGTTGAAGGGTGGACGTTAACAGCAGCAACTATAAAGAAGTTAGCGGCTCTAGAAATGTGGCTGTATCGACGCATACTGAGAATACCTTGGACAGACAGAGTGACCAACACAGAGGTATTAAGATGAATGGGTAAAGAAGTGGAATTGTTAACAACTGTTAAAAGGAGGAAAGCGTCATACCTGGGATATGTGTTCCGTAATGATAAGTACAGTCTGCTACAGCTTATCGTGGAAGGCAAGATTGAAGGTAGAAGAGGTCTGGGCAGAAAGAAGAAATCCTGACTGAAAAACTTGAGAGAATGGTTTCAAATACCAGAAGCTGCGAACATAATACATGCGGCACAAAACAGAGAAACCTATCGTTTGATGGTCGCCAACCTTCGGTAGAAGACGGCACATAAAGAAGAAGAATTAGGTGGTACTAGCGTACCGTTTGACCAACAGATGAGATACATCGAACTTACCGTTCAAAAGTTATGGCGAATAGAAATTTCAGTCAAAATTCACAACTCACCCTGTATATTATTAAATAATTGGGGTAGACACTTTTTAATTGTTATTCCCCAGAAGGTCCTCTATGGGAAGTAGAAGTATGTAAAGTTATATATATATATATATATATATATATATATATATATATATATATATATATATATATATATATATATATATATATAGATAAACCATTGCAGATATTTTTAATATTAATGTGGAATTGTTTTTAAATTAACACCACGAATAGAACCGTACATGTAAAAGACAAGTTGTATAATTATGACGTAATACTATCTGTATTATTCACTACTACCAAACATTATAAAGCGTGTAAACATTGTCAATGTTTACATATTATACAGTGCAAATAAAAATACGAGCGTGAAAAAAGTTATAGGACACGATTCCCATTTGGCTAATAAATAATAATATTTTTAACTGATAATTAAATCATAGATAGCTATCTAATGATATGAGCAAATATGGATATAAATACAGGAATAGTAAATAGAGATGTTTAAAATATTAAGAGCTTGGAGAACCAGCTGATTTGTACATGGAACAAATTATACAAGATTTGGAAATGCAGATAGTGTAGTTTTATGACAGAAGAATACAAACATTTTTATAGAGGACGCTTCGCAGTAAAAAAACATAAGTTTACTTTACCATACAAAAAATTTAGATGACGAAATTCGTCATCTGATTAACTACTGGTTTTAGTACCTTTTAGCAATATCCCGACGTGAGCATTTCTACAATGCACTGTTGCCGATTGAAATGGAAACACAATAACCTAATCTAAAATTCTTCATGATAAGTTACTCCATTATTAAAAAGGATGTATTGCGAGGACAAACCAAGATATTTTAATAACTTGGATGCAAGGTAGTCAAACATCCAAATGGTTAAACAACTAGTAATGTTTTGGGTGTTTTGTTATCAGTAGTAATATCCCTAGGACATTGATAACAGACGAGATAATTTCATGACAATCGAAAGCTCGTTCCTCAGCCTTCGGCTTCGTGCTGTTACCAAGCAACGAGCTTGAGAAATTTGTCATGAAATTATGAGGCATTCATCAATGTCCGAGGGATATTCGGCGGATAATTTTTCGAAAAAAAAAATCATAACTCAACATAACGAAACATTTATTTATTAAAAGTACAGTTAGTGAAAGTACAATTATTAAAATTTAAGTTAACATTAGATTCGTTGCTGTTCTCTACTATAGAAGATCTATTACCACGCATAATATTTATAATCTTGTTGTGGTGTTCTTGATCCGAAACGTGACATTTTGAAATTTATTTGGATGAAGTTGTCAAACTCGATCGTGTTGTCATAGGGATTGAAAATTGCACTGAATGCAATTATCAGTCTAATGTTGACATGATTGGGTGAAATTGTTCCACATGACACAAAATGACGAAATTTGAATGGTTGTTAGAACAGTCGAAAAATTATCAAAATAAGAAAATTTCGCGAGGTTTCGGCGATTGTAAAATAACTGTAAAACTTCTAGAATCTTATCTTCTAAGAAGGAACAAAATAGAGGAGATGTAGTATTTTATATTAAATACGTATAAAATTCTACAAGCAAGTAGTAGCCTTATTGAATACCTTTGCTTACAACTATTCTAAAGTAATAAATCATATTGATTCTGTGTTTTACAAAGATCACCTAAAATTAATGCTGGGCGTTTTTTGATGAGTTTGAGATAGAGATGAGCGGGTGAATGGTTTTCCACTTCCGCTTACGGTTACTGAATTTCACTCACGTACGTTTCTAAATTAGGTCCAGCTCACGAGACACGTGATTTACGAGCCACGTAGACAGACATGACATGCCCATGCCCCGGACTGTACATTTCCTGAAATGAAACTCACCTGGAGCTTTTTCGGATATTTTATGCAAATGTTACTAAATGCCACAAAATAACAATTTTTTGAAAAATATTTTGTTTACAGATGAGTCCTCCTTTACAATTCACAAGAAACATAATTCATCCGCTGTACGTTATTGGTCTCAGGACAATAAGCATTTGAGTGTGTCTGTGCGTACGCAGTATCTACAAAAGTTGAATGCTTGGACTAGAATTTTGGGAGACCATATTATTGGTCCTTTTTTCATTAAAAGCAATTTAAACGCAGTCAAATACCTCCAATTACTGCCAAATCAAATTATTCCTGCACTTCAACGTCTTCAAATTAACTTCAACGAAATTTGGTTTCAACAAGACAGTTGTCCTGCACATAATGCAAAAGCCGTTAGAGCTGAACGTGTCACTAGTACAGACGGTACAATAAAATGGCCCCCTCGGTCACCCAACTTAGCTCCTCTAGATTTATATTTTTGGGAATGCTGAAAACGAAATTGTACAGGCATGAGTTCGAGCGAGCCACCAACTTGGAGGAACTGAAGGAAAAGATAATCCAACTTAGCCAAAACATATCGGCAGATGAACTCAACGCCATGAGAAATGCGTTGTACAATAGATTTGGTTACTGTTCGTTACAATTTGGTGGTCTGTTTGAACATTTAATTACCTAAGAATTTTATTTGGTTTTGAATTTCTAATTGTTTGGAATTATTTTTAATTTAAACAGTAGTGTTGTAAATATTTTTCATTTGATTTCATTTTTATAGAACTAATTTTTATTTTCACACCTACCTCCAAAAAATCTAAACGAAAATATGGTTTCAAATATGTTATTTAAAAAATACCAAATAATATCTTATTTTTAATAAAAAGAAGTAATTTTTCGTCCAGTTTAAATTTAATATAATACACCTACTCTTTCCTAATGCTTTACTAGTACTGTCTTAATTTATTATGCTTTATGAAAGAGCAACCCACGAACCCATGCAATAGGCATGGCATACCAAACTAGTTCTGTTCTGCTCGTTACCACAGTATTAAAATCAAAGTGTCGTTACTTTGACCACCCGACGGTGCCAAATAACTTTGTATGAAGCTTTTTTATTGTGGCGTCATAATGCAGTTTATTATTTTTATTGGGAATAAGGCACAATGTGATTTTAAAATAAGCTTATTTTGATGTTTAGATTTCCAATTCGGAAATCGTACTTAAAATAAGAAACATTAACACATAATTCGTCCAAATTTGATTTGATCTGGGATGATTTTCTTTCAAATTATCCAAAAAATGGTCATAATTAGGCCGCAAATAAAAAAATTATCTAAGTAAAAAATATATTTAAAAACATTTTAAAGCTGGCGTTTTTTATGCACTGGATCTATCTATAATCTGTCAGCCACATTAAGGTTACCTTTTTATTAACCGTCCGTTTCTTAAGAAATTGTTTGCAGTCAAAACTAGTTTTGCTTTCATGAGAAAAGTGGCTTGGAAGGTGTGAAAGAATATAGATCTTTGTCTATATAGAGCATTTTCGTATAGAAGATAGTTTGGGCATTCTCTAGATTTTGAGAGCATGACATTTTCTCTCGTTACACTCACTCCAGGTTTATTTCATCTTCAGCAGGTGTTTCATGATTTTCAATAACCACTAATCTGCGCGAGCTCATAACTTCATTAGATTTTTTAGACATCCTTAATAACAGACTCAAAATATTATGAGTGAAATAATGAATTACTTTCACAAGTTACACTTACTCGTTTAAAACCAAATTGTAAAACAGCAGACCTTTCTGTTTTTTAAATGTCTTTATTTGTTCTTCCTCGTAAGTCGTGTCGAATTTTAATTCATATAACTGTACTTTTGCCGTATCGTCAATAGTCAATACAATAATTAGTTCTGCCGAAGTGAGTATGAATCGCAATTGAAATTTCTATAAATACGCCTTAAATTGCATTGGTATGCCGTAAATCTTTTAAAAAGCAATAGATCGTGAGTGTCACTCCACGACGACCTTTGAATCGAAACTCGCAAAATGGTTAATTTCAAGAGAATATACGAATATTATTAGAAATCTACAGAAGTATGTTATTATATGTAGTTATAAAAATTCTATAGAGGGTATCTACAAACTTGTCTAACAATAAGCTGCCACGTTATAATATAAAGAGGGTAGGGCTGAAATTAAGTTTTTATTTATTCTGGATTTCACGTAAACCTTGTATGAAGTGCTTTAAAGATGGAGGCTCCACATAGGTATAAATTAAATATCTTCAATTGTTGTCTTGATGTTTTTTTCCTTTTTTGTATTGCATTGTACAACAACTAAGATGGTAGTATATTAATTGCAAAGGAGGCAGTTGTTTTTCAGAACCTGGACAGTATGGAATCACAAAAATTGGAAAATAGAAAAAAAAGTCTACTGTTAAGTGATTTATGTTAAGTTGGGTTTGGCATTTCAGCATGAATAGACTTGCCGCCTCCAACAACGCTTCCAAATTGTACAAATTTATTTTGAAAATTCTGGTTCTGTTCGAAATACGTATTACGCACTACGTCCATTTTATGGTCAACATAATAGTCCATCAGAGCAAGTATTTCGATTAACTATGGAACGTTTTTGCACCACGTTAATTTAAATGAAGAGCGTTATTCCAAAACTTACCAAGGCCAAATTTGTGATTTTTCAGTACGTTCGAATTTCTGCTGCTATTGATTCGCATTTGGTAGAGAACAGATTTTTTGCAGATTTATTAATCATAACCTTCTAATTAACCACTGTTAATAAAATTTAGGTTTTGTTTGTTTTTGTCTTTAGAATAAAATAAAAAAAATTATATAACATTCGAAAGTTAAATTAAGTCCATGGACTTAAGGTACATTTGAAAAATTATTAAGAGATTTAGTTAACTAAAACAACAAAACGCCTGATGAGATGTTACGTACTTTCTGTGCTGTTCTACGGAATGGAGTCATGGACGTTGAAAAAGATTGATACCAAAAAATTAGAGGCATTTGAACTGTGGATGTATCGCAGAATCCTGAGAATATCATGGCCGAGAGAGTCACAAATGTCGAGGTCTTGAGAAGAATGAATAAAGAAAAGGAAGTCATACTTACGATCAAAAAACGAAAACTGAAATACTTGGGACACATTACAAGAGGCGAAAGATATGAATTGCTTCGAATAATTATGCAAGGGAAAATAGCAGGAAAAAGGTCCATAGGAAGAAGACGAAACTCCTGGCTAAAGAATCTACGGGAATGGTATAGCTGTAGCAGCAACGAATTGTTTCGGTCAGCAGTTTCGAAAATACGTATAGTCCTGATGATCGCCAACCTTCGGAACGAAGATGGCACTTGAAGAAGAAAACAACAAAAAAAAACGAATACACTATGAATTACACTAAAGAAATACTTCCTCATTGTCCACGACTTCTTCCGCAACGTCTTCATTGACATTGCCAACATTCTGCAGTGCACGTTCGTAGAACATCTTTTCCTCATCGGTTAACTTGACAAATTTTAAAAGATATCTGACATTTGCGCTTTTGACAGCACTAATTTTGTTAACAGCTGGTAACAATGTGGCTGTTTCTAAAGTACGTGAAATATTAACACTGTTTCTTTTCAATACATTGTGTGAACATGCATTACCGGTGTAAGTGTTTTGCACAAAAACTGTTTTTTTTTCTTTGTGATAATTAAAGATTCGTTGCTCAGTTAACTTAAACGCAAACTTTTTTGTTTAACATTTTGCAGGCCAAAACTTTGTAGTGTTTAATAACCCATTGTTGACCATTTTGCAACACTTTGCAATTTTTATCAAAAATATTGTAATAACCTTGAGGACTCGAAATTTGTTCTTGTTTCCTGATTATTTTTTCAGATCGTCCAAAGACGGGATCAACCGGCATAAAACTATGTCCTCTTATTGAAAATATGTGCTGAGTTTCGTTAAACACGCTATTTTGTACATAACATAATAGCGTAAATATAACTGCAGAATTTTTATTTTGACCAGGACAAGAATTAGAATATAGTTTTAAGATTTGAGGTCTTTCATCTGGGTTTAAAGGAAGGTACTTTGCTTCTAATGAATGAAGAAATTGCACGTCTTGCCACAGTAGTCTGTTCCACTTCATTGAAAGGTCCTAAAACAGTTGCTGTTTTGTATTGAACGCAATATTTTGTTGTAAAATGCATCTGCCCAATATGCCCCATACATACTTTACTGGGTTTAAATCTGGTGATTGTGCAGGCCATGGTAAAACCTCAATTTCATTATCTTCGAGCAATGTTCGCTCGACCTTGGCAGTATGTGGACGCGCATTATTGTGCAATAATTGAAATTGGGGATCAGCTTGTTGTGCAAAGAGTAGAACAATAGGTTCGAAAATAATATCGCAGTAGTCTGTTGCATTTAAAAACCGTTCAGTATTGCCAGATCGTCTCCAAATTCTCGTCTGTCTTGTCCCAAAGTAGAGGCTCATTCACGTCTAACCCAAACTGCGTGTTCTTGTGCCCACTAAAGTCGATAAGCGCGATTTCCTCTGGATAGCACAGGCACTCTCACAGATCTACAAGCTTTTAACCCTACTTCATGCAGTCTATTTCTAGTGGTTTGCCGGCTTACAAACACCTAATAGGTCTCTTGCAGTCTCATTTGTAATTGTGAGGCAGCTACAATGCAATCTCGCAAAGTCTGAAACCTAATAAAACGGTCTTCATTCTGGTTAGTTATGCTTGTCCAGCCTTTATGACGTTCAGCAACATCACCAGCTTCTTGGCACCTTAACCACAAACGATTAATGGCACTTCTATTCGTGTGGAAGACCTCAGCAGCGTCTCTTTGACTTTCCTCTTGATACCTCTCCATTATTGGCAATTGTAAAACTAAATCAAAATCCTCATCTTCTTCTTATTACGATGCCTATCCGTTCCGGATGTTGGCGATCAACATGGCTATCCTAACTTTGCTTGCTGCTATTCTGAATAGTCCGGTTGTCGATGTATTAAACCACTTTCTCAGGTTTTGAAGCCAAGATATTCTTCTTCTCCCTGGTCCTCTCTTTCCAAATACCTTGCCCTGAAGAATGAGTTGCAACAAGCCGTATCTCTGTTTATTCCTCATAACATGGCCTAGATATTCTAGTTTGCGCTCTTTGATGGTGTTAATAATCTCGCATTCCTTGCCTATTCTACGTAGGACCTCAACATTAGTCACACGATCCACCCATGAAATTCTTAAAATACGTCTGTAACACCACATCTCGAATGCCTCGAGTTTTCTTAAAGAAGCTTCGGAAAGTGTCGAGGCCTCTACTCCGTATAATAACGTAGAAAATACATAGCATCTAATGAGAGAGATTTTGGTAGCAAGTGGTAAATCGTGACTTGCTAAACGCCGATCTCGCTTTTCCTATGCGTTGTTTTATTTCACTGGAGTGATCCCATTGGCTGTTAATGTTGGTACCAATGTATGTGTAGCTGTCCACTCTGTCAATTGGATGTTGGTTAACCAAAAGCTGTGTATTTAATATTTCGCGCTTACTGACTACCATGTACTTTGTTTTCTTCGTATTAAGATCAAGTCCGTGTTCTCTACTTATATCTGATATACGCGACATTATTCTTTGCAAACCGTCCAGACTATCTGCAAAAACTACTGCGTCGTAGGCATATCTAATGTTGTTTAGACGTATTCCGTTGACTAATACGCCTTCTTGTAGTTCGCCTAGCGCTTGCTCGAAGATATATTCAGAGTATATATTAACACCGGGGACAGAATGCATCCTTGCCTCACTCCTCTAGCTATGGAGACTGCCTCTGTCAATTGGTCATCCACTTTAATATTGGCTGTTTGGTTGTAATATAAATTATAGATGATTCTTAAGTCCCTATCATCTAACCCCACTTCTTTCAAGATGTTTATAAGTTTATCATGCTTTACTCTATCAAATGCCTTTTTGTAGTCGATAAAACAAGTATACACATCACAGTTTACATCCCTGCATCTTTGCATAAGCAATTGGACAGCGAATAGAGCCTCTTGGGTGCCTAAGGAATCGCGGAATCCAAACTGCGTCCATGATACTTGTTCTTCGCATTTTTTATATATTCTGCCGTGTATCACTTTCAAGAACGTATCATTCATAGACCTCTAAAATCAAGTACCAATAAAGAAATATTATTTTTTATCTTATAGACAAAAAACGCATATTGAAGTTTTGTTAAATTTTTTATAGTTATTCTTATCAGTATTAAATGTCCCTTAGATTATTTTGATGTGTGTATATACAAACCATTTATTTTTAATATTATTTGTTAAAATTAGGAGTATTATAACAGTTTTGGCGCCACAATTCTTTCGTCACAGTGAAATCGTAAAATAGCTTTCAGTCATAAAAGGACATCGCAGATAAAGATCTGGTACAAAGTCAGTTAGAATTAACGCACAATTTTGCAAACATAAATAAATAAATGATTATTCTAACTATATATGATTTAATAATACGTACCTATATAATGTATTAATAGGATTTTTATTTATGTGTTCGACTGATTTGGTCATGCTCATGAAAGGTTTCTCTTATTATTTAACAAGTTTTTTAAGATCGATTATATCAGAATATATTATTTTGATTATGTGTAATTTATTTTTAATTTCAGTGATATCACCAATACTTTTTCAGACTGTAGAAGATGTAACTAAACAATTAAGATATGGACGAAAATATTTTAAAACCAACTGTCAATATTTAACAATTTAGATCTATTAATAGATAATATTTGTCAATTTTTATAAGAAAAATAAAACCAAAGTTAAAAAATGATAAGAATATAAAGCTTGTGAAGGTTTACAGACGATAAGAAATTATAGGATAAATCTTAGTCAACTTAGGGCCCTCGTAAAGTTCTCAAAGCAGTGCGTAGAGAGTTTACGAAAGTGGCCAAGGAAACACGTGATAAACTTCCATTTGGTAAACCTATGCTTTGGAGAGGCCTCAGAAATCATTCAAATTGTTGTAACTTTTGTACAGTGAAAACGACAGAACACAACAAAAGTTATACGCCCAGTGCCTCATTCAGCCGAAACCTCAGTACGTTTTCAATTAATTACTTCTTCTTTATGTGCCGTCTTCTACCGAAGGTTGGCGACCATCAAACGATAGGTTTCTCTGTTTTGTGCCGCATGTATTATGTTCGCAACTTCTGGTATTTGAAACCATTCTCTCAAGTTTCTCAGCCAGGATTTCTTCTTTCTGCCCAAACCTCTTCTACCTTCAATCTTGCCTTCCACGATAAGCTGTAGCAGACTATACTTATCATTACGGAACACATGGTCTAGGTATGACGCTTTCCTCCTTTTAACAGTTATTAACAATTCCACCTGGTTACCTATTCGTCTTAATAACTCTGTGTTGGTCACTCTCTCTGTCCAAGGTATTCTCAGTATGCGTCGATACAGCCACATTTCTCGAGCCGCTAACTTCTTTATAGTTGCTGCTGTTAACATCCACCCTTCAACTTCGTAAAGTAGCGTAGAGAGTACGTAGCATTTCGTGGCGCGCCATCGGAGGTTAACGCTTAGGTGGCGGTTGCTTTAGAGCTTTCTAATTTTGATGAATTTGGATCTTGCTATTTCAATTCAGATTTTAATCTATATGTCTGGGTCCCACTTATCATTTACTGTATATCCCAGATATTTAAATCGGTGTATTCTTTCAATACGTTCGGATTCAATATTCAGGTCGATATGTTGAATGTTCTTTTTAGTGATCACCATAAATTTAGTTTTCTTTCTATTAATCTTCAGTCCAAATTGGTTGCCAGTTGTATTTACTCTATTTAGCATCATCTGTAAATCTTCAATGTTATCGGCCAGTATAACAGTAGCATCTGCATATCGAAAATTACTTATTGGTACGCCATTAATCTTGGTGCCCTCGTTGTACTCTTCCAGTGCCACTAGAAATATTTGTTCCGTATACAGGTTGAAAAGCAGTGGCGAAAGAATACAGCCCTGTCTAACCCCTCTCGAAATGGTTACGTTTTCACTCACCATATGTCCATTCTTCATGTGGGCTGTTTGATTCCAATATAGATTTTTTATAATCTGAATGTCCTTAGTGTCAAGTCCTGTAAGATGTAATAGCTCTATGAGTTTGTCATGTTTGATAGTATCAATTAATTACGCTCTTTAGAAATACGGAAATACGAGTCTGGTGAAGATCAAAGTAACCTTAACGATTCAAATTTTGAAACTGTAGAGTTGATCAGCAAGCGTTGAATCATTTATCGCCAGATTTAGGACTATCCATAAAAGCTTCAGAGTTTTTAACAGCAAGAAAAACTTGGTTGAAAATTGAGAGACAAAGAGAGTTTCTACAATACCTTCGAAGTGATGGTGGATTTGTGTATTGCCATAATGTATGTGGTTTAATGAAAGATAATGGTGACTGTTTATTGATAGCTCAAAACGGAGCTCTAAGTGTGTTCTTCTCCACAACGGAAATTTATTTGGTTCAGTCTCGATATACCATTCAGTTCGTTTGTGTAAAAAATTTGAATAATAAGGAGAGTGATTGATATGTTGCAATATCCCATGCACCAAAATGCACCGTGTCGACCTTAAAAAGGTCTGCTTCTTCCTTGGACAACAACGTGGATTTACAACGTATCTCTCCTTGTTGTGTATTTGTGGGACAGCAGAGCTCGTCATTTGAAAAAATAAAGGCAGGTGTTTTTTAAGGTCTTACGTCTTGCTGATTTCACGGAAAATTTTGGTACAGCAAGTGATGAGCAGCGTGAGCGATTTCACCACGATTTGAAGATCTTTAGGGCACGTTATCAAGATAGATGGAATGTATGTATGATGGCTGATAGTTGTTGGATCAAGCGAGAACTTCCTCAGATTCAACACTCCAGAAAAAGCTATAAGCCAAAATGTTTCTTTTAATATGTAATTACCGTTGGTTACTTAATATTATACCTAGTTAATTAAGATCTAGCATCATTATCTTGATAGTGTAGTAGCCGAAGTAAACATTTTATGTAGAACTTACAAAATACAAAAAGACTGTGTTTTTGTTTAAATTAATTAATGCATTTAAAATAAACAGTAGTTTCAATTGTTTAACAAATGTTTTCTATAACAATTACTATATATTTACATGTGTTTTACATGTTTATATACTTAAAAGTACCTACATAATGATCCAATACTTTTCCAGCGGTTAAATACATTTTATCTATTTAAACATAGATAATCGTATAAAATTTAATGTCGACTTTGTGCATCCCTTTGTGCTTTTTTAATCTGGAGTAGTGCTTCTAAAAATACAATATCCGGAAAGAAGTTCACCACGGACGTGTTTTTTCGCCCTTATTATTAAATTTGCTCAATAAACATCTAGTTAGATCTAGTTAGATAACACCCTGTCACACGTCGACCGTAACGATTACAAAAGTACATGAATTGTAGTTTCAATTTGTTCTATCCATCGTTCTCTTCAAATTTGGTCCCCAGCGAGTACAGAACAGCTGCAGACCTCAAAAGAGTCTACTTCTTCTTCCACTTTATAAGCAATTCTGCTTGTTCACTGGCGGATTAATACCTCTATGGAAGGTTGTCACTGCCATCTTTTTCGCGGTCGTCCTATAATTCTTCTGCCGATTGGTGACTTATCTTTTGCTATTTTGACGCTCCGTTCGGCTCGCGAGATAAGAATACGGCCGAGGTCAGAAAGCCCTGCCTGTCATAAGAGGCGACTAATGGATAGGAATCGAGAGGTGGAGAGCCGTCGCTTGAGGTGTCGGGTCTGAAGAAACGCACTCGAGGCGCTTAGGCGTCACGGTCACCGGTCTACACTCCTAGTATCCGATACGAGACTCTCGTGGGACCACTCTACTCTCATTCTAAGAGAACCAGGCGAGGTTGAACGAGCTGAGCCCGTACACACCTCTTTTGTCCTTACACCACCAATAGGGGTGTCGGTGTCTTGGCAGGTATCCGCCTGGAGATTTAAGAGTGGTAGAGGAGAGACCCTCGGCGGCGATCTGTCTACGTGCGAGGTGAAAATTCCTCTGCCTGCGTCACCTGTCCGCCTGTGGGAGGGGATAACGGATGGGTGAGGTATTCGCAACACAGGTACTACGGGGAGGGTGGAGCCCTGCGACGCGTATGCAACGCGCCACCTTCATTTTGGTGTCGGACTCATAGGGGCAGTGGAGTCGCTAACGGTCGTATACCGAAAGGACAGGTAGTCTCCAATTTTTATAATTGGAGGGCACAAAGCTAAGCTATGCTATTTTGACGACACGGCTCTCCTCCATTCTGCTTATGTGATTATTATATCCTTTTTTTCTATTTTGTGTCCACTCATTTATACACTGTACGTTACATGTTCTTCTAATATCTTCACTTCTCTTTCGACCTCTCAGCGTATTTCCTGTAATTCTCCTCAGTACTCTCATCTCTGCCGTTTCCAGTAGCATTTGCGTTGTGGTTGTGTTGGTTCTTATTTCTGAGGCATATTTCATTATTGGTCTTATACTGGCTTTATAAATTCTTGACTTGATCTCAGTATTAATGTGTCTGTTTCGCCATTAGTGTTATTAAGACATCCCGCCAGTCTATTTACTTTTTGTACTTGGATCAATTTCTATTTTACATCTGGTTGGTCCTTTGCTGGCTACTATTGTTTTAGTTTTTTGAAATGAAATTGTTATATTAAATTCTATTGCTCTTATGTTAAATCTGTGGACCAGTCTTTGCAGACTATCTTCATCTTGGGCTATCAATATTGCGTCGACTGCGTACCAGAGTATTTTTATTTCTTTGTTTCCCATTCTGTATCCTCTTCCTTTGTTAACGCTTTTGATGATTTCATCTATGATCAAATTGAAGAGCATGAGGCTCAATGAATCCCCTTTTCTTATTTCGCTGCCTATTTCTATAGATTGTGTAAGTTATAAATCTATTGTGACTTCCATTTTGTTGTTTTGGTAGATGTTTTCGATAGTTTTTATAATATTTAGGGAAAGTTCTCTATTATACAGAAGATGGATTACATCTTTGTCAAACGCTTTTTTTAGGTCGATCAGACACAGAAATGCTGGTCTATTATCAAAAGAATCTTCTACGAGAAAAATAAGATGAAATGAAGAGATTATTGAGGACTCTCGAGGCTTGTTTTCAGGCCAAAGACAAATTCTTCTACAGCAAATGCAGAAAATTGTTCGAGACGGGGTGTAATCAATGTAGCGCCTTAGGTGTAATCAATAAGAACAAACTTGTTTTCAGGCCAAAGACAAATTCTTCTACAGCAAATGCAGAAAATTGTTCGAGACGGGGTGTAATCAATGTAGCGCCTTAGGTGTGATCAATAAGGACAAACTTTATATAGAAATAAGCTGTTTAGATATTAGTTTAGCTATTGGATGTTTTAAAAATTAAATATACATTTATTCCATGGTATTTACTATGTTAAAACTCTTACTTGAAAAGAGATCTTAATTTGATAAATTATAAAATTCCTGAAGCATGACGTGTAAACATATTCTTAAACCAAATTTAATTATTATAAAACATCATAAAAACTGCAAGGTTGTAATTGTTTTTTTATTTATGATTATTGTCGACTTTAAAAAACATCGAAATGAGGTAAAAATTACAAGTAAAAATACATTTTTAATGGCATTATTGTGTTGCTTTTGAGACGTGGGTAAACAGAAAAATACTGCGTCTGATATGGATAAATAGAAACGGAATATAGAATGTATGTTTTTTACCATTCATCAAAAAAGTGGTCAAGTATTCACCATCAAAAGAGCTTCAATATAATATCATAAAAATGTTAAAGCCGCCAACAAATTCAACTAATGTCCAATCTTTATTGCAATGTGTACAATCCTTGCATAATAACATTGGGGGAAGGTCTATTAAAAGGGAAAATTCAAAAGTAAAAACTATGGAGTAAAACCATCATCATTCAGCCAATCGCGTACACCGCTGGACATAGGCTTCCCTCAGTGTCTCCCAATGTTCTCTACGCTGGCTCGCTTGTAGCCAGTTTCCCGCTACTCTCTTCACGTCGTCGGCCCATCGTCCTCGGTTTCTTTTATAGATTCTGGGCCTGCATTTAATGAATCATCGTCTTGTCCAGCGTCCATCTTGTATTCTCGCTGCTAAGTGCCCTGCCTAGTTCCCTTTTTGCGTCGTTTTTTTCATTGAAATATTGAAGGCCTGATCCTTCGCCTGATTGGTTGGTTTGTTATATGGTCTCGAAGGCTCACGCCCAGTTTTGCACGGTTCATGGCTTGCTGTGTAACAGTTTATTTGCGGATCTTGTCGTCGGCGTTAAAGTTTTTTTTCCATAAGTTTGTACAAGCAAAACACAGAGCAAAGAGTAAAATAGATAATATTAAATTTATTTTCAGTAGTAATATCCCTAGGACATTGATAACAGACGAGATAATTTCATGACAATCGAAAGCTCGTTCCTTGGTAACAGCACGAAGCCGAAGGCTGAGTGCTGTTACCAAGCAACGAGCTTGAGAAATTTGTCATGAAATTATGAGGCATTCATCAATGTCCGAGGGATATTCGGCGGATAATTTTTCGAAAAAAAAATCAAACCGAAACATTTATTTATTAAAAGTACAGTTAGTGAAAGTACAATTATTAAAATTTAAGTTAACATTAGATTCGTTGCTGTTCTCTACTATAGAAGATCTATTACCACGCATAATATTTATAATCTTGTTGTGGTGTTCTTGATCGAGATTCAAGTATGGTTTTATAGAATTCTGATTGCCATGACCAGTAATTTTTAGCAATTGTTGTTCTTCTACACCACTTTTTGCTAATTCGCTAATAGCAGTTGATCTATTCGAGTGATTTATCTTTTTCTCCTTTACATTCAAGCCAATTGCTTCAGCAGAAGATTTAGTCCATCCATTCATTGTACGAGGCGTGTTTTTTAAGTAAGTACCGTTTTGGAATTAAAAAAAGACGTGCAAAGATATGGCAATAATTTTATTTTTACATGAAAGCCTGTACCTTAATCTACTTTTTTTATGTTTAAATGATTTGATGAGATCTTTGGTCTGATTATCCACATGTGGACGGGCATTGTCATGCAGCAAAACGATACCCTTACTCAACTTGCCACGTCTTTTGTTCTGGATTGCACGACGCAGATTTTTCAATGTCCCACAATAAGACGCTGCATTGATTGTCTCGTTACGAGGCAGAAACTTCACTAGCAATACTCGTTTTCTGTCCCAAAAAACTGTGCACATGATTTTCCGGGCAGAAATTGTTTTCTTAAACTTCACTCTTTTGGGTGATGATGAATATCGCCATTCCATGGATTGTTGTTTCGATTCTGGTGTGACGTAGGCCACCCACGTTTTGTCACCAGTAACAATTTGGTCTTAAAAATCTTCACCTTTACTGTGGTACCGATCAGGGAAAGTCAATGCACTGCCTAAACGTTGGGTTTTGTGCAAATCCGTCAACATTTTTGGAACCCAACGTGAACACAATTTCCGGTAATTCAAGTTCTCGGTAACAATGCGATACAAAACACTACGAGAATACTGAGGAAAGCAGTCGAACAATGATGAAATTGTAAAGCGTCTGTTTTCTCTCACCTTTTCGTCCACTTTCTGCACCAAATTTTCATTAACGACCGAAGGACGCCCACTCCGTTCTTCATCATGCACATTTGTGCGGCCATCTTTAAATGCTCTCACCCATTTCCTTACCATTCCATCACTCATAATGTTTTGTCCGTAAACTTCAACGATCTCACGATGAATATCGATCGGTTTTACGCCTTTAGCACTAAGAAATCGTAAACAAGCTCGTACTTCACAATCAGCGTGACTCACGATTGTTGGAGGCATCTTAAACACTGGAGTAAACAAGTATACAATGAAGAATCACACTGTAATGGCGTCAGTGTGTAGACAAGAGATGTAGGTAACCAGCGCTCATGCGCGGAACGCCGACCGTAGCGCTGCGGCGGCGGAATCGCAAAACGGTACTTACTTAAAAAGCATGCCTCGTATTTCTTCCAACAGGTACATTATCGTACCATTTGTCAGTTTCATTTTTCCAGTGTCGATTTGGTTTTAAGAACAGTCGTGGTGAGGTAATATTGTCTTTGAGGTAATATTTGTAATTCTTTTAGTATCAACGCCAATTCTTCTAAACTTCTATGTTCATTCAACTTATATTCTCGTCAGCAGCAAAATTCCTTGAATATTCCCCAAATATATTTGTGACTGTAGGTTGTCTTTCTGGGAATTTTTTCTTTGATTAGCGCATTTATACTTTGAACATTCTCATTGCCGAAACGTGACATTTTGAAATTTATTTGGATGAAGTTGTCAAACTCGATCGTGTTGTCATAGGGATTGAAAATTGCTCTGAATGCAATTATCAGTCTAATGTTGACATGATTGGGTGAAATTGTTCCACATGACACAAAATGACGAAATTTGAATGGTTGTTAGACCAGTCGAAAAATTATCAATAGTAATACCACTAGTGATTCAATTTTCGCGATAAGTCTGTCGATTTACTTCTAAACGAAACTGAGTTGCTTGAAAAAAACGTGTTTTCTTTAAGAAACTCAGTTGAGTTTAGAAATAAAAGACAGACTTATAAGCTAAATTAAATCACGAGTGGAATTTTATTACACTATTTCATGAACAAAGTGATAGGTCAAAAATTCAGTAGAATGAATGCTAGTCTTTCGTTGTTATTTTCTGCATCTAATTTGTAGTTGCGATCCACACAGAACATCATAAATTGTCTCCATATATAAGATTTAGATTTTCTTGTGTTACTGGGTATATTTTCTTCAATGTTTTGGTTTATAACTTCATTTGAAGTACCACCGAAACGACTCATTTTGACGTATACAGCTACAATAATTTTTTTGGCAAACGTCAAACTTTGCCTTGCGATAGGTATCCATGGTTACGTCGTTGAAAACACGAAGCTGATAGACCAATCAGAATTGAAAGACAGTTGGTGTTTTCGCGATAACACAAGCTGTCTTTGGTTTGTGATTGGTCAGATTATGTGAAAATTTTAAGATGAGTGAAATAGTCCTTATAATAAATGGAAAATTACTTAGTTACCAAATATAAAGATATAAAGGAAAAATATAAACAGACATATCAAACAAGATTTATTTATATTAACTGACCTTGACTCTTTTAGCACTCATGTGACTTCTAGTCTCGGTCATCTCCTGTCCACCTTCAATACTCTTCAAATCAGCTCTTCTCATCATATCCTCGGCTTGGCTCTGTTCCTCACCGCGGGTCAACGTCATCACTTTCCTAACAATCTTCGTCGTAATTCTTCGTTTTCCATCGTCACCGTTCCTACTAGTTTTAACAGATTCGAATGAACTACCTAATAGTTCTGTAGAGAGCTTTTTTCTAGTGTAAACGGCAGTTAGATTTTCAGTGTCGGAAAAACTTGTCACTATCGGCGGTCCCATTTGGGAACTCGACGGAGAACCGGGAACAGTTCCTTGAACGAAAAGTCTTTTCGGAGTACCCGAAGGAGAACTGTCTTTGACGAAACGGTACATCGACATTTTTTATATTTTTTTATGCATTAGGTGTTGAAGCACTTAAAAAAAAACTAAATTAATATCACTTATATTGTTAATATACTTTTGAAAACGGTTGGAGGTACCTTTATTCTTTATTAAACTTAAAATGTTCAGTAAAGAGACGAATCTCTAAAGAACGAATTGCTAATACGAATGATCCACTAAATTTTAATATTCTTTATGAACTACTTGTTTTTTATCAAATAACTCGTTGAGAATAACTGTTTTCTGTTTACCGAAACATATGTGCCGAGTAACTGTCTTGTTACTATATAAAGTAAGCTTCAGTTTTGAGGAGTAATACTTTTCAATATACATGATCTAGTCATACTAGATAGATACTAATACCTAAATAAATAATGATGACAAAAAGGATACAAGTAAACAATAGTATATTAGGATGTAGCGTTCTATTTTTCTAAAGATTAAAACTTGATGTCCTTTGTCTCAAAATGGTGATGTATATATAGAAAATTTAAGAGTAGTTGTGAGTGACATAAAAGGAATAACTCCTGTAGAATATTTCCAACAATTATTTGACAATAAAGTATACGATCTTATTGTAACCGAAGCAATTCGCTGTGCTAAAGAGGTAAAGAATAAACAGAATTGTACAAACAGAACATCAAAGGGCGAAATAAGGATTTTACTGGGTTTCTAATTTTTGCGGGATACCATACTTTGCCCAGCAAACGAGATTATTACAGCGAACAAGAAGACGATCTAGAATTGCCAAAGGAAAGCCTTCTTTAAGGGCTTTTTCATCAAGAACGCCGGTTGTAGCTGATGTCAGATTTGATACCAAAAACCATTTTCTCTCAAAGAGGGATCAGCAGATACGATGTCAATTTGCCAATTGTAAAGGGAGGCCCCTAACTTACTGCTCTAAATATATGGTTACTCTATGCACTTCTTGTTTTCTCGTCATTGAATGTTCTAGCATTGTATTGTAAGAATAATATTTAGATATAATTAAAATAAAAGGCATATATCTAATACGAGTATTTGGAATTTCTGACATTTCTGGCACAAATATGAGACGAAGACCATAATGACCAGATTAGAGACATTTCTGGAAAAAAGATCATTATTGGTATAACCATGATAGTAACCCATGGAGAAAGGTAAATAGAGAAGTCGATACCGCATAGGAATATAATGCAGGAAGAAAATTACGGTTATTAAAAACCTATCTCATAAAATATTTCGCACCCTATTATTTTTAAACGAATTATCGTTTCTATAAGATTATGTAACGTCTTATACTTTTAATTCCGTAAAAGGCTTACTAGACTGTTATAATTAATCGGAAGGAAAAAGTAGTACGTGAATTAATCGATTTTTTACGAAATCCGAAGCGAAAGCTTGACTTAGACGCGCCAAGTAAGGACAACAAAACAATACGGTAATAAATGCCTAAGCCGTTATAAAACTCAAGAGACAATGGTCTATAACCTTCGAAACGGAGAGTATCATGATAAAAGAAGTAACGAAAAAGAGATTATCCTAATTGGTTAAGCGGTTCAGTTGATGGATTGTAGCGAAAGTTAGTTCTTTTAGAGTAAATAAAAAATATTAGCGAAGTAAGTCTTCAATGTTTTCCTCTATTTCTGTTACATTGTTAAACAGTATTTTTTTTAACACGTCGGTTTTTAATTATTTTATAAATAACTTGTCCGTTAAGTTTTATACTATATATTTCATTATTTATTACGCCTACAATTTTGAACGATAAAATTATTTTTTATAACGTATGAATTTGAATCTATCGATCCTAGGTACATGAATCTCAACACTACTGAATAATTTTGCGTTTTTCAACAACATGAAAGTAGATGACTTGTTGACACAAGCGATCTCAATAAATATAGGTTCATGGATACTGGTTGGGAATGAATGGTCGTATGAGCCATTGTGACATCTGGAGACAGGTCCTCGACTGTTGTCCTGTGCTCTCTATAGTACAGGACAGCATGGCCCCCCAATTTGAAGTCTCATCCTCCTTCTTGGTTTAATTTCCAAACCGAGATGAGTGGATGGAACGAGAGCCTGCACTGATCCGTCGAAGCGAGCTCACCTTCCTAGCGATACGGCGAAGCACCTACCCGGAGTAGGTGCTGGAGTATATGAGAGCGGAATCGGATTTAAATTTTTCCAGGCTCTCGGCTCCCGGATAATGCATCAGTCTCTCGGGACGAGATATTTGTGATCCTGGTATGTGCTCAGGAGAAAATAGATAGAGCTTGCTCAGGGAGGACCATCTCGGTCTACTCTGACAGTCAAGCAGTGCTAAGGGCTTCGTAAGCGCCTAACTTCAGCTCTAAGCTGATTGAGTATAAGAGAGCTTGCTCAGGGAGGACCATCTCTATCTACTCTGACAGTCAAGCAATGCTAAGAGTTTCGTAAGCGCCTAACTTCAGCTCTAAGCTGATTAAGTGTAAGAGTGCTTGCTCAGGGAGGACCACCTCGATCTACTCTGACAGTCAAGCAGTGCTAAGGGCTTAGCACTGCTTGACTGTCCGAAAGGCCCGAAGCCTGCGGATGTGTCAAGACTTCTGGGCCAGTTGTGGAATCATGGCAGGCTAGGCTCCACATAGTTGGGCCATCCAAAAGTCTTAGAGACCAACTTCGACTTTTAGACCGTAGAAGATGCTGTCTGGTGGTCAGTATGTCGTCTAGGAGACGTCTTTATAATGAGGAGGAGGAAACCTCCTCATATATCATCAGAAATACTCGGCACTGACCTATCAAAGGTAACCGATCCTGGTTTCGTTCTTTATGCAACCGAGCCAAATGAGGGAGTTACCCTTAAAGAAACTTGTGGCTTTCTGTGAGGTTACTAGACGTTCGGAAGGGCTCAGATTTGGAGCCCCTGCTGATGATGGCAATAGACCCGCCTTAGGAGGTCTAACTGTCTGCAGGACTCATAAATATGGCCTGCCCGGATCTACCATAACCATAAATATAGGTGCATGCTATTCCTATTGTTATCTAACATATTCCCTGACAAAATCTTCGCACAAGCTCCGGAAAAGAAAGGCATATTACATCGTACACAAACAAGAAAAACGACCCACAGTATGGTGGAAATATGTAAATGATGTTTTATGCATTTGGCCTACCGAACATTGAATAAATTTCGAATGGGCATCAACAATAAAAAAAATCAATCAAATTCACCACCAAAAAGAAAACAACAATGCACTTCCTTAATGTTGATAATTAACGTAACAGTAATTTAAAAAAAGGGCTATCTTGGCTAATAGAGGTCGCAGGACCTCTTTTTTTCTATAAGTTGTATTTTTTAACCAGATTTTCTAATATTTTGGCCATTTAATTTAAACTAAATTCTACGGACTTATTTCTAAATAGACAAGTTTTTAAGTTATGAGCAAAATACTAAGTTTTTCTGTCGTTTTGTATTCTCATACTACACATTTCAATTGTCACACCCGTCTATACAGTTAGGACAAAATATCTACCACAAACAAAATTGGAATGGAGTAGAAGACTATTATAAATACATACAGATACACAGAAATGTAATGTTCGTGACATCTAAAGTAAACAGATTTTTATATACAATAAAATGTGTTGTATATAAAAACGCATCCATTACGAAAAGAACTTCTTGAGAACTCATTGTTAACCAACGTAATTATGACAATCTTTCGTAATATCACCGAACTACTTTCCATAAAAAGGTACGTCTTATTCATTTTAAGTAATGTTTAAGTATCACTTTCTGTATTTTTTTACTCTTTTTACAAGTTAATTTGTGTGAATACCTACACGAATATAGGACACGATTTATAAAACAAATTTCGAAAGACTAAATGCCTTGTGCTGCAATACTTGGAAAGGAATCGTTAAAAATCAATTAATTTTTCAAACAGCTCAATAATTTAAAGTAAATTATAGAAATAGACTAATTTTAGTACGCAGATATACACAAATGGAGGCAGAAAAAACAACATAAGTTGCAATATCTGCACCAACATGATATAGATGATAATAAAAACTTAGACATTGGACTATAATTCATGAAAATAAAAAAATAAAAGAACCTGAAGGAAGCACGAAATAGAACAAAATCAAAATGAAAATCTGCAGTTTTCATTAATCTTTGTTGTAATATCGATCTTCTTAATGGTTGTTTCATTAATCTTTATCAAAATATAAAATAATCTAGAGAAGAGTACATTAGTTGTAACGCTAAAATACCTCTGAAAGGTAACAGCGATGTGTACGAAGATGTTGAATAATTTCTAAAATAATACAAGAGGCAGCTTGGCAGTCAACACGAACAAGACAGTTGGAAACCAAACAACAACACGTATTTATCAAAATCAAAGAGAAATTGCAGAAAAGCGAAAATTAAGGAAAACGTGGTAGAGAACACGCCCGCCCCAGTATAAAACTGAATTGAACCAAGCTACCATCCAATTAAAAATTCTTTCAAATAATCATAAGGATAATAGTACTCAGTATTAGCTGAAAAACTTATTAGCAACAGAAATCACCGAGTACTCACTTTGGAAGGCAACACGGAAATTAACTCAACCTCAATTAAAAGCCTCTTATTCAAATAGGTAATGGAAGATGGACTAGGAGCAACAAATAAAAAGCTGAAACGTTTGCCAATGTGCCGAATGTGTTCCAGCCAAATCCTCCAGGCAACAATAACCTTGACAGAACAATCGAGACTCAATAGTTTTTAAAATCACCGTATCAACTTGAACTACCATTTGAAAAATTCACTACCAAACAAGTTCACCAGAAGATACAAACACTCTTGAATCCTAAAAAGTCTCCTGGATACGAACTGATTACCGCCAAATTCCTTAAAGGACTCTCCAAAAAAAGATTTCTTTACTTAACATACATATTCAATGCAATCCTAAGAACAGGCTATTACCCCATTCCATGGAAAGTAACACAAATTATTGTAATTTCTAAGCCAGGTAGTCATGTAGACATATTAGTCTAATGTCGATGATTTCAAAGGTTTTTGTAAACCTACTGTTGGATAAGTTACAATCTATTCTTGCAAAACACCAACAGTTTGGATTCAGGCAACAACATGATACCACTGAGCAAATACAATTCATAAAACTTTGAAAGAAAGAAAATACTGTTCAGCAGCCTTTTTGGATATTTCTCAAGTCTTTGATACAGTTTCGCACACTGGTCTACTCTAAAAACTTCCAAGAAGTTCCACAGGGTAGCGTTCTGGAGACTGTTCTCTAACTGATATTTACAGCGGATCTACCTACGAGCAACGATATCATCACAACAACGTAAGTAGACTACAAAGCAATTTTAGCTTCACACCCAAACCACAGCGTTGCTTCCCAACTACTAGAGGCCAATCTTAACAAAATACAAATTTGGTTGAGACAGTGGAGAATAAAAGTAAACGAGAGCAAGTCAATGTGAGATTGCTAACGCCTGTGACAAACTCATTATATAAAAATGATACCAGGTAATTTAGAGGATACAAAATATGATTAATGGACAAAGAAGCTAACTATAAGGTCATAATTTGTAGGTTAACTCGTATTCGTATTGACCAATATGATTTCACCGTAATAGAAATACAAAATTATATGCAATTTTTTTATCACTTGTCCTCGATTAATATATAAATAAATGCATTTCATGGTCAATGTAAATATGTAGCGGTATATTACTTAATTAATCAATATTATTTAAATAATTAACACTCAGGGTGGTCAACTTTGAAGCGTAAATATCAATATTAAAATAAATAATCTATATTACAAGCATATGTTAAATCTATATTACTAAGAAAAATGTACAGAGAAAAACAATAAGTAAAAAAGTGAAAATATTTACACAACATATAGTGGCAATCGTCATAGAAATTCTGGGTGAAGGCTAAATAGCAACTGGATGATGTGATCCAGCGGATATGGAGCTCATTTGACAAATTCTTGTATAATAATAGCAGAAGATATTATTCAAATACGATATCAAATTGATTCAACAAAAAAACTTTCTAATTATATAATACTTCTTAAGGTTAATTTAGATTGCGAAGGGACCTTTTATAACACTCAAACTGTCAAAACATATTTTATGGCATGGAGATTTATGAGAGAGCTTTTAAAATGGTTGTGTCCAATTTTTTCGCAATGTCAAAGCTGACAATTACAAAGATCTTGTCACTGAATTACTTAAGAAATAGGATGTGACATATCTCTAAAAATTCACCTTCTGAATGCTCACCATTGATGAAAATGGAGAACGGTTCCACCAAGACGTCGTAGCCGTGGAAAAGCCTTACCAATGTAAATGAAGTCCTACTCTGCTAGGACTAACAAATTAATATTGGACATTAATCTGTCCCCTATAATGTACAAGTTTTCGTAGCAAACTAAGTGTGGAGAATAAAAAAAATTTAAGTTTATTTTCGGCTTTCTGATGATATTGTACATAATAAACACCATGTTCTATTCATGTCACAAAAACAAACACAAACAAAAGTTTATTTTTGTTGAACAGTGTAATTGTTGAGCCATAAAGTGCTTAAGAGTATTAGCATAAGAGTACTCTTCTTTTAAAACTTTTATTTCGCGAGGACCTGTCAGATATTTTTATACTAGAATGAAAAAATGTCCTGTTTTTGAATTAGTTATATACATATTTGTGCAGACGGTATTAGATTGAAAACGTGTAAAAAACGACAAATGAAATGAAAAAGAATGAACAAATATCAAAACTTCCATAGATAAGTCAAAAGAAGCAATAAAGGAAAACAAAAAATGACAGTAAAAATCTCCTGTTTCCCTAGTGAAAAACCCAGGAAAAAAACCTCATAATACTATCCCGACATGGTAAGTATTTGGTGTTACATTAGGTTTATTCTCAATAAACACCAAATTATGATTTTATGTTTGTTATTTAAAAAAAGATAAATTATGTATCCTCGATATGTTACTGACTTATTAATAGTGGTATTTTCTTTTTATTATCTTCCTCTTTTAATATGGGTATCAAATTCTCTATTTTTAATAAAGATTGATGTTCACTTATTCTAACATCTAATGACCTTGACGTTTCACCCAAATAAAACTGATCGCATTCACAAGGTATTAAAAATTCAATTCTTTGTTCTTTCTTGATCATTGATGGGTTTAGTTTTAGACAAAAGTATGGGGATAGTATTATGAGGTTTTTCTTGGGTTTTCTCATGATTTACTATGGAATCACTAACAGAAGATTTTTACTGTCATCATGGCATGTGGTTGTCTCTAAGACGAATTACACGCTATGATTTTTTCTAAAGGATATTCTCAAGTTAAAGTTGATTTCATGTAATCGAATGAACTATCTTACAATAAAGTCGTCTCAGTCAACATGAGACAGTTGAGTTAGACAGAAAAAGATAAATAAAAACTGAACATAATTAAAAAAGACCAACAGATATACCACTAGAAAGAATTCTAGTATAAACAACTAGCAGGCAGAAATATTATCGCAGATTTAAAACACAACAGCCAAATTGAAGAAGTCGATGAAATTACAACAATTTAGTGAATGATATATATATATATATATATATATATATATATATATATATATATATATATATATATATATATACAAATTACCAGTTTGCCTCAAGGAGCCTCACACATCTTCCCTTTAAAATCTTTCAATATGCTATTTTGACTTTAACATTTGCAAAATATTTAATACTGGAAATTGACAACACTGTCAATATCATCTTCACCAGATATAATCTACCACATAACTTGATTTCTCTGAATAATATAGTTATCCTTGCATCATCAGGTTAAGGCTCTGTACACATGAGAGCCTTAGAAGCCGCGTTTGTCTAACGCTGCGTTTCAAGTACCAAGGAACGTTGTCAAAACGTGATGCTCGTATAGTATACTTCAAACGTCGCGTTTGCAACACGCTTCTAGTTACTAGGAGAGGCATGTAATCGTACACATGTTCACAGCCAAGCGTGCGCTTTTACCCTGTTGACACCGCTGTGCCATATTGAAAAGTGATCTGTCTACAATAGAAGTTAAAAATTTTGATACGGAACTGTTCATTGATGAACTGCAAAAGAAAAGATGTATTTGGGACATGGAATATGATGAATACAAGAACAAAGTTTTAAAAAAATCTGCCTGGGAAGGGTTGGTGGACATATTTGCTAGTGAAAATAGCACACTAGAAGAGAAGAAAGTATTAGGTAAATATAAGTAGCTTACTTATTATTTTAACAGTATTGTACTGTACTGGCTGTAGAACTAAGCGGGTAAACTGCGGCGCTAAGCGCTGTCATGTCTACGGTACAAAGTTTTTTCTAACGTGAGCTCAACGCGGCGTCCGCCCTCATGTGTACAGGGCCTAAATATTTGGGAATGATTTTTGATAGAGAGCTAACATGGAAGCCTCGCACAGGTTATCTGCTACAAAGAAGCAACAAAACAAAAACTTCAAGGGTTAAAAAGAGTTAAAAATGGTTGTAAAAACATTGTGAGCAGTTGATGCAAAAACAATTTTGTTATGCCACAAAATTCATTTGATTTTAACGTACTCAAAAGTTTGGGGGGATTTAGGGCTGCACACCCCCCTTAAAATTTTTCTGTGCTCTTAGATTTTGTTGCTTTTTTTGTGAAAAATGCTTTCAGAACAATAAAGCAACGTGTTCATTTTTATTACAAAATGTCAAGTAGTTTAGGAGATAATGCAAAAAAACAATTTTTATTTTGTAAGTTCAAAGGGCTGTAACTTTTTTTGTGTACACTTTTGTACTAAGGTAAGTTGGATTCAATCAATTTATTTTTGTCCCCGGAATGCGCGATTTAATTTATGATATACCTTTTTGAAACATACTGTATTTCAAGCAGGAATGTACAGGTTTGAAAATATATAATATAACTAAATTACTTAAGCAAAGATAACTAGCTATAGCATGATACTTGCTGAAGACTGGAATACTATTACAAACCTTGAGAGTTCACTAGGAAAATAACAATCAAACACAACAGAATATAATTTATACGGTCCTAGTTTCACTCCTCTAAATTAGAACCATACACAACACTTTGAATTAGATAAGCCAGCTCAATTTGCCCTAAAACTTCTTCAACCATTAAGATCTAAATAGAGTAGTGTATTTATACTCAATACATTTTTAGCGCTTAGTATTTTTATGAACGATATATACATAAAAAAAGAAAATATAAAGATAGTGATACACCAGAAGATTCATGACAGTTTTTTGTCATGAATTTAACTCAGAAACTAATAAATGCATTCTTATATAAGACCTGAAAAGATAAGATAATGAAGTCAACATAATAAGAGAGCGTTGTGAAGATAAAATAAGTAATTAAAAACCCTAGTTAAGTAGTAAAAACTTAGTTTTTCTAATACCAGAAAAGACCTATCTTTCTTAGTTATGTCACAAAAGGTGTAATTAGCTTTAGTTAGACCTCTGTAAACACTTTCATACATCTACTGTAAATATGGTACCTCCAAACCGCACTGTTTTTCAAAAATATATATATCGATAACACAAAAATCAACTCACAGGTTCACCAAATCACACCCGAACGTCAAAACGGCCGATTTTGACGTTTGACAGTTGTCGGCTAAGCTATAGTTGCCCGTCCACTTTGTTATGTATTATATTAATTTGTTACGAGTGAGTTATGTTATGGGATCGGTATTGTCGTTACTGTCAGGTGTTCGTCAGGTGAGAGTGGCCGGCGTGTACTGAAAAATTGAATGAGGATCGTAGTTAGCCTTGTTCAACGACGCGAGGCGTGTAGGATCATGTACAGGGTCGTACGCGGGCGGAGGCCCCTAAATGTGGGGGACACAAAATTATAATGTTTACAAGCGCATATTTTTGACGAAGAAGGAATGACAATAAGTATTTGAATAAGTGGGTTACCTTCGATTTATTTGTTTGCTTGATTCGAGGAATGTTTATTTGGAGCAGGAGATTTAATTAGTGCGAATTTCATTGAGAAATTGTGCAATGGTAGCGATTACGCCTCTGACTACGCATTTTTCAGTTCCGACAAACCCTAAAACTTACATTTTGTGGAGGTGGATATAGAGTGCATGATGGTTAAATAACATTGAAAGGATCAGGCCACATGAATGGTGTGCTAGTCAACAATTTTTTCTTCGGGGAAATATATTTTTCTCCAGGCCATCTGTGTTTTATCATTTCGTTTTTAACTGTTCAAACCATGTCAATTGAAATTTATCTATCTACTGACTGTTATTTCGATCAAGTTTTATTTCGTTATGAACTTGTTTTTTTCTGACCTCAAGTTTCCATCTTTCAGAGCTATGTGTTAATAGTCGACCTCTCTCGTCAAAATTTGTTTCTGTAGATATGTATGTATTTCTTCTTTTTCTTCTCATTGCTTTTTGTCAAGGTGCGTGTCAATAATTATTGTTTATTCTTGCCCTGATTTCATTTTTACTATTTTACTTCTTATTGAAGATGGTGTTCCTAAATATTTGCTATATTTCTACAATCTTGATTGTTTTCATTTTCTAAGTGTAAATCGGATGTTTCGCCTTTGTCAAGTATTAGATATTCACAATTTGTTGTGTTTCATATTCTTCTTTCAATTTCGTTATCTTACTGATAAGATCTTCTTTATCTACCGAGGTCACTACTTGGTTATCAACAAAAAATAGTGTAAATGTCGTCTCCCATCGTTATTATAGGTTTTGACATTTCATCTACTTACATAATATTGTTTGATATAGATATTTTACTTTAATATGTTATGTCATCACGATATTGCAGCCCTAATTGAACCTCGACATTACCTAGTCTGTTTCGCCAGTCGTTCCTTTCATTTCCAACTATTGTCCATTTACAACTAGTACCCCTACTTTTATTTTCTATAAGCGTTAATCATAGCGTTTGTCTAGAAGAGTGGTTTCCATTCACTCTTGGCAGGTGTCCTGCTCATCTTAACCTATGGAAACGTTTGTCCTATGGACTGTCCAAGGTATGCGCAGCATTCTTCTCCAGCACCACATCTCAAAGGTATCAATTTTTTTGCGCTCGCGTCCGCAATGAGTCCAAGTCTCTGCCCCTTATAGAAATATTGAGAATACAAGGGCATTCACCAGTCTCATCTTGATATTTTGAGAGACAGATCTGTATTTCCAAACTTTAGTTAGGCGACTCATCGCATTTTTTGCCATACCAATACGTCTCCGAACTTCTGCTTCACAGTTACTATCGTTAGTTATACTAGACCCGAGTTAGACAAAACTGTCCACTATCTGGCATACCAACTTTATTGCTTTCGTACTCAACTCTTCGCAGGAGATTAAACATTTATTGCTCATTTGCTGCTATAAGTGTTGTGTCATCAGCAAACCTTAAATTGGAGATTTTCCTACCCGCCATTGTTACTCCACCAGCCCATTTATCTAAAGCCACCCTCATGACATGTTCACCATAAATGTTGAATATGTCAGGTGATAACACGCATCCTTGTCTAACATCTCTCTCGGTCTTGAATTGGTTTGAGAACTTCAGATCTAGTCGGACTGTTGCTATATTGGACTGGTACAGATTTTTAATAAATGTCACTTGGTGCATTGGTGTGCCCATTTCTATTAAAATTGACCACAGATTTATCCAGCTTACACAATCAAATGCCTTTTGGTAGTCAATAGGTACTTGAAATTCTCTAAATTATTATATCCCCGCCTTACGTTAATTCCTTGTGCTTCCTCTAATGCTCAAGACTGTATGGCCTTCTTCAGGGGCTGTTTTGACAGAGTGCATTAAATAATCTTATGATTGTCAAGAATAAAAAATAAACTTCAGACGCCAATTTGTTTTAACTAATATATGTTAGGACACTGTTTTTTTTAAAGAGAAATTCAAAATTTATAAGAACAATAAAGTAAACAGTATAAAGTGCTTCAGAGACATCGTCCATATACCAAAGAAATAGAACTACAAATCTTCGGAAAGAAACCTAAAGGATCAAAAATATCGAACGAGGACGGTACAAGAGCATGGATGAACCATGAAATACAAGAATGCATAAAAGGGGAATCAGTTAGGGTAACAAAATCACATTGCATAATAGGTATGACTTGAAAACATATTAAGAAGAGACAAGAAAAATCCCTTAGAGGAAAACGGACTGGATACCACGAGATAAAATAATAAAAAAGCTGCAGACCAACGATATAAATTAAAAAACAGTTGCCAGAAGATGTAAGCAAGATGAGAATAAATGTGGTCACACGATTGAATCTAAAAGCACAAAGAACTTTTAACTATAAATAGTTGTAATTTCGAAGAGCTAAGTTTATTTTTATGACATTGATACAAATTTTTATACGAATCAATTTGGTGTCAATAATGGAATATGTTTAATAACCTATGAATCATATAACATTGTGAAGGCTATAATGCGATTTATCACTATTTACCAAATATAATCGTTTACTATTTTTATTGGGAACTAACCACGATTTTTTGACATTTCGATATCCACGTCGGGAATAAGAACGAAGTGGAAATCGAAACGTCACAATAAACATATTTTAAACTAAAATTGTCGTTAACTCACAGCAAAAATAGTAAACTGTATTAAGTTGCCACAAGAAAATAGCTCAGAAGACTAGAACCTATTTTGGTAAAGTTTGTTTTTAGTTAATCATCTGATTTCTTATCTTAATGTGAAAGACAATTAAGATTTAATTTCAATACAGAGCACCACCATTCTCTTATACGTATTTCGTCCTTTTGGACTCATCAGAGCGAACTTGTGGTAAGCTCTGAATGAAAAAAAATATTTCTGTCATGTTAGCGGTTATTAAAAAAAAGTACATCCGACGCTACAGCACCAGACGCTACAAAGACATCTACTAAAAGCCAATACAACTCTAAAGGATAAAGGACATCTGAAAATCTAAAAATTTCATTCCATAACAAGTCAACTTCTCTAGGCAAAACCCATCGCGAACTGATTTCTGTACTCATATTGCGTGAGTAAATGAAAAATACGAAAGGCAGTTAAGATTTAATTTCAATACAAAGCACCACCAGTCGCTTATACGTATTTCGGCCTTTTTTGAACTCCTCAGAGAGAACTTGTAAGCTATGAATGAAACAAAATCTTTCTGTCATATTAGCAATTATTTTAAAAACAATCTGCACCAGACGCTACAGCGACATGTCAGTTCAATTATCGTCTGTTTGCTTTGTAAATTGTAGAAAGCACAGATTTCGCATGTTCCTAAATTGATGTCGAATGGTATTATATTCTTATCTTAATCTTAAAAATCTTAAAATCTGTAATAACGTCCAAATTGTCAGTATCAGTGAAGCAGGTGAAGTACAGTTATGAGAAAAATTACAAGTTTTTTTTCAACATAAAAAAAAAACAAAAAAAATTATGTAATTGGAAAAATATATCTTGAAATCGTCTTCTGAGTTGGATTCAAACCTGGCAATACAGAGTATATTTTATAATTTCTTGCTCATTCCAAACAAGACATCTCATAAAAACTGATATATTACAAAGTTTCAGAACTGCTTCTTTGAGTCAAAAATTAATAAAGCCTGTACTTGATTGTATACACTTTTGTTATTATTAATTCAATGTGCATGCAAATTGTTTTTAAATAAACAATAAATAACAATGCATAGCACGTATGCGAATACAGCGTTGTCAAATATATGAGGAAGAGGAAAACACCTTCTTAAATGCTAAGAGAAAATATAACAACACAAAACTAATAGCAAACTATTTTAAATTGAATTTTTCATTCTGTAAAAATGACACCACCAATGTAAATGGACATAACCTTAACGTAAGAACGATGTGAGATGTAGTATTGGCATAATATCTATTAATGTGTATTAGTCATACCAAAATTTGCCTGTTAATAACGCCATTTTATCTCGCCAATGACGCTACAGCCAAAATCGAATACCTCGGCCACATCATGGGGAACAGCGAAAGATGTGTGTTGCTGCAATTGATTCTTCAAGGAAAAGTATAAGGAAAACGAGGACCAGAAAGGCGAAGGATTTCCTGGCTGAAAAATCTGCGTACGTGGTTCAACACAATAATCACAAATCTTTGCAGCAGTGTGAAAAATACAGTTTGCCATGATGATCGCCAACATCCGAAAGGGATAGGCACTGCAAGAAGAAGAAGAAAGGCGGTACAGCCCAAATCGAGGTTTGGCCATCTCCAAACTATGCCTACAACATTGCCGGTTCCGCGCCGATCTTATCAAGGTTTTTATGTCTAGCAAATTTTGCGCGTCCACTGCCACTTCATCCTCCCACCTTTTCCGTGGTCTTTCTTTTGGTCTTGTGCCCTGCATTTTACTATCTAGGGTTCTTTTTGGTAATCTTTAGGTTTCCATTCCAACTACATGACCAGCCCATCGAAGTAAGTTTAACTAATTCCGAGTTCGGTGCCTCTTTGAACAGTTGGTAGAGTTCATGGTAGTACCTGGATCTCCATAGTCCGTTTTCTTTAACCGGTCAAAATATCTTCCTTAGGACTTTTCTTTCGAAGACTTTCAGCTTTCGTTTTGTGTCTTCTGTCATCGCCCATGTCTCACATCTATAACACACTATTGGTCTGATAAAATAGATTTGTAGACCCTGATTTTCAATCCCAAGTGTGTGTTTTTGAAGCGGAACACATGGTAGAGTGAATAGTAAGCTTTGTTTTCCTTTACCACTCCCGTTTGAATTTCTGGAATTCCCAGATATGTGAAAGTTTCTACAGTTTCAATATAGTCCTCTAATTCAACTGTGTGTTTGTTTCCTCTAGCTTTTCCCTGTGTCTGTTGAGTATTTATTTCTAGTCCGGTTTCTTTTGACCCTGTTTTTAATTGTGAATATATTTCTACCTCCTCTTCTGTTCTGCGAGACATAATGCTAATGTGATTGCCATACACGGCAATCTGTATTGATTTATTTGTTAAAAGATTACTTCTTCCTCGATTTTCTTCTCGATAATTCAAGAGTCAGGTTGAATAATGTCTTTGCCAGGCCGTCTCCTTGCTTTAATCCTTTGAGTATTGAAAAGTTCTCAGTGAGCTCTTTTTGTATTTTGACGAGTCCATTGTTGCTTTTACTAGTCGGATGTATTTTTGGGGTATGTTTAGGCTATGCTATATTTGATACAATTTTGTCTATTAATTGAGCGGTAGAACTGTTTGAAATAATGCCATTTTATATCACGATAAAAACAAAACAAAAATTCGTAATAGTATCTCGGCACCGTAAATATTGGGTCTAGTATTTAATAAAAAAATATCTATATCGACTTAATATTCTTTTTGCACCATTTATCGACAAATTGTATTCTGTCTCACCATCTCCACCTTTTTCTTGTCCATTTTACAAACACGCTCGTTTCGTTTATTTTTTTATTCAATCCAGTTATTTACGTTTTTGACTTTGTATGTTCAACGACACTTCTTCTTCTTCCAGTGCCGTCTCTACTAATGAAGGTTGGCTATAACCATTGCAAATTCGTCTCTATATTCTGCTTTTCTTAAGAGCGTCTGTGTGTTTAACCCGGTCCAGTCGCGAATGTTTTTCAGCCAGGATATTTGTCGTCCTTTTTCCTTCGATTTTATCCTTTATAATCCGCTGCAACAACTCGTACTTATCATTTCTAAGTATGTGCCTCAAATATGCTGTCTTTCGCCTTTTAATGGTGGTCAAAAGTTCTCTGTCTCTTCCCATTCTGTGCAACACCATGTCGTTCGTCATATGATCGCTCCATGGTATCTTCAAAATTCTCCTAAAAAGCCACATCTCAAAAGCTTTCAGTTTTCTCATTAAGTCAACATTAACAGTCCAGGCTTTGACACCATAAAGAAGAATAGAGTGGATATAACATTTTACCATCCGATATCGGATTTGCAGATTGAGTTTTTGGTTACTCAGAAATTTCCTCATCTTCAAAAAGGTTGCTCTTGATTGCTCTATTCTTGAGCGGAATTTCTGATTCGATTCAGATCTTCCGTAATCCAGACTTCTAAGTATTTCATTTTGTCCACTTGCTCAATATCTTCATTTTTTATCTGGATCCTTGTAATGACTTTGCGCCCCTTACTGATAACCATGGTTTTTGTTTTCTTTATGTTTATTGTTATAACAAACTGTTCCCCAGTATTACAAATTGTGTTTAGTAACGTCTGCAAGGTCTGTCTCACTTTCAGCGATAATGACTGTATCGTCAGCATAACGGATGTTATTTATATTTTCACCATTTATCTTGATCCCTTCTGTACAGTTTTCAAGTGCTTGCATAAATAACTCTTCGGAATATATATTAAATAGTAATGGTAAAAGTACACAGCCCTGTCTTACTCCTCTACTTATCCGTTGCGCATCCGTGCTATTTCCATCTAATATTACCACAGCCTGTTGGTTCCAATAGAGATTTCTTACTATGTTATTGTCATTTTTGTCGAGTCCTTTTCTCGTTAGATATTCCATGAGAATGTTATGTTTAACTTTGTCGAAAGCTTTCTCATAGTCTATAAACGCAACGAAAAGATCTTTTTGTTGGTCTCGACATTTTTGGGCAAGAGTTGTGAAACTATACAGAGCTTCCACTGTTCCGAAGCCGTTACGAAAGCCAAACTGTCTATTACTCATATCCGCTTCGCACTTTCTGAATATTCTTGCCTCAACATCAACCTCACTAAAATAGGAAAAACACAAACATAAAAAAACACTAAGATCAATCTTATACTAACACTGATTTTCCCAGTATTTAGCTATGCTTTTGAAACGTAGAGCATCTGAACAGAAACTAGGAAAAGAATCGATGCATGTGAGATGTGGTATTGGAATAGAACGCTTGGATTTCCATGGACAGCCAGAAGAACAAATACATATGTTCTTGTAAAGATTAACAATCCCCACCGTCTTTGCAGTTCCACATATTCAAAAATATTTATATGGTTTGGACATATAACATGTGCCGATAATATCGAGCGACTAGTAGTTCAAGGAAAACCGTGAGGAAGAAGAAGTGGAGGGCGATCACCAATCCGATGGACTGATATAGTTGAGAAGTTATTAAACAAGAAATTTGTTAATGCGGTACGTGCCATCCAAAATAGATAGATAGAAGGGATAGGGATAGAAGGAGAGTCAGCGTAAAAAGAGCAATACGATATATGGAAGAAACGCAATATTCATAATCACTAAGCATGTGTTAACATGTACAGATTGGAAGGAGGATGGTCCTTTAACGTTTTCATTTATTTTACTATTTATTGACGCTTTTCAATTTCGCAAAATACGATGTTAATTGTCTCTTTATTTGTTTAGTTCTCGATGTTCCTGCTTATTCACGAAATGTCTGGTTATACTATATTAATATAGCTTATTATATGACAGAACGAGCAGAATACTGTTAAATACCATTAAATAAGGATGGATCGCTATTCAAAGGAGCATGTCTTAAGTGTCTTTATATTATTTGTTCTTAGTATCCCTTTTGAGCTGATGTTTCGGTCCTTGTATTGTCTCTTATTTTGGCTCTCTGAGTATAATAAATAAGATTTATTAACTAAACTATTATAATCTTTAAATTTATAAGCAACAAAATACATGTACATAATACCTTAATTGTTATCTACATGGATTCAAGGCCCAATGCACCACAAGGTCATATTTCATTAAAAAGTTCATTACGTACAGAAAAATGTGTCATAAGTGTGCTTAAACCAGGTACAACTAATATTTATAAACCAATGACACAATTAAGAAAAAATAAATCGCCAGAAAATCAACGTATTGTGAAGAATAAATTGCAATCTTTACTAAACAGGAAATCCTCTAATTGTGTTAAGGTAAATTAACTAAATTCTTAATATATAAACTTCGGCTTGTATGTTTATGTATATATTAAGTAGTGTCCTTCAAGAAAGTGAACTTATAATCCAAAGTTCACAAAGTGATTTTAAAAAATGCATATTTTGTAATTAATATTTTGTAATGATTAATTTTTTATACTCCTGTACTTTACTACATGATTTATTTGATATTAACATGTTATAAAAAGTGCCAGTAAGACGTAAAAATAAGAGAATATAAGAAAAACAATATCTATAAAAATTGGAATACACGGTAAGAATGGCCCAAAAATACTTAACGACTACATTCCGTGCTATAGAAATATTTGCTAATGCTAGAGCAAGCCGAATTACTAGCAATCTTTTGTGGCAATTGTGATAATTTCTGGTGTGTACTGTTCTAGCGTCCTTTGTTCTTCTTTTGCGTAGAACTTTTTGAGATAGTCAATCCATGTATCCATTTCTATGTGGTTTGGTTCTATATAAAACAGCGCATAGCAAAAACAGTATCAGCGTTCGTAAAGTTGAACTCTAAGTCACGATTTACCACTTGGTACCAAAATCGCCATCATCAGATACTCTGTGTTTTCTCCGTTATTATATGGAGTAGAGGCCTGAACACTTTCTGAAGCTTCTTTAAGAAAGCTTCAGACTTTCGAGTCGCGTGACTAATGTTGAGGTCCTATGTACAATGGGCAAGGAATGCGAGATGATTAATACACTCAAAAAGCGCAAATTAGAATATCGTGGCCAACCAAAGAGTGGACCAGGGAGAAGAAGAATATGTTGGCTTCAAAACCTGAGAACGTGGTTGAATACGTCTACAACTGGACTATTTCGAATAGCTGCAAGTAAAGTTAGGATAGCTATGCTGATCGCCAACATCCGGAACGTATACGCACAGTAAGAAGAAGAAGAATACCATAAAAATCATGTTCCATTTCATTCGAAAAATGTTCCCAGTGATCACTTTTTATTCTTCTTACAAGTGCATGTGTTATGTGTTTCGTTTCTGATTGTCTTATAATTATCGTATGCCTCTTATGTCTTGGGTAACATGCATTTCAGGTGAGCTTTTTTTCTTTTTTGTTATATTTTTTCTTCACTTCTGTACAAAACCATGGAGGTCTTCATCTTGGGAACCATTTTTATTGATATTTCTTTCACCACAAACTTCCTTTGATGAATCTAAAACATTAGACTTCATTTTTTGTCCAGGTTTCTTCGATTCCATCTCTTTGTGTGATATACATGTTTTTGTTTCTTCCCGTTATTCTTTTTTTTTACTGAAAGAGCAGAAGAACAAAAAAAGCTACATGTAAAGATGGAATACCAAACGAATTACTGAAATATTGTGGAGTAGCAATGACAGAACAATTAATAACACTAATTAACAAAATTATAAAACATAATAAAATGCCGGAAGACAGGTACTATGGTATGATAATTAGCGAACTTATTCTACTATTCAAAAAGGAGATAAAAAACAGTCAAAAAACTACAGAGATATTATATTATATATTAAAGTTAAGTATTATCCTAAAACTTACAACTAAAATTTTACAACAGCTAATGGATCAGAGGATAAGTTTAGCAGACGAACAACAGGGTTTTCGTACTGGAAGATCGTGTACAGATGCAATATTCGCCATAAAGCACATTACTGAGATTCCATTAGAGTATAATAGAACAGCATTTCTGTGTCTGCTTGACTTGAAGAAAGCATTTGACAGAGTAAGACTCAAAGGTGTAATCAATCTTCTGTATAATAGAGAAGTTCCCCTAGAATATATATACAATTTATAGAAACTACAGACATAGGCAGCGGAATAAGACAGGGGAACTCATTGAGCCATGTGTTCTTTAATTTAATTATAGAATAAATCATCAAACGTGTCAACCAAGGAAGAGGATACAGAATGGGAAACAAGTAAAAATACTCTGCTACGCAGACGACGCAATATTGATAGCCCAAGATGAAGATAGTCTGAAAAGACTAGTCCACAAATGAAACACAAATGCAAAAGAATTTAATATGATAATTTCAACTCAGAAAACTAAAACCTATAGTAATCAGCAAAGAACTAATCAGATGTAAAATAAAAATCGGTGGCATCAGTATTAAACAAGTAATGGAAATAAAATACCTTGGAATTACACCCTCCAACAAATGGAAAACGGAAACGGAAACAAGAACCGACACAGCCACAACGCAAAGCCTACTGGAAGCGGCAGAGATGAGAGTACTGAGGAGAATTACAGAAAATACGCAGAAAGATCGAAAGAGAAATGAAGAGACATTAGAATTAATATAATGTACACTGTATAAACGAGTGGACATTAAACAGAAAAAAAAAGAATGGAATAACCACTTAAGCAGAATGGGGGAAGCCCGTGTGGTCAAAATAGCACGAGATAAATCACCAATCGGTACTAGAATTATCGGACGACCGCGCAAAAGATGGGAGTGACAAATTTCCATAGAGGTATCAATCCGCTAATAAACAAGCAGAATTGCTTAAAAGAGGAAGAAGAAAAAGAAGAAAACTATAACAATGTACAATAAACACCTCCCCCTCTTCCCCTCTCTCTCGTCCTCAAACTCTCCTTCTCCCTCTCTTTCTCTTTCTTTCTCTTTCTTTCTCTTTCTTTCTCTATCTCTTTCTCTATATCCTTCTCTCTCTCTCTCTCTCTCTCTCTCTCTCTCTCTCTCTCTCTCTCTCTCTCTCTCTTCCTCAAGACTTACAATAGTGATTTATTAGAACTTCCGTGTATTCTCCTTGGCTGTATGAGTCGAAACATGGACACTGGATGTGCCTTTTTCGAAATATTTCGAGAACTACTTGTAAAAATCAAGACGCAAAAAACAAGTTATTTGAAGTATATTTATAGATGTGCATTTATAAGGCTAATTATATAATATGGAAAAAGATGATAAGAAAGGGCCAGTTCGCGAAACTGCTGATGGAAACATTAATAATATATGGAAGTGGACCGGAATGAACACATAACCCAATAATAATGGCAGACCACACAGAACAATTCCCCAACATTGTATTGAACTTTCAGTAACTGAGAAGGCACTGACAGAAAAAGATAAGATTAATCTAAACAAAAATATTTAAATTCAATTTAATAAAACTGTTCTTTCATAGAAATAATTTCACGTTATTAATAGTGGATTTTATACTTGGGAAACTGAGTCAAGGGAGTTGCTACCTGCAGGTCCTTATAGAGACTTCGTCTCAGGGGCAGCAACCCCAGTCTGACTTTTTTTTTATCAAATACATTCTATAATATTAACAGAAACAATGTAATTTAAAACTATTTTAACAACATTGAAAGGGTTTTTATCCGTATATTTAGTGGCTTCATACATCTATGCCTAGTAAAAGCACTGATGATGGAATAGTGATTCCGAAAACGTTCTGTAATTTAGCCCAAAAAGGTTCTTTTATATATAAATATACCTTTTTTAAAGGATTTAAAAAAAATCTTCTCTATCATTACTTTAAAGTTTAATTTCTATTTACGAAAAAATTACTTTATAGATATGTATAAATACTACCTATATAGTATATAAATATACGTTTTTTATCGTTTACTTAACAAACTTTAGTAGTTGATCTCAGGAAATAAAAAAAATTTAAATTTCTTTAAATATTAGTCAAAGGATCATTCTTATCTAAGATATTTAACATACTATAACCAAAGTTATTTTGCATCAATCGTAAGATAGTACCACAAAAATTTGTGTAAACCATTGACGTACAAAGTTTATGTATATGACATCATTGTACAGTGTGAAGCCAGCTATTTTTCGTAATATGTAAATTAATTGCTAATTTATTCACAATCAAAATATTGCATTTTCCTTCGATTACTATTCTAATTTCATTTAACCAGCAACCACTGTTTTACACATACTAAAAAAATTTATAACTTGGGGAAAAAAATAAAGAGTACATATGAAAAATTGGTCTGCCGTAAATAATAAAGGACGAAAATATTGACTTAAAGCTTGATATTGGAAACAATTTAAAAACAAAAAGGAAAAACAAATAGAAATATCAAAAACACTAGACCATATTCCAAAAGAAAAAAAAAAACATATTAAATAAATAAGAGATGAAGAGCTTACTTTTCAGCCATACTCACTACGCGTCCCGTGGGCCGCATGCGGCCCTCGGAGCGATTTTTTGCGGCCCTCAGACTGCTAGGCAGTGAAACAAAATTGTATCATTCATCAAGAAAGCTTAGCTGTGTTATGAAAACACTTGTAAATATTGTGAATGTCATAAGATCAAATGAACTAAACCACAGAGAGTTTCAAGAATTTTTGAAAGAACTTATGTCGCAATATGGTGACATTCTTTACCACACAAAAGTGAGATGGCTGAGTAAGGGTAAAGTTTTGGAACGTTTCTTCAGCATTCGACATGACATTACTGTTTTTGGCTACAAAGAATAAATAATTCATTCTGATATTCATAATTTTAGTTGGTGGTTTAAAGTAGCGTTTCTCACTGATACAATGAGCATTATGAATGAAACATTGACCAAATTGCAAGGAGACTACAGTAACATTGTAACGAAAATGATGAGTATTGTGTTTTCACTGGAGCAGAACCTGAATATGTATATTGAAGAATTGTCAAATAAAGATTATTCCAGCTTTCCTTCCGTTAAAGCACTGTTTGATGAAAATCCAGATAAAAGTCAAGAGATGTCTGACCTACTAAAACTGTTAGCAGACCAAAAGGATGAAATGTCTGTGAGGTTTAGTGGCTTCAGGAAGTTCCAAGAACCATTTCGCTTGGTGAAAAATCAATGGGCAATAACAACAGCAAATGTAGCTCATCTTTCTATTTCTGGATACGAAGCTAGGGATTTAAAAAATGAGTTAATTGACTTCAGAATGATATAGAGCTCAAAAGTATTTTTGAAGAAAAAAAGAAGCAAAAAGCTCACTATAAGCTTTAGGAAGCAGTTGAAAATGACAAATTTCCTAACTTAATTGACTGTGCTCAGAAAATTTTGTGCATTTTTGCATCTACATAATATGTCTGTGAATCTACATTCAGTAAGCTGAAGTTCATAAAAAACAAGTACAGATCTAGGCTAACTAGTGAGAACGTTGAAAACATTTTGAGATATTATTCTGAAGCTATTTTCTTGTGGCATTTCAAAGTAATTACTATTTAAATGGGAATAAGCCACAATTAAAGGTTAAAGTACGTTTACTGACGTTTCAATTTCCACTTCGGAAATCGTTCTCAAAATACAAACATTAATAAATTAAACAAATTTTGTTTTTTTTTAGAATTACAGCTTCTTTCCAACCTGCTAACATAGATGCCATTCTAGAGAGCTGTGAAAGATTTTGTCCGACGACTTCAAAGAATTAACAATTTCAGGACTTGACATTTCTGCAGACAAATAAAAGACATTTTCCTACTTTTTACATGCAAAACAGTCCATATAATTTATAATTATATTGTTTTTACGTAACTTGTAATAAACTTATGCTATAGTCATATAGTTTTAAAGTTATTTCATACCACCTCTTGTACTTGCGGCCCTGAGGAAAATTTCATTCAAACTATAGTCCATTTCCATCATATTGATAGCACATTATGTATGCAAATCCCTAAACTGTTGATACGGGTGACTCAATGAAAAATAGATATTTGTCAACAAGTTTACAGAAGTATACAGGAAAATAATTTTAAATTGAGTATGACCACCAGGTATAAAGGTTGAAGAAGAATAGAATACAATAGTTTTGAGGGTTACTAATCCCTAAATAAAGTTGCCAGTGTCGGAGTGATTGAGATTGACAGGTACTAATGAATTTGGAAGAAATGTAAGATGTTTATTTTATTGTTTATATATAAAATAATTTGTGGCAGTAACAGGGGCCGATTTGTAAAAAATGAATATTATTTTAATCAAATTCCATTTCAGATTCACTGCTTTCTTCAGAATCTAAGGAATCTTCAACTTCAATGTTAATTATTACCGGTTCCAGCATTGCATCAGTCATATTATCCAAATTCCACATTTTATTTTCTTCCTTGTGAGCATGACTAACAGCATTTTTCCAATTTTCTGGAGTTACTTTTGATAAGGAATGTTCTAATAATTGTTGTAAGTCTTCTAATTTAAAAGTTTTGTTGTTGCGTCCGACTTCACCCTTTACTAGAGACCATATATTTTCTATCGGATTCAGATCACAGTGGTATGGGGGTAAACGTAAAATAATTACATCACGGTTTAATGCCATTTCATCAATTATATATTTTTTATAAGCTGCTTTATGTTCTCCTTGTACTCAATTGCGTGTTTATCCAATCATTCGATTATCTCTCCTTTTTTCCATGCCGTTGTTGGCAATTTTTCTGCTAGTCTTGAATGGTAACTAGCATTATCCATGACTACGACAGAATTTTTTGGAATTAAATCCAACATTTGCTCAAAATATTCTTTAAAAACGTCAGCAGTCATTTCCTCGTGGTAATCTTTGGTTGATTTTGAGGCAAAACTTAATAATCCACCATTGACAAAACCGTATTCGTTTCCAATATGGGTTATTATGAGTCTGCGTCCTTTTCCAACGGAAATATTGTTTATTCCAGTAGATACACCTTCAATGAATGCCTGACGGAAACTTTTCACATTTGTATCAACCCATAGATATGGTACAGTATAACCTTCATTTAGCCAAGTCTCGTCAAAATAAAAAATTGTTTTCCCTTCTTCTCGGTACTTTTTAATAGTTCTTAGATAATCTCATCTCCAACATACAATGTAATCTTTTTCAATTAAAACGGATTTTCTTCTATTCTTTTGCTAACGAAATACCATCTCTCTCAATAGTTCCCATAATTTCTTGTTGCTTATGATTGGTAACTCTTCGTTTTCTCTAATTAATGTTTGGATTTTGTCCAATGTTGGAAATTCTTTGTTAAAAAAAAAATGAGTGGACGCTGCGTCTTATCATGTTTTTATGTATTTCTTCAATTTCCAAGGGTTTACTCCCTCCACTCTTCTTGGGAGATGAAACAGTTCCTCCTTTTCTTTCTTTTAGGAATCTATAAATTGTTGCTTCTCCAACCCCTGTCATATTTGAACACATGTTAACGATTTCACGAACATTACTTAAAGGGCGTTGATGTACAAGTGCATCGTGTACATTTAATATTATATTTTTCTCTCCTAGACTGAAGGCACCTTTAAAACTACACTTAACCGGGATAAAACCTGTTGTCGACGTCATTTTTAAATGCAAATAACAAAATATCGACACCAAAAACGTAGGTAGGTAAGGCATGAACAATGTACATCTACAAACTAAATGGAAGATGCAAACAATTTCTAATTTATATTATTGGCATAAGCTGTAATGTGGCATAAAAACTACTTAAACTATCATTAGTGAAGCCTATCAGTAATTCCAGGTAATCGTTCAAAGAAGGTATTCTTTTGTCTCAGGCGATAACTTGTATAGAAAACAATAATCACCTTTAAATTACTCTTTACATTAATTTATTTCGTGAAACATTGAATTCTCTCGTTAATCACCCGTGTATAATTAACAATAATCGTGTGGCATATATACCGGCGTTTTTTACGCACAAAAAAGGTATAGTGAGATTAGTGGACACTTATTTTACAGAAGATTTTTTAAAAGATAATGAATTGTTGACGGTATCTTAAAATATTAATTTTTTTCATTTATTTCAAAACAAGTATAGGGTGACGCCTATGGTTTTTTGACCTGTTGAGGATTTACATACATAATGTGCTATTAATATGATGGAAAAGGACTATATTAGGCTCTCAAAATCCTAGTGAGGATCCCTGTAGTAGATGAAACAATTAAGGAAGGCCACTCTAAGTAGATTTTATTTCTAATATATGTTAGGACGATAATGTATCTATTTAGATTGCATAAAAATAGATCATTAGATCATTAACAACTACAATAGACCTCACCTTTTTCGTTTAACAGTAAAATGAAAAATTGTCAAATTCAAGCCGTAGTAATTGTCTATACTTTATGTCAAAGAGTGCAAAGAATTTTAAATATAATTATTAATGGTAAAAAATATATAAATTGTTTTGGATTTTTTTTTAAATAAGTAAATAAACAAGAATATTGATCTTCAGTGTCCATATTTGGATTGTTTCAGGCGATCCATGGTGACATCAACTGTGTTAAACAAAACGGCGTTCTTAAGAATAACGAGATAAGAAAAACAACTCGGCTCGCCCACGTGTGTGACACCAGGTATTCAGGTATTCTTACCATAAACAAACATCTTGCCGTATGAGATCACACGAATTACATCATCACGATAAATTAATAGTACTACGGCAAAAATCTATTCTTTAGAACTAAAATATAAAACAACAATGCATAAACATTATCTGTTCTTTGTAAAATAATATATTTAATCGCCAATATTAATTACGGGTCACTGCACTTGTATAAGCAGATTAAGTAAGATCTTATAACAAGATACCAGGTAACTTCGTTACTAGGTACAGTAAAACCTCGATATAACGGACTACTTGGGGGGAGGGGGTGTCCGTTAAAGCCGAAAGTCCGTTATATAAAAATATCGTTAAAATAAATCAAAATACTTTTTTTTTAAATAAATATATATGTACACTGTAATTAGATATATATAGAAAAAATACAACATACAAACAAAATTCTGTTTAAGTAATTGTCTTCGGACATTCGTTGTGAAGTGACGTTGCTGTGGATATCGACGCGCTTGCTGTTGATAATCGCGTTTTGAACAAGTTTCGTTTGCACTTTCCATGTTTGCTGTTTTTCTATGATCAACTACCTAAAAACAGTTAACTATTGAATGAATAATCAATAAATGTTGTTAGATCGTCGAGATGCGATCTTACCTCTGATAACTTCATTTTTAACAGTCTTGTTTTGTCGTCTTGTTGGCTATCTTTACTTCCGTCCTCATTTTTAAGGTTCATAACTTCATCTGCTATTTCTCGAATAAACAGCTACCAACGGAGTGGAATAGCGGTATTATTGTACCACTACATAAAAAAGGAAATCAGTTAGAATGTGGAAACTACCGTGGAATCACGCTGCTGAATGCAGCATACAAAATAATGTCCAATGTCATTTATGAAAGACTTAGACCACACGCTGAAAAAATAGTTGGCAAAAACCAAAGTGGCTTCTGTAGACAGAAGTCAACAATAGACCAGATATTTGTTCTGCGACAGATCCTCGAAAAAACAAGTGAATATAACATCGACACCCATCATCTCTTCATAGACTTTGAAAGCGCATATGACAATATAAACCGAGAATTCTTAATAAAAGCAATGAAAGAATTTAATATACCAACACAACTAATAGAACTGATAAAAGAATCTCTAAAAGTAGAAAGTAGAATCCGGATACAAAATGAATTAACGGAAACAATAGATGTGAAAAAGGGACTACGCCAGGGAGACGCTCTATCATGCATCTTGTTCAACATCGTGCTCGAGAAAATACTGAGGGACACAACAGTCAATACACGAGGAACAATCATTAATAAAAGCGTGCAAATACTAGCATTTGCAGATGATGTTGACATAATCGCAAGATCAAGAAGAGAAATGATAGAGGCATACAACCAAATAGAACGAGCTGCACAAAATAGTGGTCTTAAAATCAATCAGACCAAAACAAAATATATGCAGGTAAGAAAAAACGCAGAAATAAGGCAGCCACAAAATATAACAATAGGAGAATACAACATAGAGGAGGTAAAAAACTTTATATACTTGGGATCCCTAGTCACGTCTGATAATAACGTTACGGAGGAAGTGAAGAGGCGAATATTTATTGCAAATAAATGTTACCATGGCTTAATTAGACACCTAAGATCAGATAACGTCGCAAGAAAGACAAAATGCCAAATATATAAAACCCTAATAAGACCGGTACTCACATATGGCTCAGAAACCTGGACATTTACTAAAAGAGAGGAAACGTTGTTAGCCACCTTCGAAAGAAAAATCTTGCGACACATATATAAGCGCACAAAAGAAAACGGAATATGGCGAAGACGATACAACTCTGAACTATACAAAATATACCAGGATCCGGATATTATAACATTCATCAAAATAGGACGGCTGCGTTGGATAGGACATGTAGAAAGAATGGAAGAAGGCGAAATACCAAACAAAATATTCAAACAGATGCCAGTAGGAAAAAGAACAAGAGGAAGACCGAAACTGAGATACTTAGAACAAATAGAAAATGATATAACAACCTTAAAAATAAAAAACTGGAGAAACAAAGCACGAAACAGATCGGAATGGAGAAGAATCCTAGAACAGGCCAAGACCCAAAAAGGGTTGTCGAGCCAGTGATGATGATGATGAACTTCATCTGCTATTTCACTTTCAGTCATGATGTTAGACCCAGGGTCACCTTCATCTACTTCTAGCGATTGTAAAACATCTTCGTCAGCTACATGTTCTCCGGCATTATTATGTATTGTCCTACAGAAATTAGTAACTTTCAACCCATCTAAATCTATGTCTGCATCTTGGCGATCAAACAACTTCTTCCAACCATTTTTTAATGTTTGCTCTTTCACCTCCTCCCATGCTGCAGCAAAATTAAAAATTGTTGATTTTAAATTGTAAGACCTTAAGTTTTGCGCTCTTGTATCATCTGCATTATCTCCATCGTACAATACAACCATTACTTCGTGTAAAAACTGTCTACGCTATATTCGTTTGGCTGCCAAAATGATTCTCCGATCCATGGGTTAAATAAGCGATGTTGTATTTTTTGGCAAAAACATACACCTGAAGTTTCCATCTTCTGAACGTAGAATATTTTCAGAGGGGTGAGCAGGAGCATTGTCTAAAAGCAATAAACATTTTAACTCTTCTGACGGTATTTCCAATTTCTTCTCTTAAAATTTTCTCACTGAAGGTACAATTTTTTTGAAAAACCAATTTCTGAAAATATCTGAGGTGAACCATGCCTTCTTAGAGCTATAGTATGAAAGAGGCATATGATGCATTATGTCTTTTAAAACTCTAGGTTTGTGAAATTTGCCAACCACTACAGGTGTCAATCTATGCGATCCATCAGCGTTAGCACAAAGCAGTGCCAAGATCCGGTCCTTGCTGATTTTTCTTCCAGAATCCGATTTTTCATATTTGGAGGCTTGTGCGCTTTCAGGCAAAGTACGCCATAACAAACCAGTTTCGTCAACATTGTAAATCTGAGATTCTAATAGCATTTCGTTACTTACTTGCTATATTTGCTACTAATTTTTGCCTAAAATGTTCTGTTTCTTCTTTTGGTGCAGTTGAAACTTCGCCGTAAATTCTTTTATTCATGATTCCGTGCCTTTTACGAAAGCGCCAGAGCCATCCATCGGCTGCTCGGACCAGGATCCCATTAGAACGTTGTTACCCATACCATTTTAAGATTGATTCTTCCAGTGAAGTTTCACGAGCCAATTTCATTCGTTTTCCAAGATTGCTATGCTAAGTTTGCTTTTTTATGCCATATTGATTACATATATGAGACGCATGTGTAATATTAACAGTATGTTTTTATTTTTTTTTACATTTGACCGGATTTTTTGTCCGTTATATCCGAAGTCCGTTAAATAGAGGTCCGTTATGTCGAGCTTTTACTGTACGTCGACAAATTTTAGCGAACGTAAGTTTTGATAAAGCTGGTAAACAAATGGGCGATTGAAGTAATCAATAAAATAAGCGACCGATTATTTTAAATACTAATTTAAAATCTTGTACAAACTCAAGTTTCGGAGGAATATTTTTATGTGGCGTTGAGATAGAGAGAGAGACAAAAAATCTTTCAACGAGGATGAAAAAGATATAAGCATACATTCTAAAACAAAAATTTCGATATTAGATAGGCTTTGGAAATTCTACAGGAATAAAACTTTAGGTGAAAAAGACACAACCAACAATTTCGGTTAATCAACAAGAATATCATTGTATGTTGAGAAGAAAAATAACAAATTTACACAATTATACTATTTTGGAATGTAATATACCAACTAATATTTTTTTTGCATTTCTAATGCACCAACCTTTTTTTTACGATAAGTTAAAACAAATATCTCATCGAAAGAAACACTTTTTCTATCTTACTGTCTTACACTTTTTTGAAAAATGCTTCATTTTCGAGTTATTATTAATTTTTTGTCGAAATGGCTTAATTATGGATTTTTGGTATTTTTTCTATAAAACTACTAAATGAATTGCAATTCTACAATAGCTTTATAATCTTTAAACCTACAAGTACAAGTAAGAATATTGTAACAGGGATAAATGTTTTCTATCTAGCTGAAAATATAAACCCAAATATTTCGAATATACCTTTCGAGCAGTCTACCCGGTTACAGCGATACAGGCAAGCGGCGCGTAAAAATTTTTATTTAAATTTAAAGAATTAATTCAATACAAATATTACTTACAATTTATTTAGAAAAAAAATATTTTTAATTATTTTTATAAAGACTAGTACAATTCAAACAAGTCAAACTAATTTTTTGCAATGTCACAATAATGTAAATTTTCTTTTAGGTGACTATCATTGAATTTTTTATTACAGTGAAACATATTAATCAATATATAATTTACTTTTCATTGGAAAATAAAATAAAAATATGAATTAGAATAAACTAAATCTTCAGCACCTGGCTCTGATAAAAATCAAATGTCAGTTTTGCTGCTTCTGCATGAGAATGTTTGTTTTCTTTGGATGATGACTTCTCATTATTCCCACATTGATCATCAAAAGTATTAGAATTAGCATTGGAATTGTCTATAAAACCAGGAGACCGTCCAAATCGAATAATTAGAAACCAAATTGACTACGTTTTAATAAACAGAAGATTTCGTAACGCTATCAAAAGAATCGCAGCATATCCAGGTGCTGATATTGCATCCGATCATAATCCGCTAATAGCAGATGTGAGGTTAAAACTAGCAAAAATTAAGAGAACAAATACAAACACCAGCACGCCTATAAATACAAGAGAACTGATGAGAGACGAAAATCTGAAGAAGAGTTATGCAAATCAAATTACTGAAAGAATGCGAATAATAGAACAAAATGATGATATCGAAGAGATGGTCAATGATATTAAAGGAACGATTCTGGCAGTAAACAGGGAAATTAAAACACAGATCAGGAAGAGAAAGCATAACGAATGGATGACGGACGAAATTATGGATCTAATGGAAAAGCGAAGGCAACATAAACAACAACGTAATCAAGACAAATACAAACAGATACACAAAGAAATTCGCCAGAAAATTAAGAAAGCAAAAGAACGTTGGATGGTGGAAAGGTGCAACGAAATAGAACAATTGCAGGAAAAAGGAGATAGTTTTGGACTACATAAGAAGATCAAAGAAATATCGAGTATACACAAAAGCCACCACAGAAAAAGAATACGCAACGACAGAAACGAATACATAGAGTCAGAAGAGGAGATAGCAATGGCGTGGAAAGAATACGCAGAAAGACTTTTTAATGACGAAAGACCAACACAACCAACGCGCAAACTTCCTTCCGAAAACTTATCAGGGCCATCAATAATGCGAAGTGAAATAGAATATGCAGTTAGAACCACAAAGATGCATAAAGCAACAGGTCCAGATGAAATTAATATAGAAGCAATAAAACTACTAGACGAGGAGAATATCGAAATCTTGGTAAAGCTGTTCAATAGAATTTATGATACTGGTTACATTCCGCGAGAATGGCTGCAGTCATCCTTTGTGATGATCCCAAAAACAGCTAATGCCACAAAATGCAATGAACACCGCTTAATCAGTTTAATGAGTCACTCTTCCTTAGGATATTACACTCAAGAATGTACAAGATACTAGAAGAACTTAGCGGGTCAACAAAATTCGGTTTTAAGGGAGGACTAGGAACAAGAGAGTCAATTTTATGTTTGAACACTTTAATACAAAACTGTTTAGATCAACGAAAAGATGTCTACCTCACCTTCATCGACTACGAGAAGGCATTTGACAATGTTAAACATGATATCATGATGGAACTACTACATAGGGCCAACATTGACCAGAAGGAGATCAGAATTATTCAGAATCTATACTGGAACCAAATGGCAAAGGTGAGGATTGATCAAGACCAATATACGGATGAATTTGAAATCCGGAAAGGTGTCCGCCAATGCTGCATACTCTCTCCGATACTTTTTAATTTATATGTTGAAAATATATTTGCGGAAGCATTAGAAGACACGGAATTAGGCATTAAGGTGAACGGCATACCAATTAGCAACCTACGCTATGCGGACGACACAGTGATTATAACTGATAAATTGGAAGATCAGCAGTTATTACTTGATAGAATTGGTGAATAGCATAGGTAAAAAATATGGCCTCAAAATCAACATTTTGAAAACGAAATATATGGTCATTAGCAGAAACCCTTCAGAAAACCCGATAATATGCATAGGTGACGATCGCATAAAACGCGTGAAAACTTTTAAATACCTTGGCACCACAATCAATGACCAATCGGATCCACAACAAGAGATAAAAACCCGAATACAAATGGCAAGACAAGCTTTTGTGAAATTCAGACCGCTCCTATGTAATCAAAACCTAAATTTCGAAATACGCTACAGAATGGTCAAGTGCTACATATGGTCCATCTTGCTTTATGGCATGGAAACGTGGACTTTGAAAAAAACATCTATCAACAAACTTGAAGCATTTGAAATGTGGTCATTAAGAAGAATGATGCGCATACCTTGGGTGGATAGAGTTCGAAACGATGACGTCCTTAAGAGAGCCGGCGTGGAAAGAGAACTCTTTAAATTAATTAAAAAACGCAAGATTGGTTACCTTGGGCACATATTGAGAGGAGCAAAATATGAAATACCACAGTTAATCCTACAAGGGAAGATCGAAGGTAGGAGAGGAGCCGGTCGCAAACAATTATCCTGGTTAAGAAATATTAAAGAATGGACAGGAATACACAATACAGGCGAGCTGTGTCACGCCGCCAAGAACAGAATTCTAGTAATGAGATAGTCGCCTACGCACTTTGGTGTATGGCATGTTAAGAAGAAGATAAAACCAGTAACATCAGTTAAAGAAGTATTTTCAGAATTCAACAAAGAAGTACCATTATTAGCCATAGACTGCTCGAAAGGCATATTTGAAATATTTGGGTCTATATCTTCAGCAAGATAGAAACCATTTATCCTTATCAAAAAAGTCTTACGTGTACTTGAAGGTTTAAAGATTATAAAGCCTTTTATAGAATTGAAATCAATTTAGTATATAAAAAAAATCTTAAATCACTAATGAAGGCATTTTTTCAACAAAAAATTGAAAATACCTTAAAAAGAAAACGTTTGTCTTGATGAGATATGGCTAAAAAATAATTCTAAAGCGATTCGGTGAAATTGCTTTTTTTATATACAAGTTATTTGTTAAGTTAAAGTTAAAATAATAAAATAATATATGTTATATTTGAAAAAATATAACCTCCCGAAGCGTTTTTACATGGACTATCAAAAGCACCCTCTCATAACGGAAAAAACTAATTATTTTACATATCGGTAGTGCAAACGGCTTTTTAAAAGATGGTTTACTAATTAATACAAAAAAGTAGTCAAAATATATAAAAAAAATGATACTAAGAAAAAACAGAAAATGTGAGATGTAATACTGGAGTGGATAATTTTCTCTTAATACCAAATAAAGGTACTTTAGTTAGTTAAAAAGTGACACTGGGATCCAAAGACAAATTAAAGACTGTATAATGAACATACAAAACAGTTAACAAACAAACTCATAGAGAGATCGGAGAATTCAAATCCAAATATTTCAAAAATATATATGTAGAACTCATAGAGGTTAGATAATATGATACTGCTCTGAAGAGCTCTTATTTTAAAAGAAACCGCATGTTTTTAGGATTGATGAAAAATATTTCGCATGAATGGCAAAGTTATGGTGAAAACAGGAAATTTTCTAAAAACGAAATGCGAATTTGAAGAACGTTGGTCTGGAAATGAACGGTTGGGAGGCGAAAGACTGGTTAGACCCGGCGTCTTGTCAATAATCCCAAAACAACAAGGCGGTGGAATATATTCGCAGCAGGGAGAATGATTATAACTCAGTGATTAATATGACTGCGAGACTGGTGAAATAGAAAGTGCAGAATGTTGTAGTAATAGAGTACACGCCACATAGCGATGAGTCGAGAGAATAGAGAGGGCGTAATGAAGTACTACGGTACAGGTTTTTCAGCACGCCCTCTGCAGCGGATACAGCAAATTTAAGACAATATGAGTTTCAAATATAATTTGCAGATATTATTTTTTGAAATAATTATGTAACGATATTTTACAATCCCATCTCCGATATTTTTATTTCTTTGTGGGATAACCGCCAGAAATCGTAAAATACCTTAATTAGACTAAACTATGCAGATCAGAAGCTTTAATAAACTTTGATAGCGCCTTGTAATTTAAAAGCCGAAACGGTTATAATAAATATCATTGTTTCCCCCACAAAAATATTGTAAACATACATCTAAATTTATAATTAAACTGATCATAAATATTTATAATCTATTTCTAATGAGTGTAGAGTAATAAAATCTCATGAAGTATTCAAAAGCGCTACAGGGTAATCCGTCAATAATCCGTCAATAAATTCCGTCCGCATTGCAAAACTTCTGTCGTTTCATAAAGAGCAGGTAGGTATCACCCTGTTTTAAGGAATTAGTCCATTGTTATCGACAGATAAACACTGAGCCAGAGGCGCGCTAGTGGGTTAATTGACAAAAGAATATGCATTCTTAAAAATCATATTAAAGGAAATAAAAATGTAATACAGCAGAACAGTGTTATTAAAAAAATATAAAATGTAACAATAAAATATATACGAACCGAAATCGGGAAATACTCACAAACACACACGAATGAACTTTACATATTGAAACACTTGTGGGGAGTTTAAATCAATTTATTCACAAAAACTACAAAAACTTTACTGGATACGTTATTACAATTCTACATCACTATAGTCTTCATCCGAAGAACTGTCATCATCCCCTGGTGTTATAATTATAGGGTCAACCACCTGATCGACCAAGTTGTCCAGTTCCCACATTTTATCTTCCTCTTTTAAAACATGCTGGATTGCTTTTTGCCAGTTTTCTGATGTGATTTCCATTTTCCTTTCATTTTAAATGTGGTATTGTGCCTTGCAACATATCCTTTAACTTGTGCCCATATAAGTTCTATGGGATTTAATTCGCAATGATATGGCGGTAGGCGTAGCACAGTTACTTTATACTTTTCTGCTACATCTTCTACGGCATATTTTATGAAGCGAGATTTATGTTGTTTTACTACGGCTAGTAGTTCCTTCTTTATTGAATTCGTCTCAAACTGAATACCTTTATTTGACAGCCAGTTAATAATTTCTTGCTTTCTCCAAGCTGAAGTTGGTACCTTCTCTATGCGCCTTGAATGGTAGCTTGCATTATCCATAACCACGACCGAATCAGCTGGAAGAAATTTTAACATTTCCCCGAAGTAGTCTTCGAAGACATCCGAATTCATGTCCTCATGATAATCTCCCGTCCGACACGACTCAAAGCTTAACAAACCTTCTTTTAAAAATCCTTCTTCGCTTCCAATGTGGGCAATTATAAGCCTCTTCCCTTTTCCCGAAGGCACTTTAATACCCGTCGAAAGGCCTTCTATGAAAGCTTGGCGAGCACTTGTTACATTTTTATCTTGCCACATTTTTTGGACTATATAACCTTCGTTTATCCACGTCTCATCAAGATAAAAAATTTTCTTGTGCTCTCTGCGGTACTGTTTTATAGTTCTCAAATATTTTCGTCTCCTGCAAATGATTTCATCACTTTCCAGTAATAGTGCCTTTCGATTGTGCTTTTCCCAGGAAAAATTCATACTTTTTAAAGTTTTCCATAAAAGTTTTCTGGATATCAAAGGAATATCGTTATCTTGGCTTATCTCCATTAGTATTTTGTCAAGGGTGGGTATTTCCTTTTTAAAATAAAACGAATGAACTTTTCTTCGAATGTCACGTTTGGTGTCTTCACCTAAGATTTTTATTGGTCTTCCTGATTTTCTCTTGCATGGACTTAACTGGCCTGATATCTTTCTTTCTCGCAATAATTTAAAAATCGTGGACTGTCCAATTCCAGTCATTCGGGCACATCGCTTAACACTTTCTTGCACAGACAAACTAGGGTGATCGTGTTTTATGCAATCATATACATTTAAAATTATAACTTTTTCACTAACAGATAGCGGAGAATTTTTTACACCTCTTTTCTTTGGAGTAAATGTCGCCATTTTATAACTTTTTCACTATTTCTATATCACAATATTACTGTACGTTTAATTGGTGTAGTAACAATTACTAACTCGAATGTCGAATGTCGAATGATAATAATAAAATAAAAGAGGGATTATAATGAAAGTGTAAGTAAAACCTCATTACGCGTTATTAGTCTTCATGTTGATTTATTTTAGTTCTTAGTAATATTAGGAGGTGCGTCATACCCTTATCAGTTTCTTCTAATGCTTTTATTCGTTCAGTAAGGAAGTGAATTTGTTTTTATAAATAAAAATGTAATTAGCTTTAATGACCATATAATGGAATACGAGTTTGAAGAATAAGTTAATCGAAAAATTAAATAAAATTGGTTATCACAAAATATCCAAAATATGATATTTTGAGGTACATCAATTTTTGACGACGAAGTTGACATCCGTCCATTTGCCTACGCCCATGACGACACCGAAATTCAGGCAAATTTTATGACACTTCATGATTTATTACTCTACACTCATTTGAAACCAATTATAGATTGTTTAAAAATTTATTTGATGTCAGTCGAGTCTATAAAATAAAATATGCATAAAAAGTATTCGAAGTTCTATTACAGCAGAACGGTTAAGAAGGTATACGGAATTGTCATAAATGCAAATTGATGGTCCATTGACTAGTTATTACAATAATAGAATAACTAGTTTTATTTGGTGGAAATAATAGGGACTCTACAAAACGCAAATAGTGAGAGTGCAGGTATGGCAATCGAAGCGGAAATATGGACAGGTCACACAGGAAATGAGGTAGAACACATAACTATTAAAAAAGGCTGAAGTACTTTGTCATTCTATGTTTGTACAAGACACCACATGATAAATATTATTATTATACTTTTAATATTTGAAACGATGTGGTTGGGGTTTTATTGTCACGGACAATATTCGAAGTTCGTAATATTGGATGATTAATTGTATTCAATGAAAGTTTTTAAATAGTGCAAGTAATGCGTCAGGTCTGTAATTAGGGCACTTGGCATTAAACATTTGTTATAGTTATAGTCTTTCTAATTTTCATTTTAAGACAACTTTCTTTTTCTCAGGTTTCTTTCTGTAACCGTTAAACCCGTGTAACAGCCTGACCCTTCACAGTACATTTTACTGGAGTAAGTTCGGTTTTTTCTCTAAAGGAATGAAAATGATTCGATTTACTTGTACTTGATTACTACGGTATTACAATTTCAACACTTAAAAACTACAAGTAAGCCAGGTTTACAAGGCATCTGTTTGCAGGACCTCCTTCTAAGGGGAAAAGAACTTGGATCTACTCCACTACCCTGAATACAACACACGACAGCTAGACAATTCGAATGCAATTATAATTTCGAATTGTATGTAAAGCCGTCTGTCCGATTCTTCTCGATAGACGATGATGAAATAAAATGTTGCAGTTGTGGAGCAAAATACATATAGTTTTATTAACAGCTACTGAATTATTACACTATAGTTGCTGTTGAGGTAAAAATTTATAATAGACTGCGTCCCAAACCAGTCCCGAAGTATTATTTATAATCTCACTAAAATGCTACGATTCATCAAATAAGTGTATTGCCCTCTCCATAGAACCCTTGACTTCTGAAAGCTGGCAAATATAATTTGAACCGAGGAAATGATTGCAAGAATTTCCTCAATGCCCATTAGGTAATCTATAGTTTACAGGAAGTTGAACAAACTATAATTAAGCTACTAATCCATCCCTATGGATGGGTTAACCTGGTACGGTTTTTAGAAATGTCCACCCTCAGAGAAAAAGAAAAAGGGTTACACGTATCCAGTAACTTGCGCTAGTCTCACTAGCATGTCAGTGCTTGATATGGACAGCACTGGATATGTACGTTTACACGTATCCAGTAGCTAACGCCAGTCTCACTGGCACGCCAGTTAGTTATTTTAATTTATGTACAGTCTTTTAACACTAACACTAAAAACACAATTAATTTATAACCTTTATTTACTTAACTCTACAAATTAGACTAACTCCTACAATCTAATTTCCCCTATTTATACGGTGCGCATATGCTTTGAGAAATCTCTCGGTGCCAGTAAATCTTGCTTCGAGTCGTTCAACCGGCTTCTAGGCTGTAGTTTATTATCGCGTGAGGACACGTGCACTTGAATCGTCGATTCGAGTCTATTCCATCATAGGCGTAACAACGAAGGGCGTAGCAATATTATAAAAACCTACCTGACTGTTTTCGTGATTTATTATTTTCTCTTCTTGAACAACAAGGGCTAGGAGAAACAAGAAGAGAAAACTAAAATAAATGTCATCAGTACGGTCAGATAGGATTTTATAATATTGCTACGAGCTAAGCCTATGATGGAATATAATCGAATCGAATCGACGGTTCAAGTGCACGTGTCCTGACGCGAAAATTCAACTGCAACCTAGAAGCAGGCCAAACGACTCGAAGCAAGGGCGTCGAGAGATTTCTGGAAGCATAGGCGTACAATATAAATAAGAGAAATTAGATTGTAGGAGTTAGTCTAATAGATATATTTGTAGAGTTAAGTAAATAAAGGTTATAAATTAATTGTATTTTTAGTGTTAGTATTAAAAGACTGTAAATAGATTAAAATAAGTGGTACAAGACTGTAAATAACTAAAATAAAAGTTACAATAAGAAGTACTTTTAAAGCAATATAATGTGTCATCGATTAAATAATATCAGTTATGATATTCTGATAATACAAGAAATTAGACAAAAGGGAAGTTAGTAACCATGATAGAAAACTGCAGTGTTTCTAAAAGATGGGGAAAGGATGGAATGCTGGGAACGGGTTTTATAATTCGTGGTCACTTACAAAGTTATGATGGAAAGTTATGAAAAAAAATTGGTGAACTATGCGCAACAATACAAAACAGCCAAATCGTTATATCGTAACCGTTTCAAAAGTTTCAAATTATTTTTCAGTTTCAAAAAAATGTTGCTCACGCCATCTATTCGCCAAGTGCGGAAGCACCTAAAATTACCTCAAGGATCCAACTGCATTTTATAATAGTTCCGACTTTAGCCCCAAAAGCAAGGGTTACCGAGCTGGTAACCTTCCCGCCATTCATATTTCCTTTCTCTCTTTGAACGTCCAACATACAGCACAAAATATTGTTTGAGTGGTATCTTGACGAGGTAAGCCGAAAAATTTCTTTGTTCTTTTATATTTGAAATAAATATTTATTTTAGACCCTTGCCGGGAGCACTAATAGTTGCCAGAACTATGTTTATTGGCCCGATGTTAATGTTAAATTAATAGCTATGGATTTATGGTATGTAAACCAGAATGTACAGCCACCATTACATGACACCCTCAACAATTCGCAGCATTACCGTTATTTGGTATAAGTGACTTTTATGGGATATCCCGTTTTCTTGGCCACCCCCATCCTATAGATTCAACGTTCCGTAATCCCAGCCTGAGTACCTAGTTGGTAAAAATTATATCCATCTACAAGCCACACAAGCATTTGGATAATTCAGGTTGTACCAATTTAATTTGTTTATTGAACAGTGGAGATTATATATAAACTAAATAACAATGACGTAATTTATTGTTGGTCTTTTAATTCCATAAATATTTATATAATATATAAATATCTTTAGAATTTTTTTATGTGAACGAATTTCGTAATTTGGGATAAAGTATGATTTTAATGCCAAGATTATAAAATGTTTATTTTCTTACGATATGATTTTAATTTTAGTTTCGTATAAGCACTTCTCATTTGTAATTTAATACCTAAACAGAGACTGTATTTCTTTTCCGGGATGATGTAATTCTCCTAGAACCTTTAAATAACTTTCTGTTCGTTACAAAATAATAAAGGTCTTTGTTAATATCTTTATTTTAAATTTTTCATTTTATTTCTTTGTCTGAACTCGTTTCCTTACGAGCGTAAACTATTAAAGGATAGTGCCCAATTAATTTTAATTTTAAAGATAATACAAACATATTATACATGAATTTTGAAAAAATCACACCCAATCTCTTTCCGACACGAGCAAAAGGGCCTAGAATATTTATATAAATAAGTAAATAATTGGCTTACGTTTCCAAGAAGTTACAATATCAAGAAGATAGATCGAGTGGGTTATTTCACCCAGCGACATTCGTAGATGAAAAATGAAAATACTCCGTGCTCTCAGACGCAAAGGGGTCAAGAGAAGAGGCGATCAGAAAAAAACAGTCTTGAAACATATAAGGAAGATTAACAAAAAATGGGGAATAGAAACTAGACCTTTAGGAATGCTTTAATCATGTCCGTTGATATAAAGGAAGTTTAATAAAGACATATTATAATGCAAAGAAGTTAATAAACTTCTTTAACACATCTAAAATGAAACATGACGATATTAAAGCGCTACATGGCAAAGTTAATACTAAATAATACACGAACCTTTACATCTAAAGGAACCAAAGTATGGCAAAACATTGCATGTTCACCTAAATGCAGTGGAAATTTTCTAATAATATATCTAAATGTATTTTATATAATACACAAACCATTTCAATGAAAACTATCAAAATTATAATGAACCAGTAGCCCACTTTTGCAAAAAAAATTGTTATAATATTCATATTGTCCGTTCTTTAATAACCTGACGTTAACAACCGTAATTTGCGACTCGTGGTGCAAGACGAGACGCGACGTACCAAACGAGACTTACAGGTGAGTTGTTAGCTAAACAATGGATCTATTAAAGAATGCACTTCACCAAAAGTTACAGTTGGCTGCTAAAGCATGATGATTTCTTTGCCGCGTTAGCTGTATGGTTTTTATTTTGGACGGATTATCTCTCTTCTGAAGGTAAATAAATTATATAAATAAAACAGGAATGGATCGAGCAAAGCGGAGATAATATTTTAGATTTGTGGTGACGTCTTTGTAATACTACAGGAAAGAAAAAATGCAGTTAATACAATTAACCAGTATTTTAGGAATTTTTCATCTGGAAACAGCTTTTGGTTAAGTTCCATATGGATCCATAAGCAATATTATAGGTAAAGTGACAACTATTTCTTATTCAAAAAGTATTTTATACACTTACATTTTATACATTTTGCAAGTATTTAATAGGTAAAAAAAAGAAGAACAAACGATAAAAACTTTATTTTCCTTTAAAACCATATTTTTCTTTAGCCACATCCGAACAACTTTCATTTTGCATATTAAATTTGACTGTTAAGACGGCAGATAATGTTTTTACAGAAAGCTGTGACTTCTCACTGCTCCAATAATCATTCCTTAGTCAAAATACTCTTTCAACAGCAGCATTATTGTTTCTTATTCTGTGCCTCCGACGTGCCGGAAATGACAAGCAGTACAGACAAAACTCAGTAAATGAGTACAGTTGGTCACCTTATTATAGGTTAGATTAATCTTATACAGATCAGTCTATTAGCACAATTTTGCAACACAATGGGTTAATTTCTACCTACATATTGGATTCAATTTCCCCTTACCGTAAAATGTTTATGGTGATGATCATCTGCAGATGATGGATTGTGTAATTGACTGTTAAATGAATTGTCTTCTCCTTTTTCTTCCTTCTTGTATGTAAGCTTTAAAACCTGTTTCTTCTTCAATACTAGCCTCCTAAATTGTTTAAATTATCGCACCATCTTTTTCTTGGTCTGCCAATACTTCTTCGTCCATTGGGTGACTTATCTCGTGTTATTCGTACTATCTTAACCTCTGCCATTCTACTAATGTGTTCGTTCCACTCCTGTTTCCGTTTTGTCACCCATCCATTTATGTCTTCTATATTGCAAGCTGTTCTTATGTTTTCGCTTCTCTCCCGATCCAACAGACTTTTCCCTGATATTCGTCGGAGTATTTTCATCTCTGTTGTTTCTAGTAGTCGTCTAGTTTTAGATGTGTCAGATCTTGTCCCGTGTATGTTAATATAGGTCTAATTGCTGCTTTATAGATTCTTGTTTTTGTGTCTCGTCTTAGGTGTTTGTTCTCCCAGATTGTGTCGTTAAGAGATCCCGCCGCTTTACTTGCTTTTAAGCTTTGTTGTCGTACTTCTTCAACATCTCCCTAACTAGTTATATCTATTCCCAGATATCTAAACCTTGCTTCCTGCTCTATTAAAGGAGCAGGAAGCAAGGTTAAATGAATTGAATTGTTAAATCTTCTTCTATGTCTGTCTAGTCTATTCCATCTACTTTTACTTGTGGTCTTCCGGCATTTAAATGTTTGGTCTCCATTTGATCACCCTAGTTTTTCACCTTACTTGTCCTTCTGATGTGTTTTGTTCTATTTTTTTCCTTGTCTGAGTTCTTTATTCTGTATCTTAAGGATATTCCTAACATTGCTCATTTTATTATCAGCTAGTTTTTCCCAGATTCTCTTGTGACTTCCAGGACAGAGCTAGTCTAGTTTAAAAGTGGCTGCTGATAATATGCAATTATCTATATCCTTAAATATGAAGTTTAGTCGACAAAAGGCGGCTTATGGTATTTTAAGTCTCAACGCGACTTCAGCACTTTGATTTGTGTCTAAGGTAAGGATGGAGTTAGGTTCTGCTGTCTTTCGTAATAACTCAACATTAAGTGATTGAGGTCAACAGCTTCCGTCAACGTTAATATCCTTTCTTTTCCAATACACTCGTATTTGGGCCAATGTAAAATGTTTTGGTGTGATAGAATCACGTTCTGATCAATTTTTATGTGAAAGGTAGCGATTATGTAAATATCACTCCTTCTTCTTCTTATTGCGCCGTCTCCTTTCGAAGGTTGGCGATCCAAATGGCAATTGTAGCTTTGGAAACTGCTACACGAAAGATTTCTGCGGATGAGCGGTCGAACCATCTCCTCAGGTCTTTCAGTCACGAGTTCTGGCGTCTTCCAACTGATCTTTTGCCTTGAACTTTACCTTCCAATATGATTTGGAGTAATTCATATCTTTCACATCTCAACACATGACCCCAGTATTGTATTTTTCTCTCTTTGATTATGCCGAGTAACTTTTTGTATCCATGGAATTCTCAGCATCAGTCTGTATATATACATTTTAAAGCCATCACTATGATAAATATCAAATATCACTAATGAGAGTGAATGACGTTGTTCATAGTTGACAAAATTGCTCCGAATTCGACAATATCAAAAAATATCAAAAGCCTTTTGATATTTTGAAATGCTGTGTAGTAAGATAGTGTATTCCAAGGATTTCTCGATTGCCGTTCTAAGTGCTTGTATATGGTCCACCATTCAAATACTTCTTCTAAATCTAGCTTGCTCTAGAGGTTAATAAATATCAACTTTTGCTATTAAAGCAAATGGTAATTGGTAATTATTCGTACTAGCAATAATTTATAAATGTTGGACAACCAACTTAGCAGTTTACAGTTCCCTATATATATATATATATATATATATATATATATATATATATATATATATATATATATATATATATATATATATATATATATCTTATTTCATTGTTTTGTACAAAAGTAGAGCCATTAAATATGAAGTAAGTACAAAGAAAGCTCCTTAGCAGATTAGAAGCTTTAAAAAACATTTTCCTCGACTTTTTTACATATCTAAAACTCTTAACGAGATCTGCCACACAGAATTTTGTTATAAGCTCAAAAACAACCACAGGAAATGTATGAACTATTGATATCAAACCTGGATCAAAGATATTTTGTAGTGAAGCACTAAGAAAGTACTGTATATTTTGTAAATGGGTCCCCAATCCTGAAATCTTTTTAAGAATTCCTTAAATAAAATTGTAAATATGTAATTGGTATGTCGTATATTCCCATCTACAAAATATTCAGTGAAAAACATGCCACAAGAAGATAGTTTCACAACTATCTCATCAGGAATACCATATGGAAGTCTACTAGCTTCTTTGATATATTTGTGAAAGGCAAATTACATACCACATGGAGTACCCAATGGAAGTACCTATGTAGCTACGAAGTGGTGGACTAAGACACTCCAAACAGCTGCAAAAGCCAAACTCAGCAACGTGCAAAGACTTACGTGTATGGGTATAACTGGTGCCATACGTACTACTCCAACAGCAGCTATGAAGGCTCTACTAGGCCTGCTTCCCTTGCATTTGATAATACAAAAGAAGCAAGATTGGGAGCCTACAGAATAAAACAATCACTGAAACTTTGCAATGAAGGGACAGGACATAGGAGTATCACAAGGACTGTGACGACATTTTTAATGAGAAACCAACCACATGACAAAACAATACAATTTTAAGAATCCATAAAGGGTGTCTATTCCAGACAGGAATATATGGAGAAACGAGGAGTATCACAACCAACAGGGTAAGATCTGGTATACAGACGGATCCGAAACTATAGAGGGTGTGGCGGCAGGAATATACACCAATAATCTAAGAATTAGCGAAAGCTTTGCCTTGATAAGGAATTGCATCGTTTTTCAAAGAGCCCTTGAAAAAGAGCAGATCCCTATATTATCTGACAGTAAAGCGGCACTGAAGGCACTGACGTGTTAAGAAGTGACGTCCAGGTTGGTATGGGACTGCATCAAAGGTGAATGAACTGGGAGACCGGAACAAGGTTGAGCTTGTTTGGTTACTAGGACATCGAAGGCAACGAAAAAGTAGATAAACTTGCAAAAAGAGGATCGAACGAATCAAACGGACCAGCTGTGACTCTGGGAGTACCAAAGGCTGCAGTACGTAGGATTGTAGAGGACTGGATCAGACAGAGTCATAAGCGATATTGAGAAAGAATCCCAAAACAAACACATAGAAAAATTTTCATTTGTGAACCACGTGCAAAAAGAACAAATAAACTGCTTCATATGGGCAGCAAAAAACTAAAAACAGTAACAGGAATATTGACCATTCATGCATCACTAAGAGAATTCCTGAATAAAATATGCATTTACAATGAGGCCTTAACTGCACTCTGTGATAAGGAATCAGAAACCTGTACAAACCTGTATAAACTTCTACATGATGCTAAAATTCTAGACTGGGTGTAGCAAACAACAATGGGTAGAAAATACAATAGGCTTCAGCTTCAGTGATAACGATCTTTTGGGTCAAATGGGCCCAGAGAGAAAAAACCCCATAGAAGTCCGCTGGCTTCTGTGATACACATGTTAAACACAAATAACATACCTACAATAAAGCTACATCAAAAGCAAATTATACTACTACAATTGGAGACGATATAGCGGTCTTAATGTGAATCGGACCATTGGTCCAAGATGGTCGAAGTCCAAATATTGTTCCCATATGGACCTAAACAAAAAAACAACAAGTACTCCAAGAAACGACAAATATAGATGATAAACAATATAATTTGGACAGCCTGATTCACGATAGTGCACAAATTATACATACAGCAACAGATTAAAAAACCATTCTGATGCTTCAGCTGGGCGGACTACGAGAACGTGGTGAACAGTATAACATCTACCGCTGAAGAAACAGATGGTATTGAAAACAAAATGGTATTTGCTGTAAATATTTTTAAAAAATTTGAATTTCTTTTAGGATAAAACATTTATGATGAAGACTATAGTAAAGAATGCTAATTTTGCCAAAGAATTGTAACAAAAGGTTGTCGAATTTTCTTCAAATAAGGATTGAGAGCCTTACTAGTATAAAAAGACGAATATAGCAGTCACAATATGTGAATATCAAAATGATAAATTTATATTCAAATTAATTTTTATTAATGGTGTAAATTTTTATGTAAATCAAATTTCAAGTTTTAAAACACATTTTTCTTGCAGATTCACTCTGCATGACATTAGTCAAACAAGTTAAACCATTTTCCGCCCACTCGTTCGCCGTTTTTGGAGCACATTCATACTTCAAATTCGGCAATATTATTGCCCAATTTTGTGGAAACATAAGGTGTAAAAATGGATCATTAATATGTATATCTGTTCGTGGAACTTCACCAACCCACATGAGAGAACCATATGGCCGTGGAAGGTTCGGATTCTTTCTACTTTACTTTTTTGAGATCACGGTCGAAAATAATTAGCGGTAAGAACGTAACTCATTTGTGTAATCTCCAAATTAATTTTTATTTACATTTTGCATTATAATTTTATGTGGGTTTTCGTTGTGGGAGTCGCTTTATTTTTAAGGTGTTTGTGCTTAATTGTTGATTTGCAATAAATAATAAAATGGTCAGTGGCGGCCGTCCCAACAGATATAAATAAATAAATAAATAAATATATATATAATATATATATATATATATATATATATATATATATATATATATATATATATATATATATATATATATATATATACATAATAGTGCTACAGGCCTAGTAGACCCCTGGCTTCTGAAAACTTGGTTATTTCCCACCATTTTTTTCGGCTTCTTGCTTTCTCTCCCCAATTTCTCACGCCTATTTCTATATAAGTCTTGCTTTACTGGTTCCAACCACTTTTTCTCTTTTTTGGACGTCCTCTTCTTTTTTCCACATTTCTTCATCCTTCAGTAATGTTAAAATTTCGATTCTCTGGCATTCGTATAATGTGACCAAGCCATCTAGCTCTTTGAGGTCGTATTTTTGTCGTAATTGCTGGTTTTCCAAACATCCTCATTATTTCTTTATTTGTTCGTCTTCTCCAAATATTCTCTGCCGTCTTTATTCCTCCGAAGATTTTTCTGAGCACTTTTCTTTCCCAGATCTCTACTTTCTTTTCTTCCTGCTGGTTCATAATCCACGTTTCACTAGCATACATCACTGTGGGTCTGATTACTGTCTCGTAGACTGGCAGTTTAGCTGTTCTTGACACATTTTTTGCTTTCAGTAATGATTTTAGTGACCCTATCGCTCTGCTTCCCTTCATTAATCTTCTGTCTATCTCTTTTTCTTCTTTTCCCATGTTCGTTATGGGACTTCCTCTGGGACTTCTTCAAAACTATACAGTCTCTGCTCCTTTCATTTTGATATATTTGTTGTGTCTTCTCTCATTTCCATATATTGGGTTTTTGTTTGGTATATTAATAATCCGTATCTTTTCGCTTCTTCTTCAAATTTCTGGAAACTTTTTCTAAATGTTTCTTTGTTCTCGTAGTTCTAGTATCACCACATCATCCGCATACGCTATGCACTGTTCCCTGCTATTGAAAATAGTCCTGTTTGTGCTCATATTTAATCTTCTTGTGATTTTTTTTAATACTAGGTTGAATAAATTCGTTGATAGCGGAACCCACTTGTTTTAAACCTCTATTCACTGTGAACTGTCTTGAAAAGCTTCCTCCATTGTTACCCTATTTATCGTGTTCCTAAGCGTCATTCTCTCTAGAATGACGCTTCTATATATACAGTAATACCCCGAACTTCCGCGATAGGTGGGACCGAGCGATAACGGCGAAGTCGAATTCGCGTAAGTCGGGGTATAATTTCGTATATGTATGTATATAAATTATTTTTAATTGGAGGAGGAGTATCACCGAGACGCAAGTCCTTATCTCTTGCCGTACTGCTCCACCATAGGCCGATCAGATACCAGCGTATTCTAGTCTAAGCCGCAGATTCGTTTTAGAATTTTAAACTGGTGCGTTAGCCTTTTTTATTTTTCTTTACACCAAGCCAGGGCTTGAACGCACATCCACTTAACCATTCGACAGTGAACCGAAAGAGAATCGACCGCCTGGCTCGCTTGGCTATCTGAACGACCCTTAGGATATAAAATCGTCAATCGGAATTATTTTGATGTAGAAGGCTTCATAAAATCTAACAAAGTAATTTGACCAGTAAAAAAATTTTTCTAAAACTCAGATCTAAACACTCATGCTCTTAAATGTCTTGCTCTTCCTCATGCATTTCTATGAGTTCATCAATTCTTTTTGAATCGAACAGCTCTTCAATGTTATCACTATCTACTTCTTAATTTAATTCGTTTTTTCGAGACGCCATTTACCGTATTTTTGTGAAATTCCATTCCAAGATTGTCCAACGATTTTCACTGCATCTAAAACGTTAGATTGTTTTCAAAAGTCTTTAACATTGTAGAATTAAATTATTTTAAATTATCATAGACATCTCTTGAAAATTTGAAATGTTTTACAAACATCTTGCCTATATTACAGTGGTGTATCTATCTCTTGAAGTTTTGAAATGTTGCACTAATATTATCACTCTATTGTAGAACAATTTCTTCTTATTATTTACATGTCAGTTCGACACAGCATTTTATCACATTTTCGATTCGAAAAAGAACAACCCTATATATAAATATCTAATAATTAACAAGAACTGTTCGATTTTTGATTTGGTGTGTCCGCTTGTCAATAATCATCAATTCGAATCGATGAGCGTTTCCATAATAATTTTTAATTTTGATCATTTCGAACATTGTACAATTTGGGGGTACACTGTTAGAGTGGACAATAATTTCCGTACAATGCTAGGATTGTCCAATTTCGGGATTTGCTCGTAACATTTGTTTATACTTCGAAAACGATTAAATTTAGAAAAAATTGCAACAGACCTTTTTTGTTCAGGATTCAAGAAGCATAAAGCAATTTTCCGAGTCGAAAAATTTTACAATTTGTTTAAAAAAAATTGGTTACATAAAATTGGGACCACTTTTTGCATAGGCGACTTCTAGAACCCCAATTTTTGGGGTGTCTCACAATATTATTAAACACAAATATTTCATGGGAATACTGTTTCGAATGAACCCGAGCTTTTCGCCTTATATATAATAGATTATCTTAAAAACTCGCTTATTCAAACATACCCGACCGATTTTTTTGATGGTATCAATTTACACGCTTCTTTGCTGTTATTTCAATAGGCGTTTGGTTGGGAAAGTTTTTAACCATGCTTAAAATACAGAATTGACTCTAAGGTGTCTACTACCGTATTTCCGTCACGTGCAGCCATACATTGTGTACCCTTTATATCCAGTCAGGTAAAAACTCACACCTGTTGTATAATGGAAGGTGGCACGCGCATGAATTTTATTTCCAGATTATCGACATGGTTAATAATTTTCTCTCTTAAAGAATTTTAGCATATACACAAATTGAAGTGAGCGATAATTTAGCGATAGTTTCATCTTTTCGTAATATATTAGTGTATTTAACTTTTTCTAAACCTTTGAAGTAATAGTTGCCAATTGCTGTTATTGGTAGCAATAATCTACAAGAGCACATCATATGATTACCGAAGATTTATTTTCCATTTGACTGTGTCGTTGAAACGAAAGAGCGTTATGTTTTTTTCTTCAATTATGTTCCGTTTTCATCCTTATTTTCTATAATGCTCTGACTATACTGATATATCTAAAATTTTCATTAATAGTCTTCTATGACATGAGTTAAATTAAATCTTTAAAATAAAAAATGACAATTGTTAATCCATAGATCCGGAATTTCTGTTTCGGAATCTATAGGTCTCGATATAAATGAGTTAGAAATTCAAAAAAAAAACTCATATACATGATAAATGTGACGATGGTCAAGATGCTGTCAGTAGCCAAAATTCAGAACGATTCGTCAACCCCATTCGAAATACATAGGGGGTTAAGGCAGGAAGACGCGCTGACGTGTTAGCTTTTAAACGTACCCTTAGAAAAAGTCGTACGAGATAGCAGGGAACTATATTTAATTCATTCATTAAGCGTTACAATTCCTAGAGATTATAGCTAATGCCATGGCGTTCAAAAGCCTCTTCTTGGGTGAAGTGGATTATTCCTATGTCATTTAAAGCTTGCTGTATGTATTTGCTGCTGTAGTGACTCTTTTCTATTTCTTCCTGTCCTTGCACTGAACTTTCCAATCTTTAACATCCATTGTTCTTATATCTTCTTCTACATCATCCTGCCATCTTCTAGGTCTTCCTGTACATATGGGTCATAGTGGTGTTCAGTTAGTTATCCTTCTCAGGATATCTAAGTGCTATATTTAATAGATCAGTCCAAATTCTCGCCTATGCTGACGAGTAGACATTATAACAAGGGCAAGAACCACAGAAATCCTAAGTAAGTTATTAGCAGCATCAAAACGAATGAGACTGTATATAAATCAAAATAAAACAAAATGCATGCCAATTACTAAAAACACGAAAGATGGAAATGTTAACGCAGATCTAATTCATATGTCTAATCGACTAAAACAAAGAATAACACATCAAGGGAAACAGGTGCTAGCATGGTCTATCAAAGTACTCAGCTAATAAAAATCTGTCTCAAAAACGACTATAAAAAAAACTGATAGTCCCCATTCTCACATATGGATCAGTGGCATGGACCCTAACCAAAACAGACGAATCCTCTCTATCAAGTTGTGACAGAAAGGTACTAGTGAAACCGTCTGCAATAGGCAAGACATGTAGTCCATGCAGAGGAATCGAACATAATAAAAAATATTTTATCAGCACAGCCGATGAGAATATGAACACGCGACAAAGCACAGCTGAGGTGGATAGATGGGATAACACAGGATGTTAATAAGATCGGTGTTGCCAACTAAAAAATCCAAGCAAGGGACAGAGCAGAATGGCGTAGAAAGCTTGAAAAGGTCGAGCCCCTGTAACAGTAATAGCACCGTGATGATGTAGATCGAATATGTCCATTTAATTGTTCCCACTGTATGTGTTCCTAATGTTCGCATTTAAATGTACCTAATGCCAATTAAGCACGTTTTGTTTAAAGTTTGCATATATGGTATATTCTTCTAGGACAGGTGTATCCTTCCTATCCATAGTTGGATATCATCATTACTATTTTTAGTTACTTTGCAGCTATTCCAAAAACTGTTATACATTTAAACCAGTGTTTTTAAATTATCAACCATGAGTTTCTCCCTCCGATGATCCATTGCTTTATTATCAATCTAATTACACATCTTATACTCGCAATAGTAACAATTACAAGAAAAGATGACCTTTTCAAAAATATAAAAATAGCAACAAGGGGTAACACAATGGTGACTCACCATCAACCTCTTTATTTAATGCGATAGAAGGAAACGTAATAGCTACCCAAACAAAAGATACAATTGCACTATTAATGTCTGAACTTATTTAGAGGAAAAAGCAGTAAAATGCAGATACAGAAAAGGGTATGTACAAGAAAACAAGGCATATAACCAATTTAAGTGTCAAACAAGATTATTGCAAACGGATACCTCATGCCAAATCGATAGGAAGAGCTCGAGAATGAGGAAATCATTCCACTAGGAGTAGAGTGGCTACAACGATGATGATTACAGAATATCCCAGTTTGTTTTCTGCTGCGTTACAAACATTAAGTATTCTTTCGCAACATTAAATTGCAAATGACGGAGTTAATTCTCATCCTTATTATATGAAACCATGTATCAAATCTCAATAAATGGATGTAAAACCCATCATTTATCGAAAGGAGACTTTATAAATTCATTTCGCAGTAATATTATTTCAAGAAAATCTGAACATTATTTCAAACGCATTAACTACATTGACTATACTATTAAAGAATAATTTCATCGCTATTCCAACACGTGGCGCCACCTAGCGCAAAATAACCGACACTAACGAGCTGCGAATGCATTTATTGTGCTAGAGACCGCTCGACAGATTCCAGTGGCGTAGTGATTATATTTAAATGTTTTAAATAAATAGGAAGACCAATTTTTAACGATAAAAAACCTGTTTATCGCATATATTATATGATTACTGAACTGAATTTTTTGAGAATTTAAAAGTTTTATCTTTTTCTTTTCAGCATCTGCATAGGTAGTCAAAATTTCTACTAAATTTTATTAAATAAAAATTATCAGGTTGATTTAAATAAATTTATATCAGTAATAAAATAACGACAGAAATAAGCAGTTATTTAGAGCAGATTTACAACACAGTGCAATCTTCAATGTATTAACCCTGCTGTCCCGTTTGACTCAACTTGCACAAGTTGTCCTTTTTGCCAGTTTTTATCTTTTAGTTCTTGGTATATTGTTCTTGGAAGTTCCAAAATGGTTTCACCAGTGTTTTCACAATTCCTCAAGAAAAATTCGTCGTTTTTTCAGCTTGTTGGTATTCCACTGAGAATTTATTGATGTCCATAGAACGAATGATATTAGGTTTGCATAGCCGTCGTCAATGTTATAAAAATATACAGAAAGATGTACAGTAATCAAATACTAGAGGGTCGATTATACACTAAAATGGGTTCTTTTTGCTCAAAATGATTTAGCTTAATGCTAAGTTGATTGTTGTTTCAATCAGTTATTTGTTGCTCGAAATAGTTATGTTATTTTAATAGTATATCAATAATTTAAGAAAAATAAAACATCATTATATAGTACATACTTTTTTCTGTCTGGAATATCTTTAGAAAAATCAATGCAGATTTAATACACTGATCAACACCGAAAACTCGCTGAAACAGAAACTATTACACAAAGACGCGAGCCCGAAAAATTGGTTATTTAAGACACGCTACCATCCGATATTCGATTGTTTAGATAATAAACTCAAAAGGCTAAAAACAAAATCTAATTACAGATAGTAAAACAATTCTCTCCCCCCCCCCTCTTGACTTGCTGAAAATCGTGATTTCCTCCAATACTCCTAACAAATGTTCTTACTGTGTGTTATTACTTTTCAGCTCCCTTTTTGTGCACGGAAATATCAATTATGGTACAGCAATCAGATAGAATATATGATATGTAATATTTTGCCACCTAGTGATAGCAGTATTTCGGCTGGTATTAGGTCAATTCCGGAGGGTTTATTTCTCTTTATCGATATAATTCCATCTTTTTTTACTTCAGAGAGCAAGACAGTTGATTCTCTGGAGTAGTCGGAGGGCTATAGATTTTCTGCTTAAGTCTCGTTATTTATATATAAATCGCTACAATAGTTTTGCCACGTTTCCAAAACAAAAGTGTTCTGCGTGACAAAACTCACGTAAGCTGCGCCTCGGTGCAGTGCGAATTGAAGCGAACGCGATCAGTTGGTTTGATATTATAGCGCGAATTTAAGCGAACGCGATAAGTTGGTTCAACATAATGGTAGAAGTAGAAATTTTTATTAGTGCTATCCAAGAACGTCCTAAATTATGGGACAAAAGGACTAAAAATTAGCAACCGGTTATCATCGAACCGTGAATTGGAAGATGTCGTTAAAATAATTGGGATTACAAGTAAATAGGCAAAAGATATTTCTTTATTATTGCTATTTTTAGCAAATACGAACAATAGGAAAACAATTTTAGCAGGGAAATAGAACAATACGAACGAAAATACGACAGTTACAATATGCACAAAAAAATAAAATCAATGACAAACAAGAGGAAATTCAATAAGTCACCCAACAGCATAAAAGATGGCGATGGAAATCTTATCTCGGAGCCATCAACGATCTTAGAAACATGAAAATCATACATAGAAAAAATATTTGCATCTGACAGGACTGATGATCACCTATATGGAGAAGGAGAAACAGGACCTTCAATCCTTAAATCGAAGATAGAAGATGCCATTGCAGCACTAAAAAACAATAAGTCAGCAGGCCCGGACAATGTACCCTGCGAAATATTAAAGATCCTATGTAAATCAGACAAAAAGTTCCTTGATAATCTAGTTGAACTTTTTAACAACATATATAATAGCGGTAAAATCCCGGAGAACTGGCTGCAGTCAACATTTATTACAATCCCGAAGAAACCAAATGCCCAGATCTGTGATGACTACCGGCTTATAAGCTTGATCAATCATGTCACTAAAGCGTTCACTAAGATCATTCATAGAAGAATATATGATAAATGTGAGTCAAATATTGATAGATCGCAGTTTGGCTTTCGGAAAGCACTTGGAACTAGAGAAGCAATTTTCGCTTTTCAGGTGCTTATACAGCGGTGTAGAGACGTTGATAAGGACGTGTATTTGTGCTTTGTGGATTTTAGAAAAACATTTGACAATGTCAATCATGAACAATTTATAGATATTCTGCGAAAGACAGGTATTGACGATAAGGACATTCGAATTGTGGCAAACCTATACTGGGGTCAAACAGCAAGAGCAAAAATTGGCAACGAACTCACTGAAAGTGTGCAGATCAAAAGAGGTGTCCGTCAGGGGTGTATATTATCCCCACTCCTATTCAATATTTATTCCGAAGAAATATTTAACAAATGTATGGAAAATGCAAATGAAGGCATAAAAATAAACGGCCAGTTAACGAACAATATAAGATATGCCGACGACACGGTGATCCTTGCCAGTACCATAGACGAATTACAGCAGGTAATGGAAAGAGTTTATTCAGTTAGTGAGGAATACGGCCTGAGCCTCAACTTCAAGAAGACAAAGTGGATGCTGATAAGCAGGAAGCAACAGCCTGCTCGACAGTTACGGATAAGTAACATACTAATTGACCATGTAGAATCTTATGTGTACCTTGGCACCACCGTAAATGCAAAATGGGAACAGGCCACAGAAATTAAGGCGAGAATAGAACGAGATAGAGCAGCATTTAGCAATATGAAAAAGCTCCTCATAAGCAGGGATTTGTCTCTTCCCCTAAAACTACGTCTAGTTAAATGCTACATTTTTCCGATCTTACTGTATGGTGTGTAGGCCTGGACGCTGACGGAGATGCTCACGAGAAAACTAGAAGCATTCGAAATGTGGGTGTACCGACGCATTCTTCGTATATCCTGGACCGAACATGTCACCAACATAGAGGTAATCCAAAGAATCGGAAAGGAGAAAGAAATCGTGAATACAATTAAACAAAGAAAGCTTGAATATCTATGCCACATATTGAGACACGATAAGTACCGTCTACTGCAATTGATTGTCCAGGGAAAAATAGACAGTAAGCGAGGGCCAGGCAGGAGAAGACACTCGTGGCTTCAAAATCTGAGGAAGTGGTTCGGGCTCACATCGGTCGAACTATTCAGAAGCGCCGCAAACAAGATCAGAATTGCCATGTTAATATCCAACGTTAGCAACGGACAAGGCACTTCAAGAAGAAGAAGATTGCTATTTTTATACTCTGGTCAAAGGATATTGCTTAAAATACAATTTAAAGGTTTTTCTGGCTTGTGTGGCTGACGTGTATTATTATGTTAAACATACCGCTTTGACGATATGAACTGCATTTGTAACATTGGTTTCAAGAGATTTATGTAGAATTCTACATGTAGAAGTGATCGAACCAAAAGAACATTCCATCATCATTCTGGCTCGAGATAAGCGATAATTATAATTATCTTCGGGGTCCCTTTCGTTGTTAGCTTTTCTGGAAAAGGTCGCATTAGGTATTCCTTAAGAGGAAACGCTGCATCTCCTAGAAGAACATAGGTTGCTATGATATGTGAGCCCGGTAATACTTGTTCTTTAGGTTTTTTGCCCTTCCTTGTTCTATTGAACTTCGAAAGGGGGATTATCAAAACACCAGCATCGTTGTCTTTTTCATAGGAACCTACGTTTATCAATGCAAACTTATAATTTGCATCAGTGAATGATAATAACCCAATTGAAAAGAAGGATTTTTAGTTATAATACATGGAACCAGTCTTTTTTGGTTTCCGAACGCGAATGTGCTTTCCATCAATGCAATTAAAAAACTGCTATCTGTCCCAAATCATTGCGCTATGTTTTTAAAATTATCTTTTGAAGGTTCGGGCATGTCCGCCTCAACTAAATGAGTCCATATAGCTTTACAAACTTGTGGTATAATTGTTGAAATAGCAGATTTTCAAATTTCGAACGAGAAAGCGAGTTGCCATAACTGTATGCCTCTGGCCAAATATCTTAAATAATTAAAAATTTTGAAGTAATAATTATGTCTTTGCTGTGTACATCACATTTACAACACCATAGTGTTATCGAACTGTACCCAGTATTAATTAGCTTTTAAACTAGATATCGACATTCCAGACAGAGAAAAGTTGTATTTATTCTACATCGTATTTCTTTAAAATTAATATTTTCAGATTACTCGTATAAAATGGGCATAAATAGAGTAGAAAAAATAGCGATAAGACCTAAGTTCTTACCTTGCGGGCCTGCGTTGTTTGCGTTAAAAATTAAATACAAGAGTTAGAGAAAAGTGTCGTTGAGTGTATGCCGAAAATATTACGCATGCTACCAGCTGGATAAAGTAGTACTTCAGGCAGATGCTGTTTGCAACGCAATTTTTCATTTTTCTAGGTAATAATCATTGCCAATTGAAAATACGATCTACGGAATTTTCTACAAATTTGGGACTACTCGATAAGTTCCAAACGAAAACCTGGTTTTTTGGTAGCAGCAATAAGCTGTACAAGAAAATATGCTTTAAGTATATTACGTATACGGAATTAAACCATTGATTGTCATAAAAGTTACATTTTACTCTTTTCTTTGACGTTTTAATTTCTTCCATTTCGAAAATATTGTATTGGTCACACACTCATGCAGTACGGTGCCTATGCAGTATACTGCCTCATGCAGTATCTTTGGTGATACCCTCTTTGAACTGATACAAATTTTATTGAACATTGAATTCGCGCGGAACTGACATGCAAAATCGACGGTCGCTTCAAGCGTTGTTTCTAAGAGAACGGTTCTCCAATGCGAGGGGGGTTTTAGGGGGAGCCCAGGAGTAAAAGTGGTAAACTTTTTTTGCATCTTTTTGAGGTCCCAAAATTAATATTCTCTGCAAAATTCAGCTTGTTCGTATGAATTTTAGGGGTCAACTCTCTAAGTTGGACTAAGTTGTTTATTTTTATAAGAGTTAATCAGAGCGGCCTCTGTCCTTCAAGACTACTTCAAGAATACTGCTGTTTCCTTATTCACTTGCTATGTTTTTGCTTTATCTTGGCTAAGAATCAGGCTTCGGCTTTGGATTGACAGAAAAATGTGTTAACTGATAATATACCTTCCTGTGTTAGTCTCACGCACTACATACGTTTTTTCCATTCTTTCATGACTTCTATTGTAATGACTTCTATTCTAACAAAGTATTTAAATTTAATACTATTATACTACACAAAACAATATAATTTTCTGTTGATTGCCGATTCGCTATAATGCTACAAAAATAACCATTTAAAACCAGTTTTCCGTTTGTGATGTCTCACATGCAGAAGAGAAATACTAACCTGGAAGTGCAAGATGATGGTCCAAATAAGACCCAAAGTTAATTTGGGATTTCCGTCAACGATGTCTTCTGACCGGATGTTAACCAGCTTGACATTCTTACATCGCAGAAAATGCAGCGCCGTATCAATATTATGTAACATGTGGAAACGCATCACGCCTTTCTCTCTTGGCTGAAAAAGATAAGTAAATAAAGATCTAGGTGATGTTTTCTAAAAATTAGGCGTGAAAACGTATAATGTAAATATAAATATAAAACTAAAACTAAAAATATATGGTATAATTTCACTATTTGAGAGAGTGATTCATCGTTTAAAGGCGCAGAAATGCGGAAAGACGTATGAAAATCCAGTGACGAACACTCACTTTTATTTTAACGTTAATTATATTTTATTTTTCAAATATTAATGTTCGAAATAGGCCACAATATATTTATTTACAAGTTTTTACTGACATTTCGATCTCTATATCCAAAGACTGCTTTCAAAGATATAAATGATAGTTATGTTTATTTTATTTGTTTATTATTATATATTTTTATAATGTTATATTGTTTATTTTCTTTTTTTTTTCTATCTTTAAAAACGGAATAGAGATCGAAACGTCAGTGTATTAAACATGTAAATAGATATATTGTGGCTTATTCCCAACATTATTTCTAAAAATACAGAACGACAAGCGAAAAGCCATAGAAAATAAATATTACTATCATTTGTATAATTGAAAACGGTCTCTGGATATAGAGATCGAAACGTCAATAAATAAACATATGAATAAATATTTTGTGGCTCATTCCCTACATTCCCCTAAAAATACAGATTGCCACAAACAAAAAGCTATAAAAAACAAGTAATTTTGCAAAAAGTTTACTGATACCAACCGGCTGTCGCGGAAGTTACGCTAAAACGTCTTTTGACGTGGCCCGTCCTTAATGAGTTACACAATGAAATTTTTTTAAAACAAATTTTAAGACAGTTTCCACACCATCCCAGAGGTATGTCTTGTGGCGCGTTACTTTTTTTAAATGGGTGTTCGCCAAGAGAACACTGTCTTCTCTTGGAACAACTCGGTTTTTCGTCTAACTCCAATAAAACTCAAACCAAAAAATCACAGAATATAACTAAAAATTTACTATAAAACGACAAACTATAACACTCGTATTATCAATAACACGTTTTATCAACAACACAAACTTATCGCAAAAATATATTCACAAAATGCAACACATGCCCTACCCTCAGAAACGCCAATGTAAATGAACTATTGTTCATGGGGACTTGCTCGACAAAAACTAGTTTTACGGCTTTCTGTGGGTCGGAATTGAAACGGAGTTCCGTCGCTAATTCCAAAGTTGCCAAACGATTAAAAAATATTGTTTTAAAATATCGATTTTTATTTTATAAATTTAAATATGTAACGAAACGGAACATATAAATAAAATTTATTTAATTACAATTTTGTGCTTAATTTTTACTATTGAAAAAATCATGTTTTTTGGTATTTTTATGACGGTAATAATCGCTGCGTGGAAGAATACAGGTTTTGTATGACCATAATTACTACTTGTGAACAAGAATTGGCTACACTGTACGACAACTCCTGGTCAGTTTTTCTATAGAGAAGCACAAATAAATATACTACTTATATATTGTGTAATTTCTTATCAGAAAACGCAAATTGCAATTGAGAAAACGGGTAGTTTTCGAGGGCCGCTGTGTACATTTAAATTTGAGGATATTCAGCGTTTAAACGATGAATCGCTCTCCCAAATAGTGAAATTCTACTATAGATAAAAGAGACCGATTTAATCAACTAGACAGGAAAAACTGGAATTGTATTTTAAAGAGACCCAAGATTCCCAATTATATATTTAATGAGAAAATGAGATGCAACAAGAGACTAGTGATTAAAACAGTATAAACCCAGCTCACTAGAAGCATTACATTTATTTGCTCAACAGCCCTTGTAGACATCTCCAGCAAAGAAATAATGAAATGAGTCATACGCGTGATATCGTAAGTTATCGTAAAATTTAGCTGTCCTCATGATATAAAGAATAAGGTATAATGTTCCCGAGCGCAAAATTGGAACGAGTTCGCGCATGACGTCACAATGAGAGTGATTTTAAATATTCTAAACTTGAAACACTTTCTAGCAATATTCCTAACTGTTGACAAGCGGTTTATAAAATATTACATGTTTTTATTTGAACGGGAAGGTATTTTATGTAACAGTAACATAATAGCATTAAAATATCCTGAAAAATACTTTAACCAAAGCATATACTTACAAGTTGTTCGCCAGTTAGAACTTCCAAGAGGGAAATCAGGTTGTGTCCATCTCGTAAATCTTCGAATAGGTCTCGAATTTGACGACGTGCCTGAAACAAAAAAGCATAAAATTATGATCTGTCTTTTTACAGCTGAAGGTACAAAATATTTATAAAAATCGAATGTCAAATTATAGTACTACAAAAAGCAAATGTGCACAACATGCAATACTAAAAATAATATTTTTGGAATTTTGTTTTCAGTCATACAATTATATTTACGATTAAATATGTTGTGTACATAATACAATCTTTGCGGATGACGATTTTGCAAAATAGCACCGAAGAAAACTGCAATCTTCAGTTAATCAGATTGATAGCTGGACAAAAAACGGGAGGATAGACATGAATGAGTCCCAATCAGTGTAAGTATATTTCACTAATTAGAAAAGGCAACATTTGCCAATTGAAATAAGTGACACTTGCAAATACAGCCAGGTACCTACATCTTCATGCATGACTTAGTTGGAGACTTCCCTAAATACATTTCTCCATAAATTTCTATCTTGGGTCATATCAATATCAATCCCCTTCTACCGACATACCCTGTCTAAGCGTCTCCAGGTGTTCATGGTCTTCTCTTCGTACTCCTCCCAACTGGATGATTGGAGAGAATTTAAGATTCTCCATAGATAAAAAGCTCCCTTGGACTTCAGCTATCGCGATTTAAAAACGGAAGAACAATATAATTTAATAATAAGTTTTCTAGGGCCTAAATAAAACATTGTTATTTAAAAGATCATTACGATGGGTCAGGAGGTTTCAGCTAAAGTTTCAATTAAGCGTGGCGTTAGACAGGGATGTGTTATGTCACCGATGTTGTTTAATGCCTACTTTGAATCAGTGTTTGAAATAACGTGAAAAATCGTAGCGAAGGTGTTAGATCGATGGTAAAATTATTGATAATATCAGATAGGCAGATGATACCGCCATAATAGCAGAGAGTTTAGAAGACCTTCAAGCTCTATTAAACACAGTAAATAAATGAATGCAATTTAACAATCAACGCAAAGAAAACGAAACAAATTAATGTGGTTGGGAAAATTAATATTGAAGAGTCTAGCCCGTACTAAATCTAACTAGTAAAACCCTGAACAATGTGGAACACTTTAGACATCTGGATGGCTGTATTGGCGGCAGGACTGAGAGCGACGAGGAAATTTCGACCAGAATATAATTGGCATGCACAAGCTTCACCCACTGGTGTTCTGTATTATGCAATAGATGTCTTTAATTGAACACCAGTCTAAGAGTGCCAAATTGCTGGACAATAAAAATCAAAACCTGGACAATAAACATCAAAAATTTAAATAGATTAGAAGCATTTGAGTTGTGGTCGCAGGCTCAAAATCCCGTGAGCAGTACTCTTATTCAACGAACGTGTGATATAACCCATACATAAAGAGCGAGAATTGATCAACACCATCAAAATGCAAAAGGTCCAATACTTTGGTCATGATGAGATAAATATGGCTTACTTCGGTTGCTCATTCAGGGCAAAATAGCAGAAAAATGCTGGGTAAGAAGAAAATTACTGTCCTGACATTACCGACATACCGACCGAGAATCATTCTAGCAGCTCGTTAACATGGCGATAATCAATGATTAAAAACGGGTATGACACACAAAGAAGAAAGAAAAGAAGCTAAAAGAACAGACAGCTGATTCTTTTAATCAGACTATAAAATTTAGGAGGTCTGCTTTATTATTTAATATATATAAATAATAATAGTAGTAAGAAAAAATATAAGAAGGAAGAACAGTTAGATATATAGGTGAGCCATTCTAAAAACAGGTTGCTAATTTAGGACTATATTTTGAGAAGCAAGTTATCATCTACTTTACATCCCGAAATTTTCGCATGTCAAAGCATCGCTTAAACTACAAGAAATGCGCATAAACTATATTTCTAAGGACTAAAAATGCGTTTATGCGTGCAAAACAGAGGGTTTCCTGTTTGCCATTGAGAATGAGGTTATTCCAAATAAAAATTACTTGAAACATATCATCCACCAAAAATCCTTAGGTGCAATATGACAGATGCCGAGGTGAAAGCTAAGCTCAAAAAACTGACCAACATCTTACATCTTACCAGCGCTGTCAAGTATTAGCTGCAACTGAATGTAATTAATGTCATGACTCAGTCGGAAAGAGACAACATTATGAGATAGCTAAAAAGCTTGAGTTGAAAGCTCTCAACCACTGGTGTCATTCCGAACAGCTTAGAATTCTATACACCATTAAACAGCCGAGTCTTAGAGAACATTTTTAACGGATCATGCAATCAAATAATTTTTAGAAGATAGTATTCCCGCATAACAGATCAACTAGTGCTCGAGGACACGGGCAAGTCTCTGGGATGAGCGAATTTTCCTCTTAGAGAAAGTAATAAAATGGCTTAATAAAGAAAAACATAGGAGAACAAGGAACAAGATATATAATATGCCTAGATAATTTACTGCTCTGCAAAATTAAACAGACACTAAGTTTATTTTAAGTAAAATTCAAAAGTAAACTCAAATTCCTATAATTTTTTATATTGTTTTCAATAACAAATCATAAATAAAAAATAAGTTCCAAAATACTGATTAATTTAACATTTAACGACCTGAAAACCCTAACACTAGACCTTAGCCAGAAGGTTACACGAACTTTTACTTTACACAAATGCTCTAGGGGGCTAAGATCTGGATTTGTAAGAGGATAGGATAGTATTCGAATACCAACATCTGTAAATCATTGCATTGTTACTTTGGCTATGTGCGGCAGAGCATTATCCTGTATTAGGAGAAAATTTTCAGCTACAAAGTGCCACATGTTCTTCCAGATATTGTCTAATGTACTTATCAGCATTAAAGCTACCTCCCCCTAACATAAGATCTGAATGTGCTTATAACTCCATCACCAAATTATAATCTAGGGGAGAAGCAACATTGGGCATAGCTTTCTCCAGGCCTTCTCCACACTCTTTGGAGACGATCAGGTGAATATCTCGATCGAAAACGAGACTCATCTGTAAACAGAACGTTTCTCCAATCTTGTACATCCCTGTCTGTCTGCATGAGCACGACATAATTCCAAGCGTTGTCTTCAAAAAGCTATGTCCAATAAAGGGCCTGTAGCAGTCATCTCATCGTCACGGAAAATGCTTCCAAGAAGACGGCATTGGGTGAAATTTGTAGCTGAAGTTGTGTAGTCTCGAAAGACGTACTTGTATAATCGAAAAGAAGGAGTTTTAAACGTTTTACATCGTTTGTAACGTGAAAGTTTAAATTTAGCGTTTTTTAGTTATATTTCATTGGTCTTATAGCAATTTAACAGGTTTATATAAACTGACTTTATTTGCGGAAAAATACGAAATACAAAATATTTGCATACGAAAGCTGCGCTCTTCACCTTTAAAACCCATTTTGATTTTTGTCGATAGGACAGTCTGCTCAAAAGATCCCGAATTTTTACCGTCGAGTTCATACAACTTTTATTTTAAAAAATTGATTTCACGCGCGTAACAGATTCAAAATCCCAGCCGCCTTGGACGTTGTTTCTCAGAGAACGGTTCACTCTACAGAAGAAGTGCTAATAAACAAGTGATCTCGGCTACATGTTTTGTTTAAAACATTTTTTTTCAACTTCGTACAGATTCTTGGTAAACCGATGTTTTTCGTCCCGCCTTACAAGTGGGGCTTACAGGGAGAAGCCCGACGTAGGAGTGGCAAATTTTTTAGCACCTTTTTTAATATCGTAAAATTGACATTCTCAGCAAAATTCAGTTTGTTCGTATGGTTTTTCGAGGTTCAATGGCATTTTTGTCTCTGACGACTGGAGTACTTCACAAAACTTTCTTTTCAGCCACAAAAAAAGAAAATAAAAAAAACGAATTTTAATAAATATAAAGTAAAACCTCGATACAACGGACTAATTGGGGGGACGGGGTGTTCGTTAAAGCCGAAAGTCTGTTATATAAAAATATGTTTAAAATAAATCGAAAAAACTTTTTTTTTAAATATGTACTGTATTTAGATGTATATAAAAAATTCAAAATACAAACAAAATTCTATTTAATTGTCTTCGGACATTCGTCGTGAAGTGACGTTGCTGTTGATATCGACGCGCTTGCTGTCGGTAATCCAGTTTTGAAAAAGAAATCAGGTTTCGTTTGCACTTTCGATGTTTGCTGTTTTTTTATGATCAACTCTATAAAATTACGAAAATGCGTAGGGCACAGTTGAACTTCTTTATCTGATGAATAATCAATAACTGTTATTAGATCGTCGAGATGCGATTCTGCGAAAAACTTCATTTTTAGCAGTGTTGTTTTGTTATCTTCTTCGGTATCATCACTTCTATCCTCATTTTTTTAGGTTCATAACTTCATCTGCATCATATTTCACATCTAGTCATGGTGATATACCCCTTCATCTACCTCTAGCCATTGTAAAACACCTTCCTCAGCTATATGTTCTCCGGCATTATTATGTATTGTCCTACAGAAATCAGTAACTTTCAACCGTTCCAAATCTGTGTATGCATCTAGGCCATCAAACAAATTTTTCCAACCATGTTTTAACGTTTGCTCTTTCACCTCCTCCCATGCTGCAGCAAAATTAAAAATTGTTGATTTTAAATTGTAAGACCTTAAGTTTTACAAGGTACGCTGCCCTCTTGTATCTTCTGCATATTCTCCATCGATCAATACAACTATTACATCCTCTAAAAACTTTCTGCGATATATTCGTTTGGTTGCCAAAATTATTGTTTTTGTTGTATATATGAATAAGCAATGTTGTATTTTTTGACAAAAACATACAGCTAAGTTGCTAGGTTTACGAGATTTGCCAACCATTACAGGAGTCAATCTATGCGATCCATCGGCGTTAGCACAAAACCGAGATCCTCTTCTTGTTGATTTTTCTTCCAGAATTAGATTTTTCATATTTGGAGGCTTGTGTGCTTTCAGGCAAAGTACGCCATAACAAACCAGTTTCGTCAGTATTGTAAATCTGAGATTCTAATAGCATTTCGTTACTTATATGTTCATGTTCTATTAATTTTTGACTAAAAGGTTCTATTTCTTCTTTTGGGGCACATGAGGCTTTGCCGTAAATTCTTTTATTCATGATTCCGTGCTGATTGCTGTTCTCTCCTACATCACACATGAATGCAAATTTATTTATTTTGCTTTTTTTTTATGTCCGAAACAGTTTGCTTTTTTATGCCATATTGATCACATATATGCGGCACAGACGTTCCAGACTCCAACTTTTGTATAATATGTAGTTTTTGATTGATTTTTAGATTGATTCTTTTTCGTTTGTCCTTATTTAAAGGGTAGAATTGCGAAAATTTTAAATTACTGGCGTACACTAAATGTATTCATCTACAACGAATAAGCAAGTCAAACTACTGTAGAGTTTGCGTGATTCCCCGGCCAGCGTGGTAAACAACCATATAATCATAGAAACCTACATGTTATTATATCAGGGAATCCCCTAATAATATGTGATAATCTCACTTTCGATCTCTTGCCTACAAAAATGTGCAAATTTATATCTCATGTGTGTATTTTTTATGTTTCTCTTATAAATTTATTTTTCAGCAAAAAAATTTATACATATTACTATTAGAAATGACTCTTATGCTAAATTTTGTTGAAATTCTTTGTAAAATACAGTGGTATGGGACGGGTTAAGTATTTATAATCAGTACGTTTTTATTTTGTTTTATATTTGACCGGATTTTTTGTCTGTTATATCCGAAGTCTGTTAAATAGAGGTCCGTTATATCGAGGTTTTACTGTATTTAATTAATTATACAGAGCAATTAAACAAACCTACAACGGGAAAACTTTAGAATTTCACGTGACCAGTTAATTTTGCGGGGCAGTGTAGGTTGACTATTACTTATTGTATAAGTAGTAGAAAGAATGATTGCTTTTATTAAATAATACTTTTATTTTCCTATTATCAGGTATTATTCCACTATAATACTGTAAAAATTGATAATGTTTACTTCGAAAGAGTACCAATAATAAAAATTTAGACAATGAAGGCGAAAAAAAATTCCCACAATAAATTATTACAATCAACAGTTTGGCAGTAAAAAATTTTAGTCGCTCTCACAAACATTTCAATGACAAAAACATTCACAATAGGTACCAGAAAGTAAAGAAGCTGTCAATCAAATATACGCATCAACCATATTTGCTTAAACATGTGACATTTCTCTTTTATTGGTATAAAAAACGCCACAAAAGAAAACGTGAGAAAAGTAATAGCTCTTAAACTGCTTTTAAGAGACGTAATGGATTGGAGTTGTAAAACACCTACTAGTACCGTAATTACAAGTGAAAATACAACTATTTAAAGAATAAACAGCTTTAATTATATCGCCACAGTAGCGGAACAAGCCTCGGTCAAACCACTACGTTATAAAAGTTGTAGATATTAACATTAAAACTGTAATATCATATGGGATTAAGTTTTGAGAATAGAAAGATAGCAAGCATTATTAACGAAATAGAGCAATTTTGTTACAATATTTATATTAGTGGTTCACTTAACAGCTTTTAACAACAAAAAATAATTTACGAAACAGATAGATTACCATGATTTCAAGATAATAAGCGTATATTCTACCCCGGTAAATGCATTTGAGAACACAGCCCCGATTTTGGTATTATTATCAACAAGGAATTACAACAATACGTGACAAAGTTTATTCCCGTTAATGAACGCATGATGAAGCTTCAGCTAAATGAAAAACCCTTGCATAAATCTAATACAAATGTATGCTCCAATAATTAATATCAATTCAGCCAAACAGACATCCGAACCTTAAATGAAGGATCAGACACCATAACCCTATACTCCTATAAATAGGCATATGGGAAGAAGATAACAAAACATCAAGGAGAAGAAAGAAACCGAAGTGGTCTAAAATCAAACCACTAGTGAGCCTAGGAATTAAAAACGTTCCTACAATTGACAATCTAGATGAAGTAGAGGGAAAAGTCTTAGAGCTCGAAAACATCATAAAAGAAGCACTAAGGAATAGCACTACTAAAGAAGAATATGAAATTCACATGGAAAGATTTGGAGAGATTAATCAGGAAATAAAAGAAATGATAAGTGAAAATAACAGAGCCAAAAAGAGAATCAGAAGAATAAGAAATCAAGAAGTTAAAAATAGGGCAAACCGACTGAATCGTCAAGTCAAACAGGCACTAATACAACATAGAAGCCAAAAGTACGAAAATTACGTAAAAGGAATGAAGGAAGGGAGCCAAAATATGCAAGAAATATGGAGGCTCCAAAGAACTTTAAGAAACTAGAGAAAACCCATTTCCCCACTACACGGAGAAAACGGAATCGTCTACTCTGTAGAAGAGAAAGCCGAGGTGAAAGAAACATAACTAGAAACGCACAAAGAACAAGAAGAAATAATAAATCCTACATCACCAAGAGAAATAAGTGAAGTGATCAGAAAAAGTTCACCAAAACAAGCACCTGGTCCAGACGAAATCACTAACAGAGCTTTGAAATATTGTCATTCGAAAGCAATTGTATACCTGACGAACATAACAAAAGCAATGCTAAGATACAGGCTTTTCCCAAACAGATGGAAGGAAGCCCATGTAATCATGATACCAAAGCCAAGAAAGAACTACATATTTCCACAAAATTACAGGTCGATTAGCTTACTTATAGTAATCAGTAAGATAGTAGAGCGAGTCATCCAAACCAGACTCCAATCAGAGAGAGGCAGGCTGGGGTTAATCTCAGAAGCACAATTCGGATTCAGAGCTCAACATTCCAGCGAACTACAAGTACTTAGACTTACAGAATACATAGCCGCTGGATTCAATGGCAAGCAATATACAGGAGCAGCCTTCCTGGTTATAAGCAAAGCCTTCGATAGAGTGTGGCATGCAGGACTGACATACAAAATGAGAGATTATTGATACAGCGGTGCCATTACGAAACTTATCTCCTCTTACCTAAGTGACCAGAGATTTAGGGTCCACATAGGACCAGTTCTATCTGAACATAGAATCCCGGAAGCTGGATTACCACAGGGGGCAGTGTTCTCACTCCTTCTGTATAGCATATATATAGCAGACGTTCCAAGAACACCCGGAACGCTAATAAGCCTTTATGCAGACGACACTGCAATCGCGGTAAAGCATAGGAACGTGGATATGGCTCTAAGAAATGAAAAAATACACCTGATAAAAGAATGGAGTATCCAATGGAAAATACCATTAATTCCAGAAAAGATTCAAGCGGTTATCTTCAAAAAGAGAAGAGATAACCCAGAAAAATAGTGCAATAGAAAAATAACAGTGCAAGACAGACCCATCAAATGACAAAACGAAGCTAAATACCTAGGAGTCACAATGGACCAAGGTCCGCCACATGTTAACGCAACAGTCCAGAAAACAGCAACGGTCAGAGCAGTAATAAGAGGACTCCAGGAAGAACAAACAAATTAGCAATGAAGACAAAATTAAGACTGATAAACGGTATAGTACTACCAATAATTACATACGCATCTCTAGCACGGGACACACAAGTCCCAGCAACAAAAATCGAAATCCTGCGAGAGATGATGTATATCATAGATGGAAGCACCCAAACAGCAAACATATAATAAAGTCTGGATAGCCGTAGCTCTATCAAACGAAGACACATCCTTGAGCGCCGAGTCATCGAATTGGGCGTAGTCCAGAGCAGGGACTCGAGGCCCGAGCAAGCAATACAGATTGATGATGTCACTAGAGATAGTGGGAATAATAGAGCGCCGCCTTACGCTGGCCTGCATTGTTCGGGGTAGGATTTCGCGTGAAAGGCCTTGTACCCAGGACTCCCACATGACAAGTACTTTTTCTATTAAGAGAGCCTCTATAGCACAGTAGTGTGTGCAAGTCTCTCAGGCTGGGTTAGACTATTGCTTTTTAGGGTGCTGGAGTTGTAAAATTCTACGCGGAAGCAGGAAGGAAAAATAATCATGGGAGACTTTGTCAAAGTCGGCCGAGGAAACACAGCAACATTGGGTTAGGAAAAAGAAACGGGAGGTGTGATATACTAGTCCAGTACTAATAGGAGAAAGAAATGGTTATAATGAGCACATACTACGACTTGCCAACAGGAAGATGGTATACGTGGACTTCTCCCAAACATATAAAAAAAATACAATGACACCAACTAGATTTCATAATGATAAATAAAATGTTTAAAAACACAAAGTACAAAAACCTATTTAAACGCAGATGCAAATACGGACAGTAATCTATTGCTGACAAACAACAGCATAAAACTCAGAAAACCAAAGGAAAAGGTTAAAACCGCCAAAATAAACATAAAAAAATAAAAGACGACAATTACAAACAACACCTAAATACGGCAACAAATGAAGTAACTGAAAGAGGCGTGAAATGAAGTGCAAGAATAACTAAAAACTGGATAACACCGCAAATAGAAAAATAAACATGGAAAATATAAAACACTTAATAAAATAACATATGAAATAAGGCTAAGAAAAACTGGGTGGAAGAGGAATGCCAGGAACTGGAAGAACTCAGAAATCCACGTGACACCTAAACCTACATAAAATACTGTAATAACTTACAGGCAACAGCACACAAAGAAGAACACACTCATCACAAGAGATAAAAATGGAGGAATAATTACAGAAGGCAACAAAATAAAGGAAGTATGGAAACAATATATAATGCAACTATTACATGAAGAGAGAGAAAATGAACAAGATATCAGTAAGGAAGAAAACTATCTACAAATTTTACACTCAGAAGTAAAGCATGTCACATACAGATAGCGAAACCAGCAAAGGCACCCGGCCCAGATGAAATTCCAGTTGAATTATTAAAGGTCTTGTAAAGGTGATTGTAATATAGAGATACTCACCACGTATCTGAAGAAGGCAACCTCCTGGGGAAATGGATCAATATTTATACCTCTAGCAAAAAATAACAATTTCAGATCATGTAATGACCATGGATTGATAAGCCTTATGTGCCACACTGTAATAATTACTAAACATAGTTGTTTAAAACAGAATATACTAAGGAGGTTATTTTAATTTGTTGATGTTTGTTAATTGGCGTTTTGTTATATCAATTGGACAGGTGTCTTGCTTGGCCCCAATATTGTAGGCAAATAGCCCAGTTTTTGAGTTAAAAGTTCTGAGGGTGGTAAATTCACCCTTGCATTGATATCATATTCTGATTGTTGGTGTTTGTATGATGTATAAGTATAGATGATGAGTTTCTGACCTTTTATTTATCATTTAATGTTGGTTTGTTATGTTGCTGACTTCTTTTAGTGTTACCTGTAACCAGAGCTTGATACATTCTGTTGATGGGTTTGCTACACGTTTTACTTCATTAAGTAAGATGAGGGCTGCTTCTTTGATTTCTCTTTTTGATGTATGTTTCATGCTAGTTTACCCTGATACTTAGAGGTCTTGCTGTTTCTCCCACATAAAAATAGTTCATTCAAAGATATTTTATAGATGCAGTTGATTGATCTCTGCTGTGTGCTGTTTGTTTTGGTTTTGGACAGAATAGATCTCAGTTGGTGTAAGTTAATATTCTGAAGACTTTGGTAGCATATTCTATATCCTCATTTGTGATTAAACCATCCAGAAAAGGTAGTGAGTCGCTTTTTCTATGTTGAATTTGATTAATTCTTCTTTACTGTTGATGTTCATCAGTAATTTATTCAAAGCTTCTGGTCCGTGAGGCCGACTGGAGAACACATCCACTTCATATCTCCACAAAGCTGTGGATTTTTGATCATGTTTGTGAATAAAGTTTTGTTCAAATTCCTGTATGAAAATATCTGCTAATATTGGAGATAGTGAAGTTTTGTTCAAATTCCTGTATGAAAATATCTGCTAATATTGGAGATAGTGAAGAATCCATGGCTAATTCAAAATCTTGTTTATAAAAATAATTATATTGTCTATTCTATACAGTGTTAATAGCTCCATTATTGCTGAAATATTCAGTGTGGTTTTTTTTTTCAATGTATCACCCATGTCTAATTTGTTTCTTATTATTTTTAACGATTATTCCAAAGACATACTGGTGAAAACGTTGGTAATATCAAAAGTGACTAGCATCTTGAGATAATCTATTTCTGCTAGTTTTTACAGGAAATGCCGTGAATCCACGTAGGCTCTCATAAGCCCTAAGCTGGAGTGTAGGCTAGTGTGGGAATATAACAGTGTTAAACTGGTATGTTCGTATCTTATTAGAACGCTACTGTTTGTTTATATTGTTTAATTATATTCAACAATATTCAAGAAATTAGAAAGCAATATTCTTGATAAATTAATTTAATTATGTGGCGGTATAAAATGGAATAACAGCTATCTTAATTTGTGTGGAAATAGGATATTTAAACTACACAAATAGACAAACTGATATATTTTGAATAGAATGGCGCGGTAGAGAAATCTTGCTGTCCTTAATTATTATAAAATCTGACGGTATGGTTTGCTTATCTTCCATCGTAAGTTATATAAAATAACATTGTTCTAAAGCTATTTTCTTGTGGTCTCTTAATGCAATTTACTATTTTTTATTAGCAATAAGAATAATACAATTTTACTTTAAAATAAGTGTATTGGAAGTTCCGATTTCTACTTCGGAAATCGTTTTCAAAATAAATTAGGTATTTTATAATTATAAGTCCACACGTCTGACTTTTGCGGCGTGCAAGAGCTCGCCAGTGTTATTTATACCTGTCCAGTTCTTTATATTCCGTAGCCACGACATTTGCTTGGGACCTACTCCTCTCTTGACCTCAATCTTTCCTTGGATAATTAGTTGAGGGATTGGTATTTTTTTCATCTCAGGATATGGCTCAGATATCCAATTTTTCGCACCCTGATCAAGTTGAGTAATTCTCTCTCAGCAGTTGCCCTTCTTAAGACTTCCTCGATTCTCACCCTATCTGTCCATGGTATGCCGAACATTCTTCGCAAGGTCCACATTTCGAAGGTCTCCAACTTGTTAATGGAGGATATTTTTAACGGCCATGTCTGCAGCCGTATAATAATATGGACCATACCATTTAATCATCCTGTAGCGGAGATTTAAGGAAAGATTGCGGTTACAAGTGGCGGTTACAATTTGCGGTACTCAGCTAGGAATTAAAATCTTTTACACACTTTAAAAAACTTCCCCTTTTCCATCTTTTGATTTGTCATAAGTGTGTACAAACACATCAGTCTTTTAATTTTTTCATTGTATGTATTGAAAGTATTTTGTTAAAAATTTCCTAGTGATCTTCATAAATATTTCCTAAAACCTACCATTTAAGTTTCTTAAGTGAACAAATCAATTTTTTAATATTAAAAATTATATATGTTACACAGTGGAGGGTACAAGAACTTTGGAAAGGCTAAGGTGGGACATGGCACAAAAATGGCTGAGAAACACTTTTTATTATAAATTTTATTACTAAAAAAATTGCTGTTTTAAAACGATTATAAACTTTGTCGTTCTAGCATAACTTATTGCGACATTTTATCCAATTCTGTTACTATATGGACTTACAATTCTGGACTATTTAAAAACTTACGACCCAAAAAACTATTCTAACGAAACTAGTAGACTAGCAAATGTAGCTAGATGTCTCATAGTTATTACTTTTTGGCTTTGTAGACGTATGTAAGACCATACTCGAGAGTTTACTCATAGATCTGATATAGAAGATCCATAACACTATTAATATTGACTTAAAGGCACGTTTACACGTATCCAGTAGCTGGCTCCAGTCTGAATGTCATGCCAGTGCTTGACTAGGACAGTGCTGGACAGGCATGTTTACACGTATCTAATAGCTGGTGCCAGTCTCACTGACACGCCAGTTCCTACTTGGTGAAGTGTCTTTACACGCGTCTACAATTGCTGGCGCGGGGTTAAAGAGGACGCGGACGAGGGCCACTGGCATGAAAAATAGAGTAGCTTTCTATTCGAAATATCGCTAGAAGAAAGCTACTATGCCAGCGCTGTCGTGTCAGTGCTACTGGCGCTAGTTACTGGATACGCGTAAACCTGCCTTAAAGCTTTTGAAGTGATTACTTTATAGGCAGCACTTTCTTGGGATTCTATCTAGTGATTCACAGCTATTAGTTACCTACGCCAGAGCATGAAAGCACTATCTTAATATATACACAATTTACAGCAAGAACATTTTAATATAAAAAAATCTATAAATATAAAATATAACACAAAAACATACGCGAAATATATTTATGGGCTACAATAAAATATAAACAACATGCGAAGCAAATTAAAGGCCAACAGTTCTACACAAATAAAAAAAGAGGATTTGCAAAATTGCTAATGGTGAAAAAACATCGACACACGACCTTACTTACTGTAGGGGGACAACAAGGAACGTTGTTTACGAGAACACACACATGAAGACATGTATAAGTCTGAAATATTAAAAATCGTTTTAGTTAAATGATAATAAATAATGATATAGGTAAACAAATTAACACAAAATACGAGCAATAATTTCTGTAGAACTATTAAATACATAATTATATTATAACGTAACACTCAAATAATTCAGAAAAATTGTATCACTACAAAATTAACCAAAATTTGCCGTACTGTCAATTTACGTTGACACTTGTCAAAAGTCGTATAATTTTTACCACAATTAGTACACAACTATTTATCACCAGGTTGGACAATTACCTGAAGGTAAACATTTTGCATGATCAAGACATCTCTTGAGGCTATTAATAGAAAAAAAACCGTGTTGGTTCACCATAAATAGTAAATTATCTCAACGAGAACTTCATATGTAACTAAGACGGGAAAGAAAATAAATCAGGACTTCAATGTCATAAAAGGAGCAAATATTTCAACTATAGTCAAGTTAGGTTTTCTAAAATTGCAAACTGTTACACCGTTGTGCGCCAAAATCATTTTTCGAGTGAACAAAGAGTTATCGATGAGCCTATGTTTATAGGTCATAGATAACATACGTCATAGGTGTAACAATTGATGATAACATCCAGATTCAAAGATATCTGACTGTTTTTATTAGGTTTAGTACTCGTTATTACGCCAGAATCCCAAAAACTTTCCCCTTCTTCTTTTTCTTAACCATCTATCGACATTTTTGGACATAGGCCTCTCCTAACTCCTCCATCAATCTCATCTCAGCTGTAGTCTTCCACTTGATCGCTTACCTTTGTAGGGTTTCCAATGTTGTATGGTGGCGTTACAACGTTGGACCTTTTAACCAACAGTGCAACCTACGAAGCTCCATTTGAGTTTGGAATTTTTTTTTCGATAACCTCGACTTTTGTTTTTGACCTTACTCAGTTGACCCTTTTCCCATCTGATAGTCGTATACCTAGCATCGCGTTTGTGGCTAATTTGTTCATATTTGGCTTTGTTAGGATCCAGGTTTAACATCCATATGTCATGATAGGAACGATGCACTGGTTGAACACCTTGTTCCTCAAGTATTGAGGTATTTTGCGGTTCTTAAGTATCCAACTGAGTTTTCCAAATTCTGACCATGCTAGTCGTACTCTTCTAGTGATTGGTTTTTGTTCATTAAGTTTCAAAATTTGGCCTAGGTAGATATATTCTTGGACTTCTATCTCATTGTCGTTACTAGTTAGATGTCTAGGGTCGTCTGTGTTTGTCATTGTTTTTGTTTTTGCCATATTCATTTTTAGACCGACATATTGGGAGCTGCCTGTGAGTTATGTCACCAGTTTGTAATTCCTCGAATGTGCTCGCCATAATCACGATGTCATCAGCGAATCTCACACAAATCCTGGCTAAGAAAAAATATCCACGTCAATAGAAGATTAGGGAAATTAGAATATAAAAAGCAGATAACATGAAAATATATGTATTTGAACACATTCTTATAAAAAAATACGTAATATCCATTCATTTCTCTAAAAAATCTCTTTAAAATCTCAAATTTTTGTCATTTCTAGTCCTCCATAATGCTAACAAATGCCTTGTTGCCAAAACGTTTGAAATTTAAGAATAAATGCAGTTTAGCCGTGCTATCGTCATCTTTATGTCAAGCACAAGACAATTATGTTTCTAGTGCAGCAGCCAGTGTAATATTGGCAGGTTTGCTACTCCTGTGTAGTATGGGTAGCTTTTAGTACTAATTTCTTAACTAGATCCTTCTATATTTTTGTCCTTTATTAATCCCTGCATCTCTCTCCATATTTTATTCTCCCTCTCTAGCACTACTTTGTTTTGTTCGTATTGAGATCCAGCATATATTCTCGACTTATATCTGATATGCGCGACATTATTGCTTGTAAACCATCTAGGCTATCTGCAAAAACTACTGCGTCGTCAACATATCTAATGTTGCTTAGTCGCACTCCGTTAACTAAGACGCTTTCCTGTAGTTGTCTCAGTGCTTGCTGGAAGATACGCTCCGAGTACATGTTAAATAGCACTGGAGACAGTTTGCATCCTTGTCTCACTCCTCTATCTATGGAGATTGTCTCTGTCAACTGGTCATCCACTTTAATGCTGGTAGTTTGGTTGTAATATAAATTATATATAATTCGAAAGTCTGTATCATCCAAGCCCGCTACTTTCAAGATGGATATGAGCTTGTCATGTTTTACTCCATCAAATGCCTTTTTGTAGTCCATAAAATATATACATCACAGTTGACATCCCTGTACCTCTGTTCTTCACATTTTTTATACATTCTGTTATGTATCACTTTTAAAAACGTTTTAGTAAGTGGCTCATTAGACTAATTATTCTAAAGTCTTCGCATATTTTTGCATTTAATTTTTTTAGCATAGTTACGAAGGTCGACTTTAACTAGCTTTGGGAAAATTTCCAGTTTATATATATATATATATATATATATATATATTGTTAAATATAGTCGTTATCTATTTTATTCCTTGTTCGTCCATATGTTTCAGGAATTCTGTATAAAATTTGTCAGGCCCTACAGCTTTACCATCTTTAGTTTTTCTAATAGCTGCCGTGACTTCTTCAATGGTAATCGGGGGTCCTGTTTGGCATTATATGTCTTCAATGGTAATCTGCCTTTCACCTGCAAATGTTACTTCTACATATTTCTTCCAAGTATCTATGTCTCTCTTGCACACTTAGTAGTAGATTACCTTGGTTGTCTGCCAAACATCCAACGCTTCTAGGCTTGTATAAGGCTGCAGCTTCTTTAGCTTTTTTGTGCATATTTAATGAATCGTGTTTCTGTTGTAATAGCTGTAATTCTGATTGCTTTTTTGATCTCTTTGTCTATTCTTTTGTATAATGTCTTGTCCTGATCTTTGACCTTTCGCCTCTCTTCCATCATATCTAGAATGTCATTTGACATCCATGATTGCCAGGTATAGAATTAGTCATACCTACCGTTTACTCTACCGTTTGAGCTATCTGGCTCTGCTTTTGGTAAAACCATATAAAAATATTAGATCGAAATAAACTACTTTGTTTTTAGTGCTGGTAAAGAGATAAAAGAATATCTCCTCCTCCTTAAAAGGGGAGGAGATAACTGATGCTCGGCTAATGGATTAAATCCACAGCCAAAGAAAACGACAAAACACACACACCTATATTGCAGACCGAAAATTGAATAGACCATAGCCAAAAATGCCTGTAATATCGTGCTTACTGAAAATTGTCATTAAAAAACGATAATATTTTTTCATCTTCTTCATTTTATAAAACATAACATATAACATAATAAAGATACTATTTGTTTCTAGAATTAGCATGGCCACTTTCAATATATCATCGTAAAATACTTATCTTATACATGTCGTACAAGACAACAAGAGCTTTATGATATATTAACACTTTGATAAAAATGCCAGATAAGCTTTGTTACAGTGACTAGTTAATAGAAACATCGAACGGTTTTTTATCTGGCTGAAGATCAACCAAAGTAGTAGGTTAACGCAGTCTAACGATGACAGTATATCTAATTAAGGAAATTGAGATTGCATGAAATGAGAATCGGTTACGCCCTCTTTGGATTGTATTAATCAAAATACAAATGGTGCTATTTAGATATTATTAAGTAAACATCTCGTTATTTTAAATTATCAGAAGAAATTGTGAAAATTTCTAATAAATTGATTAATACACTCGCGATCATAAAATCCGGGTCACCTTGAAAATTTCAAGTTTCTTGAATATTTTTGCCTCTGGTGCAGTAATAACCTTTTTTTTGGGCTGATTTGTCATCAATGTTTGTTTTGAAAGAAAAAAAAAAACGATTTTTATTGTTTTTATTACAAAAGCAGAAAAAAAAACCAAATTGTTGATAAAACAGACATACGAAAAAAATGGAAAATACAGAACGTGGTAAAATATCAGCAAAATTTCAATGACTACTATCGTGTAGTGCCTCCACTTGCTCTAATAACCTCTTGCAGACGACTGGGATACTCTCAATTTTTCTCCGGATTACATGTTGTGGTATGTTATTCCAATCTCTCACTAACAGATCCTTAAGCTCCTGTGCGTTGTTAGGAGGAGAGGTTAGGGGTTGAATACGTTTTTTCAAATCGTCCTAGAGATGTTCGATGGGATTCACGTCCGGAGACCTAGCTGGCCAGGGTGCCTCGTAATTCCAACCTGTCCAAGTATTGCATACTGATCGTGGCAACGTGCGTTCGCGCGTTGTTCTGCATAAAAACGACATCTTCTCCAAGCCCTGCCATGGTATGCATAACATGTTCTTCCAGAATCTCCGTAATGTCTCTTCGTGCAGTTAAGGACCCATTTTCGATAAAGAGTAATTCTGTGCGGAAGTCGGAAAATACACCTCCCCAAGCCATGTCTGAGCCTCCACCAAATGGCATTCTTGGAGAAATGCAAGCTTGTGAAAATCTTTCACCGGTTCTCCTCCAAACTCTTACACGTCCATCGGATCCAGTTAGACAGAAACGGGATTCATCTGAAAATAACTCTTTGCTCCAATCGTTAATTCCCCAATGTGCGTATTGTTGAGCAAAAGCTAGTCGGGCAACTCGATGCGCCAGGCGAAGTGCCGGTTCTGTATTCATTACCCGAGAAGATAGTCCAAAAGAACAAAGTCTTCTCCTGACTGTTGCAACGTTAACATTGCGATTTCGTACTTCCTGTAGACGATTTCGATGCATAATCGCAGTTGAGGTCCGGTTTCGTAAAGCCTGAAACACAAGAAAACGGTTATCTCGTGCCGTGGTCGTTCTTCTTCGTCCAGAGACAGGTCGTCTGGATAGCAAACCCGTCTCCTGAAAGCGTTGAAGCACTCGTTGAACTGTAGAAAGGCTTACACCAACAGTTCTTGCGACTTGCCGTTGAGTGTGACCGTCTTTCACAAGCACAACAATTTGTGCCGTTTCAACAACAGTCAAGGGCATTTTTGGCAAAAAATAAACAATAATAAACACTAATAATGGTACTAATAAACATTAATAGTGGTACTAATAAACACTAATGGTGGCAATAATAATGGTTTGTTCGTTGCGTTTGAACAGAAAGTCGAAGCACAATTGAGACATTTAAAACAAGCGGCAGTTATACCGTTCATTTTGGGAAGTGTGCACTTTTCCGCGAAATCGGCACTATTGGAATTCTTTGTTGCAAAGAAACCACTAAGCCAACAACAATTCTCAGAAAGATGCATTAGTTTGTATTTGTTTTATTATTATTTACGAAAAAGCCCGTTAAAAATGAAATATCGGTGATTTTCAAGGTGACCCGGATTTTATGATCGCGAGGGTATCATCTTCATTTCAGTTTCATTAATTAAACTCTTTCTTAAGCTTTCTAAATATCACGTTTTTTTCAGTCTTATTGACTACACATCCCAATAAAATGAAAACAAAGTTTTGGGGTTGGAGAATTAATAACGAATTTTAAATGACGAAAAACGATAACGAAAAAATGTCTTTTTTTCGTAGCGGACATAGTTTTTTTTTGGATCGACTATATAATTTTCGTAAAAGTAAAAATATTTTTACAGTTCAAAATCAAGTTTTTTCAGTCAAAAGCAAATTCAAATTACCTTGTCTTATGTACAGCTGGTTCCTAAAAAAACTGATACGACTCTTAAAGCGTATTTTGTAGAAAATTGAGCAGTGTATTTTGAAGGATAAATACTTAGTATTTACATACTGTCACTGCCAAACCTTAAAATTTGTCAGATAATTTATTCTGTTCAATCTCAAAAAATGGCGCCACATGCTAGCAAAGAACTGCAACTATGTCACAGTTTCCGGGAAGAAACACAACAACTTGGCTCAGAATTAAAGCATAGTGTCTTAGGTACCGAACTGCAGCAAAAAAACAAGCTGTTACACCACAACAGAAGCAATCAAGACTTATATTTGCTTTAAACCATGAGCTACAAAATCAAGATTTTTGGGACAGGGTAATATTTGCAGATGAGAAAATTTTTCAATCTTCTAATAAGGACAAAATTGGGGTATATAGACATGCTTTTGGTGAGATTAGAAGAGAATTCTTTTGAAGATGCGAAAACTGCAAGAATTATGTCACAGTTTCCGGGACGAAAGACAACTTGGCTCAGAATTAAAGCATCGCGTCTTAGGTACCGAACTGCAGCAAAAAAACAACCTGTTACACCACAACAGAAGCAATCAAGACCTATATTTGCTTTAAACCATCAGCTACAAAATCAAGATTTTTGGGACAGGGTAATATTTGCAGATGAGAAAATTTTCAGGACATATTTACAGAGGAGAAAAATACAACTTCCTACGCCTTATAATGGAAGCGAAAGTGGAAGGAAGAAGAGGTCCAGGAAGAAGAAAATGCTCCTGGTTGAAGAATGTAAGAGACTGGACAGGCATGGACACACATTGGATACTAAGAACAGCTCAAGATAAAGAGCAATTTGCTGTAGTTATAGCCAACCTTCAGTAATGGAGAAGGCACCTTAAGAAGAAGAGAAAATTTTTCAATCTTCTAATAAGGACAAAATTGGGGTATACAGACCAGATAATAATAGATTTAATCCTCTATATGTTGAGGAGTAAAGCAAGGCTGTGTGCTCTCGCCGACTCTTTTCAATATATACTCTGAGGAAATTTTTACTGAAGCCTAGAGATGGGAATCCGAGTGAGCGGTGAATACATCAATAATATCCGCTACGCCGATAACACTGTGTTACTAGCAACCAGCCTAAATAATCTACAAGCCTTAATAGACCGAGTGAGAACTGTGAGCGTAACATACGGATTAGACCTTAATATTAAGAAAACTAAATTCATGGTTGTCAGCCGTGCAAATTTAGATCCCGGGGCACTAATGGCAGGTAGCGAAGAGATCCAGAAAGTCGACAGATTCACTTACCTCGGAACTATCCTCAACTCGCAATGGGACTACGCTCAAGAGATTAGATCCAGAATTGAAATGGCACGGTCTACATTTATCAAGTTGAGATCCTTGCTGTGCTGCAGTGATCTCAGTTTGGGAATCAAGATGCGGATAGTGAGGTGCTATCTTCTTCCAGTGTTACTATATGGATTTGAAGGCTGGACACTGACGCAAGCTACTGAAAAGCGGATTGAAGCCTTCGAGATCTTAATCTACAGGAGGATACTAAAATTATCGTATGTGGACCATGTCACCAACGGTGAGGTCCTACAGCGCATGACAAAGAAAAAGAAGTGCTTAATTTAGTGAAACAACGTAAGCTTGAGTACGTGCCGGACCGGATAAGGCACTGAAGAAGAAGAAGAAGAAGAAGAAGAAGATATGTGATAGATATCGAGCAGCTGGTCATTTTAGCGCCAATGTTTGGGGATGGATTTCATCTAGAGGAATTTGAATGTTATGGCGTATTATTGGCAGGTTTGTTGGGCAGACGTATCTGAATATTCTAGAAAACATCATGTTTCCCAGTGCACAACAGTTGTATCCAGAACACAATTTTATACTCCAACAAGATAATTGTCCTGTTCACACTGCAAATATAATAAACCAGTGGCTCCAGAATAACAACATCGAAATCTTACTATGGCCCAGCTACTGTCCAGATTAAACCCAATCGAGAATGTGTGGAGGGTTATTATAAAACGATTATATCAGCGTAATTTTATACCTCAAAATGCTGAAGAGCTGTGGCACGGTATACAACAGGTTTGGGAAGAGTTCTCTGAAGAAGACAATTTCATAGTTCCTTTCACGCAGATGGACCAAAGACTACGAGCTGCTATCAATGCTGATGGAGATATTACAAAATATTAATTTTATTTTTACATACCTAAATTTAATTTCGTTTTGGTCTTCCAGACCCTCGCTTTCTTTCGAGAGTTTCTTGTTCCCTTCATTTTTTATTAGTAGAAAAACTGTGGTTCTGCTTATGTTAAAATGTTTTGCTGCCGCTGATAGTGACCAGTTATCTTTTAATTTGGTTACAATTCTTTCTTTAATATATTGTTGAGTTATAGCGTTTTTTTTTATTCGTTAATAATAATAAAAATATGCTTAAGGCACTAAACACCTAAGCATCTTACGCGCTTAGCTAGTCATTTAATATTGTTATGTGGACAAAAACGGATATAGAAAATCTTCAGCGAAAAGTGCGAACATACCTCACAAAGGCACAAAAACACCATCCTCGAAGTGCAGTAGAACGAACGACATTACTGCGGTATTTGGGAGGACGAGGACTTGTGGATATAAGTGAGCAATAAGAAAAACAGATTACTAATTTAAGAATTTATTTTCAGGTGCAGGCTGAAACATCTACTTTACATCGCGCGATTTGTGCAGTAGATGATACAACACCGATCAAACTGAGGGAACCAGAAATGCGCATAAACCATCTTACTAAGGACAAAAAAATGCGCACCTGGATGGGTAAACCTCTGCGACATCCCAATGAGGTCAGTCAAGACCATGTCGACAATATGGCGTCGAACTATTGGCTGACATCAGGAAAGATGTTTCCTGAAACAAAAGGTTCACTACTGGCCATTCAGGATTAGGTTATACCAACCAAAAATTACCTGAAATATATCGTCAAAGACCCTCAGGTCCAAAATGACAAATGCCAATATGGATGTCAAGAATATAAGGAACAGCATGACCCAGTAGGAAAGATCCTTCATCAAGTATTAGCTATCAAACTGGGACTTCTTCAAACAAACCATCTTCCATATTATCAATACGTTCCTGAGAGTATACTTGAGAATGCCAACTACAAGCTATACTGGGATCGCACTGTATTCACAGACCAAACTATAGCACAGAATAGACCAGATCTCATACTAGACTATACTAAAGAGACAAATAACATTAATTCATGTGGCGATACCCAACAAAAATAATCTTTGTGTTAAACAGAACGAAAAAATCGCCAAGTACAGGGATCTGGAAATTCAAATACGAAGACAGTGGAGACTGGAAAGTACCCAGACAATATCTATTATTCTCTCTACTACTGGAGCCATACCAAAGAACCTCCTAGAAAACATAAAAAAGCTAGGTCTGAATGAACATCTCTCCTAGACCATGCAGAAAGCTGTACTACTCTCAACGTCTAGATGTGTACGAAAATTTTTGGGAGATACCAAGTCACCTAGGGCTCGATAACACGGAAAGAGTCCCACCAGAGCTCAATCCTTTTGATACCGTATTCACGAATTCAAAATAATATCAAAATTTAGACCTTAATAATTATTACAATTTATGAATTAACGTACGTAATCAATTGTTTGTCGTTTTTTTGTTTATTTTATTATTTGTCTGTCATAATAAATATAGTATAATGTCAGACCAATCAAATACACTGTTCAAAATGATCAAATCTTACTAAGAGTCGTATCAGTTTTGTTAGGAACCAGCTGTACTAAGAAATCTCCATGGTCTTAAAACCCAAATTTCCCAAACCTGCCAAAACCTCACAACTGTGGTTTTGAAGTAGATCTGAGAAGCCTCCAACGTTTTAGTTAAGAAGGGGTGCATGATCCCTGAACCTATGTAAGTAGACTTCCGAATTACTTGCCTCTATACTAAAATAAAAGAATCTATACATCCAGGTACAAATTTTCCACATTATCGTAAAAGATAAAGATATATTATCTTTTTTCTCGAGACTATTTCGTTAGACTATTTTTAACTGATACAACGTCATAGCAACGCCACTTTTCCTACTGACACAACTCCTTTCTGCCCGTGATTTCTCAGTGACAAAATTATGACAGATCCGTCACGAAGTTGTCTGGTAATTCTATTGTTGTCAATTTGACAAACGTCATTGAGGCGTATTCAATTTTGGACAGATATAATAAATCCAGGCGAAAAATCAAGATTTGAATGTCAGTCAGGTGAAGAAATCAAAAAATTGGTTTCGGAAAATGTCCCATTGAACACGCGGATGTCCATTTGGACCCAATTTTCGGAGTTGCTATGGGTGAGAAAAGGCTAGAGCAAATTTCAACAAAATGAGAAAAGTTCTATGTACCAGGGATTTAAAACTGGAACTAAGAGTTAGGTTGCCGAGGTGCTATGTTTTTTCGACTTTATTTTATGGAATGGAATCTTGGACCTTGAATGCGACATCAATGAAAAAACTGGAATCATTTGAGCTGTGGGTGTACAGAAGAATTCTGAAAATATCATGGACAGAACACGTCACAAACAAAGAGGTTCTGGGAAGGATGAACAACGAAAAGGAAATTTTAAATTCAATAAAAACAAGAAAATTAGAAATATCTCGGACATATTACACGTGGAGAGAAATACACCTTGCTCCAACTGATTATGCAGGGAAAGATCCAAGGAAAGAGAAGCCATGGCTAGAATCTCATGGCTGCGCAACCTGAGAGAGTGGTACGGATGTACATCAAATGAACTTTTCAGAGCAGCCGTCTCAAAAGTCCGAATAGCTATGATGATTGCCGACCTCCGCCGAGGAGATGGCACTTGAAGAAGAAGAAGATGGGTGAGAAACTTTACGCTTGAAAGATGTACTACTATAACGAAACTAGCAAAAATTCTCGAGGACTATGCCTTTAACATGAAAAAAGGCAATGGCGAAGACTATAAAGAGTCGTCTAAAATATTTTACGGAGTACGGCATAAAAATCGACCCTTGCACAGATATATCTTTCAAATGTGCAAGATAGGCCAGAGATACCAAGCGGAGGCAGCTTCAAACTGTTCAAGAAAAAAAAACTCATTTCAAAAGCATTATCCACCGAAAAACTATTAAAAATCATCTAAAGCTACGACGAGGAAACCCCCGATGGAGCACAAAAAAAGCTTTTTCACCTTTGATCATTTAAACTTGTTTGGAGAGGCAATGAGGCCGTAACTTGCAAGACTAACTTTTTCCAGAAGGAATTTGATGTTATGGGAGAATGTACGGGTAGAATTGAATACAACAGCATTTTTTTCAAAACAAATCAAGGCGGTTCGGAAAGTTTGGCAAGCAGCAAATGGCTGATAAGAAATTCATCAAACAAAAATTTATACCCAGTTAGATTATTTTTGAAATTAATGGAAAAAAGGGGACCATGGATTTTATCAGACAGAGTCTTTCTTATCGATCACCCCAACTGGAAGGATGGATCTTGGTTCAAAAACAGTCCACGTGGAATCAACACCGTATCTAAGTGGAGAAAAAGTCAAGCAAAGTGTTTCTGAACATTAGATATTTTCCTATATCTTCCTGTCCTCCTTCACCAATCTTCGCATTGAAATCTCCCATGATAATATTCGATAAAAATTATTGTCCCATACTTCAGAAAAAGAATAATTCCACTATATACCTCAGTGTCAGGTTAAACATGTTTACCTTTTATTTTTTGTCATTTTTCTAGAGTACTTAAGTATATAATTTGCATAAGCTTTCAATTACTTGTATAACCTTACATAACTTTAAATAGATATGAACATTGTTGCATATTAGGTCAAGAGTGAGAGAGCACTAACTAATTTAATAGTATCGGCAAAAGTAATAAATAAGTTACTTATATATGTAATAAATTATTATTTAATGATAAATAGAATAAGCTAGATATCTAATGAGTAATAAAATACTAAAATTATAAACAACATATTTATGCAAGGATATCACACGTCTTTTCATTCACACCTTATTTGCATATTATCGAATGAAAGAATCGAGATATTGGGAGCTAGCCGCTAGCATTTTATGATGCACTAATAATGCACAAAAGTATGAGAAATAATAAGAAAAAAGACGTTATATCACCAATAACAACAGAAAAATGGGAAGAATATTTCAAAAAATTACTAACAGAACAAAGACCAGAATTTACTAACATGGAAGACAGCACGATAGGCATACGAATAAATTCATCACCATTACAAATAAGTAAATCAGAGATGGAAGAAATAACCAAATCCCTGAAAAATGGAAAATCCCCTGGTCCTGGTGACATCCCTGCAGAATTAGTGCAAGCCGGCACAGACAAACTCCAGGAACAGTTAAGAAAACTCTTTCAAAACTGCTTGAATGGGGCCGAATTATCAAAAGAATGGAAATTATCTATCATGTCAACTATCCACAAAAAGGGCAGCAAGGATCAGTGTGAAAATTACAGAGGAATTGCGGTAAACAGCACAATAATTAGGATGTATGGGAAACTTATTAAGAACAAAATAGAAAATGACTATAGAGATTACGAAGCAGAGGAGCTAGCTGGTTTTAGAGCTGGGCGATCCACAGTAGACCACTTGTACTCTATTGCGCAGGTTATTGAGAAAAAACAGCCGTCAGAAGTAAAGAAGTTCACCTGGTGTACATAGACTTACAAAAAGCATATGACAGTGTACCCCTCAGTAAACTATGGTCAACCCTACAGCAAACCAACATTAAGCATGGTCTTATCAAAGCAGTCCAAAGTATGTATAATGGAACGACTGCAAAAATTAAAACTGGATCAAGGATATCTGAGGGATTTAAGGTCACGAAAGGACTAAAGCAGGGTTGCTGTATTTCGCCTACCCTTTTCAAAATTTATCTGGAACAAGCACTCAAGCTGTGGAAAAGAAAATGTAATGGCATGGGAATCCCTCTCAACGACGACACTACACTGTACCCCTTATGTTTCGCTGATGACCAAATACTGATTGCTCAGGATCATGACGACTTGAGTTACATGACTCGGAAGCTAATAGCAGAATATAACAAATGAGGTCTCGAAGTCAACATTAAGAAAACTGAAACCATGTGTATTGGAGGGACAAAGCAGTCCATTATATTAGACGATGGGGTAGAAATTAGACACTGTGATGAATACAAGTACCTGGGTATGAAGATAACTCAAGATGGAACACTCGATGCTGCTACAAAAGACAGAAACATACAGGGTAGAAAAGCCATATCCACGATGAACGGCATTCTGTGGGACCAAACAATATCTAAAGCGAACAAACAGCTCATATACAACTTCATACTTAAAAGTGTAATCACATATGGCAGTGAAGTTTGCAGAATGAAACAAAGAACAGAGAAACTGTTACTAGCAACAGAAATGGACTTCTGGAGAAGAGCAGCAGGCAAATCAAGAAGAGATCGGATACCAAATGAGAGAATACGAGAAATGATGGGAGTCAAGCATACAATAGTTGATGACAAAAACAAAACAGTAAATATGGTACGGCCATGTACAGAGAATGCCAGATGAGAAGATTCCGAAACAGATTTTGACGTGGACAGCACAAGGTAGAAGAAAAAGAGGAAGGCCGAGAAGAAGCTGGAGAGAAGGAATTGAAAAAGAACTAGAGGAAAGAGAAATTCCTCCAGGCCTATGGTTAAATAGAGAAGAATGGCGGTTAGGAGTCGGAAGGCGTCGGAGAATGCTGTGAACCGATAGTAGTAATAGTAGTAATAATGCACAAATAAATGAGAAGGGTGAAATAGGAAACGTTATAGTGTTTAAGGGTGAACTGTAGATGTACTGTCAGAATAAAAGGTTATTCATAATATCGTCCAATAAAGCTTGGATAATTGATAGGCCATATATATAGCGCAACAGTACAATTCGTCAAACATTCTGTGTATGAATCGGTATCATAAGGATTTTATAACCTTATTTCCGCATATTCCCCGCTTCATCAGAGATCCTGGAAACATACACAGACGGTAGGCGGATGTCACTGCTTGTTTCGCACACAAGTCATGGAAGCTACAAGAGGTGCCATCTCAGGTTAAATTTGTAGAACAATTTTAACATTTGTTTTCGATACATGTTTCAGTCCTCTACAAATAGCTTTTCTTGACTTTTGGTGTAAAGTAATTAGGGAAGCAAGAATTCAACATTTAGAATTTCCCATTGAGTTTCCTATGGCCCGTTTGACAATTCACCACCCTATATATATATATATATATATATATATATATATATATATATATATATATATATATATATATATATATATATTTTATATAATCTATTTTTAAACATATTGTTCTGTGAATAATAAAAAACAATTAACAAACAGTTTAAAGACATTGACACAAAAATTTCGGCATCAATTACTCTCATTCATTACATTACGATTCAACAAAAGTACGATACCGGGTACCATGAACATTACATTAGCGTGCAGCACATAATTATATTTTAAGTGAAATCCGTAACCACATTTAAATTATTACCATTACGATGTGGACCAAGGTTTTGTTTTTGTTATTGTGTGGTTTAAGAGTCCAAAATAAAAGCTTAAATACTTATTAAATGTTCTTGTTGCGATCATTAATGACGTATTTAACGGATATGTATATACAGGGTGAGTCATGAGGAACTTTACATACTTCTACCATATGTAGAGTCCCCCAGGGAGCATATCATGTGGCCACTAAAAAATGTCAACTCCTCTTCTTTATTAATTAACAGGGTGATTTGTGTAATTGACCATTTATTTCATTTTACTGTAGTACTTATACGGCTCATTTGATTTTTTTTTAATTTTTGCATGATACAGTACACTACTATCAAGCATTCGACTGGTATTAGCTAAACTAAAAAATTCCAGGACTGGCTTTGGAAAAATTAATTTAGGGATTCGTATTAAATATTACACCCTGTATATATTTTTTTTAAAATGCAATAAGTGATTTTCAAACTACATAAATAGCCAATGAAAACGACATATGCGACAATGTTGTCGCACTTTTATTAAATTTTTAGTGAACGATCAAATCTTACCAAAAATAGAACAACCATAATGAAGTATCAAATTATAAGGTATTAATTTAAACAAATGTTATAAATTTCAAACATTTTATTAATTGAAATGATAAACTGAGTCACTGCACAACAAAAAACAGTAACTATTAACAATAACGAAGAACAATTAAAAAAAAAGACTAAAAATATGTACATAGTTATGATAAACCCATAAATTAGAACTGGAAAAGATACAATAATGGTAACAAAATAAAAATAATTCAAAATAGATTTTCGAAATGGAACCCTGCAGCCTGTACACATTTTTGATGCCGAATTGTTAATTGACGTATTGAATTACGGATTGTCTGGGGATCGTTTCTGATAGTATTACAACAATGTATAATTCTATCAATTAATTGTTGTCGGTTATTAATATTCACTGCGTAAACTAGTTGCTTCAATCGTCCCCAAATATGGTAATCAACGGGATTGAAATCAGGGGATCTTGAAGGCCACGAAATAGGACCTGCACGTCCTATCCACCTGTTGCCATAAACATTATTGAGATGTTGTCTCACTGCCAGTAAAAAGTGTGGGGGTGCCCCCTCATGCTGAAAATACATCCCTCGGATAGCAACGTTCGCGTTGGCAAGCAAATTCGGCAAAATATTTTGTAGAAAGTTCAAAAAGACCTGCCCTGTTATAGGACCATCAAAAAAGTGAGGACCTACTAATTGGTTATTTATGACACCAATCCACACGTTAACCGAAAACCTTACCTGAGAACGACGTTCTCGAATAGCATGGGGATTTTCTTCTGTCCACACATGTGAATTTCGTGAATTATTTATCCCGTCTCTGGTAAATTGGGCTTCATCTGTAAATAGTGTCCTGTATAGCGTTGGTCGATTATTGTTAATGCATCTACAAAATTCCAACCTATCGATCTCATCTCCAGCATGTAGTCGCTGAACCATTTGAATGTGATATGGGTATAGATTATTTTTTTGTAAGACTCTACTTACTTTTGATTGAGTAAACATTGAGTTCTCGACTTACTTGTCTAGTGCTTATTGTAGGGTTCATAGTAACGGCGTCCATCATGTCATCTTCCTGCGCTTCATCTACATGTCGCTCTGTTGTTCCACTAGGAAAAGTGCCATTTTTTTCTCGCAAATAATTAAAAACTGACCCAAATGTTGGACGACTGGGAGTTCGACGATTAGGAAATCTCCTGCAATATTCTCTACTAGCAGCCCTACCATTCCCATTACAGAATCCATAAACAAATATTATGTCTGCATATTCTGTGGTCGAAAACTGATGTGGCATTTTGAACGAAAGTAACAAAAGCTCTACCAAAACTAACACAATGTACTTAACGTAGATATGACAGAAGAAATATGTATTCTTGTACACATAAATAACAATTGATAATGACAATAATGACAATGGGTATAAAATATCAAGAAACGTCAAACGGTCAACGCCAACCTTCATTTTAAACTTTTTTAGATTTATTTTTATTTAGTACAGTTGATGCAATGTATTATTATTTGACATAAAATTTTAATCATTTACAATCAACAAAAACTAACACATACAAGAGGTTTGACTTTTTAATCAATTTAATTTATTATTTATCGAAAATAATGCCCCAATACGATCTATGAGTAAAAATTTAAAATTGAAAAACAATTGATTCTATCGTAGAGATAATACAAAGTGACAGTAAAGATGTTAATTTTCTACGTATTAGATTATGTTGTAGGAACTCATTTTAATTAAAATGTTTGAAATTTATAACATTTGTTTAAATTAATACCTTATAATTTGATACTTCATTATGGTTGTTCTATTTTTGGTAAGATTTGATCGTTCACTAAAAATTTAATAAAAGTGCGACAACATTGTCGCATATGTCGTTTTCATTGGCTATTTATGTAGTTTGAAAATCACTTATTGCATTTTAAAAAAAATTTATACAGGGTGTAATATTTAATACGAATCCCTAAATTAATTTTTCCAAAGCCAGTCCTGGAATTTTTTAGTTTAGCTAATACCAGTCGAATGCTTGATAGTAGTGTAGTGTATCATGCAAAAATTAAAAAAATCAAATGAGCCGTATAAACACTACAGTAAAATGAAATAAATGGTCAATTACACAAATCACCCTGTTAATTAATAAAGAAGAGGAGTTGACATTTTTTAGTGGCCACATGATATGCTCCCTGAGGGACTCTACATATAGTAGAAGTATGTAAAGTTCCTCATGACTAACCCTGTATACATATATTGAGAACAGAGGCTTAAAATTTAAAGAAAAGAAAATAAAATATGAAACATCAATTGTATTTTTTATCAGGTTAAGGCTTCAAAGAGCCTAATATTATGACCGCACGATATTAGTGATAAAATAATTTTTTTTAAGCCCTTCTCTCTATTCGGATTGCCGAATATAGGCTTCTCCTAATTCTCGCCAATCATCTCTGTTGTTTGTAAGACGTTTCCACATTGGTCCTGCAGTTCTATTAATATCGTCGCTCTAGCGCATTTTCAGTCTTCCTCGTTGTCTTTTGGCTTCATATGGCCGCCAATTCTCGATTTCTTTATTCCATCGGCCATCCTTCAGATGTTCGTTATGTCCAGCCCATTTCCATTTCAGTTTAGCTGCCTGTTCGACAGCATCTTTTATTTTTGTTCTATTACGAATGTTTTCATTGGTTTTATGGTCTTTGAGTGAGATACCCAGCATCTGTCGTTCCATAGCTCTTTGAGTTTTTCTGATCTTTCTGAGAGAATGATTCTCTCTCCTGTTGCAGACAAAAATGTAGCTTTCGACTATTTTAAATAATTTTAAACTGTTTGTCCTTGTTTAGTGTAGTGTTATGTTCAACTTTATTATTAATTTTATGTTTATGACATTCTGGGATTGTCAGACAATCTCTGAGTTGCAAATATTAAACTTAAGCTCGCTACAGCCATCAGGAGGCATCATTCAATAATAGAAAACTCAAACACAACAATATCAGAGAAGCATATACAGAAGAAATAAACAACGATCTCTGATGTAGCAACTGAGGATGATGTTGATAAGTCATGGACCACCATAAAAGAATCATATTATGATGTGAAAACACTCTTGTTCTCCAAAATAAAACAACTATCAAGAATGAGAGAATGACAGAAGAATTATTAGAGATGATGGAACAACGCAGGTAGTGTAAGATCAGGCAAGACCAAGTATTATATCAAAATATACACAGCAAAATCGTTAAGAAATTCTAGCGGTGAAAAAGATCTGGATGACTACATTTTGCACAGGAGCTAAATATCAACATAAACTCGATATACTTAATACCTGGAATATGTAAAACGTTAATAAATTTATTTAACGATCACAAAACACGAGCTACCACAATTGACAGACCATTTGAATGCTCCAAGAATTTTGAAAGCTGAGGTTGAACACATTATCAAACTATTATAAAACCCGAGGATCAGATCAAGTCAATTAATGAAGAAAATCTAGACATTATTGTAAAGCTTTTTAACAATATAACAATGGGCCAAATTCCAAAAGGTTGGCTTCGCTCTACATTTATCCCCATAACTAAAATATCACGTGCGAAATTCTGCAAGGACCACTGACTAATAAGAATAATTAGCCAGATTTTAAAATTTTTCTGGAGAATACTACACACGTTATTATTTAAGATATGTGAAGAGGTCAGTGACTGGAAACAGAATTGTTCAGATCAAAGAAATAATGTTTTTTTCTGTTTCATCGATTATGAGAAAGCAAAAGCATAACGTAAACGTAAAAAGGATATAAGAGTTATCACCAATTTGGACTGGAACCACCAGATAGAAACAAGTTTTTAAAATTTTAAAGAAACGGAAGATCTCAGAATAAAAAAGATAGTAAGGCAAGGTTGTATACTTTCTCCAATGTTGTTTAACTTATACGTAGAAAAATCATTCGCAGAATCAGTAGCAGACTCTAATAAGGGTATTAAAATAAGCGGCATATTTATTAACAACGGCACATTACGTATGCCGATGACACAGCGACAGTAGCAGATAACATCGAAGATCTTCAATGTCTTTTATATGATCTAACTCTTGACAGTGAAGCTTTGGGTTTGAAAATAAATATCAAGAAGACAAAAACAATGATTATAGGTAGAAATAATTACCTAAATGCAAAGATATTTGTAGTTGGAGAAGAAATCGAGCAGTGTAAATACTTGGTTATCTGCTAAACGATAGAGGGATAAAAGGGCAGAGTAGAACAAGTCAGAAATGATTTGTCTGAAACTTAAAAAGAAATGCAATAATTCAAGAATTCATATAGGAGCAATTAAATCAACACCTGTGAAGGTCAACTGAATTTGCCCAAAGGTATAGTTTGTTTTTATTCTTCTATTCTCTTCAGATTTAGCCATACGGTTTACACTCTCTCGAACGGGAAAATTCACTAATCCCAAATACCTCGGGTATCAAAAGGATTGAGCTCTGGTGGAACTCTTTCCGTGTTATCGAGCCCTAGATGACTTGGTATAAAAGAAAGAAGGAAAATAGAAATAGAAATAGAAAAGTCACGAGGGACAGAGGGAGGCATCGAGCGATGGAAGAGGAGGTAGAAAGATTAAAAGCCATGAAGAAAGAGCTGGTGCGAGAAATAAATGGCGAAAAAAGGAGATGTTGGAAAGAACTTTGCGAAAATCTTGAAAATGATATCTGGGGAGACGCCTACCGAATAGTTGTCAAGAGTTTTAAAGGGACAGGAGGCTTCTTTAAGATCGAGGAAAGTCGAAGGAAAGAACTGGCTGAGGCTCTTTTCCCACAGAGGGAAGAAGTAAGATTTATACCACTCCAATTAGAGACACCGGTGACTGAATTCACAAGGGAAGAGGTGACGGAAGCTGGCAAAACGCTCAAAGCAGGAAAAGCGCCTGGACCGGATAGAGTGGTACCCGAGATAATAAAAACCATCATTGAGGATAAAGTGCAATGGGTACAGGATATTATGAACAACCTGCTAAGAAGACAAGAGTTCCCAGGAGACCTGAAAACGGCAAATCTCATACTTATCCCTAAACCAGGAAAGGAATTAGAGGAGCCCGGGGCGTACAGACCTATATGCCTGTTAAATACCTTAGGCAAAGTCTTTGAGATTCTTGTGAAGACAAGGCTAGAGAGGGAAATAATGGAGAGGGGTGGCATATCCGACCGGCAGTATGGGTTCAGGAAAGGGAAATCTGCGGTAGAGGCTATAAGCAGGATCAAGAGGGAGATATCCATATGTAGGAGCAGATGGATGGTGGCTTTCTTCCTTGATATAAGAAATGCTTTTAATAGCGCTAGCTGGGAAATTATCGTCAGACTACTGGGCGACTTGGGGATATCTTCCTATTTGCAGAATTTGGTTAGGAACTACTTCACAGATAGATGCATCAACATTGCGAGAGGTAACTCTATGAGAACCACGACAGGAGTGCCGCAAGGCTCCGTACTGGGGCCATTGCTTTGGAATGTTCTTTACAACGAGATTTTGGAGACCGACCTGGGCACCGGCGTACAGGCAATAGCATATGCGGATGATCTGGTGGTGCTGGTGGAACACGATGAAAACTGGTCAATCATGCAGAGAGGGAATCGAGCCCTCAACAAAGTGAAGACGTGGATGGGAAGCAGAGATCTCATGTTAGCGGCCGAGAAAACTGAAGCTATGATTCTCAAGGGTCCGAGGGCCAGAGACCATATAGTTTTTGTCCTGGAGGGAGAAAGGATCGTACCTGCCAAAAAAGTGAAGTACCTGGGAGTAGTCCTAGATACGAGGCGAACTTTTGGCGAGCACGTGAAATATGTCGTTAGCAAGGCAGAGGTGAGGACTGCGGCGCTGACAAGGATTATGCCCAATGTGGGGGGTCCGGGGACCGCCAAAAGGAGAATTCTAATGGAAGTGGTCCACTCTACTATACTTTACGCGGCACCGGTATGGCAACAAGTGCTTAACATCAAGAAATATAGACGAATGCTAGAGAACGCCCAAAGGAAAGCACTGCTAAGGGTAGCACGTGCATACAGAACAACATCAACGGTGGCCATACAAGTGATCGCGGGTGTGTTACCCATCCACTTGATGGTGAAAGAAAGGGCAGAAACCTACGGGAAGGATGAGCAGGAGAAAATAATAGCCAGGAATAGGAGCATAACTGAATGGCAGGAAGAATGGACAAATGAGCATAGAGCGGCCTGGACGAGGGTATTAATTCCAAATATCGCAGACTGGATGAAGTGCGGGGACAGAGACACCAATTACTTTTTCACCCAGTTCCTAACAGGGCACGGCTCCTTCAGGGCCTATCTAGAAAGGATAGGGAAGGTTGCGGATGGAAATTGCACAGACTGTGGAGTGGCTGACACGGCCGAGCACTGTGTATTCGAGTGCAGAAGATTTGATGAGGACAGAAACGAATTGTACAGAAAGCTAGGTAGGGTAAGTACAAATACCATAATGCAGGTAGCAATGAGAGGAGAGACTGAGTACAAGGCAATATTGGAGGCAGTAACTCAAATTGTCAGAAAGAAGGAAATATTGGAGAGGAATCTACAGCAAGGGTAGGTAAGAGAGTGAGAGAGAGGGCGAAAGAGAGAGAGAGAGAGAGAGAGAGAGAGAGAGAGAGAGAGGGGATGGGCTATTCATGCGATGCACCGGTCTGAAGAGGACCTACCGCATGAGTAGCCTGTATAAAAGGGGGTGGACTTTAGTTGGCAGGCAGGGAGCTATGGGTGTATCTGTGTGAGCACGACTCCTCTGGGGGGACTGCGTGCGGATGGATCCTTCCACCCTGAATCCAACTCACGCCAGGTCATCCTTAACGGGGACACGGCCTGGTACGGTCTTTAGAAGATTTACCACCAAAAAAAAAAAAAAAAAAAAAAAAAAAAAGATGACTTGGTATGCTGGAGTATCTCCCGCATGGCCTTTATAGAGATGTTCATTTAGACATATCTTGTTTTATGTTCTCTAAGAGGTTTTTGGAAATAACACCAGTAGTAGATAGAATAATAGGTACTGTCTGAGTACTTTCCATTCTTCATTGTCTCCTGATTTGTATTTGTAGATCTCTGTACTTGGCGATCTTTTCGTTGTATTTAACACGTAAATTAGTGGTGTTAGGTATCGCCACATCAATAAGTGTTGTTTGCCTAGTAAGTTTATTAACTAGTATGAGATCCGGTCTATTATGTGCCACTGGTTGGTCTGTAAGCACAGTGCGGTTCCAGTATAGCTTGTAGTTGTTATTTTCAAGCATTCTAGCATTTTCAAGTATTGATAATAAGGAAGATGGTCGGGTGGAGATGTCCCAGTTTGTCAGCTATTTTTTGGTGGATAATCTTCCCTATTTAGTCATGGCGTTCTTTATAATCAGTACCGACAAACGCCTGGCAGCCCCCTGTAAGATGTTTAATGGTTTCTTGGGCTTGGAATCCATATCGACATTTGTCATTTTGGACTTGTGGACTTTAACAATATATTTCTGGTAATTTTTAGTTGGAATAACCTGATCCTGAATGGCAAGTAGGAAACCCTCAGTTTCGGGAAACATCTTTCCTGATCTCAATCAATAGTTCGACGCTGTATTGTCGACATATTCTTGGCTGATTTCATTGAGATGTCGCCCATGCAGAGGTTTACTCATCCAGGTGCGCATTTTCTTGCCTATTCAGGTGAATTATGCGTATTTCTTGACGCTCAGTTTAAGTGGCGTTGTATCATCTACTGCGCAAATTACTCGAAGTCTCAGCCTATTCTCTTATTATTATTATTATACTAGCCATTATTTTCATTTATCATAATGAAAATAACAATTGGTTTCTTGTTGAAGGTTAATCCAAGTTTTATAAGTTTAGCCCACTTAAGGGTTTTTTCTTCGAAACTTTCTCCAAAACTCTCGTTAAAACAGATATCTAAGTAATTATATTTTCTAATTAATTTATTTTTTTGTTTTGTATTTATAACGTATTTGATTTGTTTGGAAAAATACGGATGTTATTATCTCTTTTTTCATTTTTTTTAATATATCCATCATTCATGCATGTTAAATTATTAATTTTCCCACTATGCCTAAGATTCATATTGAATCCAATTTTCATCCATTAGGAATTGGACTTCAAAAATAGGACAACTACTTCTTACTTACAATAACTGCATGTTGATTATTATTCTAACGATCCAATTCAGACGCGTTCCAACCCCGTTTTGGCTTGTAACATACGTGTTTGTTATTGAGGTGGCAATGCACTAAAAATAATGCCCTCGTCTAGGAATAATTCAAAATGTGTCTCAGCCGGCGACCAATCTGGCTGAACAGCCTGTTTTTCTTAAGGCCAATGCCATTTTGTATGCAAGTAAAAATAGGCAAAAGGCGAAAAAACGAGGAAATTCGGCGACAAATGACTTCTTGCGTTTTGTTCGATTTTTTACGTCGGGACATAAATTCAATGGAAAATTCTTTTAATTTGTAGAACCTGGTTAAGGATTTTTAATTGCTGTTTTCGGGACATAAATTAGATTAGCTGGCAGTTGAATGGTGATGAATATAATATGCTGTCTAACAAAATTGCATTTTTTATTTACACACAGTTCAGAAAAAATACATTTTTAAAGCATCCAGCCGGTGATAATATTCACGAGTAAAAAATAATAAAATCAAGAAAAATGAGATATTGATGATTTTGTACATGTGTCAAATTCCTAAAACAGACATTCTTTTTGTACTTTAACCAGTCAGTAATCAATTTTTTAATAGTCTTTTACACGCACTATTCTCTGATCTAGATTGATTTTAAAAAAATATACAGGGTATAGCTTTAAAATACCGAGATTGCCGCTGTAAGACATTTTATTTTGATTCCATTCATATTTACTTATTATCACTTTCAATATAAATTTCATCTTTATCCTTACAATGAAAACTTCATTGTTCGGAACAGCGCTGAGTAAGTTTCTTCAGAATGCCTGTCGAAAATTCGGCAAATAAGGAGGAAGTACAACAGACTGAAATGCTGTAGTTGACTATAAATTTCTTGACAGAAAATCTAGACTTTGCACAAGCTTTTTCTTCTAGTTATCCGACGTTGTCCATCACCATGGAAAAGGTTTTGGATGTCTTCTGTCATATGAAAAGATGAAGATCCGAATAACACTTATCAAAGCACTGATTTGCTTAAACCGTATTTTCTTCCATCATGAAGCTTACTTTATTAACAAGAATTTTATATTGTTTACAAAACTGCAAAATAAGCCCTATTTAAACCACTGGATCATGTAAAATAATCGTTCTATTCTGCTCAAAGTTTAACAGGTGAACTTTGGCGGTTGGTATTTTTTACGTAAGTGTCCTCAGAATCCTAGTGGATTACATGTACATTCCACTAAGCACAAAAAGGTAAAGGTGGCTTAAAGAGAAAATCTATTGTTTGTTGTGATAAAAAGCTTTGTTCTTCTTCTTCTTATTACTATTCCCTTATATAAGTAATTTTGCTTGTTCATTGCCGTTGACATCTCGACGGCTTCGGTTTTAGCTACGGCCTAAATCACTCGACGAAAACTCTCTATACACCGTCGTGAGAGAGACGCCTAATGCAATATCGATAGTGTCAGTCCTCTGGAAATCCCTGAAAATTATTCGCTTGTCATCTGCGTTGCGTGTTCCCCAGAATGTATGAGATATAGTTGGCACTAGAGAAGAGTCGCTACTCTGTTATATTCTTAACACGTGTCTTTGTTTTCAAAAAGACAACCACCAGTGATAAACGTAACTGAAATGTTTTAACGATTTGAAAATAAACAAGAGATTTTAAATAAAAGAAAAAATGGTGAAAGTGTCGTATCATCTTTTCAAAAACTCGATTGAAGCACTTTTTAAGCAGCTTCATTCAAAGGCCGCCAAAGTCACTATACACGGAGACCGGACAAAAAGAAGATTTATCTACCGTCAAAGTTAAATGTAAAAAATATGTATACGCATTCAAGTATCAAAACCACACACCTTCATTATTATTCGTAGCCAGGGTAGATTTTCATAAATCTCACAACCTTGTTTCGATTGAATTTATTGTCTTCTTCTACTCGCTTTCGATTATCGCTGTCTTATTTCAATATTTCGATAAAATCTCCGTTACTTGTGGTTTCATTAGTGCCACAAAGCACCCTAAGGTAGCTAATCAAGGTGTTAAATGTGTCTTGTGTTCCGGTTCTTATGAGTCATATAAATGTTTGTATTTTTTGTGACTAAACGGCTTCAAGAACTTTTTTCGTTGGTTAATCCACATACTTCTTGTGTACGTGGCCTGATTCCACCTCATTCGAAACGACGAATTGCACGGTTTGCGAATCACGGTCTCGCTTTTGCTTCGTTTGTTAACCAACGCTCGAATTTATCTTGTTCCTTTAGACAATCACTTCTTCAAATACCAACATTTCTAATTTGCATCACAAACACATTTAATGTCCTCGTCTATTTCGTGCTTTGTGTTCTGGTTCTCACTATTCATGTAAATGTTTGTATTTTCTGGGACTAAACGGCTTCAAGAAATTTTCTCGTTTGTTAATCCACATACTTCTTGTGTACGCGACCTGATTCCACCTCATTCGAAACGACGAATTGCACGGTTAGCGAATCACGGTCTCGCGTTTTGCTTCGTTTGTTAACCAACGCCCAAATTCATCTTGTTCCTTTAGACAATCACTTCTTCAAATACTAACATTTCTATTTTGCTACACAACCACATTTAATGTCCTCGTCTATTTCTTTTCACATAGTTGATACAGATCAAATATGTTTTCGCATCTTTCTTATAATTCGTATCGTGCTAGATACAGGCTCCACAGCCAATTTTATTTCCGTGATCAACCAAATCACGCATTTTAGTAATCAGATCTTATAGAAATACTCATAGGGGTTGAATTGGTTTTTCGTTTCGTAAATTCCGGTCAAAATTCTCTACGAACCAAATCATCCTGTGGTCTTAGAAATCATTTTCAATTATGTTCTCTAAGAGCGAGTCTCTACGACTAATTCTATATTTTATTTCACATCTTTCGTTACTTCTATGTATACAAACATAGATCTTTTCTACAAAGGTTTTGGGGAAGTCGAAAAGAGTAGGCACCTGTTAGTTTTGTCCCAACACGACGAAGCTCGTGAAGGATATTTCTCAGTGGTTAATTTTTCGAAATTAACCAGCCGATTTTCTGTTATTTCTTCGTTTTTACAACCCAATCCTCTTTATTTATCTTTTTCTCTTGTTTATATTCGCTACTTATTCTATATTCTTATGCATATCTTAATTTTGTATGCTAGAGAATCGCTTCAGGAAACTTCCGAATCTCAAAGAGACATATGTTGCATTCATGGAAGATTTTGTTACTTCTCAACATATGATGTCGGTTCTGAATTCGATTTTAAATCGATTATTTCTTATAACTCTCACACAGTTTTCAAAAAACAAATTTTTATTTCGCTTCTTTTATCCAAAATTCGTACTAGCTTCGACGCCAATCTATATGACGTTCGAGGTGTGTCGCTAATCGACGCTTTTGATACTGGTCCTAAAAGGGCATCTCGTTCTTTGCTTAATTTTCGATATCTTCGTTGTTGTTTTATTTGCGATATAGAGCAAACGTATCGACAAATTAAATTAAATAAGGAATTTTGGAACTATAAAAGGGGTTCTCTGGAGATCGGACTTTTTTAAACCTCTCCAAGAGTTTTTACTACGTATCGTTACTAACGGTACTTCTTCGTTTTCTTTCGCTCATAAACTCTACAAGAGTAACGCTTAGTTTTTAATGCTCGATGGTTTTCCGCTAGGCAGTGGGCCAGCAGCCATCTCGACGCACTTACGTCAGAATCACGCTACAAGTGATTCTCTTTGATCTACTCACCTTCTGCAGTGAGAACTTGCTTAGCTTTTAAAGCACAATACGATGGTTTTCCGCTAGGCAGTGGGCCAGCAGCCATCTCGACGGACTTACGTCAGAATCACGCTACAAGTGATTCTCTTTGATACTACTCACCTTCTGCAGTGAGCACTCGCTTAGCCTTTAAAGCTCGATGGTTTTTCGCTAGACAAATCGACAACGTCAGCAACCATCTCTAATTATTTTCAGGCTTTGGCTTACGCATTTTGACATGTTGTTCGTTGGCAAAGAGGAACCTTTCATTTTTACGGTACTGGGCCTAAAATGGAATCCTACGACTGATTTCTTTTCTCATTCTTCTTGTCCCTTTGACAAACCGTTCACAAAGCGGGCCATTCGTTTGTAAATCAGTCGTATTTTTGTTGCTATCCTCTTGTTTTTATTCATTTTCCATGTCTTTTTGCAAGTCAAACGTGTTCTAAATCTATCCGGTCTATCCTGGGATGATGAAACATCTGAACAGATACATCTGACCTCTGTACTTGTATGTGTTACATTTCTGGTGTTATTTCTATACAGGAACATCTATCGCGAGATCGGAGCTCTTGGCAGCTATACTGCTGACGGATCTAGTCACTTTTGTCAACGAGTCTAGTCCAATTTTCATGCTCGCTCTGTCTCGACAAGATTGGAACTCCTGGCAGCCATATTGCTGGCTGATCTAGTCACTTTTGTCAAAGGGTTGTTCGTCCGATCTTCCGATATTTCGATTCCGATATCGACGATTGCGCTCCCTTGAGCTAATTTTTCTACCCCAAATTGGCAATCGTATTAAACACATACAAGAACTGATACCACACTTTACTCGGCATCAAATGCCTTCTAATCAACACCTCTCTGATTGTGTTAGTCGTGTTGTATCACTGGCACAATTATTAGAATTTTCACCAAACTGGCATTTTCCTACCGTGGAGCTCGTCGAAATATCATTACGCCGAGATTTCGACGCTATTCTTCTTCTTGTCTTTTCGCACCCCACGGAATTCTTATAGGAAAAGGGGCCAACGGTATTGTGTATGACACAGTCTTTCTAGTTTAGTCGGTCGAAAAATTCTACTGATTCGACGCTATTCTTTTCTAATTGGTGACATTGTACGCGTTGTTAATCTGAGCACAGGGTCAGATGTCATCCAACAATGTTCTGTGGTCAAAATATGACCGCCGCTTATTTGTCAATTGATATTTTATTCTTACTTAGTTCTTTATTAGTATATCGATCTTTCATGTCTATTCTTTACACTTATATTTTCAGCTGTTCTTAAAAACATTCGTTTTTGGCGCGGGAGAATGTTTGGGAAAGTATGTACTATTTCTTTCTTATTTTTACATTTAATATTTTTCTGTTACGGTACTGTAATGTTAACTAATTCAATACTATTCTAACGACTTTGGTAAAATATATTGCTTCCTGTAAAAACTGGTTGTCTCATGTATTATGTTTGAAGTACGGAGAATTTGACTTCCTTTGTATTCTGTGTCACAAATATGCACACAAGTGTACGGTTTCGTATTACGGTCTCAATTAACTTAAATGATCGCATTCAAAAGCACAATACAATAGGGTGATTTATTGATGTACCCTCTTTCACCCAACGGCCAAAAGATTCTTTTCTGACCTGCAATCTCGACACTTCATCCCAAGACAGCGAACGAAACACACCCAGTTTGTTGGCTCTCGTGCCATAGAGCCGCGTCGGCGGGCGTCCTCCAGGAGATCTCCTTGGCTAGGAATCCATCAATATTTCAAAGGGTAAGTCGATATTCTTTGTACAAACATCAATAATGAGTAAGACCAGTTATTTTCCTAATTTATTGACAGTTATATTTGCTATTTTTCGCTAATTTATTTACAAACAAATTATTTCATTTTTTCGTTATTATTATTTATCGAATATCATTTAACCAGCGACCTCATTAAGTTTTATACAAAACACATGACATCGGAGGCAATGATGTCCATATATACACCTATCACGAAGAAATGTCTAGACGTGGTCAAAATGAAGTAACTTTCATGACATTTCCTTATCTAATAGATCATATACTCGGTAAAATGGATGAAATATGGTTTTTCTCTAATGGTTGTCCGAGTCAGAACAAAAACTATATCTTTATCCGCTTTTCTTATATCCTGGTGCATGTACGGAAATTTGCATCAGAGATAACACACGTATACCCAATACGAGGACATTCATACCTATCTTGCGATAGTGACTTTAGTCTCATTTCTCGCGCAAAAAAGTAGTTGTTGATGTTTTAGAAGAATGTGATGATCTTATTCGACAGTCAAGGTCTAAAGCTCCTGCATTTAAAGTGGTTAATGCTCAGAAAGAAACTGACTGGTTTCTTATGGACGCAAGTTTTAAGGATTCATTTTTAAAGAATCCAAAAAAAAAATTTCATTGAAGCCAGCAGGAATATATCGAATATCTGACAAGTATCCTGGACAAGTTTTAATACGTCAAGGTTATCACGGCCCATAGACGTTCCACACCATTACTGGAAAAACAACACCAAAATAAATAACCTTGATACCAAATAAAGCTAAACATAAAATAAGTCAACCAAAGTTTTGCGATCTAATGGAGTTAACTAAATATCTCAAGAATCCTCTTAACAAAGAATTTTATCTTAATCTAGAACCAGAATCCGGGGAAACCAAGGACCATACTCCAGTTGTAGAACATTTTTGAGCGATGATATTGACAGTGGTGGCGAATAAACATGATAGAATTTTTTGTCATTTCTACGAGGATATTATATATGTTCATTTTGCTAAGTTTCTAGCGATTTTTGTTTAAAATATCAATAAAAGTATATAATCAACTTGTAGTACAATTATTTTGATATCCACATTCCTTCCAATGGATATCTTAGTAAAAGTAAGATTTGAAATAAATTGTAGCTGGGCAGTTTTTCTTGATTTGCCAAAATTTTAATGTTTGGACAGGTGTTGTTTTTCAAATAAATGCATCAATTGTTATGGTTGACAGATAAAATTATACTGATTTTTAAGTCTGCTTGTATCAATATATACTCGACTTTATTTCATGAATGAATATGTATCATTGCAAACTAATGGCCAGACAGTAGCAATGTTTAGCCGTTGCATCAATCATGGAAGATGCTGATTTTTTACATTTCCTTCAACAGACATCAAAAAAAGACCAGTGGATGCGTTATCCTAAGTTTTGTACATCTGCTTTGTTTAGAATGTTTAGAAGCTGAACTATATAAAGGAAAAAGTATGGTATATATTGAAATCGAAAGTGGCTTGAACTTTTAATCCGATGTAGTGGTAGTAAACACTTAATAAATAAAAAATTTTTGCTAAATTTTATTATAAAATTGTGTTTATCCGGTAACTTTTTGACATAAATACTAATTTTCATATTATTGTTGATCGTGTGGTACGGCTGTACATTATAACAAACCAAGACATAATTAAAACGCGATTATCAAAGCACGGAAATGACACACCACTTACCTTCATATATTTCCAATGCTGCGATGCGTGAAAATAAAGTTATTAATAAGATAGAAATCCTCTTAGGACATTAGGAACTAATCTTTCAGCTTCAGTTTTCAATACTTATCAAGTCAATGTACTTTACAGACCACCGACGGTGAAGTTCAAATATAAATAACACATTTAGATAATAAGTAATCTAAATAGTTGCTCACGTTATTATATGCTATGCAACGTGTAATTACTATACAGGGTGAGGTAATTTACTATTTCTGTTGTAAATTAATCAAAATTTTATTTCAGACGTTTCGTTTTTCACATAGGAAATCCTTCTCAAAATACAAATTAAACAAACTATTTTGTAGCTAATAATTTAATGTAATAATTTAATTTTAACAGCCTCATTCATATCGACAATTAAGACATATACATTTTAAAGTAGATGCTTAACGCATAAAAGAAGTATTGTATTCAGTTTTACTGACACAGCGTTTAAACTATCTAGCCCACAATATCATTCCGAAAATCTGAATCTAATTCCAGGCTCAAGCCACCCCAAGAACTAATAATAGTAGTGTCACTAAGTAGAACAAATATTATATCTAGGACTGGCAGACTAGAGCACATAAGTCAAAAAAATCGATTTTTCTTTTTGTACATGCACATGTCTATATATTTTTTCTCTATCGACTGACTTAAGCACGTAAGTTCTACACGTTTATTTCACATTGATTTTAAGTAGTGTACTTTTTCAACCTTTCAATTCCTACAAATCTTTAGACGTTATAAAGAACATAAGTTGACTTATGTGAAAAAGTACAACTGATCTTTTCAGTTTTGCTGATTTATAGGAATGACTTAAGTTGTTAGGTACCTCAAGTGCTTGACGTGATCGTCTTACTTGTTAAAGAATATACAGATATTTAACTTTAGGTACCTACTTAAAACATGTTTTGTCTACGAAGGAAAAATAATGTAAAGAAAAATGAGTATTTTGAGTTTAAATTATATAAATTTAGTTAGTTTTGTTCTACGATTCTTAGGTGAACGGTGATATGAACATCGCTGGGCGGCTCTGCTGTTGTTTGATGTTAAGAATGCATTCAATACGTTGCAGTGGAACGAGGTAATGAAGGCAATGGAGGAGAGAGAATGTCCTGGTTACCTGATGAATGTGGTGGCGGAGTATCTGTCCGAGAGAAGGATTATGGTAGAAAAGGGTACGATCGTGGACGTGACGGCCGGGGTACCCCAGGGATCTGTCTTGGGCCCGACGCTATGGAATCTGGCATATGACGGGGTTATGCACTGTGAATACGGAGAGGATACAACCCCCTTCGAATTCGCGGATAACCTCGCTGTACTGGTAGTGGCCCGGGATGAGCCAGATCTCAAATACCGGGTTCGAAACGCTGGCGGCGTCGTAAAGAAATGGATGACGCAGCACGGACTGAAACTTGAGGCAGAGAAAACCGAAGCCATCATTCTGAAGGGGACAAGGAACAGGCAAAATATTGAATTAAAATGTGCGGGAGCATGTCTAACACCTAAGAAACAAGTAAAGTATCTAGGAGTGACATTGCACCAGAATGGAAAATGGGGAGAGCACGTGCGGGAGGTGGTCCGGAAGGCTGCGAATAGTACGGCTGCGTTGGGGAGGGTGATGCCGAACATTGGAGGACCCAAATCCGAAAGGAGGAGGGTCTTACACGTTGTTGTATAGTCGATCGTCCTCTACACGGCACCAGTCTGGAGCGAGGCGGTAGAGATAACTGCCTATAGGAGTCTCATGACACGAGTAGACAGAACAAGTCTGTTGCGAGTGGCATGTGCCTACAGGACTGTGTCTGCGGCTGCCTTATGGACCATCACTGGATGTGTTCCGTTGCATGTTTTGGCGTTGGAAAGAAAAGAGCTTTATGAGAGAAGAGGTCCAAACCTTACTGTGGCCGAGAAAAGACAGGAAAGGGAAAGGTCAGTTGAAAGATGGCAAGAAGAATGGAACAACACGGAAGATGTGGCACAGTGGACGAAAATGCTGATCCCGAACATAAGAGATTGGGTGGACTGTGGCCACAGGCGACTGGATTATTTCCTGACGCAGGTGCTCACAGGACACGGGTGTTTTAGGGCGTACCTCTATAGGATCGGAAAGGCCGATACAGATGAATGCCTATACTGTGGATACTCGGACACTGTGACACATACGATGTTAGATTGCAGCAGATGGATAGTGGAAAGGAACAGAATGGAGAGAGAGACAGGTGTGAATTTTGTTACAGTGAGAAAAATGATGAGAGAATGATTGTTAAATTAGTTTGGACTAACATACACAGCTATATCCGTGCAGTGATCAAGAAAAAGGAAGAGGAAGAACGACTGCTAAACCAACGCTAAAGGTAAGAGTGAATGATGCTGAAAGGTGAAGGTGAAAGATGAAACTAGGAGCGATGAGTGTCTTCTACGCGCTACCTGGAATGAGACAGGGAACCTCCTTGCTGATGAATAGAGTGTGGATGTGTATGAATGGAGAATGAATGAATAAAGGTAGTGATTCGGAAGTGATGCCGTCCTTACAGCGGCCATTCCGCTTCCGGATCGCTGGATGACAGAGGAGGGTCTGGTTTAGCAGGTAGGCGTTCGGCGTAGACTCGGCGACGAGAGGGCATTTTAAATTACCTCGGGAACTATCGCCGGGAGTACGAAGAACGAATCCTGCACTAAAGTTAGTCAGGCGGCGTCCTGGACTGAGATGTGATACTTAAAGATATTTTCATTGATCATATATAAAGAAAATAAAGAAAATAGAAATTGAAAACAAAATATTAAGACAAGATACTGAAAGTGCAAAAGTAAATGCTAATTATGTCGTTTTATGTACTGATTTGCAACAAGTTGTAGAATTGTCTTGATCCAGGTCAAGAAAGAAAACTTGTACTTGGTCAGATAGATGTGTCGGCCAAAATAGCAATTGTAAAGTCATAACATTACTTCGACTACTACGGTTAGAAAAATACTTCACCACCTTTCTGCCCTGTGATAGAGACTTTGCCCTCATAGAACGCAAGTTTCAGTCGACAGATGTAATTGCAAAAGCTAGAGATAAAACCCATTTAAAGTTATCTACATGCATCAAACATTGTGTAAAAATTTAATCAACGCATAAAATGTAGTATGGAAAGATCCAAAGTGCAAAATAACTCAGTCAGTGTGGATACAAATTATCATCTTATTCTTTGAAGTCAACTAAAACGCCTATAACTGAAGTCACTCTTGTTGAACTTACAGAAGACTATGAAGGGTCACTACCAATTAAAAAAGAAGAACATACCAATTTATTAAATATTACCGAATATATTTCACTACAGTATGTAATCTACTATCAAAACCTTAAGAGTGAATATTATTTTGATATGTACGTCATATAAAACATGTTTATAAGTAATTTGTTAATAATATTTACGTTTCTTAATTTCACGTGTACTTCATTTTTTACTTCTAAAACAACGTTTTAATCGCCTTACTTCCCCACAACAACGTTTTAACCGATGGGGTTTTAACGTTTTGTTTTATTATTAAAATAGAGCATATATGTTCATAATTGCTTGTTTTGTATAGCCTAAGATTATTTCTGTTGATATTTATGTGATGCATTCTATAGTCTATCATATTACGCTCATATTTTTTTTTCAAAATAATCAATTATAAGGTGTTTTTTTCAATTTGTCGACAAAATGTGATTTGCTGTTTACAACGTTGTTCCAGCATAGCATTCAATTCCTGCTGTAAGTAACCTTTGAAATGATTTCAGTGTTTGTACTTCCACGTTTTTACGACATCGTGTGTGTATGCGACTTATTTAAATATCAATTGTCTTTACTACTGTAGACTCACGCATATACGTAACTATTTACAACCCGTCAAGTGAGCCGGGAGAACAATTTAAATAAAAAGCAAGTTCCTTATTGGTTTTCTACTTATAAAGTCGACTTTAGAGCCGACTTGTTATTCTAATTGCAAATCTTATTTGCTGATTTAATTGCCCCAACCTTGTGTTTTATTCTCTTCATGGGAGGAGTAGTACTCGAGGTACGTGGTCTGTAAATAACGATTTTGGACAATGAAATGGTGGGAAAAGTTAACTGCTTGTATGTTTCACACAAAAATGTTGTGATATTAGGGCGATAAGAGTTTGGGTCAGACTAAATTTATGGAGCAGTTTTAGTAAATAACGAAATGCATTAAAGATTATCAAACCAGAAAAAAATACTTATATTAAGCAGAGTATTGACAATAAAAATAATAAAAAAGAGCCGGTGAGCAATTGCAAAAATTGGTTGTTAATTTAAAAACTTATTTTTAGAATGAATTTCGCAATTTACAAAGTAGATAACACAATACTGCTTAAATTGAGGGAACCAGATCCTAATGAAGTCAGTCAAGACTATCTTACTTGCAATTCAGAATCAGGTAATTCCAAAAAAAAGTACCCCAAACATATCGTTTTTCTTCTTAGAGTGCTGTTTCCCTACAGAGGTTGGTTATGTTTATTTTTGAAGTTGCTGTTCTAAATAAATCAATCGATCTGCATGGATACTGTTACGTAAAAATATGAGTCATATTAAAAAACCTGTAAACATGTTTTTTATTCACTAATATGTTGTAGATTGTACGAGGTAATTCTGGCAGCTGGCAGAAAATTTACCTGAAAGAAAAGGTCGAAACGATGACCCGGATTGACCTTCTAGTATAAATCAGAGGGATTCTCCTGAATTCTAGGCCAGTTGTGTTTTCATATATAATAACGGATTTTTCATTGAAGGGGCCAGTTAATATCTGATGACCGCGCCCGCGATTTTAATTGTTACGCTCGGCTATATAAATTATGTATTATTCTTTAAATAAATTGATATAAATTATTGTGCTTTTTAATAAATTAAAATAAGAACCTTTTAATAAAGACATTATAAATTAAATAAAGACATAAATAAATTTCATTTCAATACGAATCACGTAAATTATTCAACCAAGAATTCTGCCTTCGGCCAATAGATCTTTGCCTGGATTAGAGGTTTCAAAATTTCATATTTACTGTCAATGTGCTTATTCTTAAATATGGATATTAGTTTTTTTCTGTCTTACTCTATCGAAAGCTTTTTCGTAGTCAATAAAGCACAAGTGTAGGTCAACGTTTACATCCCGACATCGCTGAATCAGTATGTTAATGGCAAATAGTCTTTCTCAAATACCCATTTCGTTTCGGAGCCCGAATCGCGCCTTACTAATATCCTCCTCTACTTTTCATAGATTTTCTTATATACTACTTTAAGCAATAGATTTAAAATATGACTCATGAGGCTCACTGATCGATATTCAGAGCACTTTTTTGCTGCTTGTTTTTTAGGGATGAATATAACCGCGTTACTCTTGCGGTATTAGTCCAGTATCGTACTGTAACGATTTTACTATCTTTATTTACAATCTTTTAATTTATTATTAAAATTATTAATTTATTTATTTATTTATTTTCACTATATAATTTATTACAGTCTTATACACTTATTCTATTTGACAAACAGAAACACAATATTAATTTATTTTACAGTTTACGCCATACAACAGTTTATTTTAAACTGAACTAAAAATCTAACTTCTTTGTGTTTATACGGTTTGGCATTGCATTGAAACGTGGCTGGAATTTTCTACCGATATCTCCACATAACGAGAACGTATCTCTTGGAACTTCATCGAAACCCTCCGGTTTCATATTCATTTCATTTTTTCGGTTCATTTTCTTGATATTTCGGCCAGTTTCTGGCGACCCTGCGTCTGCGTCCGATTGTTAGGTTGGGAGACAGTGGCGTAACAGTACACCATATTGAATAAATCTTCCAATACTTCCAAGTTATCGTGATATTCTGTCTAACGGAGTTAATTCTTGTATCTCCTTCAATTCACCTATTTCATCTTGGAGTTTTTTGCATATTAACATTTACAATATTTTTTAATTCGTTTTTTATTTCTTCGTTTTTTAGCATCCTTATCTTAATTTTTGGTTCTTGTCTTCTAAATTTAATTCTTTTAAATTTTATTTTCACGACAGCAACTAACGGATTGTGGTCTGAAACAAAGTATTGACAATTAACATATTATTTTCTTGGTATAAAAACATTCCCAAGGTTTTTTGTTTCATTATAGTAACGCAATATAAGTCTTTAAGAAGAAGAGAATTCGCCTTAAATTAGGTCTCTTCTACTTTTTTTTCCAAAGAGTTGTCTTGGGGTTAACAAATTATCATATCTTAGCAAAAAATGGACCGATAAGATTTTACAAAATCTCCTTTTGTTGGGGATGCAATGGGCTTCAATCTAATATATGAAAAATTATTATACAAGCATTTTTACAAAAAATATGACCATTTTAAGAAAGAACCGTTTTTCAACTTTGGGCGCTGATTATTCAATGACAATTAATCGAAATTAAACGTTTAAAAGATCAAATTAAAGCTTATCCATGTACTTTTATGATTGTATGACTATATTTATAAAGTCACGTACAGACTTCGCAAAAATCTGAATCAAACAATGCATGTGTCACCCCTTCAAAGTTCATAAATAAATAATATCCAAAAATTTGCTGTTGCACGGATTGGGGAGTTGTTCCTCACATCACCCTTTATAACACAAACTAACTTTCAAAAATTTACTAATTAATCAGTAACATCCTTTTGTGAGATCCCGCAAGGGATTGTGAGTGCATTCTTGTCACCTACTATAGTTAAATTACAACGATTATGAAGGCTAAAAGTGCCATAAGTTCCAAGTATCAAAGTATAGTTTTATGTAGCATTGTACAGATATTATTACACTTATAAGGACGTCGATATTTCTCAATGGTGTCAATATTTCTTGTAAACATTAGAATCCATGGCATTCCTCATTTGACTATTAAATTTTTACTATAGAAACAGTAGTTTTAGTGATGTAATAACTCAAAATATTATGATTTGTCAATAAAAGCAAACAGAATGTTACCCATACAGATGTTATTCACACTTAGGTGCAAAATTACGAGAAGAACAAACCGCAAATACGGGTTTTCAATAATAATGATATTTCTGAAAGGTGTTACCGCTATAAAAAAAAACAACGATTTGTTCTGTACATTTTATTATGATGAGCAATATATATTTTTAATGGGTACAAAAATTGCGTTAGATGCTTAAGATACACACCTAGTATTATGTTAAAGGTCTTTTACAAATATCTCTTTGGAAATAAACAGTTTATTTATTACTTGAAGTTTGTTGTATAATTTTATTATTTATTTTATCTTCTTTATGCTTCCTTATGTGTTCGATTATATTTATACCTGAGGCGTCAAAAAAAAAACAGTAAGGTGTAATTTCGTGGATGACTTAAGAATGTCGTTTTGTCAATAACCTTCTGTGATTCTCGAATCACAGAAAGCGATCGATATCTCGAAAAGGTGCGAATATGGCGCCATAGAGAACATGGAACATATAATGACCTGCACAAACTTATTTAGTTTGTGTAGGTCAACTGCGACCTTGATGACTTATGGCTTAACAAGCGGAAAGCTATAGATATAGCCCAATACTTGGCCGAAAATCTTGAAATTCGGGAAACGATGTAATAAAGTAAAGTTGTAACGCTTAAAAGCCCTTTAATTTTTTAAATTTAATTTAATTCAGAAAGCAGTAAATTTTATGAGACCCTGTATGAATAAGATTTTAAACTACGCATTACGAATCTCCGAAGAAAACATTGTATTGTTTATCTTTAAACTACTTGGAGTATAACGCTTCCTCTTGGAATTTTGTGGCTGAGTGTCGTTTGGTTTTCCGATAAAGTCCATCAGACAAGTTTTTAGGAAACACATTCAGAAGAAAACATGGGCAGACTTATTTCGATCCCTATTTGCTAAAGGTGACGATAATGAACTACCAACACCAGAGGTGACGACAAACACAAATATAAATATTGAGGAGAAAGAGGTAAGAGAATCATTAAGGAATTTAAACAATAGAAAATCACCAGGAGAGTCATTAGAATACAAAAAAATGGCAAAACTATGTTTCGTGGACCTTAACAAGACATTTGACCGGGTCAATGTAAAAGACCTTATCCACTTAATGTACGCAGAGAGATACCTCTAGGAATAATCAAAATGATCGAAAATATCTACCAAAACAATACAATAAAAGTCAAAAGTAGAACAAAAAGAACTAACTGACCCTATTGAAGCTGGCAATGGAATAAGACAGGGAAATTCCCTGGGTCGTCTATTGTTCAACCTAATTATGGATAATATAATAAAAAAAGTAAGACCTAAAAAAGATACCAAATAGAAGAAAATCAACTATAATCTGCTATGCAGATGACGTGATACTACTCTCTCAAAGTGAAGATGATTTACAACATATGCTGCATCAATTTAATATAACCGCCAAAAAATTTAACACGTTAATTTCCCCAAAAAAGACAAAATGCATGGTTATGACAGCAAATTTACTAACTTGTAAATTGGAGAAGGAAGGTCAGATAATAGAACATTATCTACCTACGGAAAGATCGCAACAGAAGTGGAAAATCAAGTCAATAGAGCAAACAGAGCCGCAGGTTGCCTGAATAAAACAATATAGAGAAATAAAAATATCGGGAAAGAAATGAAAGGCAGAATTTTACAAAACAGTCATCAGACCAATAATGACATACGCGGCAGAAACACTACCTGACACAGAGGGGAGAAAAAGGATGTTAGAAACAGCAGAGAAAAGCTGCACTTAAAAATTATGGTAACATTATATTGGACAGAGCTAGAAGTGCAGATATACGATGTAGATGCAAGGTGGAGAACATCAAGGACTGGGTAAGAAATAGAAGAGTAGAATGGAACGATCATATAAATCGAATGACAACAAATATAGTGGTAAAGACGGCAAGAGACGGTTCCCCAATAGAAAGACGATTTGTAGGAAGACCATGAAAGAATGGAACGACAACTCTCTGGAGGAACATTGAAAAACAGTCATACTTACATAAAAAGAAGCAGAAAAAGAAGATGTAAGTTGTTTTTTAAATCTTTGTTTAGATCTTATCATATCAGTCTTTTAGTGTAAAAGAAACACTAATAGTCCTCTTTTTTTATCTCATTTCAGAAGAAGAAAATAGACATCTTTGAATTTTTCACTGTTTTCTAATTGAAATTCCCTTTTGATGGATGTAAGACATGGATATAATTAATATTCTCATGGATAGCCGGATGTTTTAAAAAACATTTCTGAGCCTTTTATCCCAAAAATGGATCATCTTTGCATTAGGAATGTATAACGATAAGTATTCGTCTATTTACCATCCAGCGAACAACCGCCCTAAGAAACAAAGTTTCAACAAGCTCTTTTAATACATTTTTCACAAAAAGTAACTTTTTAAATTCTTTTCAATATTGTGAAAAAAATACGCATCCTAGATAAAAGCGTTCAACAGACGACTTTCTTGAAATTACTTTCTCTTTAAAATGAGATTTTCTAAATTAAAGAATGTTTATAAATAAAAAAGTTATTGCAAATTAAACTCGAAAGTAAGCATGTTTTTCAATTGTTTATAATTATTAAAATAAACAATAAAAACATTTAAAGCATATTTCCTAATGTGAGTTTTTATGTAGTTATTACATTTGCGAAAGATGGGCTTAATCTGAGTTTATCTCAGTTCAATGGCTGTAAAGGTGCTTTGTCAATACTTAGAATGAGATTTTTTGGTCTGATTCTCTTTCTAAGGTTCCACTGTGAGAGATAATTTTAAATAGGACCTTATGGCAAGTGATACCTCGTTTGGAAGTACCTATTCAACCATACTAATTTTATTTGAGTTTAAGCTCATTTTGATGAATAAATTAAATAAGTACTAAAATTGTAGTTTCGCATTTAATTAATAAATATGAAAACCTCCGCCCTTGGTTACTTGTCAAAAAGTTGACGTTTTTCAATTCTCTAATTGATTTTACGTCAACGTCAACTTTTTTGACAATTAACCAGAGGCGAACGTTAGAATATTTATTGATTTTGACGAATAAATTAAATATATACTAAAATTTTAGTTTGGCATTTAATTAATAAAAATTCTAACGTACGCCTTTAGTTATTTGCCAAAAAAGTTGACGTTTGTCAATTCTCCAGTTGTTTTTAGTTTGCAAAAGCGTTTATAGCTCAATATTTAGTTTCTGTTTCTGCTTAGTTTAGTGAATTCAAGTTTATTCAAGTTGTTTTTAGTTAGTTGTTCTTAGTTAATATTATATAATATATAATGTCGGTTTACAACGTTCTTCGACGTCTTCCGATTTCCAATCTCCATCTCATTCTATCGTTCCATAGATCGTCCTCCAGTTCTCTTTCTTTGATTTCTTTATCAACTCCTTCTCTCCAACTTCTTCTAGGCCTTCCTGGTCTCCGCCTACCTCTTGGTTGCCATTCAAGGATTTGTCTTGGTATTCTTGTTTTTAGTTAATATTTAGTTTAATTATTGTTTAACGAGACGTTTAAATTTTTACAAAGGCAGAATGGCACGTATGTACCAACAAAGTAGCAGCTGGTGTTAATAATTGGTGAATGTGGAAATAATTTCCATGCAGCGGAACGTCTTTTTAATGAGAGGTACCCCGATCGCCCTACATCGAGAGCTTATTTAAGGAGGCTTCTTTGGAAGTTTAAACAAACAGGTACTGTTCAGGATGTCAAATGATCTGGCCGACCAACAATAGTGATGACAAAAAAATTGACAATTTCAGAAATTACCATTTCTGAAATTGGGTGAACCCTACTTCTTCTACAGCCCAAGTTGCATCTATATATGGAATCAGTCAAAAGACAGCACACCGAGTGTTGGCTGAAAACAAATTTTAACCATACTTAAAAATTTTGCTCCAACTTTCAGATGATGACCCCGACCGAAGACTAGAATTCTGTGAAAATATGTCCAATAAAATTAACCAACACCCGATTACATAAAAAATACTAACTTAACCGGTGAAGTATATTTGGAGATGTTACAAAATGCAATTGAACCGTTAATACTTGAAATTCTGGAGGATAATCCAGACGAATTCAGCAACTTGGAAATAATGTTTCAACAATATGGTGACCCTGCATACCATTTTGGTGCAGCAAGACGTTAGCTAGATGAGGAATATCGTGGTAGATGGATTGGACGACGAGATAGAATGGCCAGCTCGGTCACCGAACCTCACACCATTAGATTTTTTTCTGTGAGGATACTTGAAATCTAAATTGTTGAAGAATGTAGGGCAATTTCCCCTGACGCATTTGAACGAGTTTAGAGAATGGCAAGAGTTTAGAAATAGGATCCATCACTGTCAGGAAGTAGATGGAGCCACATTTTGAACACTTCCTATAAGAACTGGTTGTTAAATATTTATTAATTAAATGAGAAGCTACAATTTTAGTATTTATTTAATCTATTCATCAAAATAGGCTTAAACTCAAACAAAATTATTATAACTAAATAGGTATTTTCAATAACGACTCTGAGCAACGCGATTCAAACACTCCATCGTTTGATATGCTACAATCATTGGCCTTTCAAATTACATTGTGACAACAATAAATTTAAATCATTTTTGCAATTTACGCATCAGTGAAATATTTCTGTGACTTCCCTCGTATAAAATAAATATTTGTCTGGCGATTTCCTTTAGCTTCTCTTAATTGACCTTTGTGAACCGAGATACCAAATGCATTTAGAGTTTTTTTTTTGGTCTGGAGGTTTTTCTGAAGCTTATGTTTTGATCTGAATATCATTTTGTTAACAACCGTTTAACCTTTTGATTATTTATAGAAAATGTGCAATTTAAGAAAAAATGTTTAGAAATGTGTCAGACGTTTATACAGCGCGGAGATGCAATCATAAACATTTTAATTACAAGATAACACAAATACATTTAACGGAAATAAGATGATGGTTGAGATAAATCGGTGCAGATGGGATTTCACTTGAATTCCTTTTTTGTACAAAATTTAACGACTTGGTTTATTTGAATTTCCTTCAAGGAACGGCAAGAGATTTAAGAAAGCATAATTCCTTGATAATTATCATTAAATTATTTGAGATGTGTATATGTAGAGATACTAAGATACTTACTATCTCTTAGGTAGTAAGTGCTAAAAATTCTGTTTGTTAACTGGCCGACTAATAATTCGATGTAATGTTGTCACGTTGACATTTTTGGCGAGCTCGGCGGATATTTCTACCATTTGATTATGTATATCTTGATATTTTGACAACTCTGGTCTCTTCCATTGTAGTTACGTTATTATTCCATTCATTGCATACACCCATACGCTCCAAAACAGTCATTCAATAAAAAATTTTCACTACATGCTTTGCAAGATCTTTTTACTCTATTGGAATGCTTCATAGCAAACGTTCTTTCATTTCTTTTGCTAACCCCAATGTGTCAACCCCCATCCTTTTTTGTACTAGAAGCCCGTAATTTTAAATAGAGAATAGACCGTGTGTGGCACATCATTAGACCATGTATTTCCCTGGTGAATACAAGCATCCATGAGTTTTCTTTTCATATTGACTCTGCTTTTGTGAAAAAGTATCAACCAATTGAAAGTGTTACAGCTCTTAAAAACTAAACGTAACGTCAAAACCCATTACGTCAAAAACTACATTAAAACGAAATTGGCGACATTAATAGAAAACTTTATTTAATTTAGTGTTCAAAATGATATCCACCATATTGTACCGTGGATTTTCTTCAAACGCTGGATCACGAACTCAAAAATTTTATTAAAATGTAAAAATACAGAACGAACTAACTAACCAAGAAGTAAAAATAACAATTTGACAAACATCGCGACCCCGAACTGTCCACTCCGGTTCCATTTACAGCCACCGAAACGAAACACACCGACTGGTTTGAACTGCGACTGGAGGACATGGGCAATACTGAACAAAATGGATCGGGCGTAACCTCTGTGAAGACCAATAGAGCAAGATGGGACCAGCTCGAGTCACCTGCTCCAGTGCAACCAATACCGGTGTCTATATAAGATGGACGACCTGTGGAAGGTCAACACCAAGGCAATAAACTGCACCCGAACTGGGCCGAGCACCTGAAATGATCACGCTTGGACACGAAAAAGTAAAGTAAATATACCTACAACCAATAGGAATCGATTTTTCTCCTCCTTGCCAGATTCGATATCAGTGTCGAAAGATGGCGTCTATTCGCGTATATTATAGAAAAATGTCATCCCATGATATTGGTTTAAGGGTGATTACCAATAGCGGTCGACTTTGGCCAGACAAGCGATTCCTATTAACTGGAGAACAGTTGTCACTCGGTTGTCAGTCGTAACAATATTTTTGAATAACAATAAGAATCCCATATCGGAGTAAAATCCTGTCGTAGTGCAGTCTCAGGACAGTAAATTCAGATCAGTGGTGGTACTTCACCGAATCAGTCAATATTTTTTGTTCTAACAATGCCAAATTAATTTAATGATAGTATTTTGCTATTTTTAGAGCAAACACTCAAGAGTTTTCCGTTAATGGATATTATGATAGGTTTTGTTAGGATGATATTCTAATATTTTAGTGATTTCTTATCATTTTACGTCGGTGTAAATTTATGTACTACGCTGACAACCCTCGTATCTTAGTACATAAAGGTCAATCATAATTAAACCCAATTGTAGACGCTGTTATTTGAAAAACAAAGACACGCTCCATTTATATTTGTTTTGATCGAGATACTTAATCAAATTTGTAGGAACCATTTGTCCTAATTGTTTCTTTTGATTGTGGAATATACCTATTCTATATCTATAATGAGTCATCAATTAATTGGTTTTTGGTGTACATCGGAAATCTATATTTTTTATAATAAATGATATCAAAATTGCTAAACAAATTTCAAGTGATGTTAAGTAACACACTTATTGTCAATATTGTTCTAAAGCTATTTTCTTGAGGCATCTTATAGTAATTACTGTTTTAATGGGAATAGACCACAAAACGTATAAAAAATGGGAAGGTCATGGGACCAGATGAAATACCTACAGAAATCTTTAGAATATTAACAAAAAATCATATGTGCACACTAATAGAATTATTTAATCATATTTATTATACGGGAGAGATTCCGAAAGAATGGTTAATATCAATATTTATTCCAATACCCAAAAAATCAAACACAATGACGTGTGAAGAGCACAGGACAATTAGCTTGATGAACCATAATTCTAAAAGTGTTCTTACGAGTGATACACGAACGTATCTATAAAAAGCTAGATGATAGAATAGCTGAAAACCAATTGGGATTCAGAAAAGGCTTTGGCACCAGAGAAGCATTATTTACTGTACAAACACTAATCGAACGATGTCGAGATGCCAATTGCGACGTATTCATATGTCTAGTCGACTTTGAAAAATCTTTCGACAAAGTACAAAACCGAAGAATGGCAAACATACTGCAGAACACAGAATTAGATGACGAAGACGTGAGAATCATTGCCAATCTATACCGATATCAGAAAGCCATAATACGAATAGACCAACAAAAATCGAAAGAAATACCTATAAATCGTGGAGTAAGACAAGGATGTGTGCTTTCCCCTTTACTTTTTAATATGTATTCAGAAGAATTGTTTCAAGAGGCATTAGAAAACGTAAACGAAGGCATATTTATTAACGGAGCACTTCTGAATAATCTTGGATACGCAGATGACACAATACCCCTTGCGGACAGCAGAGGGCTACAGATCTTGGTTGATCGCATTACCCAATACTGCGAAAGGTATGGAATGGCACTGAATACAAATAAAACAAAAATCATGGTGGTGAGCAAGAAAAAGATTGAAGAAGACATTGTTTATGCTAAAGGAAAACTTTTAGGCAGGGTGCACAGTACTTAGGTTGCGAACTAAATGAAGAATGGGATAGAAGTATTGAGATAGCTAAAAGTGCTTTTAATAAGATGAAAGCAATATTATGCAATGGAAAACTCAACATCGAAATTAGAACTAGAGTATTGAGATGCTACTTGTTCTCTGTCCTGTTGTATGGAGTTGAGGCCTGGACAATTACAGAGACGACAGAGAAAAAATTCATTAGCTTTGAAATGTGGTGTTATCGAAGAATGTGGAAAATATCTTGGACACAACACATAACAAATGCGGAAACGCTACGAAGAATGAAAAAAGATAAAGAAATACTCAACATTATAAAGAAAAGAAAAATGAGCTACTTTGGTCACATACTAAGAAACGAGAAATACGAATTGATGAGGCTGGTCATACAAGGGAAGGTGGAAGGGAAAAGAGGACCGCGGAGAAGATGCACGTTCTGGCTGAAGAATCTGAGGCAATGGAGTGGGAAAACGTCAATAGAACTTTTCATAACGGCTGCAGATAGAATCAAATGGGCCATGCTCCAATGGGCCAATGTCCTTAGGGATAGGGCACGTTAAGAAGAAGTTTATTGACTCTTGCGTTATCCATTCTTGTTTTTTGTTGTTTTTCGTAAACCCGATGTTGTCTTCTTGTATCTTTGTTATTTTCGCTTGTAGAGCAGTCCACGTAACTTCAAGGTCTGCCTGTACCAAGTTCTCTAGCGTTTTTATTTCTTTCTCAACCTTGATACTTATTTCATTTTTCTTTTCAGGATTCTTCAGTTGTGAGATGTCTATTTTTCTTGACACTTTTTCCCTTTTAACTTTAAGAAACTTTTTAGTCTAAAATACATTATAACTGGAATATGAATGTCAGCTCCAGGATATGTTTTAATAGATTTTATGTACTTCTTGAAGTTGGTATCGAACAAAATGAAGTGAATTTGATTTCTAACAATTGTATCTTTTCTGTCTGCAGGTGATTTCCAAGAGTACAGCTTTATAGGATGTTGTTTGAAGAAGGTGTTGGCTACTAACAGGTTGTTCTCTAGGCATAATTGTACCGGTCTATCTCCCATATTGTTTGTGGTACCGAGACCGTATGCTCCTATGTTGTCTCCTTCGGCACCACGACCAATTTTGGCGTTTAAGTCACCCATAATCATCGTTCTCTGTTTATCATCGGTTTAGTATTAACTCCTTACTATTAACTAGTGAATTAATTATTCAGAAAATCTTTAAATAAAGTAAGAACTGGATTAAATAATTGATTTTCCAATCTCTGACAGCAAAAGGAAATTTAAAAATCAAGAAAATATCAAAGTAACTTGTCAAATTTTTATTTGTATAGTAAATGCAATAATACCAACTGTCCACAAAAATACTTATCTGCATGAGCTTCAGATGCATGAGCTTCAGATGATGCCATAAATTAAGCAAACATTCTTCTTTTTTCATACGATAACTTACATGTGGACATGTTTTTATAAACAATAAAAATTTTAAACTCAATTTCCGAATAATCTCTTCGTTTCACAACACTAAAATTAGTCTAAATATTTATGTTTCCTGTTCAATCCGTACAAAGTCATATAAACCAAATCGAGAACTTTAATTTCCAGACTTATGGAACCATTAAATAGTTAAAACACGATCTCTAAACTCCTAATTAGCTCATTTCACCCACTTTTCCTCTTCCAATGTCAAATTTCACGTGTAGCGGATATGAAGGGCTTTGAATTAGAATTTAAAACCTGATAAGCTGGATCTTAGGAGCTTTGTACATGCGAGTTTTATTGATTTTTTAAGCAGATGCACTCTGAACCAGCTAGGGGTCACTGTTCAAGGTAGACAGGTTATATCTAAGGGGTGAATAATGTATTGAGAGTATATACTAGGGGTTCTTAGCTTCTCGCCTTTGTACGTATTTGAAAGAAATAACGCAACGTACTAACGGTATGTCGGTAACAAAAACTATATTTACAACAAATGATGAATTAATTGATGGATTCGACCGTTACTTGATGGAAATTCATTTTATGTAACATTAAAACACTGAAAACTTTGTTTTCAAAACTTCCACAAAATGTATTTTAAATTCTTATCACTACAGCTGTTTCGGCTGATTGCCTTTCTCAAGTGATCTGTTTTTGGCATGGGTTTACACTTTATAGTCTCTAATGAAATAGGTTGAGGAGGGGAGAACTGTTTGTCTCAAGCTGGTCATTCAGAATTATATCTGTGTTTTTTAATTTGTTGATTTCCATAGATTCTAACAAAGATAGCTTAAGGCCTTTATTTTGAATGTGAAGAATTTTAAATTCGTCATTAAAAGAATGATTATGATCTAGAAGGTGAAGTGCGTATGTAGAATCTGTTTTTCTATTATTGAAAGCCCTTTTATGTTCTGCTATTCGTTATTAAAATTTCTACCAGTTTGGCCAATGTAAGTTTTTGGGCAGTCGCCACATTTAAGTTTGTACACACCACTGTGTAAGTGTTTTTTATGTTGGCTCTTGTTTTTAATATATTTGCCTAGGTTGTTATTTGTTCTGAAAGCTGGTGTTATTCCTTTCTTTTTTGTGTGTAAGTGTAAGAAAGAAAAAATGTCTTATTGGTGGTGCGAAGAGATCGCTAGTAAGGGGGAAGGCCCTCAGAAGACAGGCCACGAGGGCAATAGCAAGAGGAGAAATAATCGAAGCTAGTAGACTGGATATGGTATATAATGCGCGAAAAAAGGAACTGAACAGAACCGATCCCAGAAGAGATATTGGAGAGAACAGTATGACAAGCTGGATGAGGATTTGGATTTGAGCCAGAGGTACAAAATTGACATGAAGCAGTTCAAGGAATATCCTTTGTATTAGATGCCACTGGACAAGAAGCTTGACATTACCGGAGATTTTTTCCACCCACGGCTAGCATTTGGAACATATTATGTGGCTTTTGGTAAACAAGAATGTACTGCTTGGGACATCGCGATTTCCGGCGAATTGGAAGATCTCGAGACTCCTACTACACCCAACAGATAAAGACAAGTATGGATCTGTTTGTCTTCATTCTTACATTGGTAAATTATAAGAGAGGACACTAAGAGAGCAAATCGACATAGTCATTGAAGAGTCAGGAAGTTTGTCATCTAGGCAGTACGGTTTCAGAAATAACAAGAGCACGGTTGATATGATGACGGCGGTCTTGTATGAGTTGTGCAAGTGACCAGAATTAGGCGATCCTACTATTGTTTGAGGTTCGGAATGCTTTCTTCAATACCTTAAAGTGGAAAATAATTAAGACTTAACGAGAGGGATTGTGTTTAGTTTACTTGATGAATGTAGATCGGCTTATAACGAGGTAATTAGTCTGCCATTTCAGTTCTCGTTATAGAGGGAGTCTACTGTATTAATGAAACCCGTATGTAGTTATGAGACTCAGTTATACAGATTAGCATCCGTATTCAAAATATACATTTTAGAACGCTTTCAATCTAAGGTATTGCGACTGATGACCAACGTTCCAATATTTGTTCCAAACTTAATCATTACACGTACCTCCACATAAACTTTGTTAAATCATAAATAAAAAACTATTATGTGAAATATAGCCAAAGTTTATAGACTCACCCAAACAAACTGGCTCGTAGACTTAGTTCGAGACCTAACTTGATACTCAGACTAACACGGTATTTACCGAGCGACTTAAAAAATTAAATTTGAATGTGTTGTGTAAACTCAGCCTTCCGCTGGTAATTTAGATAAGAAACTACCACTGGATATTTTCTTGAAGTACCAAATTGTATTCAAACCATTTGCTTATTGTTATATGTTTCAACATATTGCCAATGAAAAGGAACGAAAAAAACATGTTGGGTTATTGAATTCATATCATATCCATTCGTAAATAATTTTTAAAAATTTGAAAGAATAGTACAATGTTTTTAAACATTTAGTATAGGTACTATTAAATCGATAGTTTTATTCTGCTTAACATAATGATGTTTTATCTAAATTTACCGTAACAAATTTTAGCATCGTAAAGAACTAACAAGCGCCTCTCAGTTGTTTAGACGCTCTCTCACAAGAATTCTCACATCCTCTTATAACTCATTCATTTTTTTAAGACCGACTGGTTATTGTTACAAACGTAGTCTGATCAGTATCAGTAGGCCATGGTAATAACCTCTAATGAACCAATTTTGCATTCTACTTGATAGTCTCGAACCAAAATAAAATTTTGCGGATGTTTGAATATAATTTGATTAAATATAATTATTTATAATAACAAAAATTATGCACACTAATTAGTATTAGTTGTATTAGTACAGTTTTCTACATTTTCTTCGTGTGTTTGTAAAAACTTCTACTTCACTTCACAACAAAGGGAGTGAACGTACAGAGAAGAAAATATTCTTTTCAAATTGTATAAATACAAGAGAAGAAAGTCTTTCCATACATTTCTTTACCACTTCCCTCCATTGATTTATGTCCAATGCTTTTTCTTTCCAATTCTTAATAGGACTTTTTTGTAAGTCTTTACTTTTTTTTTTAATTTTCCTACTAAAGATCTTGAAATTATTTTCACGTTGCAAAAATTGGCGTTATGTGCGTAGCGAAGTCATTTGATAACACATCATTGGAGACTATTGACACTACCGTAACAGAAAAAGGTATATCACACAAAGGATTTTAAGGGAATGAAATCCATGCTTCAATATAAGTACCTACGTGAGAGATAAGATACTGGACGGTATCAAGACGGAACGCATGAGGTCGATCCTCGGCACCGACAAAGAAATTTTCAATATGAAAATTATACGAGCCGTTACCGTGCTTCGGAGGGCGCATAAAGCCGTTGGTCCCGGTTACTTAAATAGTCATTAAGTCATGTAAGGTGCGCGTATGTAACTGAAAACACCAGACCTTAGTCAGAAGGTCACAAGAATGTTACTTTTTTTACTTTACTAAAAGAACAATAAAAGGTTACCCTCAAGGAAGAGTCGTACCACCTCTACTGTGGTTGATATGAGGTTGAAGATATTTTAATTAAGCTCAAAAGAGAAGGGTTTCGTGCTTTGAACTATGCAGAAGATCTAGTTATAGTGGATAGATGTAATCACTTTGCTATTATTTGCTCGGGAATCACTTTAAAGGAAACTTAAACATAGTAACTACATTGCTACATGGTGTTTGAAAGAACGAGTTAAATCGATGAATCGATATCTCCTAATAAAATGACTACCTGACTGGACATTTAGATATTTAAGGGTTGGAACTGCGGAACCTATGAAGACGCCTACAGACATTATGTCTGCAAAACAAGATCTAGAATCCAAAGTAAATATTATCATAAACGAGTGTGAGTCAACATACTACAAAATCGCACAATCACAAAAGGGTACCCTCATATTTTATACTAATAGGTAAAAAATAGAAGAGGACGTTGCTTTTCGTAACACCAAATGATCAACAGCTCTTGGAAGTTCACCTACAATATTTCAAGCAGAACTGCTATTGTATATAAATGTGAAAAGGTCTACGAGCCCTATCTAGATCTACCTCTTTAAAATCAACAACTATCCATACCTTTGTAATCTACTATATTTAAAATGCGCATATCATCAGCAAAAACAGCAACTAGATTATTATCAAATTGTAGAGTAAATCAAGAGCTGAACCCAGAACAATACCTCGGAAACTTCCCTGTTTGTTTCTTTAAGATTATAGTACGCAGTATTGTGTTTGATCACAAGATATTAGTTTAACAAGTATAATTTTATATTGTAAATTGTTGTTTTAAATTAATAATATGTAATTTTGAGTAGTCTCGAGAAGCTCCAGAATGTAACGATCAGGTCCTAAAAGCAACGCGGCAGGAATTAAACCGAATACATATAAAGAAAATAAAATAGATGTGTATATAAGCAAAAACTCAACGACTTTAGAAGACTGAGTTGTAAACAATCGGCAAGTAGAATAGTAATGACCAGTATAAATGTACAAAAGTCTGGTAACAATGATTAAAGCAAACTAGGACAATACGGAAACAAGAAAAAATATTTAGAAAACGAGGTCCAGAAAGAAGAAGAACATCTTGGTTAAAGAACCTCAGAATCTGGTTCAATACAAGATCTGTGGAGCTTTTCCGCGCTGCTGCAGCTAAGATAAAGATTGCCATGATAATCGCCAACATTCGTAACGGATAGGCACATCAAGAAGAAAGAAGGACGAAGGAAATCAGGAAGAGAACAGAATAAACTCTTTTGGACGTATCATAATGGTCTTTTGCAGAGATATCAGTATACAGTAGATATTCACACATACAGAAGGTTAGATATTCTCTGAAACCATACCCAAAAACTAAAAGTCTTTGAAATTCTGGGATAACGATTGTGACATAAGGACACACAGATACGTTAGAAATTCAAATTGATTTTACATGTGTTCGGTTTGAATAAAATAAATATTTACTGTTTCTGACCTTGCAAGTCGCGTATTTAAAAGTGCAGAAAGCCAATAGACACAAGTTTATATATTTCAATTGGAGGGTAAGTATTGCTGACGCCTTTCGTAGTGTAAGTCGCCACCCAACCTGGGTCAATTGTATGTGCGTCGAGTCGTTGCGCATCGAAAAAGTACAATACGTCTTTCTTTTGGGGATGTCATCATCAAAATTTAGTTGGACTAATGTAGCGGGAACCCACCCCACGATGAATAGTATGTATATCTTGCACCGACCGTGCTATACAAAAGTGCAGACTTGAACATTTTGGATATTTCATGCATAACAATAAATATGTTATTTCAAAATGCACAAAAAGTCAAAATGCATGACAGTAGAGGCCCAGGTCGCAGAAGAATATACTGGTTGATGACCAAGACAGAACAAATTTATAATAGCAAGGCGCTTGAAGAAAAATTATATGATTTATAATATCAGTCAGATCTTATTAAAAGATAGATAGATATTAAAAGATCTGTTCTAGGTTGGGAAATATGGAACATCGTTTTTTTTTGTATTAGGGAATCTGAAGAATATATTGAAATATAAAAATTGTTTTACCTTACGAAGTTTATTTTTTTATCATCAGGTAGACAATTTATGGCTTTACCTCGTACTATTCAGTTATGTAATTATAATTGCTAAATATTCAGTGAAAGCATCAACGCAACATCCATTATCTTATCAACAAATTACCCAGTCGTGTGCTAATAGTATTTTCGGATCTATTTTCAGCAAAAATTTCCCGGTTCAATAGAATTCCGAACAAACAATCTACCGCTTGTTGAACACTTGACCGAGACTAACATACTAGACGACGGCGGCAGTTGGCAAAAAGTTGGGATATCCGGAACAATATTTATTTTTGGTTGAACTTCGACGGCTTTTCATACTCCTGCCAATGTATGATCATTACAGATGTCAACGACATATTGCATAAATATCTGTGCTACGAGGGAAAGCGCTCAAGGAAATTTTATATAAGATTCAAAGCTGTGGTATACTTTGTGATGTATTTTTGTAAAAAAGCAAATCCAAAAACAGAAAGTAATTAACAAACGTTGAAATATTAAGGAATTTTATCATAAAATATGACAAAAGAAATTACATACAAATCATAGTGACTTGAAACAGAAGTTTCTGAAATGGTATATAGGAAGAAAAATATATTAACACTTTCGTTCACCGTGTCCTCAATTGAGGACAGCCTATTCTATAATTTTTTTTGAGTAGCTCCATGTGATTTTACCCTTGTAACACATAGTTCCCAATATAACGGCTTTTAAACAAAATATTTCATTTGTTGAAATATAGCTTTCTATAGTTACTTATGACTGGTATAGACAGTGCCAATTTGAGTTTCTTTCGTTATATTCTAATCGTTATAAATGTGAATAATCGGTAATGTATGTGTCGCATGGTGTTAATAAATATAGTACAATTTGTTAAAAACTATTGTTAATAGCGGTTTTACTTAAAATTAGCTACCACGGATTTTCTGAAAAGCGTGTACTCATTTGTGGACGTTGTGAGTCAACGGAAAAATTATTTTTAGGTAAATATAACCTCATTTTGTGTTGCGTAGAGTAAAAAATTTAAATATTTTGGAATCACACTAGAAAAATGAGTTCAAGACCGTTAACCGACGAGGAACTCTTGCCATCGAAGAAGGCTGATATGATATTGAATATATGAGTGACGAATCCGAAGATGCTGATTGAGAAGAACAAGACAATTAACGTAATAATGTTGAGGCGCAGCTTACAGAACTGGAATTGCAAGATTGTGCTGAAAAGCAGGCAGCTGAAGCATCTGAAGCAATAGAGCTTGTGTAAGTAAATTGAAGAGAATAAATGACTTTATGAAAAATAATGATCTAACAAAAAAAAAGATATCAAGTGGAGAAAGAACATGACATACTTAACCCCAGATATACATTGGCATGAGGAAGCCACCTTTATGGCATGAGAAAGCATACATTTACGTTTCTGGTACAGCTAGAGTGATAGCTTCCAGAAGTCACCAGATAGATTTTGTCAGATAGCGACATGATCAAGAAAGGTAGAGGATCATGCCAAGAATTAATCAGTGGTGACAAAGAGGTCATTATGATAAAATGCTTTGAGCATAAACCCGTTACAATGGCATCCAATTATAGGGGCATTGGCAAAAAGATCAATGCTCACGGTGGAACAAAATCCACAAAGAATATGTGCAAGAACAACGACCTGAGGTTATCAAAACCTACAATACACACGTGTGAGGCGGAAATAAGTTAGATTACCTTATAACACTGTATAGAAGTTCTATTAGAACAATGAAATTGACGCTAAAAATGTTTCCCCGTGCAATTGATTTATCATGTGCCAACGCTTGGCTAAAGAATAAAAAAGGCAACATTTTTTAAGCACCACAATACGCAATATTGTATGTAATATAAAAGTTATAAGTTTATTTTTAAATGAGTTATTAATATTTATAAAAAAACCGAAATTTTTTACTTATTTTGCAACTTTCTAAGCAACAAATAAGGACAGGAACATTTAAGAAACGACATTTTGAAGGTTTTTATATGACATAAGTTTCTTACTCATCTCAAATGCTGAGATGTGTATATTTGCAGACGATATAGTATTAATTGCGGAAACTGCAGAAAAACTGAAATACAACTTAGAGAAATGGAACCTAGAAGCAAGCAAATACAACTTAAACGTAAACAAAGAGAAGACTCAAATAATGAAAATATCAAGGAAACAAGGGACGGAAGATCAAATAGAAGTAATGATAGACCAACAAAAAATAATACAGACAAATTCATACAAATACTTAGGAACAGTAATCAACAACAAAGGAGATATCGAGGGTGATCTTAACAACAGAATGGAAAACACAGGAAAACTATTCCAAGCACTAAATAGAGGATTCCTTAATAACAAAGAAATATCAACAAAGACCAAGATGACAGTATACAAAACAATATATAGACCTACAGTGACATATGGAGCAGAAAATTGGATATTAAACAAAAGACATCAGAGCAGAATTCAGGCAGCAGAGATGAAATACCTCAGAAGAACGATAGGAGTTAAAAGAACAGATAGAATCAGAAATGAAGAAATAAGAGAAAGACTCAAAATCAAACCGATACTCGAGTCAATCAAAGAGAAAAAATTGGCATGGTTCGGACATCTAACCCGGATGGACAATAATAGACAAGTAAAAAGAGTGTGGGACGCCAAACCAATAGGGAAGAACAGAAGAGGAAGACCCATTAAAGAATGGAACAGTGCCATCTCGCAGATACTGCACAGTAAGGGTAAGACTTGGCAGGAAGCAACACATATGGCATCCAATAGGAAGGAATGGAGAAAGTTCGTTAAGAGCTAGGACACCTCAGAAGACTGTCAAATATTGTAATTTAATGAATTGTATTGTAAACGGCCCAACACTGAAAGGTACAAATGGGTCTACTGATTAAGAAGAAGAAGAAGTTTCTTACTCTCAAATATGTTTTAAATACTTCACTTTTTGCCGATAAACGAAAAAAAGCAAAAATTTTCCGTTTTTTGACCTTAATTTGTTAATAATTAATTAAGTCCAAAAAAGCGAATGCAGGAAACATATAGATTTTTGTTACAGAGGTCCATACTACTCGAAACAACTGTCGTTTGCCTGGCCGGTTCAGTGTCACAAACAGGGTACTCTTTTTGCTTATTTTCTTTGCCTAATTAGTAGAAAAACAAAAAACGCTACACCATCATCCAGTAACTTTGCTAGGTTGTAGTCCCAACTGTGTCCCATTTGGATCGTTGTGTAGGTGTATTCCTTAATATTTTGAGGATTCTTCTTGCGTCAGTTGTTAACCACAGATTGAAGCTGAGGAGTTTTGCTTATTATTTTTTCTATTATAAGGGATTTGTTATTGTAGCATATTATCAACACAGTTAAAATGTTATTACGTTAAGAAGAAATATTGCGTTATGATAATTAGCAAGAAAAGGATAACAGAAGGTCAACTCTACGTCAACCAATCCCTTGTAGAAAGAGTGACGCACTACAACTACCTCGGCACCATAATAAATGAAGAGTGGACCAACAACCAGGAGATTAGAGCACGCATCGGAAAAGCTAGATCCACCTTCAATCGGATGGGGGCTTTCTTCAAGAGTCACAACCTCTCTCTTGATACAAAAGTAAGAATGCTACGATGCTACGTCTTCTCTGTCCTTTTTTATGGTGTTGAATCGTGGACCTTCAACGGAGATATGTGCAGAAAACTGGAAGCATTTGAGATGTGGCTATATCGGAGAATGCTTAAGATCCCGTGGACTGACCGAGTCACAACTGTGGAGGTCCTCAGAAGAATAAATAAGAACCGAGAGGTACTGACCACCATCAAATCTTGAAAGTTACAGTTCTTCGGATATATTATGCGAAATGAATCTAGATATGCTCTCCTTCAAGCCATACTGCAAGGAAAAATATTTGGAAAACGAGGTCCAGGAAGAAGAAGAACATCTTGGTTAAAGAACCTCAGAATCTGGTTCAATACAACATCTTTGCAGCTTTTCCGCGCTGCTACAGATAAGATAAAGAATGCCATGATGATCGAGAATATTCTTAACGGATAGGCACATCAAGAAGAAAAAAATGTTATTGTAAAATCCTTATTTTATGTCACTAGTTTATCATTTTATCGATCATTACATCAAAAGTTAGCGTCCAGTTTCATTGATTTACCTTTCCATTTTTGTTTGAGTTTTTTTAATTGTTGTCTTCGACAAAGAGTTTTGTAAAAGACTACTATGTGGGTTAGCAGTGGTGGTATGTGTTAATTAATATATAGTAGCTAATGATTTTTCCCAAAGGAGATCATTTGAGGAAAAAGTTATTAAAATATCCGAATTCTCCGCATTCGCATTACTTTTGCTTTTATCCTTATTTGATACAGATGTTAAGGTATATAATGTTACAACAACTTACTATATTTTGTACATATTAAATTATAAAAGCGTGACTTGACAATATCATTGTTCTTTGGAACACATTCCAGCGCATATGAATATTTTGTTCATAGCCAGTTTCTTCCTCTGCGTGTAAATTGCTTTTTTGTCTGTGCCTTTTATAAACTGTAACATAAATTGATCACCACAGTGAATTAATATTTCAGGAACCTTCAAACTGCTTTTCATCTGAAGTTGTTGTGTGTGCTACGCCAAATAATAAACTGTTTTTCTTCCAAATTAGCAACCAGGAATGTTTGAATAATCACCGAACATATGCAAAATGATACAGAGCCTTTCTACAATAACAGCTAACAAATGGAATGAGATATATTTGCTTTTTCTTAACTACCATCAAAGCTGCCTTTGAAACGAAATCTCCAAAGGGATTTTTATTTTTCTGTTTGGTATTTTTAGAACGATCGGACTATTCCTAATGTACTTTTTGTTTTTCCTGTAGAAAGGAACCGATGCTGGTTTACAGCCAGCTGGCGTTGCTCAATAAAGAAAACATTGGGAGCTGCCGGGAGTTCGAAGAACAGAAAACAATCAAAATTTACATTGTTTTAAAATAGAAACGTACTTTTTAGGAATATCAATTAGGTATATATGCGCCAGAATAATGAGAGGTGGCTATTATTATGCTTAATATATGATGTCCAAAGTGGTATTATCGAATAATCTATTCATTTATAAGCTTCTCTGTATGCACGTTAAGCTATTTAGAAATATACTTAAACAAAGTTACGGATTTCTATTGTTAATATTTTTTAAAAAAATAAACACGTAGTACTTTAACAAGACCATTCGATTCAGTAAATCAACTGTTCTGTCTTATATACTATTTTAGTATTCTGAAAGGATATTACATTCGGTTTTAAATCGAATATTTCTTTAACTAACTTTCAATGGTCGTCGCATGGTAAACTATTATTGTAAACTATATTATTGTAAACTAATGTTTTCATTAATAGAGATTTCATCCACAGTTTGGGTATGCCAGCGGCTGAGCTCTAATAACTCGGAAAGACTGTAGAAGAAGCCAATAAATTCCTAGTCTTTCGAAAATAGGAACTTTAAACCATTAACTTTTCTCGTTTAAACTTATATTTGCAGGATGTGCAATAAGAAATGTAAATTTAAATGATAGACCCCCAAAACAGCTCCAGAAAAATTGTTTACTTTATTTATGAGGGTTTTCGTTAACAACTTTGTGACGAATAAATATTTTATAGATATGATTTGTATTTTTAACCGAGATAGCCATTTTTTAACCTTTTAACTGCCAACGTTCCCATTTGGGAACACCAATTAAAACATTTTTTTCTGATTGTTTATGCAATTATTTTTGTAAATCGCACTACATATGTTTTGTACAGGTAAGGGGCTTGCTGGTTTATCAAAAAATTTTACTTAGATTTGGTTCATTTTCTTAAAAAAAAGTAAAAAGCACAAAAATTCAATTTTTTGGTTCGTTTTACGGTTTTTGTCATCAAGTCCGCAAAAATTATTCTATTGCTATTATTTTTTCAAGTAATAACGATTAGTGCAATGGCTTTTAAAGTGATAATAGAAATTTGGAAATAACAAACAGTCGATCAGAGCTGTTCAAGAAGGACACATGTTCACTTGTTTTTTTTTCTGTTTGCATTGAGAAAATTAGAATGGATACAGAAACATTTTATGGGTAAGTTTAGAAAAATAATTTTTCAATTAAGGTCTAATTCATCAGTTTTTCTTTAATTTTATTGAAGTTTGTTCGTGCTTTCTCTATTCGAACTTTGATTTCTTTGGAGTAATCGTTTGTGTGATTAAATATTGTGTCAAGATAATTGTAGTTTTCAACTTAAAAAGTTCAAAAGTTTTATCGTTAATTGTCGCTTGTAATTTAGGCTTTCATCATTATTTTGGGTTTTTGATATCCTCGTAAATTTAGTTTTCTTGTTGTTTATTGATAATCCATATTCTTCTTCGTAGTCAACTATCTTGTTCATTAGCTTTTGGAGGTCTTGAAGGTTGTCTGCTATTATGATAGTATCGTCCGCGTATCGATAATGTTGTTAATTGTTGTTCCATTGACCTTTATTCCTGCTGAATAGTAGTGGTGACAATACTGTCGCACTCCTCTTTTAATTTCGAACTCTTCTGATGTGTGTTCATTAATGCGTATGTGTGCCTGCTGTTTATAATGTAAATTTGTTATAATTCGGTCCTTGTATTGTAATTGTTTTCCTTTGAGGACGTCCATTAGCTCTTTGTGACGGACTTTATCGAAAGACTTATAATCTATGAAACAGAAGTACATATCTTGGTTCACATCCAAGCATCTCTGGATCAGTACGTTGAATGCAACGAGAGCTTCACGGGTACCTACGCCTCTACGGAATCCAAATTGGCTTTCTTCAATATATATATCAAGTATTTGGTAAATGCATTTATGGATGATCTTCAAAAACATTATAAGTGTGTGAGACATCAGGTTTATCGTGCGGTGGCCAGTGCATTCTCGAGCATTTTTCTTTTTTGGGAGACAAATAAATGGTGAGGTCAACCATTCATTGGGTATGTCACTCGACTGATAAATTGCATTAAAGAGCTTTAAGAGGACATTTATGTACTCGTTTTCTATTATTTAAGGATATCAATAAGCAGTTGATCTGGCCCTGGGGTTTTTCCGTTTCTGGTTTTTTAGTGCATAAAATATTTCTTCCTTTTTAATTTCTATACTTGTTTCTTTGTCCTCGAAAGATATGTCTTGTAGGTTTCCTCTTTCGTCGTCGAAGAGCTCTTACATATATTCTTTCCATCGTTTTAGCTTTTCGTCAGTCGTTATCATAGTATTTCCATTTTTATCTAAAAGGGTGTTGTGGTTTATTTTTTGCAGCCCTGCCATTTCTTTAACCCTTTTATGTAGGTTGATATACATAAAAATGTACATACTTGTACTTTTATGTACCCTGCCATGCGCGGTTCATTAGGTACATTTTTTTTAGGTTTTTTAGATCATTATGATCAAAAAAGATCTGTTGTAAGTTAAGCGTTTGTGAGATAAATAATTTAAAACTAAAATTTAAAAATTACGATTTTCAAGGCTTAAAACCACGAGTAAAAAATATTATTTTTGAAATCATCGAGTGCCTAAATTCAAATTCAAGACTTCTTCTATCAGCTTCCGATAAAAATTGTGGGCTTATTTTATTTTAAAACATTGTTTTTATTTGTTAATGAACCGCGTATGGCAGGGCGGGCGCTCATTTGTACACGGAGAATTCAAACCTCTGGCAAAAATTTGTGCCATAGATTTTGTTTCTCTCTTAAACACGCCGCAGCCCGAGCGCCCGTCCTGTCATAAGCGCTTCATTAACGATTATAATTAAATAAGCCCAAAATATTTATCGGGAAATGATAGAACAAGGTTTGAGCTTAAATTTAGGTCCTTGGTGACTTCAAAAATAATATTATTTAGTTGTGTTTTTGGGCCTTGAAAATCGTAATTTTGCATTTTTTTTCAGTTTTAAATTATTTATATCTTGGAAATTATCAAGTTTACAGAAAAATTACAAGAAAACTATTTTGTTCAGAATGGTCCAAAAAATTCGAAAAAATTTGTCCAGGTCGAAAAAATTCATTGTTACAATTTGCAAAGAAAATTTAAAAAAAAAATTTGAACAACTTTTTTGTCTGGGCGACCTCCTGAGACTTATTTTAGGGTATCTCATGAAAGTAAATATGCAAAAAAAATCATGGGTATATTTTTCCGAACGAATCCGAGCGTTTTTCTGTGTCTAATATGAGTATAATAAATTTTAAATGTTTCAATGGTAAAATATGTTGTTAATTACTGTATGAAAATGTATTTTCCATTAAAAAATTTTGAAGAATTTATCACTATGAATAATGATATCTTAAATAATACGAATAGATGGTTTATGATGGTTTAGTTTTACTAAATTTAATTCTTATTCTTAAATATGAATGCAAAATTTCTCTCAAAACTTTCGTAAAGTACTTTAGTCTCCCCTTATTCATTCTGTAGATGTGATTATATAAATTTAGTTTTCTTTTTGGAATGAATATTATCGACTCTATTTAATCACTCGAATATATCATCCAAATTATTCATTATTTCCCAACTTATATTGTTTGTAAGGCTTTGTGTGGAATACATTTATTTCTAACAATGACAAACCTTGGAGATAATCTTAAAATGCACCCAGGGTATATATCTTATTTTTTTATTTACGTTGACATCATAAGTCGCTATGTCGTTAGAAAAGGCAAGCACGTTCTCGTATTGTCTCTAATCAATAAATGATGAATGCCAATAACAATTTGCATAACGTTTACCTAATGAGAGAACAGAATTTACGAGAGGCTCCCGGAATTTAAAAAGAAAATATCATAAAAATATAACGATTAGCAAATCAATAAAATATCTGAATAATGCAGATAACATAACTTTCATTTTTTGTGTTTCATTTGTTTTTTATACAGTATTATAACCAAATAAATATAACTAGTAGTTTATGCTAATAATAATATAGTAGTTTTCACGAAAGTGAAGGGCAGTGATTCCAAAAATGGGCGCCACTTACTGGGTGCTGCACCGATCCAGGGGGCCATAGGTGCATTTTGGAGCGATGAATAACTGTAAGGTGACGGTAAAAAAATAAATGAACAAAAATAATAGAAACTTATAAAGGAAAATGCCAAATCTATGCATTTTAAAATTTACAAAGCAAACAGATCATAAATTAACTGACATGGGGAATCTAAAATTGCATTCAATAACAGACCAACTTTCTTTCTCCCCTTCCTTTTAGCCTATCAAGGTGTGGGATTTGGGTTAGCTATTTTAATTTCTATTCACTCATCTCTTCCATTATTTTCTATTTCCTGCCATTATTTTCAATTCCTCGAGTGATTTTTGTTTAACTTTTCATGCCTCTATTACTTGCTGTATCCATTTTAACTTGGTCTGCCTCTTTTTCTTTTTACGATGTTCTTTGCTTCATGGACCTTTCTTGTAATTCTGTTGGGTTGCATCCTCATCAAACGCCCATACCAGTTCATTTGTCTCTTTGCTATTTTACTCGTTATTGGTTCTTAGTTGGCCATTCTCCTAATAGTTGCTGAAACTATCCCATTCCGTCTTTCCAACTATCCTTCTTAGATGTCTTATCTCCATTGCATTTTTCCTGCTCTTATGTTTTTCCAGAATTGTCCAGTTTTTACTTGAACAGAGCACAGTCGGTATCACTAATATATTTTTATCCTTGTCTCTCGTGTACGTTCTCCTTTTCCCATTATTTCATTCAAGCAAACATGCTTATGACGTTCCATGTGGCTATTTTGCAAGGATTTCGCATATTAACGACTTTAAAGACTCTGCAATCCTGAGATTGTCCTCTCCTGTCGGATCTTGGGTTCCAAGATCGATGATCATTAGGAAATATTTTGACTTAAATTATTGATCGCCATGATAGTTAAAATTGTGAGAACTCCCAATCCCTTCATGCACTAGTTCTCCTTTGCTTTCTGCATTCTTATGCCATCATAGTTTGTAGTCCCTACAAATCAATTTTCATAAACATCGTGTACTTAAGTAGTTTCCGATATATACACTCAGATGCAAAAAAAAACGCAACGGAAAAAATTTGGGTCAAACTCAAAGTATTTCAATTTTTTTATTTTTAGTGCTATTTTGATGATTTTTTTAGCATACTGTGTATAAATTTATAAATTTTTAATTTGGTATAGTCAGTTTTTACTACTAAAGACAAAACTAAGATATTGGCATCAACACCCAACAATAGAGCCAGAAACATCGGCCACCAATTCACGGTTGATAATTCTACCTTTGAAGTGGTGGACAAATTCACATACTTGGGCTCCCTGATTACCAAGGAGAACGTCATGACGGAAGAAATCAAGCGAAGAATAATCCTAGCAAACAAATGCTATTTTGGACTGAGTAGACAGATGAGAAGCAGAAACTTAAGCCAAAAACAAAAATAACCATATACAAAACCCTTATAGAACCAGTGTTGACATATGGGTCGGAGACATGGACCATTTCCAAGACAGATGAAAATATCCTGCTTATATTTGAACGAAGGATCCTGAGAAGAATATTTGGTGGCATCTGTGAAAATGGTGTTTGGAGAAGGAGGTACAACTACGAGATATATCACAGATATAAACATATATTTGGTGGTAAAGACGTAGTATCCTTTATAAAAATAGGAAGACTAAGATGGGCAGGACATCAAGATCACAGCAGAACAACCCTCCTAGAAGAATCCTTATGTCACAACCTGTGGGACGTAGAAGTAGGGGTAGACCAAAACTCAGATGGAGGGATGGTATAGATGAGGATGATAGACAAATAGGCGCAGCAAACTGGCAACAGTTGGCAATTTATAGAACTGACTGGCGTAATAGACTTGGGAAGGTCGAGGCTCTTTTATAGGGCTGTAGCACCAATGATGATGATAGTCAGTTTTTGATAAAATTTTATATTTGACTTTTTGTACGGGGTTAATTAAATGGTGTTTTTATTATCCTAACTTTGAAAAATCCTGTGGAATAATTCCGTTTGCGAATTTTCGTAAAACCTTATTTTTCGGTTGCAATATAAAAATAGGAAGACTAAGATGGGCAGGACATCTGGCAAGATCACAGCAGAACAACCCTCCTAGAAGAATCCTTATGTCACAACCTGTGGGAAGTAGAATTAGGGGTAGACCAAAACTCAGATGAAGGGATGGTGTAGATGAGGATGGTAGACAAATAGGCGCAGCAAACTGGCAACAGTTGGCAATGGATAGAACTGACTGGCGTAATAGACTTGGGAAGGTCGAGGCTCTTTTATAGGGCTATAGCACCAATGATGATGATAGTCAGTTTTTGATAAAATTTTATATTTGATTTTTTGTACGGGGTTAATTAAATGGTGTTTTTATTATCCTAACTTTGAAAAATCCTGTGGAATAATTCCGTTTGCAAATTTTCGTAAAAGCTTATTTTTCGGTTGCAATATAAAAATAGGAAGACTAAGATGGGCAGGACATCTGGCAAGATCACAGCAGAACAACCCTCCTAGAAGAATCCTTATGTCACAACCTGTGGGAAGTAGAAGTAGGGGTAGACCAAAACTCAGATGGAGGGATGGTGTAGATGAGGATGGTAGACAAATAGGCGCAGCAAACTGGCAACAGTTGGCAATGGATAGAACTGACTGGCGTAATAAACTTGGGAAGGTCGAGGCTCTTTTATAGGGCTGTAGCACCAATGATGATGATAGTCAGTTTTTGATAAAATTTTATATTTGACTTTTTGTACGGGGTTAATTAAAACGTGTTTTTATTATTCTAACTTTGAAAAATCCTGTGGAATAATTCCGTTTGCGAATTTTCGTAAAACCTTATTTTTCGGTTGCAACAATGTCTCCTAACCATTGTGTTTTTTGTTTCATGTCAAAATATG